>NC_141244.1:0-1200000 GCF_054856555.1 Leptonotus elevatus | reverse complement strand
TTAAATGCATTTTCAGCCCGATTGTACACTTCAGGTGAAACTGTCAAAATCTTCAAAATGAGCAAAAGCACAATGAAATTAATGCTGGAATCATCTTCAAGATGCTAAAATACACTAATGACAGCAAAAAGTTTGAGTCTACAACATTTAGTTAAGGTGTGAGAGCCAAAATGAACTTTGTATTGCTGTAAACGCGTTTTCAGCACCTGAATGTACACTTCAGGTGAAATTGTCAAAATCTTCAAAATGAGCAAAAGCACAATGAAATTAATGCTGGAATCATCTTCAAGTTGCTAAAATACACTAATGACAGCAAAAAGTTTGAGTCTACAACATTTAGTTAAGGTGTGAGAGCCAAAATGAACTTTGTATTGCTTTAAAATTCATTTTCAGCCCGATTGTACACTTCAGGTGAAAGTGTCAAAATCTTCAAAATGAGCAAAAGCACAATGAAATTAATGTTGGAATCATCTTCAAGTTGCTAAAATACACTAATGACAGCAACAATTTTGAGTCTACAACATTTAGTTAAGGTGTGAGAGCCTAAATGAACTTTGTATTGCTGTAAACGCATTTTCAGCACCTGATTGTACACTTCAGGTGAAACTGTCAAAATCTTCAAAATGAGCAAAAGCACAATGAAATTAATGCTGGAATCATCTTCAAGTTGCTAAAATACACTAATGACAGCAAAAAGTTTGAGTCTACAATATTTAGTTAAGGTGTGAGAGCCAAAATGAACTTTGTATTGCTTTAAAATTCATTTTCAGCCCGATTGTACACTTCAGATGAAACTGTCAAAATCTTCAAAATGAGCAAAAGCACAATGAAATTAATGTTGGAATCATCTTCAAGTTGCTAAAATACACTAATGACAGCAACAAGTTTGAGTCTACAACATTTAGTTGAGGTGTGAGAGCCTAAATTAACTTTTTATTGCTTTAAATGCGTTTTCAGCCCTTGATTGTACACTTCAGGTGAAACTGTCAAAATCTTCAAAATGAGCAAAAGCACAATGAAATTAATGCTGGAATCATCTTCAAGTTGCTAAAATACACTAATGACAGCAAAAAGTTTGAGTCTACAACATTTAGTTAAGGTTTGAGAGCCTAAATTAACTTTTTATTGCTTTAAACGCGTTTTCAGCCCTTGATTGTACACTTCAGGTGAAAGTGTCAAAATCTTCAAAATGAGCAAAAGCACAATGAAATTAATGCTGGAATCATCTTCAAGTTGCTAAAATACACTAATGACAGCAAAAAGTTTGAGTCTACAATATTTAGTTAAGGTGTGAGAGCCAAAATGAACTTTGTATTGCTTTAAAATTCATTTTCAGCCTGATTGTACACTTCAGATGAAACTGTCAAAATCTTCAAAATGAGCAAAAGCACAATGAAATTAATGTTGGAATCATCTTCAAGTTGCTAAAATACACTAATGACAGCAACAAGTTTGAGTCTACAACATTTAGTTGAGGTGTGAGAGCCTAAATTAACTTTTTATTGCTTTAAATGCGTTTTCAGCCCTTGATTGTACACTTCAGGTGAAACTGTCAAAATCTTCAAAATGAGCAAAAGCACAATGAAATTAATGCTGGAATCATCTTCAAGTTGCTAAAATACACTAATGACAGCAAAAAGTTTGAGTCTACAACATTTAGTTAAGGTTTGAGAGCCTAAATTAACTTTTTATTGCTTTAAACGCGTTTTCAGCCCTTGATTGTACACTTCAGGTGAAAGTGTCAAAATCTTCAAAATGAGCAAAAGCACAATGAAATTAATGCTGGAATCATCTTCAAGTTGCTAAAATACACTAATGACAGCAAAAAGTTTGAGTCTACAATATTTAGTTAAGGTGTGAGAGCCAAAATGAACTTTGTATTGCTTTAAAATTCATTTTCAGCCTGATTGTACACTTCAGATGAAACTGTCAAAATCTTCAAAATGAGCAAAAGCACAATGAAATTAATGTTGGAATCATCTTCAAGTTGCTAAAATACACTAATGACAGCAACAAGTTTGAGTCTACAACATTTAGTTGAGGTGTGAGAGCCTAAATTAACTTTTTATTGCTTTAAATGCGTTTTCAGCCCTTGATTGTACACTTCAGGTGAAACTGTCAAAATCTTCAAAATGAGCAAAAGCACAATGAAATTAATGCTGGAATCATCTTCAAGTTGCTAAAATACACTAATGACAGCAAAAAGTTTGAGTCTACAACATTTAGTTAAGGTTTGAGAGCCTAAATTAACTTTTTATTGCTTTAAACGCGTTTTCAGCCCTTGATTGTACACTTCAGGTGAAAGTGTCAAAATCTTCAAAATGAGCAAAAGCACAATGAAATTAATGCTGGAATCATCTTCAAGTTGCTAAAATACACTAATGACAGCAAAAAGTTTGAGTCTACAATATTTAGCTAAGGTGTGAGAGCCAAAATGAACTTTGTATTGCTTTAAAATTCATTTTCAGCCTGATTGTACACTTCAGATGAAACTGTCAAAATCTTCAAAATGAGCAAAAGCACAATGAAATTAATGTTGGAATCATCTTCAAGTTGCTAAAATACACTAATGACAGCAAAAAGTTTGAGTGTACAACATTTAGTTAAGGTGTGAGAGCCAAAATGAACTTTGTATTGCTTTAAATGCACTTTCAGCCCGAATGTACACTTCAGATGAAACTGTCAAAATCTTCAAAATGAGCAAAAGCACAATGAAATTAATGCTGGAATAATCTTCAAGTTGCTAAAATACACTAATGACAGCAAAAAGTTTGAGTCTACAACATTTAGTTAAGGTGTGAGAGCCTAAATGAACTTTGTATTGCTGTAAACGCGTTTTCAGCACCTGATTGTACACTTCAGGTGAAAGTGTCAAAATCTTCAAAATGAGCAAAAGCACAATGAAATTAATGCTGGAATCATCTTCAAGTTGCTAAAATACACTAATGACAGCAAAAAGTTTGAGTCTACAATATTTAGTTAAGGTGTGAGAGCCAAAATGAACTTTGTATTGCTTTAAAATTCATTTTCAGCCTGATTGTACACTTCAGATGAAACTGTCAAAATCTTCAAAATGAGCAAAAGCACAATGAAATTAATGTTGGAATCATCTTCAAGTTGCTAAAATACACTAATGACAGCAACAAGTTTGAGTCTACAACATTTAGTTGAGGTGTGAGAGCCTAAATTAACTTTTTATTGCTTTAAATGCGTTTTCAGCCCTTGATTGTACACTTCAGGTGAAACTGTCAAAATCTTCAAAATGAGCAAAAGCACAATGAAATTAATGCTGGAATCATCTTCAAGTTGCTAAAATACACTAATGACAGCAAAAAGTTTGAGTCTACAACATTTAGTTAAGGTTTGAGAGCCTAAATTAACTTTTTATTGCTTTAAACGCGTTTTCAGCCCTTGATTGTACACTTCAGGTGAAAGTGTCAAAATCTTCAAAATGAGCAAAAGCACAATGAAATTAATGCTGGAATCATCTTCAAGTTGCTAAAATACACTAATGACAGCAAAAAGTTTGAGTCTACAATATTTAGTTAAGGTGTGAGAGCCAAAATGAACTTTGTATTGCTTTAAAATTCATTTTCAGCCTGATTGTACACTTCAGATGAAACTGTCAAAATCTTCAAAATGAGCAAAAGCACAATGAAATTAATGTTGGAATCATCTTCAAGTTGCTAAAATACACTAATGACAGCAACAAGTTTGAGTCTACAACATTTAGTTGAGGTGTGAGAGCCTAAATTAACTTTTTATTGCTTTAAATGCGTTTTCAGCCCTTGATTGTACACTTCAGGTGAAACTGTCAAAATCTTCAAAATGAGCAAAAGCACAATGAAATTAATGCTGGAATCATCTTCAAGTTGCTAAAATACACTAATGACAGCAAAAAGTTTGAGTCTACAACATTTAGTTAAGGTTTGAGAGCCTAAATTAACTTTTTATTGCTTTAAACGCGTTTTCAGCCCTTGATTGTACACTTCAGGTGAAAGTGTCAAAATCTTCAAAATGAGCAAAAGCACAATGAAATTAATGCTGGAATCATCTTCAAGTTGCTAAAATACACTAATGACAGCAAAAAGTTTGAGTCTACAATATTTAGTTAAGGTGTGAGAGCCAAAATGAACTTTGTATTGCTTTAAAATTCATTTTCAGCCTGATTGTACACTTCAGATGAAACTGTCAAAATCTTCAAAATGAGCAAAAGCACAATGAAATTAATGCTGGAATCATCTTCAAGTTGCTAAAATACACTAATGACAGCAAAAAGTTTGAGTCTACAACATTTAGTTAAGGTTTGAGAGCCTAAATTAACTTTTTATTGCTTTAAACGCGTTTTCAGCACCTGATTGTACACTTCAGGTGAAACTGTCAAAATCTTCAAAATGAGCAAAAGCACAATGAAATTAATGCTGGAATCATCTTCAAGTTGCTAAAATACACTAATGACAGCAAAAAGTTTGAGTCTACAATATTTAGTTAAGGTGTGAGAGCCAAAATGAACTTTGTATTGCTTTAAAATTCATTTTCAGCCCGATTGTACACTTCAGGTGAAACTGTCAAAATCTTCAAAATGAGCAAAAGCACAATGAAATTAATGTTGGAATCATCTTCAAGTTGCTAAAATACACTAATGACAGCAAAAAGTTTGAGTCTACAACATTTAGTTGAGGTGTGAGAGCCTAAATGAACTTTTTATTGCTTTAAACGCGTTTTCAGCCCTTGATTGTACAATTCAGGTGAAACTGTCAAAATCTTCAAAATGAGCAAAAGCACAATGAAATTAATGCTGGAATCATATTCAAGTTGCTAAAATACACTAATGACAGCAACAATTTTGAGTCTACAACATTTAGTTAAGGTGTGAGAGCCTAAATGAACTTTGTATTGCTGTAAACGCGTTTTCAGCACCTGATTGTACACTTCAGGTGAAACTGTCAAAATCTTCAAAATGAGCAAAAGCACAATGAAATTAATGCTGGAATCATCTTCAAGTTGCTAAAATACACTATTGACAGCAAAAAGTTTGAGTCTACAACATTTAGTTAAGGTGTGAGAGCCAAAATTAACTTTGTATTGCTTTAAATGCATTTTCAGCCCGATTGGACACTTCAGGTGAAACTGTCAAAATCTTCAAAATGAGCAAAAGCACAATGAAATTAATGCTGGAATCATCTTCAAGTTGCTAAAATATACTAATGACAGTAAAAAGTTTAAGTCTACAACATTTAGTTAAGGTGTGAGAGCCTAAATTAACTTTGTATTGCTTTAAACGCGTTTTCAGCCCCTGATTGTACACTTCAGGTGAAACTGTCAAAATCTTCAAAATGAGCAAAAGCACAATGAAATTAATGCTGGAATCATCTTCAAGTTGCTAAAATACACTAATGACAGCAACAAGTTTGAGTCTACAACATTTAGTTAAGGTGTGAGAGCCTAAATGAACTTTGTATTGCTTTAAATGCATTTTCAGCCCGATTGTACACTTCAGGTGAAACTGTCAAAATCTTCAAAATGAGCAAAAGCACAATGAAATTAATGCTGGAATCATCTTCAAGATGCTAAAATACACTAATGACAGCAAAAAGTTTGAGTCTACAACATTTAGTTAAGGTGTGAGAGCCAAAATGAACTTTGTATTGCTGTAAACGCGTTTTCAGCACCTGAATGTACACTTCAGGTGAAATTGTCAAAATCTTCAAAATGAGCAAAAGCACAATGAAATTAATGCTGGAATCATCTTCAAGTTGCTAAAATACACTAATGACAGCAAAAAGTTTGAGTCTACAACATTTAGTTAAGGTGTGAGAGCCAAAATGAACTTTGTATTGCTTTAAAATTCATTTTCAGCCCGATTGTACACTTCAGGTGAAAGTGTCAAAATCTTCAAAATGAGCAAAAGCACAATGAAATTAATGTTGGAATCATCTTCAAGTTGCTAAAATACACTAATGACAGCAACAATTTTGAGTCTACAACATTTAGTTAAGGTGTGAGAGCCTAAATGAACTTTGTATTGCTGTAAACGCATTTTCAGCACCTGATTGTACACTTCAGGTGAAACTGTCAAAATCTTCAAAATGAGCAAAAGCACAATGAAATTAATGCTGGAATCATCTTCAAGTTGCTAAAATACACTAATGACAGCAAAAAGTTTGAGTCTACAATATTTAGTTAAGGTGTGAGAGCCAAAATGAACTTTGTATTGCTTTAAAATTCATTTTCAGCCCGATTGTACACTTCAGATGAAACTGTCAAAATCTTCAAAATGAGCAAAAGCACAATGAAATTAATGTTGGAATCATCTTCAAGTTGCTAAAATACACTAATGACAGCAACAAGTTTGAGTCTACAACATTTAGTTGAGGTGTGAGAGCCTAAATTAACTTTTTATTGCTTTAAATGCGTTTTCAGCCCTTGATTGTACACTTCAGGTGAAACTGTCAAAATCTTCAAAATGAGCAAAAGCACAATGAAATTAATGCTGGAATCATCTTCAAGTTGCTAAAATACACTAATGACAGCAAAAAGTTTGAGTCTACAACATTTAGTTAAGGTTTGAGAGCCTAAATTAACTTTTTATTGCTTTAAACGCGTTTTCAGCCCTTGATTGTACACTTCAGGTGAAAGTGTCAAAATCTTCAAAATGAGCAAAAGCACAAT
Organism: Leptonotus elevatus; assembly: GCF_054856555.1. Lineage (NCBI taxonomy): Eukaryota > Metazoa > Chordata > Actinopteri > Syngnathiformes > Syngnathidae > Leptonotus > Leptonotus elevatus. The sequence continues at coordinate 1,193,328 of NC_141244.1, read as the reverse complement.
GAAATTAATGCTGGAATCATCTTCAAGTTGCTAAAATACACTAATGACAGCAAAAAGTTTGAGTCTACAATATTTAGTTAAGGTGTGAGAGCCAAAATGAACTTTGTATTGCTTTAAAATTCATTTTCAGCCTGATTGTACACTTCAGATGAAACTGTCAAAATCTTCAAAATGAGCAAAAGCACAATGAAATTAATGTTGGAATCATCTTCAAGTTGCTAAAATACACTAATGACAGCAACAAGTTTGAGTCTACAACATTTAGTTGAGGTGTGAGAGCCTAAATTAACTTTTTATTGCTTTAAATGCGTTTTCAGCCCTTGATTGTACACTTCAGGTGAAACTGTCAAAATCTTCAAAATGAGCAAAAGCACAATGAAATTAATGCTGGAATCATCTTCAAGTTGCTAAAATACACTAATGACAGCAAAAAGTTTGAGTCTACAACATTTAGTTAAGGTTTGAGAGCCTAAATTAACTTTTTATTGCTTTAAACGCGTTTTCAGCCCTTGATTGTACACTTCAGGTGAAAGTGTCAAAATCTTCAAAATGAGCAAAAGCACAATGAAATTAATGCTGGAATCATCTTCAAGTTGCTAAAATACACTAATGACAGCAAAAAGTTTGAGTCTACAATATTTAGTTAAGGTGTGAGAGCCAAAATGAACTTTGTATTGCTTTAAAATTCATTTTCAGCCTGATTGTACACTTCAGATGAAACTGTCAAAATCTTCAAAATGAGCAAAAGCACAATGAAATTAATGTTGGAATCATCTTCAAGTTGCTAAAATACACTAATGACAGCAACAAGTTTGAGTCTACAACATTTAGTTGAGGTGTGAGAGCCTAAATTAACTTTTTATTGCTTTAAATGCGTTTTCAGCCCTTGATTGTACACTTCAGGTGAAACTGTCAAAATCTTCAAAATGAGCAAAAGCACAATGAAATTAATGCTGGAATCATCTTCAAGTTGCTAAAATACACTAATGACAGCAAAAAGTTTGAGTCTACAACATTTAGTTAAGGTTTGAGAGCCTAAATTAACTTTTTATTGCTTTAAACGCGTTTTCAGCCCTTGATTGTACACTTCAGGTGAAAGTGTCAAAATCTTCAAAATGAGCAAAAGCACAATGAAATTAATGCTGGAATCATCTTCAAGTTGCTAAAATACACTAATGACAGCAAAAAGTTTGAGTCTACAATATTTAGTTAAGGTGTGAGAGCCAAAATGAACTTTGTATTGCTTTAAAATTCATTTTCAGCCTGATTGTACACTTCAGATGAAACTGTCAAAATCTTCAAAATGAGCAAAAGCACAATGAAATTAATGTTGGAATCATCTTCAAGTTGCTAAAATACACTAATGACAGCAAAAAGTTTGAGTGTACAACATTTAGTTAAGGTGTGAGAGCCAAAATGAACTTTGTATTGCTTTAAATGCACTTTCAGCCCGAATGTACACTTCAGATGAAACTGTCAAAATCTTCAAAATGAGCAAAAGCACAATGAAATTAATGCTGGAATAATCTTCAAGTTGCTAAAATACACTAATGACAGCAAAAAGTTTGAGTCTACAACATTTAGTTAAGGTGTGAGAGCCTAAATGAACTTTGTATTGCTGTAAACGCGTTTTCAGCACCTGATTGTACACTTCAGGTGAAAGTGTCAAAATCTTCAAAATGAGCAAAAGCACAATGAAATTAATGCTGGAATCATCTTCAAGTTGCTAAAATACACTAATGACAGCAAAAAGTTTGAGTCTACAATATTTAGTTAAGGTGTGAGAGCCAAAATGAACTTTGTATTGCTTTAAAATTCATTTTCAGCCTGATTGTACACTTCAGATGAAACTGTCAAAATCTTCAAAATGAGCAAAAGCACAATGAAATTAATGTTGGAATCATCTTCAAGTTGCTAAAATACACTAATGACAGCAACAAGTTTGAGTCTACAACATTTAGTTGAGGTGTGAGAGCCTAAATTAACTTTTTATTGCTTTAAATGCGTTTTCAGCCCTTGATTGTACACTTCAGGTGAAACTGTCAAAATCTTCAAAATGAGCAAAAGCACAATGAAATTAATGCTGGAATCATCTTCAAGTTGCTAAAATACACTAATGACAGCAAAAAGTTTGAGTCTACAACATTTAGTTAAGGTTTGAGAGCCTAAATTAACTTTTTATTGCTTTAAACGCGTTTTCAGCCCTTGATTGTACACTTCAGGTGAAAGTGTCAAAATCTTCAAAATGAGCAAAAGCACAATGAAATTAATGCTGGAATCATCTTCAAGTTGCTAAAATACACTAATGACAGCAAAAAGTTTGAGTCTACAATATTTAGTTAAGGTGTGAGAGCCAAAATGAACTTTGTATTGCTTTAAAATTCATTTTCAGCCTGATTGTCCACTTCAGATGAAACTGTCAAAATCTTCAAAATGAGCAAAAGCACAATGAAATTAATGTTGGAATCATCTTCAAGTTGCTAAAATACACTAATGACAGCAACAAGTTTGAGTCTACAACATTTAGTTGAGGTGTGAGAGCCTAAATTAACTTTTTATTGCTTTAAATGCGTTTTCAGCCCTTGATTGTACACTTCAGGTGAAACTGTCAAAATCTTCAAAATGAGCAAAAGCACAATGAAATTAATGCTGGAATCATCTTCAAGTTGCTAAAATACACTAATGACAGCAAAAAGTTTGAGTCTACAACATTTAGTTAAGGTTTGAGAGCCTAAATTAACTTTTTATTGCTTTAAACGCGTTTTCAGCCCTTGATTGTACACTTCAGGTGAAAGTGTCAAAATCTTCAAAATGAGCAAAAGCACAATGAAATTAATGCTGGAATCATCTTCAAGTTGCTAAAATACACTAATGACAGCAAAAAGTTTGAGTCTACAATATTTAGTTAAGGTGTGAGAGCCAAAATGAACTTTGTATTGCTTTAAAATTCATTTTCAGCCTGATTGTACACTTCAGATGAAACTGTCAAAATCTTCAAAATGAGCAAAAGCACAATGAAATTAATGTTGGAATCATCTTCAAGTTGCTAAAATACACTAATGACAGCAACAAGTTTGAGTCTACAACATTTAGTTGAGGTGTGAGAGCCTAAATTAACTTTTTATTGCTTTAAATGCGTTTTCAGCCCTTGATTGTACACTTCAGGTGAAACTGTCAAAATCTTCAAAATGAGCAAAAGCACAATGAAATTAATGCTGGAATCATCTTCAAGTTGCTAAAATACACTAATGACAGCAAAAAGTTTGAGTCTACAACATTTAGTTAAGGTTTGAGAGCCTAAATTAACTTTTTATTGCTTTAAACGCGTTTTCAGCCCTTGATTGTACACTTCAGGTGAAAGTGTCAAAATCTTCAAAATGAGCAAAAGCACAATGAAATTAATGCTGGAATCATCTTCAAGTTGCTAAAATACACTAATGACAGCAAAAAGTTTGAGTCTACAATATTTAGTTAAGGTGTGAGAGCCAAAATGAACTTTGTATTGCTTTAAAATTCATTTTCAGCCTGATTGTACACTTCAGATGAAACTGTCAAAATCTTCAAAATGAGCAAAAGCACAATGAAATTAATGTTGGAATCATCTTCAAGTTGCTAAAATACACTAATGACAGCAAAAAGTTTGAGTGTACAACATTTAGTTAAGGTGTGAGAGCCAAAATGAACTTTGTATTGCTTTAAATGCACTTTCAGCCCGAATGTACACTTCAGATGAAACTGTCAAAATCTTCAAAATGAGCAAAAGCACAATGAAATTAATGCTGGAATAATCTTCAAGTTGCTAAAATACACTAATGACAGCAAAAAGTTTGAGTCTACAACATTTAGTTAAGGTGTGAGAGCCTAAATGAACTTTGTATTGCTGTAAACGCGTTTTCAGCACCTGATTGTACACTTCAGGTGAAAGTGTCAAAATCTTCAAAATGAGCAAAAGCACAATGAAATTAATGCTGGAAACATCTTCAAGTTGCTAAAATACACTAATGACAGCAACAAGTTTGAGTCTACAACATTTAGTTAAGGTGTGAGAGCCAAAATGAACTTTGTATTGCTGTAAACGCGTTTTCAGCACCTGATTGTACACTTCAGGTGAAACTGTCAAAATATTCAAAATGAGCAAAAGCACAATGAAATTAATGCTGGAATCATCTTCAAGTTGCTAAAATACACTAATGACAGCAAAAAGTTTGAGTCTACAACATTTAGTTAAGGTGTGAGAGCCAAAATGAACTTTGTATTGCTGTAAACACGTTTTCAGCACCTGAATGTACACTTCAGGTGAAACTGTCAAAATCTTCAAAATGAGCAAAAGCACAATGAAATTAATGTTGGAATCATCTTCAAGTTGCTAAAATACACTAATGACAGCAACAAGTTTGAGTCTACAACATTTAGTTGAGGTGTGAGAGCCTAAATTAACTTTTTATTGCTTTAAATGCGTTTTCAGCCCTTGATTGTACACTTCAGGTGAAAGTGTCAAAATCTTCAAAATGAGCAAAAGCACAATGAAATTAATGCTGGAATCATCTTCAAGTTGCTAAAATACACTAATGACAGCAAAAAGTTTGAGTGTACAACATTTAGTTAAGGTGTGAGAGCCAAAATGAACTTTGTATTGCTTTAAATGCACTTTCAGCCCGAATGTACACTTCAGATGAAACTGTCAAAATCTTCAAAATGAGCAAAAGCACAATGAAATTAATGCTGGAATAATCTTCAAGTTGCTAAAATACACTAATGACAGCAAAAAGTTTGAGTCTACAACATTTAGTTAAGGTGTGAGAGCCTAAATGAACTTTGTATTGCTGTAAACGCGTTTTCAGCACCTGATTGTACACTTCAGGTGAAACTGTCAAAATCTTCAAAATGAGCAAAAGCACAATGAAATTAATGCTGGAATCATCTTCAAGTTGCTAAAATACACTAATGACAGCAAAAAGTTTGAGTCTACAACATTTAGTTAAGGTGTGAGAGCCAAAATGAACTTTGTATTGCTTTAAATGCATTTTCAGGCCGATAGTACACTTCAGGTGAAACTGTCAAAATCTTCAAAATGAGCAAAAGCACAATTAAATTAATGATGGAATCATCTTCAAGTTGCTAAAATACACTAATGACAAAAAAAGTTTGAGTCTACAACATTTAGTTAAGGTGTGAGAGCCAAAATGAACTTTGTATTGCTGTAAACGCGTTTTCAGCACCTGATTGTACACTTCAGGTGAAACTGTCAAAATCTTCAAAATGAGCAAAAGCACAATGAAATTAATGCTGGAATCATCTTCAAGTTGCTAAAATACACTAATGACAGCAAAAAGTTTGAGTCTACAATATTTAGTTAAGGTGTGAGAGCCAAAATGAACTTTGTATTGCTTTAAAATTCATTTTCAGCCCGATTGTACACTTCAGGTGAAACTGTCAAAATCTTCAAAATGAGCAAAAGCACAATGAAATTAATGTTGGAATCATCTTCAAGTTGCTAAAATACACTAATGACAGCAAAAAGTTTGAGTCTACAACATTTAGTTGAGGTGTGAGAGCCTAAATGAACTTTTTATTGCTTTAAACGCGTTTTCAGCCCTTGATTGTACAATTCAGGTGAAACTGTCAAAATCTTCAAAATGAGCAAAAGCACAATGAAATTAATGCTGGAATCATATTCAAGTTGCTAAAATACACTAATGACAGCAACAATTTTGAGTCTACAACATTTAGTTAAGGTGTGAGAGCCTAAATGAACTTTGTATTGCTGTAAACGCGTTTTCAGCACCTGATTGTACACTTCAGGTGAAACTGTCAAAATCTTCAAAATGAGCAAAAGCACAATGAAATTAATGCTGGAATCATCTTCAAGTTGCTAAAATACACTAATGACAGCAAAAAGTTTGAGTCTACAACATTTAGTTAAGGTGTGAGAGCCAAAATGAACTTTGTATTGCTTTAAATGCATTTTCAGGCCGATAGTACACTTCAGGTGAAACTGTCAAAATCTTCAAAATGAGCAAAAGCACAATTAAATTAATGATGGAATCATCTTCAAGTTGCTAAAATACACTAATGACAAAAAAAGTTTGAGTCTACAACATTTAGTTAAGGTGTGAGAGCCAAAATGAACTTTGTATTGCTTTAAAATTCATTTTCAGCCCGATTGTACACTTCAGGTGAAACTGTCAAAATCTTCAAAATGAGCAAAAGCACAATGAAATTAATGTTGGAATCATCTTCAAGTTGCTAAAATACACTAATGACAGCAAAAAGTTTGAGTCTACAACATTTAGTTGAGGTGTGAGAGCCTAAATGAACTTTTTATTGCTTTAAACGCGTTTTCAGCCCTTGATTGTACAATTCAGGTGAAACTGTCAAAATCTTCAAAATGAGCAAAAGCACAATGAAATTAATGCTGGAATCATATTCAAGTTGCTAAAATACACTAATGACAGCAACAATTTTGAGTCTACAACATTTAGTTAAGGTGTGAGAGCCTAAATGAACTTTGTATTGCTGTAAACGCGTTTTCAGCACCTGATTGTACACTTCAGGTGAAACTGTCAAAATCTTCAAAATGAGCAAAAGCACAATGAAATTAATGCTGGAATCATCTTCAAGTTGCTAAAATACACTATTGACAGCAAAAAGTTTGAGTCTACAACATTTAGTTAAGGTGTGAGAGCCAAAATTAACTTTGTATTGCTTTAAATGCATTTTCAGCCCGATTGGACACTTCAGGTGAAACTGTCAAAATCTTCAAAATGAGCAAAAGCACAATGAAATTAATGCTGGAATCATCTTCAAGTTGCTAAAATATACTAATGACAGTAAAAAGCTTAAGTCTACAACATTTAGTTAAGGTGTGAGAGCCTAAATTAACTTTGTATTGCTTTAAAATTCATTTTCAGCCTGATTGTACACTTCAGATGAAACTGTCAAAATCTTCAAAATGAGCAAAAGCACAATGAAATTAATGTTGGAATCATCTTCAAGTTGCTAAAATACACTAATGACAGCAAAAAGTTTGAGTGTACAACATTTAGTTAAGGTGTGAGAGCCAAAATGAACTTTGTATTGCTTTAAATGCACTTTCAGCCCGAATGTACACTTCAGATGAAACTGTCAAAATCTTCAAAATGAGCAAAAGCACAATGAAATTAATGCTGGAATAATCTTCAAGTTGCTAAAATACACTAATGACAGCAAAAAGTTTGAGTCTACAACATTTAGTTAAGGTGTGAGAGCCTAAATGAACTTTGTATTGCTGTAAACGCGTTTTCAGCACCTGATTGTACACTTCAGGTGAAAGTGTCAAAATCTTCAAAATGAGCAAAAGCACAATGAAATTAATGCTGGAAACATCTTCAAGTTGCTAAAATACACTAATGACAGCAACAAGTTTGAGTCTACAACATTTAGTTAAGGTGTGAGAGCCAAAATGAACTTTGTATTGCTGTAAACGCGTTTTCAGCACCTGATTGTACACTTCAGGTGAAACTGTCAAAATATTCAAAATGAGCAAAAGCACAATGAAATTAATGCTGGAATCATCTTCAAGTTGCTAAAATACACTAATGACAGCAAAAAGTTTGAGTCTACAACATTTAGTTAAGGTGTGAGAGCCAAAATGAACTTTGTATTGCTGTAAACACGTTTTCAGCACCTGAATGTACACTTCAGGTGAAACTGTCAAAATCTTCAAAATGAGCAAAAGCACAATGAAATTAATGTTGGAATCATCTTCAAGTTGCTAAAATACACTAATGACAGCAACAAGTTTGAGTCTACAACATTTAGTTGAGGTGTGAGAGCCTAAATTAACTTTTTATTGCTTTAAATGCGTTTTCAGCCCTTGATTGTACACTTCAGGTGAAAGTGTCAAAATCTTCAAAATGAGCAAAAGCACAATGAAATTAATGCTGGAATCATCTTCAAGTTGCTAAAATACACTAATGACAGCAAAAAGTTTGAGTGTACAACATTTAGTTAAGGTGTGAGAGCCAAAATGAACTTTGTATTGCTTTAAATGCACTTTCAGCCCGAATGTACACTTCAGATGAAACTGTCAAAATCTTCAAAATGAGCAAAAGCACAATGAAATTAATGCTGGAATAATCTTCAAGTTGCTAAAATACACTAATGACAGCAAAAAGTTTGAGTCTACAACATTTAGTTAAGGTGTGAGAGCCTAAATGAACTTTGTATTGCTGTAAACGCGTTTTCAGCACCTGATTGTACACTTCAGGTGAAACTGTCAAAATCTTCAAAATGAGCAAAAGCACAATGAAATTAATGCTGGAATCATCTTCAAGTTGCTAAAATACACTAATGACAGCAAAAAGTTTGAGTCTACAACATTTAGTTAAGGTGTGAGAGCCAAAATGAACTTTGTATTGCTTTAAATGCATTTTCAGGCCGATAGTACACTTCAGGTGAAACTGTCAAAATCTTCAAAATGAGCAAAAGCACAATTAAATTAATGATGGAATCATCTTCAAGTTGCTAAAATACACTAATGACAAAAAAAGTTTGAGTCTACAACATTTAGTTAAGGTGTGAGAGCCAAAATGAACTTTGTATTGCTGTAAACGCGTTTTCAGCACCTGATTGTACACTTCAGGTGAAACTGTCAAAATCTTCAAAATGAGCAAAAGCACAATGAAATTAATGCTGGAATCATCTTCAAGTTGCTAAAATACACTAATGACAGCAAAAAGTTTGAGTCTACAATATTTAGTTAAGGTGTGAGAGCCAAAATGAACTTTGTATTGCTTTAAAATTCATTTTCAGCCCGATTGTACACTTCAGGTGAAACTGTCAAAATCTTCAAAATGAGCAAAAGCACAATGAAATTAATGTTGGAATCATCTTCAAGTTGCTAAAATACACTAATGACAGCAAAAAGTTTGAGTCTACAACATTTAGTTGAGGTGTGAGAGCCTAAATGAACTTTTTATTGCTTTAAACGCGTTTTCAGCCCTTGATTGTACAATTCAGGTGAAACTGTCAAAATCTTCAAAATGAGCAAAAGCACAATGAAATTAATGCTGGAATCATATTCAAGTTGCTAAAATACACTAATGACAGCAACAATTTTGAGTCTACAACATTTAGTTAAGGTGTGAGAGCCTAAATGAACTTTGTATTGCTGTAAACGCGTTTTCAGCACCTGATTGTACACTTCAGGTGAAACTGTCAAAATCTTCAAAATGAGCAAAAGCACAATGAAATTAATGCTGGAATCATCTTCAAGTTGCTAAAATACACTAATGACAGCAAAAAGTTTGAGTCTACAACATTTAGTTAAGGTGTGAGAGCCAAAATGAACTTTGTATTGCTTTAAATGCATTTTCAGGCCGATAGTACACTTCAGGTGAAACTGTCAAAATCTTCAAAATGAGCAAAAGCACAATTAAATTAATGATGGAATCATCTTCAAGTTGCTAAAATACACTAATGACAAAAAAAGTTTGAGTCTACAACATTTAGTTAAGGTGTGAGAGCCAAAATGAACTTTGTATTGCTGTAAACGCGTTTTCAGCACCTGATTGTACACTTCAGGTGAAACTGTCAAAATCTTCAAAATGAGCAAAAGCACAATGAAATTAATGCTGGAATCATCTTCAAGTTGCTAAAATACACTAATGACAGCAAAAAGTTTGAGTCTACAATATTTAGTTAAGGTGTGAGAGCCAAAATGAACTTTGTATTGCTTTAAAATTCATTTTCAGCCCGATTGTACACTTCAGGTGAAACTGTCAAAATCTTCAAAATGAGCAAAAGCACAATGAAATTAATGTTGGAATCATCTTCAAGTTGCTAAAATACACTAATGACAGCAAAAAGTTTGAGTCTACAACATTTAGTTGAGGTGTGAGAGCCTAAATGAACTTTTTATTGCTTTAAACGCGTTTTCAGCCCTTGATTGTACAATTCAGGTGAAACTGTCAAAATCTTCAAAATGAGCAAAAGCACAATGAAATTAATGCTGGAATCATATTCAAGTTGCTAAAATACACTAATGACAGCAACAATTTTGAGTCTACAACATTTAGTTAAGGTGTGAGAGCCTAAATGAACTTTGTATTGCTGTAAACGCGTTTTCAGCACCTGATTGTACACTTCAGGTGAAACTGTCAAAATCTTCAAAATGAGCAAAAGCACAATGAAATTAATGCTGGAATCATCTTCAAGTTGCTAAAATACACTATTGACAGCAAAAAGTTTGAGTCTACAACATTTAGTTAAGGTGTGAGAGCCAAAATTAACTTTGTATTGCTTTAAATGCATTTTCAGCCCGATTGGACACTTCAGGTGAAACTGTCAAAATCTTCAAAATGAGCAAAAGCACAATGAAATTAATGCTGGAATCATCTTCAAGTTGCTAAAATATACTAATGACAGTAAAAAGTTTAAGTCTACAACATTTAGTTAAGGTGTGAGAGCCTAAATTAACTTTGTATTGCTTTAAACGCGTTTTCAGCCCCTGATTGTACACTTCAGGTGAAACTGTCAAAATCTTCAAAATGAGCAAAAGCACAATGAAATTAATGCTGGAATCATCTTCAAGTTGCTAAAATACACTAATGACAGCAACAAGTTTGAGTCTACAACATTTAGTTAAGGTGTGAGAGCCTAAATGAACTTTGTATTGCTTTAAATGCATTTTCAGCCCGATTGTACACTTCAGGTGAAACTGTCAAAATCTTCAAAATGAGCAAAAGCACAATGAAATTAATGCTGGAATCATCTTCAAGATGCTAAAATACACTAATGACAGCAAAAAGTTTGAGTCTACAACATTTAGTTAAGGTGTGAGAGCCAAAATGAACTTTGTATTGCTGTAAACGCGTTTTCAGCACCTGAATGTACACTTCAGGTGAAATTGTCAAAATCTTCAAAATGAGCAAAAGCACAATGAAATTAATGCTGGAATCATCTTCAAGTTGCTAAAATACACTAATGACAGCAAAAAGTTTGAGTCTACAACATTTAGTTAAGGTGTGAGAGCCAAAATGAACTTTGTATTGCTTTAAAATTCATTTTCAGCCCGATTGTACACTTCAGGTGAAAGTGTCAAAATCTTCAAAATGAGCAAAAGCACAATGAAATTAATGTTGGAATCATCTTCAAGTTGCTAAAATACACTAATGACAGCAACAATTTTGAGTCTACAACATTTAGTTAAGGTGTGAGAGCCTAAATGAACTTTGTATTGCTGTAAACGCATTTTCAGCACCTGATTGTACACTTCAGGTGAAACTGTCAAAATCTTCAAAATGAGCAAAAGCACAATGAAATTAATGCTGGAATCATCTTCAAGTTGCTAAAATACACTAATGACAGCAAAAAGTTTGAGTCTACAATATTTAGTTAAGGTGTGAGAGCCAAAATGAACTTTGTATTGCTTTAAAATTCATTTTCAGCCCGATTGTACACTTCAGATGAAACTGTCAAAATCTTCAAAATGAGCAAAAGCACAATGAAATTAATGTTGGAATCATCTTCAAGTTGCTAAAATACACTAATGACAGCAACAAGTTTGAGTCTACAACATTTAGTTGAGGTGTGAGAGCCTAAATTAACTTTTTATTGCTTTAAATGCGTTTTCAGCCCTTGATTGTACACTTCAGGTGAAACTGTCAAAATCTTCAAAATGAGCAAAAGCACAATGAAATTAATGCTGGAATCATCTTCAAGTTGCTAAAATACACTAATGACAGCAAAAAGTTTGAGTCTACAACATTTAGTTAAGGTTTGAGAGCCTAAATTAACTTTTTATTGCTTTAAACGCGTTTTCAGCCCTTGATTGTACACTTCAGGTGAAAGTGTCAAAATCTTCAAAATGAGCAAAAGCACAATGAAATTAATGCTGGAATCATCTTCAAGTTGCTAAAATACACTAATGACAGCAAAAAGTTTGAGTCTACAATATTTAGTTAAGGTGTGAGAGCCAAAATGAACTTTGTATTGCTTTAAAATTCATTTTCAGCCTGATTGTACACTTCAGATGAAACTGTCAAAATCTTCAAAATGAGCAAAAGCACAATGAAATTAATGTTGGAATCATCTTCAAGTTGCTAAAATACACTAATGACAGCAACAAGTTTGAGTCTACAACATTTAGTTGAGGTGTGAGAGCCTAAATTAACTTTTTATTGCTTTAAATGCGTTTTCAGCCCTTGATTGTACACTTCAGGTGAAACTGTCAAAATCTTCAAAATGAGCAAAAGCACAATGAAATTAATGCTGGAATCATCTTCAAGTTGCTAAAATATACTAATGACAGTAAAAAGCTTAAGTCTACAACATTTAGTTAAGGTGTGAGAGCCTAAATTAACTTTGTATTGCTTTAAAATTCATTTTCAGCCTGATTGTACACTTCAGATGAAACTGTCAAAATCTTCAAAATGAGCAAAAGCACAATGAAATTAATGTTGGAATCATCTTCAAGTTGCTAAAATACACTAATGACAGCAAAAAGTTTGAGTGTACAACATTTAGTTAAGGTGTGAGAGCCAAAATGAACTTTGTATTGCTTTAAATGCACTTTCAGCCCGAATGTACACTTCAGATGAAACTGTCAAAATCTTCAAAATGAGCAAAAGCACAATGAAATTAATGCTGGAATAATCTTCAAGTTGCTAAAATACACTAATGACAGCAAAAAGTTTGAGTCTACAACATTTAGTTAAGGTGTGAGAGCCTAAATGAACTTTGTATTGCTGTAAACGCGTTTTCAGCACCTGATTGTACACTTCAGGTGAAAGTGTCAAAATCTTCAAAATGAGCAAAAGCACAATGAAATTAATGCTGGAAACATCTTCAAGTTGCTAAAATACACTAATGACAGCAACAAGTTTGAGTCTACAACATTTAGTTAAGGTGTGAGAGCCAAAATGAACTTTGTATTGCTGTAAACGCGTTTTCAGCACCTGATTGTACACTTCAGGTGAAACTGTCAAAATATTCAAAATGAGCAAAAGCACAATGAAATTAATGCTGGAATCATCTTCAAGTTGCTAAAATACACTAATGACAGCAAAAAGTTTGAGTCTACAACATTTAGTTAAGGTGTGAGAGCCAAAATGAACTTTGTATTGCTGTAAACACGTTTTCAGCACCTGAATGTACACTTCAGGTGAAACTGTCAAAATCTTCAAAATGAGCAAAAGCACAATGAAATTAATGTTGGAATCATCTTCAAGTTGCTAAAATACACTAATGACAGCAACAAGTTTGAGTCTACAACATTTAGTTGAGGTGTGAGAGCCTAAATTAACTTTTTATTGCTTTAAATGCGTTTTCAGCCCTTGATTGTACACTTCAGGTGAAAGTGTCAAAATCTTCAAAATGAGCAAAAGCACAATGAAATTAATGCTGGAATCATCTTCAAGTTGCTAAAATACACTAATGACAGCAAAAAGTTTGAGTGTACAACATTTAGTTAAGGTGTGAGAGCCAAAATGAACTTTGTATTGCTTTAAATGCACTTTCAGCCCGAATGTACACTTCAGATGAAACTGTCAAAATCTTCAAAATGAGCAAAAGCACAATGAAATTAATGCTGGAATAATCTTCAAGTTGCTAAAATACACTAATGACAGCAAAAAGTTTGAGTCTACAACATTTAGTTAAGGTGTGAGAGCCTAAATGAACTTTGTATTGCTGTAAACGCGTTTTCAGCACCTGATTGTACACTTCAGGTGAAACTGTCAAAATCTTCAAAATGAGCAAAAGCACAATGAAATTAATGCTGGAATCATCTTCAAGTTGCTAAAATACACTAATGACAGCAAAAAGTTTGAGTCTACAACATTTAGTTAAGGTGTGAGAGCCAAAATGAACTTTGTATTGCTTTAAATGCATTTTCAGGCCGATAGTACACTTCAGGTGAAACTGTCAAAATCTTCAAAATGAGCAAAAGCACAATTAAATTAATGATGGAATCATCTTCAAGTTGCTAAAATACACTAATGACAAAAAAAGTTTGAGTCTACAACATTTAGTTAAGGTGTGAGAGCCAAAATGAACTTTGTATTGCTGTAAACGCGTTTTCAGCACCTGATTGTACACTTCAGGTGAAACTGTCAAAATCTTCAAAATGAGCAAAAGCACAATGAAATTAATGCTGGAATCATCTTCAAGTTGCTAAAATACACTAATGACAGCAAAAAGTTTGAGTCTACAATATTTAGTTAAGGTGTGAGAGCCAAAATGAACTTTGTATTGCTTTAAAATTCATTTTCAGCCCGATTGTACACTTCAGGTGAAACTGTCAAAATCTTCAAAATGAGCAAAAGCACAATGAAATTAATGTTGGAATCATCTTCAAGTTGCTAAAATACACTAATGACAGCAAAAAGTTTGAGTCTACAACATTTAGTTGAGGTGTGAGAGCCTAAATGAACTTTTTATTGCTTTAAACGCGTTTTCAGCCCTTGATTGTACAATTCAGGTGAAACTGTCAAAATCTTCAAAATGAGCAAAAGCACAATGAAATTAATGCTGGAATCATATTCAAGTTGCTAAAATACACTAATGACAGCAACAATTTTGAGTCTACAACATTTAGTTAAGGTGTGAGAGCCTAAATGAACTTTGTATTGCTGTAAACGCGTTTTCAGCACCTGATTGTACACTTCAGGTGAAACTGTCAAAATCTTCAAAATGAGCAAAAGCACAATGAAATTAATGCTGGAATCATCTTCAAGTTGCTAAAATACACTAATGACAGCAAAAAGTTTGAGTCTACAACATTTAGTTAAGGTGTGAGAGCCAAAATGAACTTTGTATTGCTTTAAATGCATTTTCAGGCCGATAGTACACTTCAGGTGAAACTGTCAAAATCTTCAAAATGAGCAAAAGCACAATTAAATTAATGATGGAATCATCTTCAAGTTGCTAAAATACACTAATGACAAAAAAAGTTTGAGTCTACAACATTTAGTTAAGGTGTGAGAGCCAAAATGAACTTTGTATTGCTGTAAACGCGTTTTCAGCACCTGATTGTACACTTCAGGTGAAACTGTCAAAATCTTCAAAATGAGCAAAAGCACAATGAAATTAATGCTGGAATCATCTTCAAGTTGCTAAAATACACTAATGACAGCAAAAAGTTTGAGTCTACAATATTTAGTTAAGGTGTGAGAGCCAAAATGAACTTTGTATTGCTTTAAAATTCATTTTCAGCCCGATTGTACACTTCAGGTGAAACTGTCAAAATCTTCAAAATGAGCAAAAGCACAATGAAATTAATGTTGGAATCATCTTCAAGTTGCTAAAATACACTAATGACAGCAAAAAGTTTGAGTCTACAACATTTAGTTGAGGTGTGAGAGCCTAAATGAACTTTTTATTGCTTTAAACGCGTTTTCAGCCCTTGATTGTACAATTCAGGTGAAACTGTCAAAATCTTCAAAATGAGCAAAAGCACAATGAAATTAATGCTGGAATCATATTCAAGTTGCTAAAATACACTAATGACAGCAACAATTTTGAGTCTACAACATTTAGTTAAGGTGTGAGAGCCTAAATGAACTTTGTATTGCTGTAAACGCGTTTTCAGCACCTGATTGTACACTTCAGGTGAAACTGTCAAAATCTTCAAAATGAGCAAAAGCACAATGAAATTAATGCTGGAATCATCTTCAAGTTGCTAAAATACACTATTGACAGCAAAAAGTTTGAGTCTACAACATTTAGTTAAGGTGTGAGAGCCAAAATTAACTTTGTATTGCTTTAAATGCATTTTCAGCCCGATTGGACACTTCAGGTGAAACTGTCAAAATCTTCAAAATGAGCAAAAGCACAATGAAATTAATGCTGGAATCATCTTCAAGTTGCTAAAATATACTAATGACAGTAAAAAGTTTAAGTCTACAACATTTAGTTAAGGTGTGAGAGCCTAAATTAACTTTGTATTGCTTTAAACGCGTTTTCAGCCCCTGATTGTACACTTCAGGTGAAACTGTCAAAATCTTCAAAATGAGCAAAAGCACAATGAAATTAATGCTGGAATCATCTTCAAGTTGCTAAAATACACTAATGACAGCAACAAGTTTGAGTCTACAACATTTAGTTAAGGTGTGAGAGCCTAAATGAACTTTGTATTGCTTTAAATGCATTTTCAGCCCGATTGTACACTTCAGGTGAAACTGTCAAAATCTTCAAAATGAGCAAAAGCACAATGAAATTAATGCTGGAATCATCTTCAAGATGCTAAAATACACTAATGACAGCAAAAAGTTTGAGTCTACAACATTTAGTTAAGGTGTGAGAGCCAAAATGAACTTTGTATTGCTGTAAACGCGTTTTCAGCACCTGAATGTACACTTCAGGTGAAATTGTCAAAATCTTCAAAATGAGCAAAAGCACAATGAAATTAATGCTGGAATCATCTTCAAGTTGCTAAAATACACTAATGACAGCAAAAAGTTTGAGTCTACAACATTTAGTTAAGGTGTGAGAGCCAAAATGAACTTTGTATTGCTTTAAAATTCATTTTCAGCCCGATTGTACACTTCAGGTGAAAGTGTCAAAATCTTCAAAATGAGCAAAAGCACAATGAAATTAATGTTGGAATCATCTTCAAGTTGCTAAAATACACTAATGACAGCAACAATTTTGAGTCTACAACATTTAGTTAAGGTGTGAGAGCCTAAATGAACTTTGTATTGCTGTAAACGCATTTTCAGCACCTGATTGTACACTTCAGGTGAAACTGTCAAAATCTTCAAAATGAGCAAAAGCACAATGAAATTAATGCTGGAATCATCTTCAAGTTGCTAAAATACACTAATGACAGCAAAAAGTTTGAGTCTACAATATTTAGTTAAGGTGTGAGAGCCAAAATGAACTTTGTATTGCTTTAAAATTCATTTTCAGCCCGATTGTACACTTCAGATGAAACTGTCAAAATCTTCAAAATGAGCAAAAGCACAATGAAATTAATGTTGGAATCATCTTCAAGTTGCTAAAATACACTAATGACAGCAACAAGTTTGAGTCTACAACATTTAGTTGAGGTGTGAGAGCCTAAATTAACTTTTTATTGCTTTAAATGCGTTTTCAGCCCTTGATTGTACACTTCAGGTGAAACTGTCAAAATCTTCAAAATGAGCAAAAGCACAATGAAATTAATGCTGGAATCATCTTCAAGTTGCTAAAATACACTAATGACAGCAAAAAGTTTGAGTCTACAACATTTAGTTAAGGTTTGAGAGCCTAAATTAACTTTTTATTGCTTTAAACGCGTTTTCAGCCCTTGATTGTACACTTCAGGTGAAAGTGTCAAAATCTTCAAAATGAGCAAAAGCACAATGAAATTAATGCTGGAATCATCTTCAAGTTGCTAAAATACACTAATGACAGCAAAAAGTTTGAGTCTACAATATTTAGTTAAGGTGTGAGAGCCAAAATGAACTTTGTATTGCTTTAAAATTCATTTTCAGCCTGATTGTACACTTCAGATGAAACTGTCAAAATCTTCAAAATGAGCAAAAGCACAATGAAATTAATGTTGGAATCATCTTCAAGTTGCTAAAATACACTAATGACAGCAACAAGTTTGAGTCTACAACATTTAGTTGAGGTGTGAGAGCCTAAATTAACTTTTTATTGCTTTAAATGCGTTTTCAGCCCTTGATTGTACACTTCAGGTGAAACTGTCAAAATCTTCAAAATGAGCAAAAGCACAATGAAATTAATGCTGGAATCATCTTCAAGTTGCTAAAATACACTAATGACAGCAAAAAGTTTGAGTCTACAACATTTAGTTAAGGTTTGAGAGCCTAAATTAACTTTTTATTGCTTTAAACGCGTTTTCAGCCCTTGATTGTACACTTCAGGTGAAAGTGTCAAAATCTTCAAAATGAGCAAAAGCACAATGAAATTAATGCTGGAATCATCTTCAAGTTGCTAAAATACACTAATGACAGCAAAAAGTTTGAGTCTACAATATTTAGTTAAGGTGTGAGAGCCAAAATGAACTTTGTATTGCTTTAAAATTCATTTTCAGCCTGATTGTACACTTCAGATGAAACTGTCAAAATCTTCAAAATGAGCAAAAGCACAATGAAATTAATGTTGGAATCATCTTCAAGTTGCTAAAATACACTAATGACAGCAACAAGTTTGAGTCTACAACATTTAGTTGAGGTGTGAGAGCCTAAATTAACTTTTTATTGCTTTAAATGCGTTTTCAGCCCTTGATTGTACACTTCAGGTGAAACTGTCAAAATCTTCAAAATGAGCAAAAGCACAATGAAATTAATGCTGGAATCATCTTCAAGTTGCTAAAATACACTAATGACAGCAAAAAGTTTGAGTCTACAACATTTAGTTAAGGTTTGAGAGCCTAAATTAACTTTTTATTGCTTTAAACGCGTTTTCAGCCCTTGATTGTACACTTCAGGTGAAAGTGTCAAAATCTTCAAAATGAGCAAAAGCACAATGAAATTAATGCTGGAATCATCTTCAAGTTGCTAAAATACACTAATGACAGCAAAAAGTTTGAGTCTACAATATTTAGTTAAGGTGTGAGAGCCAAAATGAACTTTGTATTGCTTTAAAATTCATTTTCAGCCTGATTGTACACTTCAGATGAAACTGTCAAAATCTTCAAAATGAGCAAAAGCACAATGAAATTAATGTTGGAATCATCTTCAAGTTGCTAAAATACACTAATGACAGCAAAAAGTTTGAGTGTACAACATTTAGTTAAGGTGTGAGAGCCAAAATGAACTTTGTATTGCTTTAAATGCACTTTCAGCCCGAATGTACACTTCAGATGAAACTGTCAAAATCTTCAAAATGAGCAAAAGCACAATGAAATTAATGCTGGAATAATCTTCAAGTTGCTAAAATACACTAATGACAGCAAAAAGTTTGAGTCTACAACATTTAGTTAAGGTGTGAGAGCCTAAATGAACTTTGTATTGCTGTAAACGCGTTTTCAGCACCTGATTGTACACTTCAGGTGAAAGTGTCAAAATCTTCAAAATGAGCAAAAGCACAATGAAATTAATGCTGGAATCATCTTCAAGTTGCTAAAATACACTAATGACAGCAAAAAGTTTGAGTCTACAATATTTAGTTAAGGTGTGAGAGCCAAAATGAACTTTGTATTGCTTTAAAATTCATTTTCAGCCTGATTGTACACTTCAGATGAAACTGTCAAAATCTTCAAAATGAGCAAAAGCACAATGAAATTAATGTTGGAATCATCTTCAAGTTGCTAAAATACACTAATGACAGCAACAAGTTTGAGTCTACAACATTTAGTCTAGGTGTGAGAGCCTAAATTAACTTTTTATTGCTTTAAATGCGTTTTCAGCCCTTGATTGTACACTTCAGGTGAAACTGTCAAAATCTTCAAAATGAGCAAAAGCACAATGAAATTAATGCTGGAATCATCTTCAAGTTGCTAAAATACACTAATGACAGCAAAAAGTTTGAGTCTACAACATTTAGTTAAGGTTTGAGAGCCTAAATTAACTTTTTATTGCTTTAAACGCGTTTTCAGCCCTTGATTGTACACTTCAGGTGAAACTGTCAAAATCTTCAAAATGAGCAAAAGCACAATGAAATTAATGCTGGAATCATCTTCAAGTTGCTAAAATACACTAATGACAGCAAAAAGTTTGAGTCTACAACATTTAGTTAAGGTGTGAGAGCCTAAATTAACTTTGTATTGCTTTAAATGCATTTTCAGCCCGATTGGACATTTCAGGTGAAAGTGTCAAAATCTTCAAAATGAGCAAAAGCACAATGAAATTAATGCTGGAATCATCTTCAAGTTGCTAAAATACACTAATGACAGCAAAAAGTTTGAGTCTACAATATTTAGTTAAGGTGTGAGAGCCAAAATGAACTTTGTATTGCTTTAAAATTCATTTTCAGCCTGATTGTACACTTCAGATGAAACTGTCAAAATCTTCAAAATGAGCAAAAGCACAATGAAATTAATGTTGGAATCATCTTCAAGTTGCTAAAATACACTAATGACAGCAACAAGTTTGAGTCTACAACATTTAGTTGAGGTGTGAGAGCCTAAATTAACTTTTTATTGCTTTAAATGCGTTTTCAGCCCTTGATTGTACACTTCAGGTGAAACTGTCAAAATCTTCAAAATGAGCAAAAGCACAATGAAATTAATGCTGGAATCATCTTCAAGTTGCTAAAATACACTAATGACAGCAAAAAGTTTGAGTCTACAACATTTAGTTAAGGTTTGAGAGCCTAAATTAACTTTTTATTGCTTTAAACGCGTTTTCAGCCCTTGATTGTACACTTCAGGTGAAAGTGTCAAAATCTTCAAAATGAGCAAAAGCACAATGAAATTAATGCTGGAATCATCTTCAAGTTGCTAAAATACACTAATGACAGCAAAAAGTTTGAGTCTACAATATTTAGTTAAGGTGTGAGAGCCAAAATGAACTTTGTATTGCTTTAAAATTCATTTTCAGCCTGATTGTACACTTCAGATGAAACTGTCAAAATCTTCAAAATGAGCAAAAGCACAATGAAATTAATGTTGGAATCATCTTCAAGTTGCTAAAATACACTAATGACAGCAACAAGTTTGAGTCTACAACATTTAGTTGAGGTGTGAGAGCCTAAATTAACTTTTTATTGCTTTAAATGCGTTTTCAGCCCTTGATTGTACACTTCAGGTGAAACTGTCAAAATCTTCAAAATGAGCAAAAGCACAATGAAATTAATGCTGGAATCATCTTCAAGTTGCTAAAATACACTAATGACAGCAAAAAGTTTGAGTCTACAACATTTAGTTAAGGTTTGAGAGCCTAAATTAACTTTTTATTGCTTTAAACGCGTTTTCAGCCCTTGATTGTACACTTCAGGTGAAAGTGTCAAAATCTTCAAAATGAGCAAAAGCACAATGAAATTAATGCTGGAATCATCTTCAAGTTGCTAAAATACACTAATGACAGCAAAAAGTTTGAGTCTACAATATTTAGTTAAGGTGTGAGAGCCAAAATGAACTTTGTATTGCTTTAAAATTCATTTTCAGCCTGATTGTACACTTCAGATGAAACTGTCAAAATCTTCAAAATGAGCAAAAGCACAATGAAATTAATGTTGGAATCATCTTCAAGTTGCTAAAATACACTAATGACAGCAAAAAGTTTGAGTGTACAACATTTAGTTAAGGTGTGAGAGCCAAAATGAACTTTGTATTGCTTTAAATGCACTTTCAGCCCGAATGTACACTTCAGATGAAACTGTCAAAATCTTCAAAATGAGCAAAAGCACAATGAAATTAATGCTGGAATAATCTTCAAGTTGCTAAAATACACTAATGACAGCAAAAAGTTTGAGTCTACAACATTTAGTTAAGGTGTGAGAGCCTAAATGAACTTTGTATTGCTGTAAACGCGTTTTCAGCACCTGATTGTACACTTCAGGTGAAAGTGTCAAAATCTTCAAAATGAGCAAAAGCACAATGAAATTAATGCTGGAATCATCTTCAAGTTGCTAAAATACACTAATGACAGCAAAAAGTTTGAGTCTACAATATTTAGTTAAGGTGTGAGAGCCAAAATGAACTTTGTATTGCTTTAAAATTCATTTTCAGCCTGATTGTACACTTCAGATGAAACTGTCAAAATCTTCAAAATGAGCAAAAGCACAATGAAATTAATGTTGGAATCATCTTCAAGTTGCTAAAATACACTAATGACAGCAACAAGTTTGAGTCTACAACATTTAGTTGAGGTGTGAGAGCCTAAATTAACTTTTTATTGCTTTAAATGCGTTTTCAGCCCTTGATTGTACACTTCAGGTGAAACTGTCAAAATCTTCAAAATGAGCAAAAGCACAATGAAATTAATGCTGGAATCATCTTCAAGTTGCTAAAATACACTAATGACAGCAAAAAGTTTGAGTCTACAACATTTAGTTAAGGTTTGAGAGCCTAAATTAACTTTTTATTGCTTTAAACGCGTTTTCAGCCCTTGATTGTACACTTCAGGTGAAAGTGTCAAAATCTTCAAAATGAGCAAAAGCACAATGAAATTAATGCTGGAATCATCTTCAAGTTGCTAAAATACACTAATGACAGCAAAAAGTTTGAGTCTACAATATTTAGTTAAGGTGTGAGAGCCAAAATGAACTTTGTATTGCTTTAAAATTCATTTTCAGCCCGATTGTACACTTCAGATGAAACTGTCAAAATCTTCAAAATGAGCAAAAGCACAATGAAATTAATGTTGGAATCATCTTCAAGTTGCTAAAATACACTAATGACAGCAAAAAGTTTGAGTGTACAACATTTAGTTAAGGTGTGAGAGCCAAAATGAACTTTGTATTGCTTTAAATGCACTTTCAGCCCGAATGTACACTTCAGATGAAACTGTCAAAATCTTCAAAATGAGCAAAAGCACAATGAAATTAATGCTGGAATAATCTTCAAGTTGCTAAAATACACTAATGACAGCAAAAAGTTTGAGTCTACAACATTTAGTTAAGGTGTGAGAGCCTAAATGAACTTTGTATTGCTGTAAACGCGTTTTCAGCACCTGATTGTACACTTCAGGTGAAACTGTCAAAATCTTCAAAATGAGCAAAAGCACAATGAAATTAATGCTGGAATCATCTTCAAGTTGCTAAAATACACTAATGACAGCAAAAAGTTTGAGTCTACAACATTTAGTTAAGGTGTGAGAGCCAAAATGAACTTTGTATTGCTTTAAATGCATTTTCAGGCCGATAGTACACTTCAGGTGAAACTGTCAAAATCTTCAAAATGAGCAAAAGCACAATGAAATTAATGATGGAATCATCTTCAAGTTGCTAAAATACACTAATGACAGCAAAAAGTTTGAGTCTACAACATTTAGTTGAGGTGTGAGAGCCTAAATGAACTTTGTATTGCTTTAAACGCGTTTTCAGCCCTTGATTGTACAATTCAGGTGAAACTGTCAAAATCTTCAAAATGAGCAAAAGCACAATGAAATTAATGCTGGAATCATATTCAAGTTGCTAAAATACACTAATGACAGCAACAATTTTGAGTCTACAACATTTAGTTAAGGTGTGAGAGCCTAAATGAACTTTGTATTGCTGTAAACGCGTTTTCAGCACCTGATTGTACACTTCAGGTGAAACTGTCAAAATCTTCAAAATGAGCAAAAGCACAATGAAATTAATGCTGGAATCATCTTCAAGTTGCTAAAATACACTATTGACAGCAAAAAGTTTGAGTCTACAACATTTAGTTAAGGTGTGAGAGCCAAAATTAACTTTGTATTGCTTTAAATGCATTTTCAGCCCGATTGGACACTTCAGGTGAAACTGTCAAAATCTTCAAAATGAGCAAAAGCACAATGAAATTAATGCTGGAATCATCTTCAAGTTGCTAAAATATACTAATGACAGTAAAAAGTTTAAGTCTACAACATTTAGTTAAGGTGTGAGAGCCTAAATTAACTTTGTATTGCTTTAAACGCGTTTTCAGCCCCTGATTGTACACTTCAGGTGAAACTGTCAAAATCTTCAAAATGAGCAAAAGCACAATGAAATTAATGCTGGAATCATCTTCAAGTTGCTAAAATACACTAATGACAGCAACAAGTTTGAGTCTACAACATTTAGTTAAGGTGTGAGAGCCTAAATGAACTTTGTATTGCTTTAAATGCATTTTCAGCCCGATTGTACACTTCAGGTGAAACTGTCAAAATCTTCAAAATGAGCAAAAGCACAATGAAATTAATGCTGGAATCATCTTCAAGTTGCTAAAATACACTAATGACAGCAAAAAGTTTGAGTCTACAACATTTAGTTAAGGTGTGAGAGCCTAAATGAACTTTGTATTGCTTTAAACGCGTTTTCAGCCCCTGATTGTACACTTCAGGTGAAACTGTCAAAATCTTCAAAATGAGCAAAAGCACGATGAAATTAATGCTGGAATCATCTTCAAGATGCTAAAATACACTAATGACAGCAAAAAGTTTGAGTCTACAACATTTAGTTAAGGTGTGAGAGCCAAAATGAACTTTGTATTGCTTTAAATGCATTTTCAGCCCGATAGTACACTTCAGGTGAAACTGTCAAAATCTTCAAAATGAGCAAAAGCACAATGAAATTAATGCTGGGATCATCTTCAAGTTGCTAAAATACACTAATGACAGCAAAGAGTTTGAGTTTACAACATTTAGTTAAGGTGTGAGAGCCTAAATTAACTTTTTATTGCTTTAAACGCGTTTTCAGCCCTTGATTGTACACTTCAGGTGAAAGTGTCAAAATCTTCAAAATGAGCAAAAGCACAATGAAATTAATGCTGGAATCATCTTCAAGTTGCTAAAATACACTAATGACAGCAAAAAGTTTGAGTCTACAACATTTAGTTAAGGTGTCAGAGCCTAAATGAACTTTTTATTGCTTTAAACGCGTTTTCAGCCCCTGATTGTACACTTCAGGTGAAACTGTCAAAATCTTCAAAATGAGCAAAAGCACAATGAAATTAATGCTGGAATCATCTTCAAGTTGCTGAAATACACTAATGACAGCAAAAAGTTTGAGTCTACAAGATTTAGTTAAGGTGTGAGAGCCAAAATGAACTTTTTATTGCTGTAAACGCGTTTTCAGCACCTGAATGTACACTTCAGGTGAAACTGTCAAAATCTTCAAAATGAGCAAAAGCACAATGAAATTAATGCTGGAATCATCTTCAAGTTGCTAAAATACACTAATGACAGCAAAAAGTTTGAGTCTACAATATTTAGTTAAGGTGTGAGAGCCAAAATGAACTTTGTATTGCTTTAAAATTCATTTTCAGCCCGATTGTACACTTCAGATGAAACTGTCAAAATCTTCAAAATGAGCAAAAGCACAATGAAATTAATGTTGGAATCATCTTCAAGTTGCTAAAATACACTAATGACAGCAACAAGTTTGAGTCTACAACATTTAGTTGAGGTGTGAGAGCCTAAATTAACTTTTTATTGCTTTAAATGCGTTTTCAGCCCTTGATTGTACACTTCAGGTGAAACTGTCAAAATCTTCAAAATGAGCAAAAGCACAATTAAATTAATGCTGGAATCATCTTCAAGTTGCTAAAATACACTAATGACAGCAAAAAGTTTGAGTCTACAACATTTAGTTAAGGTTTGAGAGCCTAAATTAACTTTTTATTGCTTTAAACGCGTTTTCAGCCCTTGATTGTACACTTCAGGTGAAAGTGTCAAAATCTTCAAAATGAGCAAAAGCACAATGAAATTAATGCTGGAATCATCTTCAAGTTGCTAAAATACACTAATGACAGCAAAAAGTTTGAGTCTACAATATTTAGTTAAGGTGTGAGAGCCAAAATGAACTTTGTATTGCTTTAAAATTCATTTTCAGCCTGATTGTACACTTCAGATGAAACTGTCAAAATCTTCAAAATGAGCAAAAGCACAATGAAATTAATGTTGGAATCATCTTCAAGTTGCTAAAATACACTAATGACAGCAACAAGTTTGAGTCTACAACATTTAGTTGAGGTGTGAGAGCCTAAATTAACTTTTTATTGCTTTAAATGCGTTTTCAGCCCTTGATTGTACACTTCAGGTGAAACTGTCAAAATCTTCAAAATGAGCAAAAGCACAATGAAATTAATGCTGGAATCATCTTCAAGTTGCTAAAATACACTAATGACAGCAAAAAGTTTGAGTCTACAACATTTAGTTAAGGTTTGAGAGCCTAAATTAACTTTTTATTGCTTTAAACGCGTTTTCAGCCCTTGATTGTACACTTCAGGTGAAAGTGTCAAAATCTTCAAAATGAGCAAAAGCACAATGAAATTAATGCTGGAATCATCTTCAAGTTGCTAAAATACACTAATGACAGCAAAAAGTTTGAGTCTACAATATTTAGTTAAGGTGTGAGAGCCAAAATGAACTTTGTATTGCTTTAAAATTCATTTTCAGCCTGATTGTACACTTCAGATGAAACTGTCAAAATCTTCAAAATGAGCAAAAGCACAATGAAATTAATGTTGGAATCATCTTCAAGTTGCTAAAATACACTAATGACAGCAACAAGTTTGAGTCTACAACATTTAGTTGAGGTGTGAGAGCCTAAATGAACTTTGTATTGCTTTAAATGCGTTTTCAGCCCTTGATTGTACACTTCAGGTGAAACTGTCAAAATCTTCAAAATGAGCAAAAGCACAATGAAATTAATGCTGGAATCATCTTCAAGTTGCTAAAATACACTAATGACAGCAAAAAGTTTGAGTCTACAACATTTAGTTAAGGTGTGAGAGCCTAAATGAACTTTGTATTGCTTTAAACGCGTTTTCAGCCCCTGATTGTACACTTCAGGTGAAACTGTCAAAATCTTCAAAATGAGCAAAAGCACAATGAAATTAATGCTGGAATCATCTTCAAGTTGCTAAAATACACTATTGACAGCAAAAAGTTTGAGTCTACAACATTTAGTTAAGGTGTGAGAGCCAAAATTAACTTTGTATTGCTTTAAATGCATTTTCAGCCCGATTGGACACTTCAGGTGAAACTGTCAAAATCTTCTAAATGAGCAAAAGCACAATGAAATTAATGCTGGAATCATCTTCAAGTTGCTAAAATACACTAATGACAGTAAAAAGTTTAAGTCTACAACATTTAGTTAAGGTGTGAGAGCCTAAATGAACTTTGTATTGCTTTAAACGCGTTTTCAGCCCCTGATTGTACACTTCAGGTGAAACTGTCAAAATCTTCAAAATGAGCAAAAGCACAATGAAATTAATGCTGGAATCATCTTCAAGTTGCTAAAATACACTAATGACAGCAACAAGTTTGAGTCTACAACATTTAGTTAAGGTGTGAGAGCCTAAATGAACTTTGTATTGCTTTAAATGCATTTTCAGCCCGATTGTACACTTCAGGTTAAACTGTCAAAATCTTCAAAATGAGCAAAAGCACAATGAAATTAATGCTGGAATCATCTTCAAGTTGCTAAAATACACTAATGACAGCAAAAAGTTTGAGTCTACAACATTTAGTTAAGGTGTGAGAGCCTAAATGAACTTTGTATTGCTTTAAACGCGTTTTCAGCCCCTGATTGTACACTTCAGGTGAAACTGTCAAAATCTTCAAAATGAGCAAAAGCACAATGAAATTAATGCTGGAATCATCTTCAAGTTGCTAAAATACACTAATGACAGCAAAAAGTTTGAGTGTACAACATTTAGTTAAGGTGTGAGAGCCAAAATGAACTTTGTATTGCTTTAAATGCACTTTCAGCCCGAATGTACACTTCAGATGAAACTGTCAAAATCTTCAAAATGAGCAAAAGCACAATGAAATTAATGCTGGAATCATCTTCAAGTTGCTAAAATACACTAATGACAGCAAAAAGTTTGAGTCTACAACATTTAGTTAAGGTGTGAGACCCTAAATGAACTTTGTATTGCTGTAAACGCGTTTTCAGCACCTGATTGTACACTTCAGGTGAAACTGTCAAAATCTTCAAAATGAGCAAAAGCACAATGAAATTAATGCTGGAATCATCTTCAAGTTGCTAAAATACACTAATGACAGCAAAAAGTTTGAGTCTACAACATTTAGTTAAGGTGTCAGAGCCTAAATGAACTTTTTATTGCTTTAAACGCGTTTTCAGCCCCTGATTGTACACTTCAGGTGAAACTGTCAAAATTTTCAAAATGAGCAAAAGCACAATGAAATTAATGCTGGAATCATCTTCAAGTTGCTGAAATACACTAATGACAGCAAAAAGTTTGAGTCTACAAGATTTAGTTAAGGTGTGAGAGCCAAAATGAACTTTTTATTGCTGTAAACGCGTTTTCAGCACCTGAATGTACACTTCAGGTGAAACTGTCAAAATCTTCAAAATGAGCAAAAGCACAATGAAATTAATGCTGGAATCATCTTCAAGTTGCTAAAATACACTAATGACAGCAAAAAGTTTGAGTCTACAACATTTAGTTAAGGTGTGAGAGCCAAAATGAACTTTGTATTGCTTTAAAATTCATTTTCAGCCCGATTGTACACTTCAGGTGAAAGTGTCAAAATCTTCAAAATGAGCAAAAGCACAATGAAATTAATGTTGGAATCATCTTCAAGTTGCTAAAATACACTAATGACAGCAACAATTTTGAGTCTACAACATTTAGTTAAGGTGTGAGAGCCTAAATGAACTTTGTATTGCTGTAAACGCATTTTCAGCACCTGATTGTACACTTCAGGTGAAACTGTCAAAATCTTCAAAATGAGCAAAAGCACAATGAAATTAATGCTGGAATCATCTTCAAGTTGCTAAAATACACAAATGACAGCAAAAAGTTTGAGTCTACAATATTTAGTTAAGGTGTGAGAGCCAAAATGAACTTTGTATTGCTTTAAAATTAATTTTCAGCCCGATTGTACACTTCAGATGAAACTGTCAAAATCTTCAAAATGAGCAAAAGCACAATGAAATTAATGTTGGAATCATCTTCAAGTTGCTAAAATACACTAATGACAGCAACAAGTTTGAGTCTACAACATTTAGTTGAGGTGTGAGAGCCTAAATTAACTTTGTATTGCTTTAAATGCGTTTTCAGCCCTTGATTGTACACTTCAGGTGAAACTGTCAAAATCTTCAAAATGAGCAAAAGCACAATGAAATTAATGCTGGAATCATCTTCAAGTTGCTAAAATACACTAATGACAGCAAAAAGTTTGAGTCTACAACATTTAGTTAAGGTTTGAGAGCCTAAATTAACTTTTTATTGCTTTAAACGCGTTTTCAGCCCTTGATTGTACACTTCAGGTGAAAGTGTCAAAATCTTCAAAATGAGCAAAAGCACAATGAAATTAATGCTGGAATCATCTTCAAGTTGCTAAAATACACTAATGACAGCAAAAAGTTTGAGTCTACAATATTTAGTTAAGGTGTGAGAGCCAAAATGAACTTTGTATTGCTTTAAAATTCATTTTCAGCCTGATTGTACACTTCAGATGAAACTGTCAAAATCTTCAAAATGAGCAAAAGCACAATGAAATTAATGTTGGAATCATCTTCAAGTTGCTAAAATACACTAATGACAGCAACAAGTTTGAGTCTACAACATTTAGTTGAGGTGTGAGAGCCTAAATGAACTTTGTATTGCTTTAAATGCGTTTTCAGCCCTTGATTGTACACTTCAGGTGAAACTGTCAAAATCTTCAAAATGAGCAAAAGCACAATGAAATTAATGCTGGAATCATCTTCAAGTTGCTAAAATACACTAATGACAGCAAAAAGTTTGAGTCTACAACATTTAGTTAAGGTGTGAGAGCCTAAATGAACTTTGTATTGCTTTAAACGCGTTTTCAGCCCCTGATTGTACACTTCAGGTGAAACTGTCAAAATCTTCAAAATGAGCAAAAGCACAATGAAATTAATGCTGGAATCATCTTCAAGTTGCTAAAATACACTATTGACAGCAAAAAGTTTGAGTCTACAACATTTAGTTAAGGTGTGAGAGCCAAAATTAACTTTGTATTGCTTTAAATGCATTTTCAGCCCGATTGTACACTTCAGGTTAAACTGTCAAAATCTTCAAAATGAGCAAAAGCACAATGAAATTAATGCTGAAATCATCTTCAAGTTGCTAAAATACACTAATGACAGCAAAAAGTTTGAGTCTACAACATTTAGTTAAGGTGTGAGAGCCTAAATGAACTTTGTATTGCTTTAAACGCGTTTTCAGCCCCTGATTGTACACTTCAGGTGAAACTGTCAAAATCTTCAAAATGAGCAAAAGCACAATGAAATTAATGCTGGAATCATCTTCAAGTTGCTAAAATACACTAATGACAGCAAAAAGTTTGAGTCTACAACATTTAGTTAAGGTGTGAGAGCCTAAATGAACTTTGAATTGCTTTAAATGCATTTTCAGCCCGATTGTACACTTCAGGTGAAACTGTCAAAATCTTCAAAATGAGCAAAATCACAATGAAATTAATGCTGGAATCATCTTCAAGTTGCTAAAATACACTAATGACAGCAAAAAGTTTGAGTCTACAACATTTAGTTAAGGTGTCAGAGCCTAAATGAACTTTGTATTGCTTTAAACGCGTTTTCAGCCCCTGATTGTACACTTCAGGTGAAACTGTCAAAATCTTAAAAATGAGCAAAAGCACAATGAAATTAATGCTGGAATCATCTTCAAGTTGCTGAAATACACTAATGACAGCAAAAAGTTTGAGTCTACAAGATTTAGTTAAGGTGTGAGAGCCAAAATGAACTTTTTATTGCTGTAAACGCGTTTTCAGCACCTGAATGTACACTTCAGGTGAAACTGTCAAAATCTTCAAAATGAGCAAAAGCACAATGAAATTAATGCTGGAATCATCTTCAAGTTGCTAAAATACACTAATGACAGCAAAAAGTTTGAGTCTACAACATTTAGTTAAGGTGTGAAGGCCAAAATGAACTTTGTATTGCTGTAAACGCGTTTTCAGCACCTGAATGTACACTTCAGGTGAAACTGTCAAAATCTTCAAAATGAGCAAAAGCACAATGAAATTAATGTTGGAATCATCTTCAAGTTGCTAAAATACACTAATCACAGCAACAAGTTTGAGTCTACAACATTTAGTTAAGGTGTGAGAGCCTAAATGAACTTTGTATTGCTTTAAACGCGTTTTCAGCCCCTGATTGTACACTTCAGGTGAAACTGTCAAAATCTTCAAAATGAGCAAAAGCACAATGAAATTAATGCTGGAATCATCTTCAAGTTGCTAAAATACACTAATGACAGCAAAAAGTTTGAGTCTACAATATTTAGTTAAGGTGTGAGAGCCAAAATGAACTTTGTATTGCTTTAAAATTCATTTTCAGCCCGATTGTACACTTCAGATGAAACTGTCAAAATCTTCAAAATGAGCAAAAGCACAATGAAATTAATGTTGGAATCATCTTCAAGTTGCTAAAATACACTAATGACAGCAACAAGTTTGAGTCTACAACATTTAATTGAGGTGTGAGAGCCTAAATTAACTTTTTATTGCTTTAAATGCGTTTTCAGCCCTTGATTGTACACTTCAGGTGAAACTGTCAAAATCTTCAAAATGAGCAAAAGCACAATGAAATTAATGCTGGAATCATCTTCAAGTTGCTAAAATACACTAATGACAGCAAAAAGTTTGAGTCTACAACATTTAGTTAAGGTTTGAGAGCCTAAATTAACTTTTTATTGCTTTAAACGCGTTTTCAGCCCTTGATTGTACACTTCAGGTGAAAGTGTCAAAATCTTCAAAATGAGCAAAAGCACAATGAAATTAATGCTGGAATCATCTTCAAGTTGCTAAAATACACTAATGACAGCAAAAAGTTTGAGTCTACAATATTTAGTTAAGGTGTGAGAGCCAAAATGAACTTTGTATTGCTTTAAAATTCATTTTCAGCCTGATTGTACACTTCAGATGAAACTGTCAAAATCTTCAAAATGAGCAAAAGCACAATGAAATTAATGTTGGAATCATCTTCAAGTTGCTAAAATACACTAATGACAGCAACAAGTTTGAGTCTACAACATTTAGTTGAGGTGTGAGAGCCTAAATGAACTTTGTATTGCTTTAAATGCGTTTTCAGCCCTTGATTGTACACTTCAGGTGAAACTGTCAAAATCTTCAAAATGAGCAAAAGCACAATGAAATTAATGCTGGAATCATCTTCAAGTTGCTAAAATACACTAATGACAGCAAAAAGTTTGAGTCTACAACATTTAGTTAAGGTGTGAGAGCCTAAATGAACTTTGTATTGCTTTAAACGCGTTTTCAGCCCCTGATTGTACACTTCAGGTGAAACTGTCAAAATCTTCAAAATGAGCAAAAGCACAATGAAATTAATGCTGGAATCCTCTTCAAGTTGCTAAAATACACTATTGACAGCAAAAAGTTTGAGTCTACAACATTTAGTTAAGGTGTGAGAGCCAAAATTAACTTTGTATTGCTTTAAATGCATTTTCAGCCCGATTGGACACTTCAGGTGAAACTGTCAAAATCTTCTAAATGAGCAAAAGCACAATGAAATTAATGCTGGAATCATCTTCAAGTTGCTAAAATACACTAATGACAGTAAAAAGTTTAAGTCTACAACATTTAGTTAAGGTGTGAGAGCCTAAATGAACTTTGTATTGCTTTAAACGCGTTTTCAGCCCCTGATTGTACACTTCAGGTGAAACTGTCAAAATCTTCAAAATGAGCAAAAGCACAATGAAATTAATGCTGGAATCATCTTCAAGTTAATAAAATACACTAATGACAGCAACAAGTTTGAGTCTACAACATTTAGTTAAGGTGTGAGAGCCTAAATGAACTTTGTATTGCTTTAAATGCATTTTCAGCCCGATTGTACACTTCAGGTTAAACTGTCAAAATCTTCAAAATGAGCAAAAGCACAATGAAATTAATGCTGGAATCATCTTCAAGTTGCTAAAATACACTAATGACAGCAAAAAGTTTGAGTCTACAACATTTAGTTAAGGTGTGAACTTTGAACTAAATGAACTTTGTATTGCTTTAAACGCGTTTTCAGCCCCTGATTGTACACTTCAGGTGAAACTGTCAAAATCTTCAAAATGAGCAAAAGCACAATGAAATTAATGCTGGAATCATCTTCAAGTTGCTAAAATACACTAATGACAGTAAAAAGTTTGAGTCTACAACATTTAGTTAAGGTGTGAGAGCCTAAATGAACTTTGAATTGCTTTAAATGCATTTTCAGCCCGATTGTACACTTCAGGTGAAACTGTCAAAATCTTCAAAATGAGCAAAATCACAATGAAATTAATGCTGGAATCATCTTCAAGTTGCTAAAATACACTAATGACAGCAAAAAGTTTGAGTCTACAACATTTAGTTAAGGTGTCAGAGCCTAAATGAACTTTGTATTGCTTTAAACGCGTTTTCAGCCCCTGATTGTACACTTCAGGTGAAACTGTCAAAATCTTCAAAATGAGCAAAAGCACAATGAAATTAATGCTGGAATCATCTTCAAGTTGCTGAAATACACTAATGACAGCAAAAAGTTTGAGTCTACAAGATTTAGTTAAGGTGTGAGAGCCAAAATGAACTTTTTATTGCTGTAAACGCGTTTTCAGCACCTGAATGTACACTTCAGGTGAAACTGTCAAAATCTTCAAAATGAGCAAAAGCACAATGAAATTAATGCTGGAATCATCTTCAAGTTGCTAAAATACTCTAATGACAGCAAAAAGTTTGAGTCTACAACAATTAGTTAAGGTGTGAGAGCCAAAATGAACTTTGTATTGCTGTAAACGCGTTTTCAGCACCTGAATGTACACTTCAGGTGAAACTGTCAAAATCTTCAAAATGAGCAAAAGCACAATGAAATTAATGTTGGAATCATCTTCAAGTTGCTAAAATACACTAATGACAGCAACAAGTTTGAGTCTACAACATTTAGTTGAGGTGTGAGAGCCTAAATTAACTTTTTATTGCTTTAAATGCGTTTTCAGCCCTTGATTGTACACTTCAGGTGAAAGTGTCAAAATCTTCAAAATGAGCAAAAGCACAATGAAATTAATGCTGGAATCATCTTCAAGTTGCTAAAATACACTAATGACAGCAAAATGTTTGAGTGTACAACATTTAGTTAAGGTGTGAGAGCCAAAATGAACTTTGTATTGCTTTAAATGCACTTTCAGCCCGAATGTACACTTCAGATGAAACTGTCAAAATCTTCAAAATGAGCAAAAGCACAATGAAATTAATGCTGGAATAATCTTCAAGTTGCTAAAATACACTAATGACAGCAAAAAGTTTGAGTCTACAACATTTAGTTAAGGTGTGAGAGCCTAAATGAACTTTGTATTGCTGTAAACGCGTTTTCAGCACCTGATTGTACACTTCAGGTGAAACTGTCAAAATCTTCAAAATGAGCAAAAGCACAATGAAATTAATGCTGGAATCATCTTCAAGTTGCTAAAATACACTAATGACAGCAAAAAGTTTGAGTCTACAACATTTAGTTAAGGTGTGAGAGCCAAAATGAACTTTGTATTGCTTTAAATGCATTTTCAGGCCGATAGTACACTTCAGGTGAAACTGTCAAAATCTTCAAAATGAGCAAAAGCACAATTAAATTAATGATGGAATCATCTTCAAGTTGCTAAAATACACTAATGACAAAAAAAGTTTGAGTCTACAACATTTAGTTAAGGTGTGAGAGCCAAAATGAACTTTGTATTGCTGTAAACGCGTTTTCAGCACCTGATTGTACACTTCAGGTGAAACTGTCAAAATCTTCAAAATGAGCAAAAGCACAATGAAATTAATGCTGGAATCATCTTCAAGTTGCTAAAATACACTAATGACAGCAAAAAGTTTGAGTCTACAACATTTAGTTGAGGTGTGAGAGCCTAAATGAACTTTTTATTGCTTTAAACGCGTTTTCAGCCCTTGATTGTACAATTCAGGTGAAACTGTCAAAATCTTCAAAATGAGCAAAAGTACAATGAAATTAATGCTGGAATCATATTCAAGTTGCTAAAATACACTAATGACAGCAACAATTTTGAGTCTACAACATTTAGTTGAGGTGTGAGAGCCTAAATTAACTTTTTATTGCTTTAAATGCGTTTTCAGCCCTTGATTGTACACTTCAAGTGAAAGTGTCAAAATCTTCAAAATGAGCAAAAGCACAATGAAATTAATGCTGGAATCATCTTCAAGTTGCTAAAATACACTATTGACAGCAAAAAGTTTGAGTCTACAACATTTAGTTAAGGTGTGAGAGCCAAAATTAACTTTGTATTGCTTTAAATGCATTTTCAGCCCGATTGGACACTTCAGGTGAAACTGTCAAAATCTTCAAAATGAGCAAAAGCACAATGAAATTAATGCTGGAATCATCTTCAAGTTGCTAAAATATACTAATGACAGTAAAAAGTTTAAGTTTACAACATTTAGTTAAGGTGTGAGAGCCTAAATTAACTTTGTATTGCTTTAAACGCGTTTTCAGCCCCTGATTGTACACTTCAGGTGAAACTGTCAAAATCTTCAAAATGAGCAAAAGCACAATGAAATTAATGCTGGAATCATCTTCAAGTTGCTAAAATACACTAATGACAGCAACAAGTTTGAGTCTACAACATTTAGTTAAGGTGTGAGAGCCTAAATGAACTTTGTATTGCTTTAAATGCATTTTCAGCCCGATTGTACTCTTCAGGTGAAACTGTCAAAATCTTCAAAATGAGCAAAAGCACAATGAAATTAATGCTGGAATCATCTTCAAGTTGCTAAAATACACCAATGACAGCAAAAAGTTTGAGTCTACAACATTTAGTTAAGGTGTGAGAGCCTAAATGAACTTTGTATTGCTTTAAACGCGTTTTCAGCCCCTGATTGTACACTTCAGGTGAAACTGTCAAAATCTTCAAAATGAGCAAAAGCACAATGAAATTAATGCTTGAATCATCTTCAAGATGCTAAAATACACTAATGACAGCAAAAAGTTTGAGTCTACAACATTTAGTTAAGGTGTGAGAGCCAAAATGAACTTTGTATTGCTTTAAATGCATTTTCAGCCCGATAGTACACTTCAGGTGAAACTGTCAAAATCTTCAAAATGAGCAAAAGCACAATGAAATTAATGCTGGAATCATCTTCAAGTTGCTAAAATACACTAATGACAGCAAAGAGTTTGAGTTTACAACATTTAGTTAAGGTGTGAGAGCCTAAATTAACTTTTTATTGCTTTAAACGCATTTTCAGCCCTTGATTGTACACTTCAGGTGAAAGTGTCAAAATCTTCAAAATGAGCAAAAGCACAATGAAATTAATGCTGGAATCATCTTCAAGTTGCTAAAATACACTAATGACAGTAAAAAGTTTGAGTCTACAACATTTAGTTAAGGTGTGAGAGCCAAAATTAACTTTGAATTGCTTTAAATGCATTTTCAGCCCTTGATTGTACACTTCAGGTGAAAGTGTCAAAATCTTCAAAATGAGCAAAAGCACAATGCAATTAATGCTGGAATCATCTTCAAGTTGCTAAAATACACCAATGACAGCAAAAAGTTTGAGTGTACAACATTTAGTTAAGGTGTGAGAGCCAAAATGAACTTTGTATTGCTTTAAACGCGTTTTCAGCCCCTGATTGTACACTTCAGGTGAAACTGTCAAAATCTTCAAAATGAGCAAAAGCACAATGAAATTAATGCTGGAATCATCTTCAAGTTGCTAAAATATACTAATGACAGTAAAAAGTTTAAGTCTACAACATTTAGTTAAGGTGTGAGAGCCTAAATTAACTTTGTATTGCTTTAAACGCGTTTTCAGCCCCTGATTGTACACTTCAGGTGAAACTGTCAAAATCTTCAAAATGAGCAAAAGCACAATGAAATTAATGCTGGAATCATCTTCAAGTTGCTAAAATACACTAATGACAGCAACAAGTTTGAGTCTACAACATTTAGTTAAGGTGTGAGAGCCTAAATGAACTTTGTATTGCTTTAAATGCATTTTCAGCCCGATTGTACACTTCAGGTGAAACTGTCAAAATCTTCAAAATGAGCAAAAGCACAATGAAATTAATGCTGGAATCATCTTCAAGTTGCTAAAATACACTAATGACAGCAAAAAGTTTGAGTCTACAACATTTAGTTAAGGTGTGAGAGCCTAAATGAACTTTGTATTGCTTTAAACGCGTTTTCAGCCCCTGATTGTACACTTCAGGTGAAACTGTCAAAATCTTCAAAATGAGCAAAAGCACAATGAAATTAATGCTGGAATCATCTTCAAGTTGCTAAAATACACTAATGACAGCAACAAGTTTGAGTCTACAACATTTAGTTAAGGTGTGAGAGCCTAAATGAACTTTGTATTGCTTTAAATGCATTTTCAGCCCGATTGTACTCTTCAGGTGAAACTGTCAAAATCTTCAAAATGAGCAAAAGCACAATGAAATTAATGCTGGAATCATCTTCAAGTTGCTAAAATACACCAATGACAGCAAAAAGTTTGAGTCTACAACATTTAGTTAAGGTGTGAGAGCCTAAATGAACTTTGTATTGCTTTAAACGCGTTTTCAGCCCCTGATTGTACACTTCAGGTGAAACTGTCAAAATCTTCAAAATGAGCAAAAGCACAATGAAATTAATGCTTGAATCATCTTCAAGATGCTAAAATACACTAATGACAGCAAAAAGTTTGAGTCTACAACATTTAGTTAAGGTGTGAGAGCCAAAATGAACTTTGTATTGCTTTAAATGCATTTTCAGCCCGATAGTACACTTCAGGTGAAAGTGTCAAAATCTTCAAAATGAGCAAAAGCACAATGAAATTAATGCTGGAATCATCTTCAAGTTGCTAAAATACACCAATGACAGCAAAAAGTTTGAGTGTACAACATTTAGTTAAGGTGTGAGAGCCAAAATGAACTTTGTATTGCTTTAAACGCGTTTTCAGCCCCTGATTTTACACTTCAGGTGAAACTGTCAAAATCTTCAAAATGAGCAAAAGCACAATGAAATTAATGCTGGAATCATCTTCAAGTTGCTAAAATATACTAATGACAGTAAAAAGTTTAAGTCTACAACATTTAGTTAAGGTGTGAGAGCCTAAATTAACTTTGTATTGCTTTAAACGTGTTTTCAGCCCCTGATTGTACACTTCAGGTGAAACTGTCAAAATCTTCAAAATGAGCAAAAGCACAATGAAATTAATGCTGGAATCATCTTCAAGTTGCTAAAATACACTAATGACAGCAACAAGTTTGAGTCTACAACATTTAGTTAAGGTGTGAGAGCCTAAATGAACTTTGTATTGCTTTAAATGCATTTTCAGCCCGATTGTACACTTCAGGTGAAACTGTCAAAATCTTCAAAATGAGCAAAAGCACAATGAAATTAATGCTGGAATCATCTTCAAGTTGCTAAAATACACTAATGACAGCAAAAAGTTTGAGTCTACAACATTTAGTTAAGGTGTGAGAGCCTAAATGAACTTTGTATTGCTTTAAACGCGTTTTCAGCCCCTGATTGTACACTTCAGGTGAAACTGTCAAAATCTTCAAAATGAGCAAAAGCACAATGAAATTAATGCTGGAATCATCTTCAAGATGCTAAAATACACTAATGACAGCAAAAAGTTTGAGTCTACAACATTTAGTTGAGGTGTGAGAGCCAAAATGAACTTTGTATTGCTTTAAATGCATTTTCAGCCCGATAGTACACTTCAGGTGAAACTGTCAAAATCTTCAAAATGAGCAAAAGCACAATGAAATTAATGCTGGGATCATCTTCAAGTTGCTAAAATACACTAATGACAGCAAAGAGTTTGAGTTTACAACATTTAGTTAAGGTGTGAGAGCCTAAATTAACTTTTTATTGCTTTAAACGCGTTTTCAGCCCTTGATTGTACACTTCAGGTGAAAGTGTCAAAATCTTCAAAATGAGCAAAAGCACAATGAAATTAATGCTGGAATCATCTTCAAGTTGCTAAAATACACTAATGACAGTAAAAAGTTTGAGTCTACAACATTTAGTTAAGGTGTGAGAGCCTAAATGAACTTTGAATTGCTTTAAATGCATTTTCAGCCCGATTGTACACTTCAGGTGAAACTGTCAAAATCTTCAAAATGAGCAAAATCACAATGAAATTAATGCTGGAATCATCTTCAAGTTGCTAAAATACACTAATGACAGCAAAAGTTTGAGTCTACAACATTTAGTTAAGGTGTCAGAGCCTAAATGAACTTTTTATTGCTTTAAACGCGTTTTCAGCCCCTGATTGTACACTTCAGGTGAAACTGTCAAAATCTTCAAAATGAGCAAAAGCACAATGAAATTAATGCTGGAATCATCTTCAAGTTGCTGAAATACACTAATGACAGCAAAAAGTTTGAGTCTACAAGATTTAGTTAAGGTGTGAGAGCCAAAATGAACTTTTTATTGCTGTAAACGCGTTTTCAGCACCTGAATGTACACTTCAGGTGAAACTGTCAAAATCTTCAAAATGAGCAAAAGCACAATGAAATTAATGCTGGAATCATCTTCAAGTTGCTAAAATACACTAATGACAGCAAAAAGTTTGAGTCTACAACATTTAGTTAAGGTGTGAGAGCCAAAATGAACTTTGTATTGCTTTAAAATTCATTTTCAGCCCGATTGTACACTTCAGGTGAAACTGTCAAAATCTTCAAAATGAGCAAAAGCACAATGAAATTAATGTTGGAATCATCTTCAAGTTGCTAAAATACACTAATGACAGCAACAATTTTGAGTCTACAACATTTAGTTAAGGTGTGAGAGCCTAAATGAACTTTGTATTGCTGTAAACGCATTTTCAGCACCTGATTGTACACTTCAGGTGAAACTGTCAAAATCTTCAAAATGAGCAAAAGCACAATGAAATTAATGTTGGAATCATCTTCAAGTTGCTAAAATACACTAATGACAGCAACAAGTTTGAGTCTACAACATTTAGTTGAGGTGTGAGAGCCTAAATTAACTTTTTATTGCTTTAAATGCGTTTTCAGCCCTTGATTGTACACTTCAGGTGAAACTGTCAAAATCTTCAAAATGAGCAAAAGCACAATGAAATTAATGCTGGAATCATCTTCAAGTTGCTAAAATACACTAATGACAGCAAAAAGTTTGAGTCTACAACATTTAGTTAAGGTTTGAGAGCCTAAATTAACTTTTTATTGCTTTAAACGCGTTTTCAGCCCTTGATTGTACACTTCAGGTGAAAGTGTCAAAATCTTCAAAATGAGCAAAAGCACAATGAAATTAATGCTGGAATCATCTTCAAGTTGCTAAAATACACTAATGACAGCAAACAGTTTGAGTCTACAATATTTAGTTAAGGTGTGAGAGCCAAAATGAACTTTGTATTGCTTTAAAATTCATTTTCAGCCTGATTGTACACTTCAGGTTAAACTGTCAAAATCTTCAAAATGAGCAAAAGCACAATGAAATTAATGCTGGAATCATCTTCAAGTTGCTAAAATACACTAATGACAGCAAAAAGTTTGAGTCTACAATATTTAGTTAAGGTGTGAGAGCCAAAATGAACTTTGTATTGCTTTAAAATTCATTTTCAGCCCGATTGTACACTTCAGATGAAACTGTCAAAATCTTCAAAATGAGCAAAAGCACAATGAAATTAATGTTGGAATCATCTTCAAGTTGCTAAAATACACTAATGACAGCAACAAGTTTGAGTCTACAACATTTAGTTGAGGTGTGAGAGCCTAAATTAACTTTTTATTGCTTTAAATGCGTTTTCAGCCCTTGATTGTACACTTCAGGTGAAACTGTCAAAATCTTCAAAATGAGCAAAAGCACAATGAAATTAATGCTGGAATCATCTTCAAGTTGCTAAAATACACTAATGACAGCAAAAAGTTTGAGTCTACAACATTTAGTTAAGGTTTGAGAGCCTAAATTAACTTTTTATTGCTTTAAACGCGTTTTCAGCCCTTGATTGTACACTTCAGGTGAAAGTGTCAAAATCTTCAAAATGAGCAAAAGCACAATGAAATTAATGCTGGAATCATCTTCAAGTTGCTAAAATACACTAATGACAGCAAAAAGTTTGAGTCTACAATATTTAGTTAAGGTGTGAGAGCCAAAATGAACTTTGTATTGCTTTAAAATTCATTTTCAGCCTGATTGTACACTTCAGATGAAACTGTCAAAATCTTCAAAATGAGCAAAAGCACAATGAAATTAATGTTGGAATCATCTTCAAGTTGCTAAAATACACTAATGACAGCAACAAGTTTGAGTCTACAACATTTAGTTGAGGTGTGAGAGCCTAAATTAACTTTTTATTGCTTTAAATGCGTTTTCAGCCCTTGATTGTACACTTAAGGTGAAACTGTCAAAATCTTCAAAATGAGCAAAAGCACAATG
Source organism: Leptonotus elevatus (assembly GCF_054856555.1). Classification (NCBI taxonomy): domain Eukaryota; kingdom Metazoa; phylum Chordata; class Actinopteri; order Syngnathiformes; family Syngnathidae; genus Leptonotus; species Leptonotus elevatus. The sequence goes on along the minus strand of NC_141244.1, from coordinate 1,152,449 downwards.
AAATTAATGCTGGAATCATCTTCAAGTTGCTAAAATACACTAATGACAGCAAAAAGTTTGAGTCTACAACATTTAGTTAAGGTTTGAGAGCCTAAATTAACTTTTTATTGCTTTAAACGCGTTTTCAGCCCTTGATTGTACACTTCAGGTGAAAGTGTCAAAATCTTCAAAATGAGCAAAAGCACAATGAAATTAATGCTGGAATCATCTTCAAGTTGCTAAAATACACTAATGACAGCAAAAAGTTTGAGTCTACAATATTTAGTTAAGGTGTGAGAGCCAAAATGAACTTTGTATTGCTTTAAAATTCATTTTCAGCCTGATTGTACACTTCAGATGAAACTGTCAAAATCTTCAAAATGAGCAAAAGCACAATGAAATTAATGTTGGAATCATCTTCAAGTTGCTAAAATACACTAATGACAGCAACAAGTTTGAGTCTACAACATTTAGTTGAGGTGTGAGAGCCTAAATGAACTTTGTATTGCTTTAAATGCGTTTTCAGCCCTTGATTGTACACTTCAGGTGAAACTGTCAAAATCTTCAAAATGAGCAAAAGCACAATGAAATTAATGCTGGAATCATCTTCAAGTTGCTAAAATACACTAATGACAGCAAAAAGTTTGAGTCTACAACATTTAGTTAAGGTGTGAGAGCCTAAATGAACTTTGTATTGCTTTAAACGCGTTTTCAGCCCCTGATTGTACACTTCAGGTGAAACTGTCAAAATCTTCAAAATGAGCAAAAGCACAATGAAATTAATGCTGGAATCATCTTCAAGTTGCTAAAATACACTATTGACAGCAAAAAGTTTGAGTCTACAACATTTAGTTAAGGTGTGAGAGCCAAAATTAACTTTGTATTGCTTTAAATGCATTTTCAGCCCGATTGGACACTTCAGGTGAAACTGTCAAAATCTTCTAAATGAGCAAAAGCACAATGAAATTAATGCTGGAATCATCTTCAAGTTGCTAAAATACACTAATGACAGCAACAAGTTTGAGTCTACAACATTTAGTTAAGGTGTGAGAGCCTAAATGAACTTTGTATTGCTTTAAATGCATTTTCAGCCCGATTGTACACTTCAGGTTAAACTGTCAAAATCTTCAAAATGAGCAAAAGCACAATGAAATTAATGCTGGAATCATCTTCAAGTTGCTAAAATACACTAATGACAGCAAAAAGTTTGAGTCTACAACATTTAGTTAAGGTGTGAGAGCCTAAATGAACTTTGTATTGCTTTAAACGCGTTTTCAGCCCCTGATTGTACACTTCAGGTGAAACTGTCAAAATCTTCAAAATGAGCAAAAGCACAATGAAATTAATGCTGGAATCATCTTCAAGTTGCTAAAATACACTAATGACAGCAAAAAGTTTGAGTCTACAATATTTAGTTAAGGTGTGAGAGCCAAAATGAACTTTGTATTGCTTTAAAATTCATTTTCAGCCCGATTGTACACTTCAGATGAAACTGTCAAAATCTTCAAAATGAGCAAAAGCACAATGAAATTAATGTTGGAATCATCTTCAAGTTGCTAAAATACACTAATGACAGCAACAAGTTTGAGTCTACAACATTTAGTTGAGGTGTGAGAGCCTAAATTAACTTTTTATTGCTTTAAATGCGTTTTCAGCCCTTGATTGTACACTTCAGGTGAAACTGTCAAAATCTTCAAAATGAGCAAAAGCACAATGAAATTAATGCTGGAATCATCTTCAAGTTGCTAAAATACACTAATGACAGCAAAAAGTTTGAGTCTACAACATTTAGTTAAGGTTTGAGAGCCTAAATTAACTTTTTATTGCTTTAAACGCGTTTTCAGCCCTTGATTGTACACTTCAGGTGAAAGTGTCAAAATCTTCAAAATGAGCAAAAGCACAATGAAATTAATGCTGGAATCATCTTCAAGTTGCTAAAATACACTAATGACAGCAAAAAGTTTGAGTCTACAATATTTAGTTAAGGTGTGAGAGCCAAAATGAACTTTGTATTGCTTTAAAATTCATTTTCAGCCTGATTGTACACTTCAGATGAAACTGTCAAAATCTTCAAAATGAGCAAAAGCACAATGAAATTAATGTTGGAATCATCTTCAAGTTGCTAAAATACACTAATGACAGCAACAAGTTTGAGTCTACAACATTTAGTTGAGGTGTGAGAGCCTAAATAAACTTTGTATTGCTTTAAATGCGTTTTCAGCCCTTGATTGTACACTTCAGGTGAAACTGTCAAAATCTTCAAAATGAGCAAAAGCACAATGAAATTAATGCTGGAATCATCTTCAAGTTGCTAAAATACACTAATGACAGCAAAAAGTTTGAGTCTACAACATTTAGTTAAGGTGTGAGAGCCTAAATGAACTTTGTATTGCTTTAAACGCGTTTTCAGCCCCTGATTGTACACTTCAGGTGAAACTGTCAAAATCTTCAAAATGAGCAAAAGCACAATGAAATTAATGCTGGAATCATCTTCAAGTTGCTAAAATACACTATTGACAGCAAAAAGTTTGAGTCTACAACATTTAGTTAAGGTGTGAGAGCCAAAATTAAATTTGTATTGCTTTAAATGCATTTTCAGCCCGATTGGACACTTCAGGTGAAACTGTCAAAATCTTCTAAATGAGCAAAAGCACAATGAAATTAATGCTGGAATCATCTTCAAGTTGCTAAAATACACTAATGACAGTAAAAAGTTTAAGTCTACAACATTTAGTTAAGGTGTGAGAGCCTAAATGAACTTTGTATTGCTTTAAACGCGTTTTCAGCCCCTGATTGTACACTTCAGGTGAAACTGTCAAAATCTTCAAAATGAGCAAAAGCACAATGAAATTAATGCTGGAATCATCTTCAAGTTGCTAAAATACACTAATGACAGCAACAAGTTTGAGTCTACAACATTTAGTTAAGGTGTGAGAGCCTAAATGAACTTTGTATTGCTTTAAATGCATTTTCAGCCCGATTGTACACTTCAGGTTAAACTGTCAAAATCTTCAAAATGAGCAAAAGCACAATGAAATTAATGCTGGAATCATCTTCAAGTTGCTAAAATACACTAATGACAGCAAAAAGTTTGAGTCTACAACATTTAGTTAAGGTGTGAGAGCCTAAATGAACTTTGTATTGCTTTAAACGCGTTTTCAGCCCCTGATTGTACACTTCAGGTGAAACTGTCAAAATCTTCAAAATGAGCAAAAGCACAATGAAATTAATGCTGGAATCATCTTCAAGTTGCTAAAATACACTAATGACAGCAAAAAGTTTGAGTCTACAACATTTAGTTAAGGTGTGAGAGCCTAAATGAACTTTGAATTGCTTTAAATGCATTTTCAGCCCGATTGTACACTTCAGGTGAAACTGTCAAAATCTTCAAAATGAGCAAAATCACAATGAAATTAATGCTGGAATCATCTTCAAGTTGCTAAAATACACTAATGACAGCAAAAAGTTTGAGTCTACAACATTTAGTTAAGGTGTCAGAGCCTAAATGAACTTTGTATTGCTTTAAACGCGTTTTCAGCCCCTGATTGTACACTTCAGGTGAAATTGTCAAAATCTTCAAAATGAGCAAAAGCACAATGAAATTAATGCTGGAATCATCTTCAAGTTGCTGAAATACACTAATGACAGCAAAAAGTTTGAGTCTACAAGATTTAGTTAAGGTGTGAGAGCCAAAATGAACTTTTTATTGCTGTAAACGTGTTTTCAGCACCTGAATGTACACTTCAGGTGAAACTGTCAAAATCTTCAAAATGAGCAAAAGCACAATGAAATTAATGCTGGAATCATCTTCAAGTTGCTAAAATACACTAATGACAGCAAAAAGTTTGAGTCTACAACATTTAGTTAAGGTGTGAGAGCCAAAATGAACTTTGTATTGCTGTAAACGCGTTTTCAGCACCTGAATGTACACTTCAGGTGAAACTGTCAAAATCTTCAAAATGAGCAAAAGCACAATGAAATTAATGTTGGAATCATCTTCAAGTTGCTAAAATACACTAATGACAGCAACAAGTTTGAGTCTACAACATTTAGTTAAGGTGTGAGAGCCTAAATGAACTTTGTATTGCTTTAAACGCGTTTTCAGCCCCTGATTGTACACTTCAGGTGAAACTGTCAAAATCTTCAAAATGAGCAAAAGCACAATGAAATTAATGTTGGAATCATCTTCAAGTTGCTAAAATACACTAATGACAGCAACAAGTTTGAGTCTACAACATTTAGTTGAGGTGTGAGAGCCTAAATTAACTTTTTATTGCTTTAAATGCGTTTTCAGCCCTTGATTGTACACTTCAGGTGAAACTGTCAAAATCTTCAAAATGAGCAAAAGCACAATGAAATTAATGCTGGAATCATCTTCAAGTTGCTAAAATACACTAATGACTGCAAAAAGTTTGAGTCTACAACATTTAGTTAAGGTTTGAGAGCCTAAATTAACTTTTTATTGCTTTAAACGCGTTTTCAGCCCTTGATTGTACACTTCAGGTGAAAGTGTCAAAATCTTCAAAATGAGCAAAAGCACAATGAAATTAATGCTGGAATCATCTTCAAGTTGCTAAAATACACTAATGACAGCAAAAAGTTTGAGTCTACAATATTTAGTTAAGGTGTGAGAGCCAAAATGAACTTTGTATTGCTTTAAAATTCATTTTCAGCCTGATTGTACACTTCAGATGAAACTGTCAAAATCTTCAAAATGAGCAAAAGCACAATGAAATTAATGTTGGAATCATCTTCAAGTTGCTAAAATACACTAATGACAGCAACAAGTTTGAGTCTACAACATTTAGTTGAGGTGTGAGAGCCTAAATGAACTTTGTATTGCTTTAAATGCGTTTTCAGCCCTTGATTGTACACTTCAGGTGAAACTGTCAAAATCTTCAAAATGAGCAAAAGCACAATGAAATTAATGCTGGAATCATCTTCAAGTTGCTAAAATACACTAATGACAGCAAAAAGTTTGAGTCTACAACATTTAGTTAAGGTGTGAGAGCCTAAATGAACTTTGTATTGCTTTAAACGCGTTTTCAGCCCCTGATTGTACACTTCAGGTGAAACTGTCAAAATCTTCAAAATGAGCAAAAGCACAATGAAATTAATGCTGGAATCCTCTTCAAGTTGCTAAAATACACTATTGACAGCAAAAAGTTTGAGTCTACAACATTTAGTTAAGGTGTGAGAGCCAAAATTAACTTTGTATTGCTTTAAATGCATTTTCAGCCCGATTGGACACTTCAGGTGAAACTGTCAAAATCTTCTAAATGAGCAAAAGCACAATGAAATTAATGATGGAATCATCTTCAAGTTGCTAAAATACACTAATGACAGTAAAAAGTTTAAGTCTACAACATTTAGTTAAGGTGTGAGAGCCTAAATGAACTTTGTATTACTTTAAACGCGTTTTCAGCCCCTGATTGTACACTTCAGGTGAAACTGTCAAAATCTTCAAAATGAGCAAAAGCACAATGAAATTAATGCTGGAATCATCTTCAAGTTGCTAAAATACACTAATGACAGCAACAAGTTTGAGTCTACAACATTTAGTTAAGGTGTGAGAGCCTAAATGAACTTTGTATTGCTTTAAATGCATTTTCAGCCCGATTGTACACTTCAGGTTAAACTGTCAAAATCTTCAAAATGAGCAAAAGCACAATGAAATTAATGCTGGAATCATCTTCAAGTTGCTAAAATACACTAATGACAGCAAAAAGTTTGAGTCTACAACATTTAGTTAAGGTGTGAGAGCCTAAATGAACTTTGTATTGCTTTAAACGCGTTTTCAGCCCCTGATTGTACACTTCAGGTGAAACTGTCAAAATCTTCAAAATGAGCAAAAGCACAATGAAATTAATGCTGGAATCATCTTCAAGTTGCTAAAATACACTAATGACAGTAAAAAGTTTGAGTCTACAACATTTAGTTAAGGTGTGAGAGCCTAAATGAACTTTGAATTGCTTTAAATGCATTTTCAGCCCGATTGTACACTTCAGGTGAAACTGTCAAAATCTTCAAAATGAGCAAAATCACAATGAAATTAATGCTGGAATCATCTTCAAGTTGCTAAAATACACTAATGACAGCAAAAAGTTTGAGTCTACAACATTTAGTTAAGGTGTCAGAGCCTAAATGAACTTTGTATTGCTTTAAACGCGTTTTCAGCCCCTGATTGTACACTTCAGGTGAAACTGTCAAAATCTTCAAAATGAGCAAAAGCACAATGAAATTAATGCTGGAATCATCTTCAAGTTGCTGAAATACACTAATGACAGCAAAAAGTTTGAGTCTACAAGATTTAGTTAAGGTGTGAGAGCCAAAATGAACTTTTTATTGCTGTAAACGCGTTTTCAGCACCTGAATGTACACTTCAGGTGAAACTGTCAAAATCTTCAAAATGAGCAAAAGCACAATGAAATTAATGCTGGAATCATCTTCAAGTTGCTAAAATACTCTAATGACAGCAAAAAGTTTGAGTCTACAACATTTAGTTAAGGTGTGAGAGCCAAAATGAACTTTGTATTGCTGTAAACGCGTTTTCAGCACCTGAATGTACACTTCAGGTGAAACTGTCAAAATCTTCAAAATGAGCAAAAGCACAATGAAATTAATGTTGGAATCATCTTCAAGTTGCTAAAATACACTAATGACAGCAACAAGTTTGAGTCTACAACATTTAGTTGAGGTGTGAGAGCCTAAATTAACTTTTTATTGCTTTAAATGCGTTTTCAGCCCTTGATTGTACACTTCAGGTGAAAGTGTCAAAATCTTCAAAATGAGCAAAAGCACAATGAAATTAATGCTGGAATCATCTTCAAGTTGCTAAAATACACTAATGACAGCAAAAAGTTTGAGTGTACAACATTTAGTTAAGGTGTGAGAGCCAAAATGAACTTTGTATTGCTTTAAATGCACTTTCAGCCCGAATGTACACTTCAGATGAAACTGTCAAAATCTTCAAAATGAGCAAAAGCACAATGAAATTAATGCTGGAATAATCTTCAAGTTGCTAAAATACACTAATGACAGCAAAAAGTTTGAGTCTACAACATTTAGTTAAGGTGTGAGAGCCTAAATGAACTTTGTATTGCTGTAAACGCGTTTTCAGCACCTGATTGTACACTTCAGGTGAAACTGTCAAAATCTTCAAAATGAGCAAAAGCACAATGAAATTAATGCTGGAATCATCTTCAAGTTGCTAAAATACACTAATGACAGCAAAAAGTTTGAGTCTACAACATTTAGTTAAGGTGTGAGAGCCAAAATGAACTTTGTATTGCTTTAAATGCATTTTCAGGCCGATAGTACACTTCAGGTGAAACTGTCAAAATCTTCAAAATGAGCAAAAGCACAATTAAATTAATGATGGAATCATCTTCAAGTTGCTAAAATACACTAATGACAAAAAAAGTTTGAGTCTACAACATTTAGTTAAGGTGTGAGAGCCAAAATGAACTTTGTATTGCTGTAAACGCGTTTTCAGCACCTGATTGTACACTTCAGGTGAAACTGTCAAAATCTTCAAAATGAGCAAAAGCACAATGAAATTAATGCTGGAATCATCTTCAAGTTGCTAAAATACACTAATGACAGCAAAAAGTTTGAGTCTACAACATTTAGTTGAGGTGTGAGAGCCTAAATGAACTTTTTATTGCTTTAAACGCGTTTTCAGCCCTTGATTGTACAATTCAGGTGAAACTGTCAAAATCTTCAAAATGAGCAAAAGCACAATGAAATTAATGCTGGAATCATATTCAAGTTGCTAAAATACACTAATGACAGCAACAATTTTGAGTCTACAACATTTAGTTAAGGTGTGAGAGCCTAAATGAACTTTGTATTGCTGTAAACGCGTTTTCAGCACCTGATTGTACACTTCAGGTGAAACTGTAAAAATCTTCAAAATGAGCAAAAGCACAATGAAATTAATGCTGGAATCATCTTCAAGTTGCTAAAATACACTATTGACAGCAAAAAGTTTGAGTCTACAACATTTAGTTAAGGTGTGAGAGCCAAAATTAACTTTGTATTGCTTTAAATGCATTTTCAGCCCGATTGGACACTTCAGGTGAAACTGTCAAAATCTTCAAAATGAGCAAAAGCACAATGAAATTAATGCTGGAATCATCTTCAAGTTGCTAAAATATACTAATGACAGTAAAAAGTTTAAGTTTACAACATTTAGTTAAGGTGTGAGAGCCTAAATTAACTTTGTATTGCTTTAAACGCGTTTTCAGCCCCTGATTGTACACTTCAGGTGAAACTGTCAAAATCTTCAAAATGAGCAAAAGCACAATGAAATTAATGCTGGAATCATCTTCAAGTTGCTAAAATACACTAATGACAGCAACAAGTTTGAGTCTACAACATTTAGTTAAGGTGTGAGAGCCTAAATGAACTTTGTATTGCTTTAAATGCATTTTCAGCCCGATTGTACACTTCAGGTGAAACTGTCAAAATCTTCAAAATGAGCAAAAGCACAATGAAATTAATGCTGGAATCATCTTCAAGTTGCTAAAATACACCAATGACAGCAAAAAGTTTGAGTCTACAACATTTAGTTAAGGTGTGAGAGCCTAAATGAACTTTGTATTGCTTTAAACGCGTTTTCAGCCCCTGATTGTACACTTCAGGTGAAACTGTCAAAATCTTCAAAATGAGCAAAAGCACAATGAAATTAATGCTGGAATCATCTTCAAGATGCTAAAATACACTAATGACAGCAAAAAGTTTGAGTCTACAACATTTAGTTAAGGTGTGAGAGCCAAAATGAACTTTGTATTGCTTTAAATGCATTTTCAGCCCGATAGTACACTTCAGGTGAAACTGTCAAAATCTTCAAAATGAGCAAAAGCACAATGAAATTAATGCTGGAATCATCTTCAAGTTGCTAAAATACACTAATGACAGCAAAGAGTTTGAGTTTACAACATTTAGTTAAGGTGTGAGAGCCTAAATTAACTTTTTATTGCTTTAAACGCGTTTTCAGCCCTTGATTGTACACTTCAGGTGAAAGTGTCAAAATCTTCAAAATGAGCAAAAGCACAATGAAATTAATGCTGGAATCATCTTCAAGTCGCTAAAATACACTAATGACAGTAAAAAGTTTGAGTCTACAACATTTAGTTAAGGTGTGAGAGCCAAAATTAACCTTGATTTGCTTTAAATGCATTTTCAGCCCTTGATTGTACACTTCAGGTGAAAGTGTCAAAATCTTCAAAATGAGCAAAAGCACAATGAAATTAATGCTGGAATCATCTTCAAGTTGCTAAAATACACTAATGACAGCAAAAAGTTTGAGTGTACAACATTTAGTTAAGGTGTGAGAGCCAAAATGAACTTTGTATTGCTTTAAACGCGTTTTCAGCCCCTGATTGTACACTTCAGGTGAAACTGTCAAAATCTTCAAAATGAGCAAAAGCACAATGAAATTAATGCTGGAATCATCTTCAAGTTGCTAAAATACACTATTGACAGCAAAAAGTTTGAGTCTACAACATTTAGTTAAGGTGTGAGAGCCAAAATTAACTTTGTATTGCTTTAAACGCGTTTTCAGCCCCTGATTGTACACTTCAGGTGAAACTGTCAAAATCTTCAAAATGAGCAAAAGCACAATGAAATTAATGCTGGAATCATCTTCAAGATGCTAAAATACACTAATGACAGCAAAAAGTTTGAGTCTACAACATTTAGTTAAGGTGTGAGAGCCAAAATGAACTTTGTATTGCTTTAAATGCATTTTCAGCCCGATAGTACACTTCAGGTGAAACTGTCAAAATCTTCAAAATGAGCAAAAGCACAATGAAATTAATGCTGGAATCATCTTCAAGTTGCTAAAATACACTAATGACAGCAAAGAGTTTGAGTTTACAACATTTAGTTAAGGTGTGAGAGCCTAAATTAACTTTTTATTGCTTTAAACGCGTTTTCAGCCCTTGATTGTACACTTCAGGTGAAAGTGTCAAAATCTTCAAAATGAGCAAAAGCACAATGAAATTAATGCTGGAATCATCTTCAAGTTGCTAAAATACACTAATGACAGTAAAAAGTTTGAGTCTACAACATTTAGTTAAGGTGTGAGAGCCTAAATGAACTTTGAATTGCTTTAAATGCATTTTCAGCCCTTGATTGTACACTTCAGGTGAAAGTGTCAAAATCTTCAAAATGAGCAAAAGCACAATGAAATTAATGCTGGAATCATCTTCAAGTTGCTAAAATACACTAATGACAGCAAAAAGTTTGAGTGTACAACATTTAGTTAAGGTGTGAGAGCCAAAATGAACTTTGTATTGCTTTAAACGCGTTTTCAGCCCCTGATTGTACACTTCAGGTGAAACTGTCAAAATCTTCAAAATGAGCAAAAGCACAATGAAATTAATGCTGGAATCATCTTCAAGTTGCTAAAATACACTATTGACAGCAAAAAGTTTGAGTCTACAACATTTAGTTAAGGTGTGAGAGCCAAAATTAACTTTGTATTGCTTTAAATGCATTTTCAGCCCGATTGGACACTTCAGGTGAAACTGTCAAAATCTTCTAAATGAGCAAAAGCACAATGAAATTAATGCTGGAATCATCTTCAAGTTGCTAAAATACACTAATGACAGCAACAAGTTTGAGTCTACAACATTTAGTTAAGGTGGGAGAGCCTAAATGAACTTTGTATTGCTTTAAATGCATTTTCAGCCCGATTGTACACTTCAGGTGAAACTGTCAAAATCTTCAAAATGAGCAAAAGCACAATGAAATTAATGCTGGAATCATCTTCAAGTTGCTAAAATACACTAATGACAGCAAAAAGTTTGAGTCTACAACATTTAGTTAAGGTGTGAGAGCCTAAATGAACTTTGTATTGCTTTAAACGCGTTTTCAGCCCCTGATTTTACACTTCAGGTGAAACTGTCAAAATCTTCAAAATGTGCAAAAGCACAATGAAATTAATGCTGGAATCATCTTCAAGATGCTAAAATACACTAATGACAGCAAAAAGTTTGAGTCTACAACATTTAGTTAAGGTGTGAGAGCCAAAATGAACTTTGTATTGCTTTAAATGCATTTTCAGCCCGATAGTACACTTCAGGTGAAACTGTCAAAATCTTCAAAATGAGCAAAAGCACAATGAAATTAATGCTGGAATCATCTTCAAGTTGCTAAAATACACTAATGACAGCAAAGAGTTTGAGTCTACAACATTTAGTTAAGGTGTGAGAGCCTAAATTAACTTTTTATTGCTTTAAACGCGTTTTCAGCCCTTGATTGTACACTTCAGGTGAAAGTGTCAAAATCTTCAAAATGAGCAAAAGCACAATGAAATTAATGCTGGAATCATCTTCAAGTTGCTAAAATACACTAATGACAGTAAAAAGTTTGAGTCTACAACATTTAGTTAAGGTGTGAGAGCCTAAATGAACTTTGAATTGCTTTAAATGCATTTTCAGCCCGATTGTACACTTCAGGTGAAACTGTCAAAATCTTCAAAATGAGCAAAATCACAATGAAATTAATGCTGGAATCATCTTCAAGTTGCTAAAATACACTAATGACAGCAAAAAGTTTGAGTCTACAACATTTAGTTAAGGTGTCAGAGCCTAAATGAACTTTGTATTGCTTTAAACGCGTTTTCAGCCCCTGATTGTACACTTCAGGTGAAACTGTCAAAATCTTCAAAATGAGCAAAAGCACAATGAAATTAATGCTGGAATCATCTTCAAGTTGCTGAAATACACTAATGACAGCAACAAGTTTGAGTCTACAAGATTTAGTTAAGGTGTGAGAGCCAAAATGAACTTTTTATTGCTGTAAACGCGTTTTCAGCACCTGAATGTACACTTCAGGTGAAACTGTCAAAATCTTCAAAATGAGCAAAAGCACAATGAAATTAATGCTGGAATCATCTTCAAGTTGCTAAAATACACTAATGACAGCAACAAGTTTGAGTCTACAACATTTAGTTAAGGTGTGAGAGCCTAAATGAACTTTGTATTGCTTTAAATGCATTTTCAGCCCGATTGTACACTTCAGGTGAAACTGTCAAAATCTTCAAAATGAGCAAAAGCACAATGAAATTAATGCTGGAATCATCTTCAAGTTGCTAAAATACACTAATGACAGCAAAAAGTTTGAGTCTACAACATTTAGTTAAGGTGTGAGAGCCTAAATGAACTTTGTATTGCTTTAAACGCGTTTTCAGCCCCTGATTGTACACTTCAGGTGAAACTGTCAAAATCTTCAAAATGAGCAAAAGCACAATGAAATTAATGCTGGAATCATCTTCAAGTTGCTAAAATACACTATTGACAGCAAAAAGTTTGAGTCTACAACATTTAGTTAAGAAGTGAGAGCCAAAATTAACTTTGTATTGCTTTAAATGCATTTTCAGCCCGATTGGACACTTCAGGTGAAACTGTCAAAATCTTCTAAATGAGCAAAAGCACAATGAAATTAATGCTGGAATCATCTTCAAGTTGCTAAAATACACTAATGACAGCAACAAGTTTGAGTCTACAACATTTAGTTAAGGTGGGAGAGCCTAAATGAACTTTGTATTGCTTTAAATGCATTTTCAGCCCGATTGTACACTTCAGGTGAAACTGTCAAAATCTTCAAAATGAGCAAAAGCACAATGAAATTAATGCTGGAATCATCTTCAAGTTGCTAAAATACACTAATGACAGCAAAAAGTTTGAGTCTACAACATTTAGTTAAGGTGTGAGAGCCTAAATGAACTTTGTATTGCTTTAAACGCGTTTTCAGCCCCTGATTGTACACTTCAGGTGAAACTGTCAAAATCTTCAAAATGAGCAAAAGCACAATGAAATTAATGCTGGAATCATCTTCAAGATGCTAAAATACACTAATGACAGCAAAAAGTTTGAGTCTACAACATTTAGTTAAGGTGTGAGAGCCAAAATGAACTTTGTATTGCTTTAAATGCATTTTCAGCCCGATAGTACACTTCAGGTGAAACTGTCAAAATCTTCAAAATGAGCAAAAGCACAATGAAATTAATGCTGGAATCATCTTCAAGTTGCTAAAATACACTAATGACAGCAAAGAGTTTGAGTTTACAACATTTAGTTAAGGTGTGAGAGCCTAAATGAACTTTGAATTGCTTTAAATGCATTTTCAGCCCGATTGTACACTTCAGGTGAAACTGTCAAAATCTTCAAAATGAGCAAAATCACAATGAAATTAATGCTGGAATCATCTTCAAGTTGCTAAAATACACTAATGACAGCAAAAAGTTTGAGTCTACAACATTTAGTTAAGGTGTCAGAGCCTAAATGAACTTTGTATTACTTTAAACGCGTTTTCAGCCCCTGATTGTACACTTCAGGTGAAACTGTCAAAATCTTCAAAATGAGCAAAAGCACAATGAAATTAATGCTGGAATCATCTTCAAGTTGCTGAAATACACTAATGACAGCAAAAAGTTTGAGTCTACAAGATTTAGTGAAGGTGTGAGAGCCTAAATGAACTTTGAATTGCTTTAAATGCATTTTCAGCCCGATTGTACACTTCAGGTGAAACTGTCAAAATCTTCAAAATGAGCAAAATCACAATGAAATTAATGCTGGAATCATCTTCAAGTTGCTAAAATACACTATTGACAGCAAAAAGTTTGAGTCTACAACATTTAGTTAAGGTGTGAGAGCCAAAATTAACTTTGTATTGCTTTAAACGCGTTTTCAGCCCCTGATTGTACACTTCAGGTGAAACTGTCAAAATCTTCAAAATGAGCAAAAGCACAATGAAATTAATGCTGGAATCATCTTCAAGATGCTAAAATACACTAATGACAGCAAAAAGTTTGAGTCTACAACATTTAGTTAAGGTGTGAGAGCCAAAATGAACTTTGTATTGCTTTAAATGCATTTTCAGCCCGATAGTACACTTCAGGTGAAACTGTCAAAATCTTCAAAATGAGCAAAAGCACAATGAAATTAATGCTGGAATCATCTTCAAGTTGCTAAAATACACTAATGACAGCAAAGAGTTTGAGTTTACAACATTTAGTTAAGGTGTGAGAGCCTAAATTAACTTTTTATTGCTTTAAACGCGTTTTCAGCCCTTGATTGTACACTTCAGGTGAAAGTGTCAAAATCTTCAAAATGAGCAAAAGCACAATGAAATTAATGCTGGAATCATCTTCAAGTTGCTAAAATACACTAATGACAGTAAAAAGTTTGAGTCTACAACATTTAGTTAAGGTGTGAGAGCCTAAATGAACTTTGAATTGCTTTAAATGCATTTTCAGCCCTTGATTGTACACTTCAGGTGAAAGTGTCAAAATCTTCAAAATGAGCAAAAGCACAATGAAATTAATGCTGGAATCATCTTCAAGTTGCTAAAATACACTAATGACAGCAAAAAGTTTGAGTGTACAACATTTAGTTAAGGTGTGAGAGCCAAAATGAACTTTGTATTGCTTTAAACGCGTTTTCAGCCCCTGATTGTACACTTCAGGTGAAACTGTCAAAATCTTCAAAATGAGCAAAAGCACAATGAAATTAATGCTGGAATCATCTTCAAGTTGCTAAAATACACTATTGACAGCAAAAAGTTTGAGTCTACAACATTTAGTTAAGGTGTGAGAGCCAAAATTAACTTTGTATTGCTTTAAATGCATTTTCAGCCCGATTGGACACTTCAGGTGAAACTGTCAAAATCTTCTAAATGAGCAAAAGCACAATGAAATTAATGCTGGAATCATCTTCAAGTTGCTAAAATACACTAATGACAGCAACAAGTTTGAGTCTACAACATTTAGTTAAGGTGGGAGAGCCTAAATGAACTTTGTATTGCTTTAAATGCATTTTCAGCCCGATTGTACACTTCAGGTGAAACTGTCAAAATCTTCAAAATGAGCAAAAGCACAATGAAATTAATGCTGGAATCATCTTCAAGTTGCTAAAATACACTAATGACAGCAAAAAGTTTGAGTCTACAACATTTAGTTAAGGTGTGAGAGCCTAAATGAACTTTGTATTGCTTTAAACGCGTTTTCAGCCCCTGATTTTACACTTCAGGTGAAACTGTCAAAATCTTCAAAATGTGCAAAAGCACAATGAAATTAATGCTGGAATCATCTTCAAGATGCTAAAATACACTAATGACAGCAAAAAGTTTGAGTCTACAACATTTAGTTAAGGTGTGAGAGCCAAAATGAACTTTGTATTGCTTTAAATGCATTTTCAGCCCGATAGTACACTTCAGGTGAAACTGTCAAAATCTTCAAAATGAGCAAAAGCACAATGAAATTAATGCTGGAATCATCTTCAAGTTGCTAAAATACACTAATGACAGCAAAGAGTTTGAGTCTACAACATTTAGTTAAGGTGTGAGAGCCTAAATTAACTTTTTATTGCTTTAAACGCGTTTTCAGCCCTTGATTGTACACTTCAGGTGAAAGTGTCAAAATCTTCAAAATGAGCAAAAGCACAATGAAATTAATGCTGGAATCATCTTCAAGTTGCTAAAATACACTAATGACAGTAAAAAGTTTGAGTCTACAACATTTAGTTAAGGTGTGAGAGCCTAAATGAACTTTGAATTGCTTTAAATGCATTTTCAGCCCGATTGTACACTTCAGGTGAAACTGTCAAAATCTTCAAAATGAGCAAAATCACAATGAAATTAATGCTGGAATCATCTTCAAGTTGCTAAAATACACTAATGACAGCAAAAAGTTTGAGTCTACAACATTTAGTTAAGGTGTCAGAGCCTAAATGAACTTTGTATTGCTTTAAACGCGTTTTCAGCCCCTGATTGTACACTTCAGGTGAAACTGTCAAAATCTTCAAAATGAGCAAAAGCACAATGAAATTAATGCTGGAATCATCTTCAAGTTGCTGAAATACACTAATGACAGCAACAAGTTTGAGTCTACAAGATTTAGTTAAGGTGTGAGAGCCAAAATGAACTTTTTATTGCTGTAAACGCGTTTTCAGCACCTGAATGTACACTTCAGGTGAAACTGTCAAAATCTTCAAAATGAGCAAAAGCACAATGAAATTAATGCTGGAATCATCTTCAAGTTGCTAAAATACACTAATGACAGCAACAAGTTTGAGTCTACAACATTTAGTTAAGGTGTGAGAGCCTAAATGAACTTTGTATTGCTTTAAATGCATTTTCAGCCCGATTGTACACTTCAGGTGAAACTGTCAAAATCTTCAAAATGAGCAAAAGCACAATGAAATTAATGCTGGAATCATCTTCAAGTTGCTAAAATACACTAATGACAGCAAAAAGTTTGAGTCTACAACATTTAGTTAAGGTGTGAGAGCCTAAATGAACTTTGTATTGCTTTAAACGCGTTTTCAGCCCCTGATTGTACACTTCAGGTGAAACTGTCAAAATCTTCAAAATGAGCAAAAGCACAATGAAATTAATGCTGGAATCATCTTCAAGTTGCTAAAATACACTAATGACAGCAACAAGTTTGAGTCTACAACATTTAGTTAAGGTGTGAGAGCCTAAATGAACTTTGTATTGCTTTAAATGCATTTTCAGCCCGATTGTACACTTCAGGTGAAACTGTCAAAATCTTCAAAATGAGCAAAAGCACAATGAAATTAATGCTGGAATCATCTTCAAGTTGCTAAAATACACTAATGACAGCAAAAAGTTTGAGTCTACAACATTTAGTTAAGGTGTGAGAGCCTAAATGAACTTTGTATTGCTTTAAACGCGTTTTCAGCCCCTGATTGTACACTTCAGGTGAAACTGTCAAAATCTTCAAAATGAGCAAAAGCACAATGAAATTAATGCTGGAATCATCTTCAAGTTGCTAAAATACACTATTGACAGCAAAAAGTTTGAGTCTACAACATTTAGTTAAGAAGTGAGAGCCAAAATTAACTTTGTATTGCTTTAAATGCATTTTCAGCCCGATTGGACACTTCAGGTGAAACTGTCAAAATCTTCTAAATGAGCAAAAGCACAATGAAATTAATGCTGGAATCATCTTCAAGTTGCTAAAATACACTAATGACAGCAACAAGTTTGAGTCTACAACATTTAGTTAAGGTGGGAGAGCCTAAATGAACTTTGTATTGCTTTAAATGCATTTTCAGCCCGATTGTACACTTCAGGTGAAACTGTCAAAATCTTCAAAATGAGCAAAAGCACAATGAAATTAATGCTGGAATCATCTTCAAGTTGCTAAAATACACTAATGACAGCAAAAAGTTTGAGTCTACAACATTTAGTTAAGGTGTGAGAGCCTAAATGAACTTTGTATTGCTTTAAACGCGTTTTCAGCCCCTGATTGTACACTTCAGGTGAAACTGTCAAAATCTTCAAAATGAGCAAAAGCACAATGAAATTAATGCTGGAATCATCTTCAAGATGCTAAAATACACTAATGACAGCAAAAAGTTTGAGTCTACAACATTTAGTTAAGGTTTGAGAGCCTAAATTAACTTTTTATTGCTTTAAACGCGTTTTCAGCCCTTGATTGTACACTTCAGGTGAAAGTGTCAAAATCTTCAAAATGAGCAAAAGCACAATGAAATTAATGCTGGAATCATCTTCAAGTTTCTAAAATACACTAATGACAGTAAAAAGTTTGAGTCTACAACATTTAGTTAAGGTGTGAGAGCCTAAATGAACTTTGAATTGCTTTAAATGCATTTTCAGCCCGATTGTACACTTCAGGTGAAACTGTCAAAATCTTCAAAATGAGCAAAATCACAATGAAATTAATGCTGGAATCATCTTCAAGTTGCTAAAATACACTAATGACAGCAAAAAGTTTGAGTCTACAACATTTAGTTAAGGTGTCAGAGCCTAAATGAACTTTGTATTACTTTAAACGCGTTTTCAGCCCCTGATTGTACACTTCAGGTGAAACTGTCAAAATCTTCAAAATGAGCAAAAGCACAATGAAATTAATGCTGGAATCATCTTCAAGTTGCTGAAATACACTAATGACAGCAAAAAGTTTGAGTCTACAACATTTAGTTAAGGTGTGAGAGCCAAAATGAACTTTGTATTGCTGTAAACGCGTTTTCAGCACCTGAATGTACACTTCAGGTGAAACTGTCAAAATCTTCAAAATGAGCAAAAGCACAATGAAATTAATGCTGGAATCATCTTCAAGTTGCTAAAATACACTAATGACAGCAAAAAGTTTGAGTCTACAACATTTAGTTAAGGTGTGAGAGCCAAAATGAACTTTGTATTGCTTTAAAATTCATTTTCAGCCCGATTGTACACTTCAGGTGAAACTGTCAAAATCTTCAGAATGAGCAAAAGCACAATGAAATTAATGCTGGAATCCTCTTCAAGTTGCTAAAATACACTATTGACAGCAAAAAGTTTGAGTCTACAACATTTAGTTAAGGTGTGAGAGCCAAAATTAACTTTGTATTGCTTTAAATGCATTTTCAGCCCGATTGGACACTTCAGGTGAAACTGTCAAAATCTTCTAAATGAGCAAAAGCACAATGAAATTAATGATGGAATCATCTTCAAGTTGCTAAAATACACTAATGACAGTAAAAAGTTTAAGTCTACAACATTTAGTTAAGGTGTGAGAGCCTAAATGAACTTTGTATTGCTTTAAACGCGTTTTCAGCCCCTGATTGTACACTTCAGGTGAAACTGTCAAAATCTTCAAAATGAGCAAAAGCACAATGAAATTAATGCTGGAATCATCTTCAAGTTGCTAAAATACACTAATGACAGCAACAAGTTTGAGTCTACAACATTTAGTTAAGGTGTGAGAGCCTAAATGAACTTTGTATTGCTTTAAATGCATTTTCAGCCCGATTGTACACTTCAGGTTAAACTGTCAAAATCTTCAAAATGAGCAAAAGCACAATGAAATTAATGCTGGAATCATCTTCAAGTTGCTAAAATACACTAATGACAGCAAAAAGTTTGAGTCTACAACATTTAGTTAAGGTGTGAGAGCCTAAATGAACTTTGTATTGCTTTAAACGCGTTTTCAGCCCCTGATTGTACACTTCAGGTGAAACTGTCAAAATCTTCAAAATGAGCAAAAGCACAATGAAATTAATGCTGGAATCATCTTCAAGTTGCTAAAATACACTAATGACAGTAAAAAGTTTGAGTCTACAACATTTAGTTAAGGTGTGAGAGCCTAAATGAACTTTGAATTGCTTTAAATGCATTTTCAGCCCGATTGTACACTTCAGGTGAAACTGTCAAAATCTTCAAAATGAGCAAAATCACAATGAAATTAATGCTGGAATCATCTTCAAGTTGCTAAAATACACTAATGACAGCAAAAAGTTTGAGTCTACAACATTTAGTTAAGGTGTCAGAGCCTAAATGAACTTTGTATTGCTTTAAACGCGTTTTCAGCCCCTGATTGTACACTTCAGGTGAAACTGTCAAAATCTTCAAAATGAGCAAAAGCACAATGAAATTAATGCTGGAATCATCTTCAAGTTGCTGAAATACACTAATGACAGCAAAAAGTTTGAGTCTACAAGATTTAGTTAAGGTGTGAGAGCCAAAATGAACTTTTTATTGCTGTAAACGCGTTTTCAGCACCTGAATGTACACTTCAGGTGAAACTGTCAAAATCTTCAAAATGAGCAAAAGCACAATGAAATTAATGCTGGAATCATCTTCAAGTTGCTAAAATACTCTAATGACAGCAAAAAGTTTGAGTCTACAACATTTAGTTAAGGTGTGAGAGCCAAAATGAACTTTGTATTGCTGTAAACGCGTTTTCAGCACCTGAATGTACACTTCAGGTGAAACTGTCAAAATCTTCAAAATGAGCAAAAGCACAATGAAATTAATGTTGGAATCATCTTCAAGTTGCTAAAATACACTAATGACAGCAACAAGTTTGAGTCTACAACATTTAGTTGAGGTGTGAGAGCCTAAATTAACTTTTTATTGCTTTAAATGCGTTTTCAGCCCTTGATTGTACACTTCAGGTGAAAGTGTCAAAATCTTCAAAATGAGCAAAAGCACAATGAAATTAATGCTGGAATCATCTTCAAGTTGCTAAAATACACTAATGACAGCAAAAAGTTTGAGTGTACAACATTTAGTTAAGGTGTGAGAGCCAAAATGAACTTTGTATTGCTTTAAATGCACTTTCAGCCCGAATGTACACTTCAGATGAAACTGTCAAAATCTTCAAAATGAGCAAAAGCACAATGAAATTAATGCTGGAATAATCTTCAAGTTGCTAAAATACACTAATGACAGCAAAAAGTTTGAGTCTACAACATTTAGTTAAGGTGTGAGAGCCTAAATGAACTTTGTATTGCTGTAAACGCGTTTTCAGCACCTGATTGTACACTTCAGGTGAAACTGTCAAAATCTTCAAAATGAGCAAAAGCACAATGAAATTAATGCTGGAATCATCTTCAAGTTGCTAAAATACACTAATGACAGCAAAAAGTTTGAGTCTACAACATTTAGTTAAGGTGTGAGAGCCAAAATGAACTTTGTATTGCTTTAAATGCATTTTCAGGCCGATAGTACACTTCAGGTGAAACTGTCAAAATCTTCAAAATGAGCAAAAGCACAATTAAATTAATGATGGAATCATCTTCAATTTGCTAAAATACACTAATGACAAAAAAAGTTTGAGTCTACAACATTTAGTTAAGGTGTGAGAGCCAAAATGAACTTTGTATTGCTGTAAACGCGTTTTCAGCACCTGATTGTACACTTCAGGTGAAACTGTCAAAATCTTCAAAATGAGCAAAAGCACAATGAAATTAATGCTGGAATCATCTTCAAGTTGCTAAAATACACTAATGACAGCAAAAAGTTTGAGTCTACAACATTTAGTTGAGGTGTGAGAGCCTAAATGAACTTTTTATTGCTTTAAACGCGTTTTCAGCCCTTGATTGTACAATTCAGGTGAAACTGTCAAAATCTTCAAAATGAGCAAAAGCACAATGAAATTAATGCTGGAATCATATTCAAGTTGCTAAAATACACTAATGACAGCAACAATTTTGAGTCTACAACATTTAGTTAAGGTGTGAGAGCCTAAATGAACTTTGTATTGCTGTAAACGCGTTTTCAGCACCTGATTGTACACTTCAGGTGAAACTGTCAAAATCTTCAAAATGAGCAAAAGCACAATGAAATTAATGCTGGAATCATCTTCAAGTTGCTAAAATACACTATTGACAGCAAAAAGTTTGAGTCTACAACATTTAGTTAAGGTGTGAGAGCCAAAATTAACTTTGTATTGCTTTAAATGCATTTTCAGCCCGATTGGACACTTCAGGTGAAACTGTCAAAATCTTCAAAATGAGCAAAAGCACAATGAAATTAATGCTGGAATCATCTTCAAGTTGCTAAAATATACTAATGACAGTAAAAAGTTTAAGTTTACAACATTTAGTTAAGGTGTGAGAGCCTAAATTAACTTTGTATTGCTTTAAACGCGTTTTCAGCCCCTGATTGTACACTTCAGGTGAAACTGTCAAAATCTTCAAAATGAGCAAAAGCACAATGAAATTAATGCTGGAATCATCTTCAAGTTGCTAAAATACACTAATGACAGCAACAAGTTTGAGTCTACAACATTTAGTTAAGGTGTGAGAGCCTAAATGAACTTTGTATTGCTTTAAATGCATTTTCAGCCCGATTGTACACTTCAGGTGAAACTGTCAAAATCTTCAAAATGAGCAAAAGCACAATGAAATTAATGCTGGAATCATCTTCAAGTTGCTAAAATACACCAATGACAGCAAAAAGTTTGAGTCTACAACATTTAGTTAAGGTGTGAGAGCCTAAATGAACTTTGTATTGCTTTAAACGCGTTTTCAGCCCCTGATTGTACACTTCAGGTGAAACTGTCAAAATCTTCAAAATGAGCAAAAGCACAATGAAATTAATGCTGGAATCATCTTCAAGATGCTAAAATACACTAATGACAGCAAAAAGTTTGAGTCTACAACATTTAGTTAAGGTGTGAGAGCCAAAATGAACTTTGTATTGCTTTAAATGCATTTTCAGCCCGATAGTACACTTCAGGTGAAACTGTCAAAATCTTCAAAATGAGCAAAAGCACAATGAAATTAATGCTGGAATCATCTTCAAGTTGCTAAAATACACTAATGACAGCAAAGAGTTTGAGTTTACAACATTTAGTTAAGGTGTGAGAGCCTAAATTAACTTTTTATTGCTTTAAACGCGTTTTCAGCCCTTGATTGTACACTTCAGGTGAAAGTGTCAAAATCTTCAAAATGAGCAAAAGCACAATGAAATTAATGCTGGAATCATCTTCAAGTCGCTAAAATACACTAATGACAGTAAAAAGTTTGAGTCTACAACATTTAGTTAAGGTGTGAGAGCCAAAATTAACCTTGATTTGCTTTAAATGCATTTTCAGCCCTTGATTGTACACTTCAGGTGAAAGTGTCAAAATCTTCAAAATGAGCAAAAGCACAATGAAATTAATGCTGGAATCATCTTCAAGTTGCTAAAATACACTAATGACAGCAAAAAAGTTTGAGTGTACAACATTTAGTTAAGGTGTGAGAGCCAAAATGAACTTTGTATTGCTTTAAACGCGTTTTCAGCCCCTGATTGTACACTTCAGGTGAAACTGTCAAAATCTTCAAAATGAGCAAAAGCACAATGAAATTAATGCTGGAATCATCTTCAAGTTGCTAAAATACACTATTGACAGCAAAAAGTTTGAGTCTACAACATTTAGTTAAGGTGTGAGAGCCAAAATTAACTTTGTATTGCTTTAAACGCGTTTTCAGCCCCTGATTGTACACTTCAGGTGAAACTGTCAAAATCTTCAAAATGAGCAAAAGCACAATGAAATTAATGCTGGAATCATCTTCAAGATGCTAAAATACACTAATGACAGCAAAAAGTTTGAGTCTACAACATTTAGTTAAGGTGTGAGAGCCAAAATGAACTTTGTATTGCTTTAAATGCATTTTCAGCCCGATAGTACACTTCAGGTGAAACTGTCAAAATCTTCAAAATGAGCAAAAGCACAATGAAATTAATGCTGGAATCATCTTCAAGTTGCTAAAATACACTAATGACAGCAAAGAGTTTGAGTTTACAACATTTAGTTAAGGTGTGAGAGCCTAAATTAACTTTTTATTGCTTTAAACGCGTTTTCAGCCCTTGATTGTACACTTCAGGTGAAAGTGTCAAAATCTTCAAAATGAGCAAAAGCACAATGAAATTAATGCTGGAATCATCTTCAAGTTGCTAAAATACACTAATGACAGCAAAAAGTTTGAGTGTACAACATTTAGTTAAGGTGTGAGAGCCAAAATGAACTTTGTATTGCTTTAAACGCGTTTTCAGCCCCTGATTGTACACTTCAGGTGAAACTGTCAAAATCTTCAAAATGAGCAAAAGCACAATGAAATTAATGCTGGAATCATCTTCAAGTTGCTAAAATACACTAATGACAGTAAAAAGTTTGAGTCTACAACATTTAGTTAAGGTGTGAGAGCCTAAATGAACTTTGAATTGCTTTAAATGCATTTTCAGCCCTTGATTGTACACTTCAGGTGAAAGTGTCAAAATCTTCAAAATGAGCAAAAGCACAATGAAATTAATGCTGGAATCATCTTCAAGTTGCTAAAATACACTAATGACAGCAAAAAGTTTGAGTGTACAACATTTAGTTAAGGTGTGAGAGCCAAAATGAACTTTGTATTGCTTTAAACGCGTTTTCAGCCCCTGATTGTACACTTCAGGTGAAACTGTCAAAATCTTCAAAATGAGCAAAAGCACAATGAAATTAATGCTGGAATCATCTTCAAGTTGCTAAAATACACTATTGACAGCAAAAAGTTTGAGTCTACAACATTTAGTTAAGGTGTGAGAGCCAAAATTAACTTTGTATTGCTTTAAATGCATTTTCAGCCCGATTGGACACTTCAGGTGAAACTGTCAAAATCTTCTAAATGAGCAAAAGCACAATGAAATTAATGCTGGAATCATCTTCAAGTTGCTAAAATACACTAATGACAGCAACAAGTTTGAGTCTACAACATTTAGTTAAGGTGGGAGAGCCTAAATTAACTTTGTATTGCTTTAAATGCATTTTCAGCCCGATTGTACACTTCAGGTGAAACTGTCAAAATCTTCAAAATGAGCAAAAGCACAATGAAATTAATGCTGGAATCATCTTCAAGTTGCTAAAATACACTAATGACAGCAAAA
This sequence comes from Leptonotus elevatus, assembly GCF_054856555.1. Taxonomy (NCBI): domain Eukaryota; kingdom Metazoa; phylum Chordata; class Actinopteri; order Syngnathiformes; family Syngnathidae; genus Leptonotus; species Leptonotus elevatus. The sequence continues at coordinate 1,128,299 of NC_141244.1, read as the reverse complement.
AGTTTGAGTGTACAACATTTAGTTAAGGTGTGAGAGCCAAAATGAACTTTGTATTGCTTTAAACGCGTTTTCCGCCCCTGATTGTACACTTCAGGTGAAACTGTCAAAATCTTCAAAATGAGCAAAAGCACAATGAAATTAATGCTGGAATCATCTTCAAGTTGCTAAAATACACTATTGACAGCAAAAAGTTTGAGTCTACAACATTTAGTTAAGGTGTGAGAGCCAAAATTAACTTTGTATTGCTTTAAACGCGTTTTCAGCCCCTGATTGTACACTTCAGGTGAAACTGTCAAAATCTTCAAAATGAGCAAAAGCACAATGAAATTAATGCTGGAATCATCTTCAAGATGCTAAAATACACTAATGACAGCAAAAAGTTTGAGTCTACAACATTTAGTTAAGGTGTGAGAGCCAAAATGAACTTTGTATTGCTTTAAATGCATTTTCAGCCCGATAGTACACTTCAGGTGAAACTGTCAAAATCTTCAAAATGAGCAAAAGCACAATGAAATTAATGCTGGAATCATCTTCAAGTTGCTAAAATACACTAATGACAGCAAAGAGTTTGAGTTTACAACATTTAGTTAAGGTGTGAGAGCCTAAATTAACTTTTTATTGCTTTAAACGCGTTTTCAGCCCTTGATTGTACACTTCAGGTGAAAGTGTCAAAATCTTCAAAATGAGCAAAAGCACAATGAAATTAATGCTGGAATCATCTTCAAGTTGCTAAAATACACTAATGACAGTAAAAAGTTTGAGTCTACAACATTTAGTTAAGGTGTGAGAGCCTAAATGAACTTTGAATTGCTTTAAATGCATTTTCAGCCCTTGATTGTACACTTCAGGTGAAAGTGTCAAAATCTTCAAAATGAGCAAAAGCACAATGAAATTAATGCTGGAATCATCTTCAAGTTGCTAAAATACACTAATGACAGCAAAAAGTTTGAGTGTACAACATTTAGTTAAGGTGTGAGAGCCAAAATGAACTTTGTATTGCTTTAAACGCGTTTTCAGCCCCTGATTGTACACTTCAGGTGAAACTGTCAAAATCTTCAAAATGAGCAAAAGCACAATGAAATTAATGCTGGAATCATCTTCAAGTTGCTAAAATACACTATTGACAGCAAAAAGTTTGAGTCTACAACATTTAGTTAAGGTGTGAGAGCCAAAATTAACTTTGTATTGCTTTAAATGCATTTTCAGCCCGATTGGACACTTCAGGTGAAACTGTCAAAATCTTCTAAATGAGCAAAAGCACAATGAAATTAATGCTGGAATCATCTTCAAGTTGCTAAAATACACTAATGACAGCAACAAGTTTGAGTCTACAACATTTAGTTAAGGTGGGAGAGCCTAAATGAACTTTGTATTGCTTTAAATGCATTTTCAGCCCGATTGTACACTTCAGGTGAAACTGTCAAAATCTTCAAAATGAGCAAAAGCACAATGAAATTAATGCTGGAATCATCTTCAAGTTGCTAAAATACACTAATGACAGCAAAAAGTTTGAGTCTACAACATTTAGTTAAGGTGTGAGAGCCTAAATGAACTTTGTATTGCTTTAAACGCGTTTTCAGCCCCTGATTTTACACTTCAGGTGAAACTGTCAAAATCTTCAAAATGTGCAAAAGCACAATGAAATTAATGCTGGAATCATCTTCAAGATGCTAAAATACACTAATGACAGCAAAAAGTTTGAGTCTACAACATTTAGTTAAGGTGTGAGAGCCAAAATGAACTTTGTATTGCTTTAAATGCATTTTCAGCCCGATAGTACACTTCAGGTGAAACTGTCAAAATCTTCAAAATGAGCAAAAGCACAATGAAATTAATGCTGGAATCATCTTCAAGTTACTAAAATACACTAATGACAGCAAAGAGTTTGAGTCTACAACATTTAGTTAAGGTGTGAGAGCCTAAATTAACTTTTTATTGCTTTAAACGCGTTTTCAGCCCTTGATTGTACACTTCAGGTGAAAGTGTCAAAATCTTCAAAATGAGCAAAAGCACAATGAAATTAATGCTGGAATCATCTTCAAGTTGCTAAAATACACTAATGACAGTAAAAAGTTTGAGTCTACAACATTTAGTTAAGGTGTGAGAGCCTAAATGAACTTTGAATTGCTTTAAATGCATTTTCAGCCCGATTGTACACTTCAGGTGAAACTGTCAAAATCTTCAAAATGAGCAAAATCACAATGAAATTAATGCTGGAATCATCTTCAAGTTGCTAAAATACACTAATGACAGCAAAAAGTTTGAGTCTACAACATTTAGTTAAGGTGTCAGAGCCTAAATGAACTTTGTATTGCTTTAAACGCGTTTTCAGCCCCTGATTGTACACTTCAGGTGAAACTGTCAAAATCTTCAAAATGAGCAAAAGCACAATGAAATTAATGCTGGAATCATCTTCAAGTTGCTGAAATACACTAATGACAGCAACAAGTTTGAGTCTACAAGATTTAGTTAAGGTGTGAGAGCCAAAATGAACTTTTTATTGCTGTAAACGCGTTTTCAGCACCTGAATGTACACTTCAGGTGAAACTGTCAAAATCTTCAAAATGAGCAAAAGCACAATGAAATTAATGCTGGAATCATCTTCAAGTTGCTAAAATACACTAATGACAGCAACAAGTTTGAGTCTACAACATTTAGTTAAGGTGTGAGAGCCTAAATGAACTTTGTATTGCTTTAAATGCATTTTCAGCCCGATTGTACACTTCAGGTGAAACTGTCAAAATCTTCAAAATGAGCAAAAGCACAATGAAATTAATGCTGGAATCATCTTCAAGTTGCTAAAATACACTAATGACAGCAAAAAGTTTGAGTCTACAACATTTAGTTAAGGTGTGAGAGCCTAAATGAACTTTGTATTGCTTTAAACGCGTTTTCAGCCCCTGATTGTACACTTCAGGTGAAACTGTCAAAATCTTCAAAATGAGCAAAAGCACAATGAAATTAATGCTGGAATCATCTTCAAGTTGCTAAAATACACTATTGACAGCAAAAAGTTTGAGTCTACAACATTTAGTTAAGAAGTGAGAGCCAAAATTAACTTTGTATTGCTTTAAATGCATTTTCAGCCCGATTGGACACTTCAGGTGAAACTGTCAAAATCTTCTAAATGAGCAAAAGCACAATGAAATTAATGCTGGAATCATCTTCAAGTTGCTAAAATACACTAATGACAGCAACAAGTTTGAGTCTACAACATTTAGTTAAGGTGGGAGAGCCTAAATGAACTTTGTATTGCTTTAAATGCATTTTCAGCCCGATTGTACACTTCAGGTGAAACTGTCAAAATCTTCAAAATGAGCAAAAGCACAATGAAATTAATGCTGGAATCATCTTCAAGTTGCTAAAATACACTAATGACAGCAAAAAGTTTGAGTCTACAACATTTAGTTAAGGTGTGAGAGCCTAAATGAACTTTGTATTGCTTTAAACGCGTTTTCAGCCCCTGATTGTACACTTCAGGTGAAACTGTCAAAATCTTCAAAATGAGCAAAAGCACAATGAAATTAATGCTGGAATCATCTTCAAGATGCTAAAATACACTAATGACAGCAAAAAGTTTGAGTCTACAACATTTAGTTAAGGTTTGAGAGCCTAAATTAACTTTTTATTGCTTTAAACGCGTTTTCAGCCCTTGATTGTACACTTCAGGTGAAAGTGTCAAAATCTTCAAAATGAGCAAAAGCACAATGAAATTAATGCTGGAATCATCTTCAAGTTGCTAAAATACACTAATGACAGTAAAAAGTTTGAGTCTACAACATTTAGTTAAGGTGTGAGAGCCTAAATGAACTTTGAATTGCTTTAAATGCATTTTCAGCCCGATTGTACACTTCAGGTGAAACTGTCAAAATCTTCAAAATGAGCAAAATCACAATGAAATTAATGCTGGAATCATCTTCAAGTTGCTAAAATACACTAATGACAGCAAAAAGTTTGAGTCTACAACATTTAGTTAAGGTGTCAGAGCCTAAATGAACTTTGTATTACTTTAAACGCGTTTTCAGCCCCTGATTGTACACTTCAGGTGAAACTCAAAATCTTCAAAATGAGCAAAAGCACAATGAAATTAATGCTGGAATCATCTTCAAGTTGCTGAAATACACTAATGACAGCAAAAAGTTTGAGTCTACAAGATTTAGTTAAGGTGTGAGAGCCAAAATGAACTTTTTATTGCTGTAAACGCGTTTTCAGCACCTGAATGTACACTTCAGGTGAAACTGTCAAAATCTTCAAAATGAGCAAAAGCACAATGAAATTAATGCTGGAATCATCTTCAAGTTGCTAAAATACACTAATGACAGCAAAAAGTTTGAGTCTACAACATTTAGTTAAGGTGTGAGAGCCAAAATGAACTTTGTATTGCTTTAAAATTCATTTTCAGCCCGATTGTACACTTCAGGTGAAACTGTCAAAATCTTCAGAATGAGCAAAAGCACAATGAAATTAATGCTTGAATCATCTTCAAGTTGCTAAAATACACTAATGACAGCAAAAAGTTTGAGTCTACAACATTTAGTTAAGGTTTGAGAGCCTAAATTAACTTTTTATTGCTTTAAACGCGTTTTCAGCCCTTGATTGTACACTTCAGGTGAAAGTGTCAAAATCTTCAAAATGAGCAAAAGCACAATGAAATTAATGCTGGAATCATCTTCAAGTTGCTAAAATACACTAATGACAGCAACAAGTTTGAGTCTACAACATTTAGTTAAGGTGTGAGAGCCTAAATGAACTTTGTATTGCTTTAAATGCATTTTCAGCCCGATTGTACACTTCAGGTGAAACTGTCAAAATCTTCAAAATGAGCAAAAGCACAATGAAATTAATGCTGGAATCATCTTCAAGTTGCTAAAATACACTAATGACAGCAAAAAGTTTGAGTCTACAACATTTAGTTAAGGTGTGAGAGCCTAAATGAACTTTGTATTGCTTTAAACGCGTTTTCAGCCCCTGATTGTACACTTCAGGTGAAACTGTCAAAATCTTCAAAATGAGCAAAAGCACAATGAAATTAATGCTGGAATCATCTTCAAGATGCTAAAATACACTAATGACAGCAAAAAGTTTGAGTCTACAACATTTAGTTAAGGTGTGAGAGCCAAAATGAACTTTGTATTGCTTTAAATGCATTTTCAGCCCGATAGTACACTTCAGGTGAAACTGTCAAAATCTTCAAAATGAGCAAAAGCACAATGAAATTAATGCTGGAATCATCTTCAAGTTGCTAAAATACACTAATGACAGCAAAGAGTTTGAGTTTACAACATTTAGTTAAGGTGTGAGAGCCTAAATTAACTTTTTATTGCTTTAAACGCGTTTTCAGCCCTTGATTGTACACTTCAGGTGAAAGTGTCAAAATCTTCAAAATGAGCAAAAGCACAATGAAATTAATGCTGGAATCATCTTCAAGTTGCTAAAATACACTAATGACAGTAAAAAGTTTGAGTCTACAACATTTAGTTAAGGTGTGAGAGCCTAAATGAACTTTGAATTGCTTTAAATGCATTTTCAGCCCGATTGTACACTTCAGGTGAAACTGTCAAAATCTTCAAAATGAGCAAAATCACAATGAAATTAATGCTGGAATCATCTTCAAGTTGCTAAAATACACTAATGACAGCAAAAAGTTTGAGTCTACAACATTTAGTTAAGGTGTCAGAGCCTAAATGAACTTTTTATTGCTTTAAACGCGTTTTCAGCCCCTGATTGTACACTTCAGGTGAAACTGTCAAAATCTTCAAAATGAGCAAAAGCACAATGAAATTAATGCTGGAATCATCTTCAAGTTGCTGAAATACACTAATGACAGCAAAAAGTTTGAGTCTACAAGATTTAGTTAAGGTGTGAGAGCCAAAATGAACTTTTTATTGCTGTAAACGCGTTTTCAGCACCTGAATGTACACTTCAGGTGAAACTGTCAAAATCTTCAAAATGAGCAAAAGCACAATGAAATTAATGCTGGAATCATCTTCAAGTTGCTAAAATACACTAATGACAGCAAAAAGTTTGAGTCTACAACATTTAGTTAAGGTGTGAGAGCCAAAATGAACTTTGTATTGCTTTAAAATTCATTTTCAGCCCGATTGTACACTTCAGGTGAAACTGTCAAAATCTTCAAAATGAGCAAAAGCACAATGAAATTAATGTTGGAATCATCTTCAAGTTGCTAAAATACACTAATGACAGCAACAAGTTTGAGTCTACAACATTTAGTTGAGGTGTGAGAGCCTAAATTAACTTTTTATTGCTTTAAATGCGTTTTCAGCCCTTGATTGTACACTTCAGGTGAAAGTGTCAAAATCTTCAAAATGAGCAAAAGCACAATGAAATTAATGCTGGAATCATCTTCAAGTTGCTAAAATACACTAATGACAGCAAAAAGTTTGAGTGTACAACATTTAGTTAAGGTGTGAGAGCCAAAATGAACTTTGTATTGCTTTAAACGCGTTTTCAGCCCCTGATTGTACACTTCAGGTGAAACTGTCAAAATCTTCAAAATGAGCAAAAGCACAATGAAATTAATGCTGGAATCATCTTCAAGTTGCTAAAATACACTATTGACAGCAAAAAGTTTGAGTCTACAACATTTAGTTAAGGTGTGAGAGCCAAAATTAACTTTGTATTGCTTTAAATGCATTTTCAGCCCGATTGGACACTTCAGGTGAAACTGTCAAAAATCTTCTAAATGAGCAAAAGCACAATGAAATTAATGCTGGAATCATCTTCAAGTTGCTAAAATACACTAATGACAGCAACAAGTTTGAGTCTACAACATTTAGTTAAGGTGGGAGAGCCTAAATGAACTTTGTATTGCTTTAAATGCATTTTCAGCCCGATTGTACACTTCAGGTGAAACTGTCAAAATCTTCAAAATGAGCAAAAGCACAATGAAATTAATGCTGGAATCATCTTCAAGTTGCTAAAATACACTAATGACAGCAAAAAGTTTGAGTCTACAACATTTAGTTAAGGTGTGAGAGCCTAAATGAACTTTGTATTGCTTTAAACGCGTTTTCAGCCCCTGATTGTACACTTCAGGTGAAACTGTCAAAATCTTCAAAATGAGCAAAAGCACAATGAAATTAATGCTGGAATCATCTTCAAGATGCTAAAATACACTAATGACAGCAAAAAGTTTGAGTCTACAACATTTAGTTAAGGTGTGAGAGCCAAAATGAACTTTGTATTGCTTTAAATGCATTTTCAGCCCGATAGTACACTTCAGGTGAAACTGTCAAAATCTTCAAAATGAGCAAAAGCACAATGAAATTAATGCTGGAATCATCTTCAAGTTGCTAAAATACACTAATGACAGCAAAGAGTTTGAGTCTACAACATTTAGTTAAGGTGTGAGAGCCTAAATTAACTTTTTATTGCTTTAAACGCGTTTTCAGCCCTTGATTGTACACTTCAGGTGAAAGTGTCAAAATCTTCAAAATGAGCAAAAGCACAATGAAATTAATGCTGGAATCATCTTCAAGTTGCTAAAATACACTAATGACAGCAAAAAGTTTGAGTCTACAACATTTAGTTAAGGTGTCAGAGCCTAAATGAACTTTGTATTGCTTTAAACGCGTTTTCAGCCCCTGATTGTACACTTCAGGTGAAACTGTCAAAATCTTCAAAATGAGCAAAAGCACAATGAAATTAATGCTGGAATCATCTTCAAGTTGCTGAAATACACTAATGACAGCAAAAAGTTTGAGTCTACAAGATTTAGTTAAGGTGTGAGAGCCAAAATGAACTTTCTATTGCTGTAAACGCGTTTTCAGCACCTGAATGTACACTTCAGGTGAAACTGTCAAAATCTTCAAAATGAGCAAAAGCACAATGAAATTAATGCTGGAATCATCTTCAAGTTGCTAAAATACACTAATGACAGCAAAAAGTTTGAGTCTACAACATTTAGTTAAGGTGTGAGAGCCAAAATGAACTTTGTATTGCTTCAAAATTCATTTTCAGCCCGATTGTACACTACAGGTGAAACTGTCAAAATCTTCAGAATGAGCAAAAGCACAATGAAATTAATGCTTGAATCATCTTCAAGTTGCTAAAATACACTAATGACAGCAAAAAGTTTGAGTCTACAACATTTAGTTAAGGTTTGAGAGCCTAAATTAACTTTTTATTGCTTTAAACGCGTTTTCAGCCCTTGATTGTACACTTCAGGTGAAAGTGTCAAAATCTTCAAAATGAGCAAAAGCACAATGAAATTAATGCTGGAATCATCTTCAAGTTGCTAAAATACACTAATGACAGCAAAAAGTTTGAGTCTACAATATTTAGTTAAGGTGTGAGAGCCAAAATGAACTTTGTATTGCTTTAAAATTCATTTTCAGCCCGATTGTACACTTCAGGTTAAACTGTCAAAATCTTCAAAATGAGCAAAAGCACAATGAAATTAATGCTGGAATCATCTTCAAGTTGCTAAAATACACTAATGACAGCAAAAAGTTTGAGTCTACAACATTTAGTTAAGGTGTGAGAGCCTAAATGAACTTTGTATTGCTTTAAACGCGTTTTCAGCCCCTGATTGTACACTTCAGGTGAAACTGTCAAAATCTTCAAAATGAGCAAAAGCACAATGAAATTAATGCTGGAATCATCTTCAAGTTGCTAAAATACACTAATGACAGTAAAAAGTTTGAGTCTACAACATTTAGTTAAGGTGTGAGAGCCTAAATGAACTTTGAATTGCTTTAAATGCATTTTCAGCCCGATTGTACACTTCAGGTGAAACTGTCAAAATCTTCAAAATGAGCAAAATCACAATGAAATTAATGCTGGAATCATCTTCAAGTTGCTAAAATACACTAATGACAGCAAAAAGTTTGAGTCTACAACATTTAGTTAAGGTGTCAGAGCCTAAATGAACTTTGTATTGCTTTAAACGCGTTTTCAGCCCCTGATTGTACACTTCAGGTGAAACTGTCAAAATCTTCAAAATGAGCAAAAGCACAATGAAATTAATGCTGGAATCATCTTCAAGTTGCTGAAATACACTAATGACAGCAAAAAGTTTGAGTCTACAAGATTTAGTTAAGGTGTGAGAGCCAAAATGAACTTTTTATTGCTGTAAACGCGTTTTCAGCACCTGAATGTACACTTCAGGTGAAACTGTCAAAATCTTCAAAATGAGCAAAAGCACAATGAAATTAATGCTGGAATCATCTTCAAGTTGCTAAAATACTCTAATGACAGCAAAAAGTTTGAGTCTACAACATTTAGTTAAGGTGTGAGAGCCAAAATGAACTTTGTATTGCTGTAAACGCGTTTTCAGCACCTGAATGTACACTTCAGGTGAAACTGTCAAAATCTTCAAAATGAGCAAAAGCACAATGAAATTAATGTTGGAATCATCTTCAAGTTGCTAAAATACACTAATGACAGCAACAAGTTTGAGTCTACAACATTTAGTTGAGGTGTGAGAGCCTAAATTAACTTTTTATTGCTTTAAATGCGTTTTCAGCCCTTGATTGTACACTTCAGGTGAAAGTGTCAAAATCTTCAAAATGAGCAAAAGCACAATGAAATTAATGCTGGAATCATCTTCAAGTTGCTAAAATACACTAATGACAGCAAAAAGTTTGAGTGTACAACATTTAGTTAAGGTGTGAGAGCCAAAATGAACTTTGTATTGCTTTAAATGCACTTTCAGCCCGAATGTACACTTCAGATGAAACTGTCAAAATCTTCAAAATGAGCAAAAGCACAATGAAATTAATGCTGGAATAATCTTCAAGTTGCTAAAATACACTAATGACAGCAAAAAGTTTGAGTCTACAACATTTAGTTAAGGTGTGAGAGCCTAAATGAACTTTGTATTGCTGTAAACGCGTTTTCAGCACCTGATTGTACACTTCAGGTGAAACTGTCAAAATCTTCAAAATGAGCAAAAGCACAATGAAATTAATGCTGGAATCATCTTCAAGTTGCTAAAATACACTAATGACAGCAAAAAGTTTGAGTCTACAACATTTAGTTAAGGTGTGAGAGCCAAAATGAACTTTGTATTGCTTTAAATGCATTTTCAGGCCGATAGTACACTTCAGGTGAAACTGTCAAAATCTTCAAAATGAGCAAAAGCACAGTTAAATTAATGATGGAATCATCTTCAAGTTGCTAAAATACACTAATGACAAAAAAAGTTTGAGTCTACAACATTTAGTTAAGGTGTGAGAGCCAAAATGAACTTTGTATTGCTGTAAACGCGTTTTCAGCACCTGATTGTACACTTCAGGTGAAACTGTCAAAATCTTCAAAATGAGCAAAAGCACAATGAAATTAATGCTGGAATCATCTTCAAGTTGCTAAAATACACTAATGACAGCAAAAAGTTTGAGTCTACAATATTTAGTTAAGGTGTGAGAGCCAAAATGAACTTTGTATTGCTTTAAAATTCATTTTCAGCCCGATTGTACACTTCAGGTGAAACTGTCAAAATCTTCAAAATGAGCAAAAGCACAGTGAAATTAATGTTGGAATCATCTTCAAGTTGCTAAAATACACTAATGACAGCAAAAAGTTTGAGTCTACAACATTTAGTTGAGGTGTGAGAGCCTAAATGAACTTTTTATTGCTTTAAACGCGTTTTCAGCCCTTGATTGTACAATTCAGGTGAAACTGTCAAAATCTTCAAAATGAGCAAAAGCACAATGAAATTAATGCTGGAATCATATTCAAGTTGCTAAAATACACTAATGACAGCAACAATTTTGAGTCTACAACATTTAGTTAAGGTGTGAGAGCCTAAATGAACTTTGTATTGCTGTAAACGCGTTTTCAGCACCTGATTGTACACTTCAGGTGAAACTGTCAAAATCTTCAAAATGAGCAAAAGCACAATGAAATTAATGCTGGAATCATCTTCAAGTTGCTAAAATACACTATTGACAGCAAAAAGTTTGAGTCTACAACATTTAGTTAAGGTGTGAGAGCCAAAATTAACTTTGTATTGCTTTAAATGCATTTTCAGCCCGATTGGACACTTCAGGTGAAACTGTCAAAATCTTCAAAATGAGCAAAAGCACAATGAAATTAATGCTGGAATCATCTTCAAGTTGCTAAAATATACTAATGACAGTAAAAAGTTTAAGTTTACAACATTTAGTTAAGGTGTGAGAGCCTAAATTAACTTTGTATTGCTTTAAACGCGTTTTCAGCCCCTGATTGTACACTTCAGGTGAAACTGTCAAAATCTTCAAAATGAGCAAAAGCACAATGAAATTAATGCTGGAATCATCTTCAAGTTGCTAAAATACACTAATGACAGCAACAAGTTTGAGTCTACAACATTTAGTTAAGGTGTGAGAGCCTAAATGAACTTTGTATTGCTTTAAATGCATTTTCAGCCCGATTGTACACTTCAGGTGAAACTGTCAAAATCTTCAAAATGAGCAAAAGCACAATGAAATTAATGCTGGAATCATCTTCAAGTTGCTAAAATACACTAATGACAGCAAAGAGTTTGAGTTTACAACATTTAGTTAAGGTGTGAGAGCCTAAATTAACTTTTTATTGCTTTAAACGCGTTTTCAGCCCTTGATTGTACACTTCAGGTGAAAGTGTCAAAATCTTCAAAATGAGCAAAAGCACAATGAAATTAATGCTGGAATCATCTTCAAGTCGCTAAAATACACTAATGACAGTAAAAAGTTTGAGTCTACAACATTTAGTTAAGGTGTGAGAGCCAAAATTAACCTTGATTTGCTTTAAATGCATTTTCAGCCCTTGATTGTACACTTCAGGTGAAAGTGTCAAAATCTTCAAAATGAGCAAAAGCACAATGAAATTAATGCTGGAATCATCTTCAAGTTGCTAAAATACACTAATGACAGCAAAAAGTTTGAGTGTACAACATTTAGTTAAGGTGTGAGAGCCAAAATGAACTTTGTATTGCTTTAAACGCGTTTTCAGCCCCTGATTGTACACTTCAGGTGAAACTGTCAAAATCTTCAAAATGAGCAAAAGCACAATGAAATTAATGCTGGAATCATCTTCAAGTTGCTAAAATACACTATTGACAGCAAAAAGTTTGAGTCTACAACATTTAGTTAAGGTGTGAGAGCCAAAATTAACTTTGTATTGCTTTAAACGCGTTTTCAGCCCCTGATTGTACACTTCAGGTGAAACTGTCAAAATCTTCAAAATGAGCAAAAGCACAATGAAATTAATGCTGGAATCATCTTCAAGATGCTAAAATACACTAATGACAGCAAAAAGTTTGAGTCTACAACATTTAGTTAAGGTGTGAGAGCCAAAATGAACTTTGTATTGCTTTAAAATTCATTTTCAGCCCGATTGTACACTTCAGGTGAAACTGTCAAAATCTTCAGAATGAGCAAAAGCACAATGAAATTAATGCTTGAATCATCTTCAAGTTGCTAAAATACACTAATGACAGCAAAAAGTTTGAGTCTACAACATTTAGTTAAGGTTTGAGAGCCTAAATTAACTTTTTATTGCTTTAAACGCGTTTTCAGCCCTTGATTGTACACTTCAGGTGAAAGTGTCAAAATCTTCAAAATGAGCAAAAGCACAATGAAATTAATGCTGGAATCATCTTCAAGTTGCTAAAATACACTAATGACAGCAACAAGTTTGAGTCTACAACATTTAGTTAAGGTGTGAGAGCCTAAATGAACTTTGTATTGCTTTAAATGCATTTTCAGCCCGATTGTACACTTCAGGTGAAACTGTCAAAATCTTCAAAATGAGCAAAAGCACAATGAAATTAATGCTGGAATCATCTTCAAGTTGCTAAAATACACTAATGACAGCAAAAAGTTTGAGTCTACAACATTTAGTTAAGGTGTGAGAGCCTAAATGAACTTTGTATTGCTTTAAACGCGTTTTCAGCCCCTGATTGTACACTTCAGGTGAAACTGTCAAAATCTTCAAAATGAGCAAAAGCACAATGAAATTAATGCTGGAATCATCTTCAAGATGCTAAAATACACTAATGACAGCAAAAAGTTTGAGTCTACAACATTTAGTTAAGGTGTGAGAGCCAAAATGAACTTTGTATTGCTTTAAATGCATTTTCAGCCCGATAGTACACTTCAGGTGAAACTGTCAAAATCTTCAAAATGAGCAAAAGCACAATGAAATTAATGCTGGAATCATCTTCAAGTTGCTAAAATACACTAATGACAGCAAAGAGTTTGAGTTTACAACATTTAGTTAAGGTGTGAGAGCCTAAATTAACTTTTTATTGCTTTAAACGCGTTTTCAGCCCTTGATTGTACACTTCAGGTGAAAGTGTCAAAATCTTCAAAATGAGCAAAAGCACAATGAAATTAATGCTGGAATCATCTTCAAGTTGCTAAAATACACTAATGACAGTAAAAAGTTTGAGTCTACAACATTTAGTTAAGGTGTGAGAGCCTAAATGAACTTTGAATTGCTTTAAATGCATTTTCAGCCCGATTGTACACTTCAGGTGAAACTGTCAAAATCTTCAAAATGAGCAAAATCACAATGAAATTAATGCTGGAATCATCTTCAAGTTGCTAAAATACACTAATGACAGCAAAAAGTTTGAGTCTACAACATTTAGTTAAGGTGTCAGAGCCTAAATGAACTTTTTATTGCTTTAAACGCGTTTTCAGCCCCTGATTGTACACTTCAGGTGAAACTGTCAAAATCTTCAAAATGAGCAAAAGCACAATGAAATTAATGCTGGAATCATCTTCAAGTTGCTGAAATACACTAATGACAGCAAAAAGTTTGAGTCTACAAGATTTAGTTAAGGTGTGAGAGCCAAAATGAACTTTTTATTGCTGTAAACGCGTTTTCAGCACCTGAATGTACACTTCAGGTGAAACTGTCAAAATCTTCAAAATGAGCAAAAGCACAATGAAATTAATGCTGGAATCATCTTCAAGTTGCTAAAATACACTAATGACAGCAAAAAGTTTGAGTCTACAACATTTAGTTAAGGTGTGAGAGCCAAAATGAACTTTGTATTGCTTTAAAATTCATTTTCAGCCCGATTGTACACTTCAGGTGAAACTGTCAAAATCTTCAAAATGAGCAAAAGCACAATGAAATTAATGTTGGAATCATCTTCAAGTTGCTAAAATACACTAATGACAGCAACAAGTTTGAGTGTACAACATTTAGTTGAGGTGTGAGAGCCTAAATTAACTTTTTATTGCTTTAAATGCGTTTTCAGCCCTTGATTGTACACTTCAGGTGAAACTGTCAAAATCTTCAAAATGAGCAAAAGCACAATGAAATTAATGCTGGAATCATCTTCAAGTTGCTAAAATACACTAATGACAGCAAAAAGTTTGAGTCTACAACATTTAGTTAAGGTTTGAGAGCCTAAATTAACTTTTTATTGCTTTAAACGCGTTTTCAGCCCTTGATTGTACACTTCAGGTGAAAGTGTCAAAATCTTCAAAATGAGCAAAAGCACAATGAAATTAATGTTGGAATCATCTTCAAGTTGCTAAAATACACTAATGACAGCAACAAGTTTGAGTCTACAACATTTAGTTGAGGTGTGAGAGCCTAAATTAACTTTTTATTGCTTTAAATGCGTTTTCAGCCCTTGATTGTACACTTCAGGTGAAAGTGTCAAAATCTTCAAAATGAGCAAAAGCACAATGAAATTAATGCTGGAATCATCTTCAAGTTGCTAAAATACACTAATGACAGCACAAAGTTTGAGTGTACAACATTTAGTTAAGGTGTGAGAGCCAAAATGAACTTTGTATTGCTTTAAACGCGTTTTCAGCCCCTGATTGTACACTTCAGGTGAAACTGTCAAAATCTTCAAAATGAGCAAAAGCACAATGAAATTAATGCTGGAATCATCTTCAAGTTGCTAAAATACACTATTGACAGCAAAAAGTTTGAGTCTACAACATTTAGTTAAGGTGTGAGAGCCAAAATTAACTTTGTATTGCTTTAAATGCATTTTCAGCCCGATTGGACACTTCAGGTGAAACTGTCAAAATCTTCTAAATGAGCAAAAGCACAATGAAATTAATGCTGGAATCATCTTCAAGTTGCTAAAATACACTAATGACAGCAACAAGTTTGAGTCTACAACATTTAGTTAAGGTGGGAGAGCCTAAATGAACTTTGTATTGCTTTAAATGCATTTTCAGCCCGATTGTACACTTCAGGTGAAACTGTCAAAATCTTCAAAATGAGCAAAAGCACAATGAAATTAATGCTGGAATCATCTTCAAGTTGCTAAAATACACTAATGACAGCAAAAAGTTTGAGTCTACAACATTTAGTTAAGGTGTGAGAGCCTAAATGAACTTTGTATTGCTTTAAACGCGTTTTCAGCCCCTGATTGTACACTTCAGGTGAAACTGTCAAAATCTTCAAAATGAGCAAAAGCACAATGAAATTAATGCTGGAATCATCTTCAAGATGCTAAAATACACTAATGACAGCAAAAAGTTTGAGTCTACAACATTTAGTTAAGGTGTGAGAGCCAAAATGAACTTTGTATTGCTTTAAATGCATTTTCAGCCCGATAGTACACTTCAGGTGAAACTGTCAAAATCTTCAAAATGAGCAAAAGCACAATGAAATTAATGCTGGAATCATCTTCAAGTTGCTAAAATACACTAATGACAGCAAAGAGTTTGAGTCTACAACATTTAGTTAAGGTGTGAGAGCCTAAATTAACTTTTTATTGCTTTAAACGCGTTTTCAGCCCTTGATTGTACACTTCAGGTGAAAGTGTCAAAATCTTCAAAATGAGCAAAAGCACAATGAAATTAATGCTGGAATCATCTTCAAGTTGCTAAAATACACTAATGACAGCAAAAAGTTTGAGTCTACAACATTTAGTTAAGGTGTCAGAGCCTAAATGAACTTTGTATTGCTTTAAACGCGTTTTCAGCCCCTGATTGTACACTTCAGGTGAAACTGTCAAAATCTTCAAAATGAGCAAAAGCACAATGAAATTAATGCTGGAATCATCTTCAAGTTGCTGAAATACACTAATGACAGCAAAAAGTTTGAGTCTACAAGATTTAGTTAAGGTGTGAGAGCCAAAATGAACTTTTTATTGCTGTAAACGCGTTTTCAGCACCTGAATGTACACTTCAGGTGAAACTGTCAAAATCTTCAAAATGAGCAAAAGCACAATGAAATTAATGCTGGAATCATCTTCAAGTTGCTAAAATACACTAATGACAGCAAAAAGTTTGAGTCTACAACATTTAGTTAAGGTGTGAGAGCCAAAATGAACTTTGTTTTGCTTTAAAATTCATTTTCAGCCCGATTGTACACTTCAGGTGAAACTGTCAAAATCTTCAGAATGAGCAAAAGCACAATGAAATTAATGCTTGAATCATCTTCAAGTTGCTAAAATACACTAATGACAGCAAAAAGTTTGAGTCTACAACATTTAGTTAAGGTTTGAGAGCCTAAATTAACTTTTTATTGCTTTAAACGCGTTTTCAGCCCTTGATTGTACACTTCAGGTGAAAGTGTCAAAATCTTCAAAATGAGCAAAAGCACAATGAAATTAATGCTGGAATCATCTTCAAGTTGCTAAAATACACTAATGACAGCAAAAAGTTTGAGTCTACAATATTTAGTTAAGGTGTGAGAGCCAAAATGAACTTTGTATTGCTTTAAAATTCATTTTCAGCCCGATTGTACACTTCAGGTTAAACTGTCAAAATCTTCAAAATGAGCAAAAGCACAATGAAATTAATGCTGGAATCATCTTCAAGTTGCTAAAATACACTAATGACAGCAAAAAGTTTGAGTCTACAACATTTAGTTAAGGTGTGAGAGCCTAAATGAACTTTGTATTGCTTTAAACGCGTTTTCAGCCCCTGATTGTACACTTCAGGTGAAACTGTCAAAATCTTCAAAATGAGCAAAAGCACAATGAAATTAATGCTGGAATCATCTTCAAGTTGCTAAAATACACTAATGACAGTAAAAAGTTTGAGTCTACAACATTTAGTTAAGGTGTGAGAGCCTAAATGAACTTTGAATTGCTTTAAATGCATTTTCAGCCCGATTGTACACTTCAGGTGAAACTGTCAAAATCTTCAAAATGAGCAAAATCACAATGAAATTAATGCTGGAATTATCTTCAAGTTGCTAAAATACACTAATGACAGCAAAAAGTTTGAGTCTACAACATTTAGTTAAGGTGTCAGAGCCTAAATGAACTTTGTATTGCTTTAAACGCGTTTTCAGCCCCTGATTGTACACTTCAGGTGAAACTGTCAAAATCTTCAAAATGAGCAAAAGCACAATGAAATTAATGCTGGAATCATCTTCAAGTTGCTGAAATACACTAATGACAGCAAAAAGTTTGAGTCTACAAGATTTAGTTAAGGTGTGAGAGCCAAAATGAACTTTTTATTGCTGTAAACGCGTTTTCAGCACCTGAATGTACACTTCAGGTGAAACTGTCAAAATCTTCAAAATGAGCAAAAGCACAATGAAATTAATGCTGGAATCATCTTCAAGTTGCTAAAATACTCTAATGACAGCAAAAAGTTTGAGTCTACAACATTTAGTTAAGGTGTGAGAGCCAAAATGAACTTTGTATTGCTGTAAACGCGTTTTCAGCACCTGAATGTACACTTCAGGTGAAACTGTCAAAATCTTCAAAATGAGCAAAAGCACAATGAAATTAATGTTGGAATCATCTTCAAGTTGCTAAAATACACTAATGACAGCAACAAGTTTGAGTCTACAACATTTAGTTGAGGTGTGAGAGCCTAAATTAACTTTTTATTGCTTTAAATGCGTTTTCAGCCCTTGATTGTACACTTCAGGTGAAAGTGTCAAAATCTTCAAAATGAGCAAAAGCACAATGAAATTAATGCTGGAATCATCTTCAAGTTGCTAAAATACACTAATGACAGCAAAAAGTTTGAGTGTACAACATTTAGTTAAGGTGTGAGAGCCAAAATGAACTTTGTATTGCTTTAAATGCACTTTCAGCCCGAATGTACACTTCAGATGAAACTGTCAAAATCTTCAAAATGAGCAAAAGCACAATGAAATTAATGCTGGAATAATCTTCAAGTTGCTAAAATACACTAATGACAGCAAAAAGTTTGAGTCTACAACATTTAGTTAAGGTGTGAGAGCCTAAATGAACTTTGTATTGCTGTAAACGCGTTTTCAGCACCTGATTGTACACTTCAGGTGAAACTGTCAAAATCTTCAAAATGAGCAAAAGCACAATGAAATTAATGCTGGAATCATCTTCAAGTTGCTAAAATACACTAATGACAGCAAAAAGTTTGAGTCTACAACATTTAGTTAAGGTGTGAGAGCCAAAATGAACTTTGTATTGCTTTAAATGCATTTTCAGGCCGATAGTACACTTCAGGTGAAACTGTCAAAATCTTCAAAATGAGCAAAAGCACAATTAAATTAATGATGGAATCATCTTCAAGTTGCTAAAATACACTAATGACAAAAAAAGTTTGAGTCTACAACATTTAGTTAAGGTGTGAGAGCCAAAATGAACTTTGTATTGCTGTAAACGCGTTTTCAGCACCTGATTGTACACTTCAGGTGAAACTGTCAAAATCTTCAAAATGAGCAAAAGCACAATGAAATTAATGCTGGAATCATCTTCAAGTTGCTAAAATACACTAATGACAGCAAAAAGTTTGAGTCTACAATATTTAGTTAAGGTGTGAGAGCCAAAATGAACTTTGTATTGCTTTAAAATTCATTTTCAGCCCGATTGTACACTTCAGGTGAAACTGTCAAAATCTTCAAAATGAGCAAAAGCACAATGAAATTAATGTTGGAATCATCTTCAAGTTGCTAAAATACACTAATGACAGCAAAAAGTTTGAGTCTACAACATTTAGTTGAGGTGTGAGAGCCTAAATGAACTTTTTATTGCTTTAAACGCGTTTTCAGCCCTTGATTGTACAATTCAGGTGAAACTGTCAAAATCTTCAACATGAGCAAAAGCACAATGAAATTAATGCTGGAATCATCTTCAAGTTGCTAAAATACACTAAAGACAGCAACAAGTTTGAGTCTACAACATTTAGTTAAGGTGTGAGATTCAAAATTAACTTTGTATTGCTTTAAATGCATTTTCAGCCCGATTGGACACTTCAGGTGAAACTGTCAAAATCTTCAAAATGAGCAAAAGCACAATGAAATTAATGCTGGAATCATCTTCAAGTTGCTAAAATACACTAATGACAGCAAAAAGTTTGAGTCTACAACATTTAGTTAAGGTGTGAGAGCCAAAATGAACTTTGTATTGCTTTAAATGCATTTTCAGGCCGATAGTACACTTCAGGTGAAACTGTCAAAATCTTCAAAATGAGCAAAAGCAAAATGAAATTAATGCTGGAATCATATTCAAGTTGCTAAAATACACTAATGACAGCAACAATTTTGAGTCTACAACATTTAATTAAGGTGTGAGAGCCTAAATGAACTTTGTATTGCTGTAAACGCGTTTTCAGCACCTGATTGTACACTTCAGGTGAAACTGTCAAAATCTTCAAAATGAGCAAAAGCACAATGAAATTAATGCTGGAATCATCTTCAAGTTGCTAAAATACACTATTGACAGCAAAAAGTTTGAGTCTACAACATTTAGTTAAGGTGTGAGAGCCAAAATTAACTTTGTATTGCTTTAAATGCATTTTCAGCCCGATTGGACACTTCAGGTGAAACTGTCAAAATCTTCAAAATGAGCAAAAGCACAATGAAATTAATGCTGGAATCATCTTCAAGTTGCTAAAATATACTAATGACAGTAAAAAGTTTAAGTTTACAACATTTAGTTAAGGTGTGAGAGCCTAAATTAACTTTGTATTGCTTTAAACGCGTTTTCAGCCCCTGATTGTACACTTCAGGTGAAACTGTCAAAATCTTCAAAATGAGCAAAAGCACAATGAAATTAATGCTGGAATCATCTTCAAGTTGCTAAAATACACTAATGACAGCAACAAGTTTGAGTCTACAACATTTAGTTAAGGTGTGAGAGCCTAAATGAACTTTGTATTGCTTTAAATGCATTTTCAGCCCGATTGTACACTTCAGGTGAAACTGTCAAAATCTTCAAAATGAGCAAAAGCACAATGAAATTAATGCTGGAATCATCTTCAAGTTGCTAAAATACACTAATGACAGCAAAGAGTTTGAGTTTACAACATTTAGTTAAGGTGTGAGAGCCTAAATTAACTTTTTATTGCTTTAAACGCGTTTTCAGCCCTTGATTGTACACTTCAGGTGAAAGTGTCAAAATCTTCAAAATGAGCAAAAGCACAATGAAATTAATGCTGGAATCATCTTCAAGTCGCTAAAATACACTAATGACAGTAAAAAGTTTGAGTCTACAACATTTAGTTAAGGTGTGAGAGCCAAAATTAACCTTGATTTGCTTTAAATGCATTTTCAGCCCTTGATTGTACACTTCAGGTGAAAGTGTCAAAATCTTCAAAATGAGCAAAAGCACAATGAAATTAATGCTGGAATCATCTTCAAGTTGCTAAAATACACTAATGACAGCAAAAAGTTTGAGTGTACAACATTTAGTTAAGGTGTGAGAGCCAAAATGAACTTTGTATTGCTTTAAACGCGTTTTCAGCCCCTGATTGTACACTTCAGGTGAAACTGTCAAAATCTTCAAAATGAGCAAAAGCACAATGAAATTAATGCTGGAATCATCTTCAAGTTGCTAAAATACACTATTGACAGCAAAAAGTTTGAGTCTACAACATTTAGTTAAGGTGTGAGAGCCAAAATTAACTTTGTATTGCTTTAAACGCGTTTTCAGCCCCTGATTGTACACTTCAGGTGAAACTGTCAAAATCTTCAAAATGAGCAAAAGCACAATGAAATTAATGCTGGAATCATCTTCAAGATGCTAAAATACACTAATGACAGCAAAAAGTTTGAGTCTACAACATTTAGTTAAGGTGTGAGAGCCAAAATGAACTTTGTATTGCTTTAAATGCATTTTCAGCCCGATAGTACACTTCAGGTGAAACTGTCAAAATCTTCAAAATGAGCAAAAGCACAATGAAATTAATGCTGGAATCATCTTCAAGTTGCTAAAATACACTAATGACAGCAAAGATTTTGAGTTTACAACATTTAGTTAAGGTGTGAGAGCCTAAATTAACTTTTTATTGCTTTAAACGCGTTTTCAGCCCTTGATTGTACACTTCAGGTGAAAGTGTCAAAATCTTCAAAATGAGCAAAAGCACAATGAAATTAATGCTGGAATCATCTTCAAGTTGCTAAAATACACTAATGACAGTAAAAAGTTTGAGTCTACAACATTTAGTTAAGGTGTGAGAGCCTAAATGAACTTTGAATTGCTTTAAATGCATTTTCAGCCCTTGATTGTACACTTCAGGTGAAAGTGTCAAAATCTTCAAAATGAGCAAAAGCACAATGAAATTAATGCTGGAATCATCTTCAAGTTGCTAAAATACACTAATGACAGCAAAAAGTTTGAGTGTACAACATTTAGTTAAGGTGTGAGAGCCAAAATGAACTTTGTATTGCTTTAAACGCGTTTTCAGCCCCTGATTGTACACTTCAGGTGAAACTGTCAAAATCTTCAAAATGAGCAAAAGCACAATGAAATTAATGCTGGAATCATCTTCAAGTTGCTAAAATACACTATTGACAGCAAAAAGTTTGAGTCTACAACATTTAGTTAAGGTGTGAGAGCCAAAATGAACTTTGTATTGCTTTAAATGCATTTTCAGCCCGATTGGACACTTCAGGTGAAACTGTCAAAATCTTCTAAATGAGCAAAAGCACAATGAAATTAATGCTGGAATCATCTTCAAGTTGCTAAAATACACTAATGACAGCAACAAGTTTGAGTCTACAACATTTAGTTAAGGTGGGAGAGCCTAAATGAACTTTGTATTGCTTTAAATGCATTTTCAGCCCGATTGTACACTTCAGGTGAAACTGTCAAAATCTTCAAAATGAGCAAAAGCACAATGAAATTAATGCTGGAATCATCTTCAAGTTGCTAAAATACACTAATGACAGCAAAAAGTTTGAGTCTACAACATTTAGTTAAGGTGTGAGAGCCTAAATGAACTTTGTATTGCTTTAAACGCGTTTTCAGCCCCTGATTTTACACTTCAGGTGAAACTGTCAAAATCTTCAAAATGAGCAAAAGCACAATGAAATTAATGCTGGAATCATCTTCAAGATGCTAAAATACACTAATGACAGCAAAAAGTTTGAGTCTACAACATTTAGTTAAGGTGTGAGAGCCAAAATGAACTTTGTATTGCTTTAAATGCATTTTCAGCCCGATAGTACACTTCAGGTGAAACTGTCAAAATCTTCAAAATGAGCAAAAGCACAATGAAATTAATGCTGGAATCATCTTCAAGTTGCTAAAATACACTAATGACAGCAAAGAGTTTGAGTCTACAACATTTAGTTAAGGTGTGAGAGCCTAAATTAACTTTTTATTGCTTTAAACGCGTTTTCAGCCCTTGATTGTACACTTCAGGTGAAAGTGTCAAAATCTTCAAAATGAGCAAAAGCACAATGAAATTAATGCTGGAGTCATCTTCAAGTTGCTAAAATACACTAATGACAGTAAAAAGTTTGAGTCTACAACATTTAGTTAAGGTGTGAGAGCCTAAATGAACTTTGAATTGCTTTAAATGCATTTTCAGCCCGATTGTACACTTCAGGTGAAACTGTCAAAATCTTCAAAATGAGCAAAATCACAATGAAATTAATGCTGGAATCATCTTCAAGTTGCTAAAATACACTAATGACAGCAAAAAGTTTGAGTCTACAACATTTAGTTAAGGTGTCAGAGCCTAAATGAACTTTGTATTGCTTTAAACGCGTTTTCAGCCCCTGATTGTACACTTCAGGTGAAACTGTCAAAATCTTCAAAATGAGCAAAAGCACAATGAAATTAATGCTGGAATCATCTTCAAGTTGCTGAAATACACTAATGACAGCAAAAAGTTTGAGTCTACAAGATTTAGTTAAGGTGTGAGAGCCAAAATGAACTTTTTATTGCTGTAAACGCGTTTTCAGCACCTGAATGTACACTTCAGGTGAAACTGTCAAAATCTTCAAAATGAGCAAAAGCACAATGAAATTAATGCTGGAATCATCTTCAAGTTGCTAAAATACACTAATGACAGCAAAAAGTTTGAGTCTACAACATTTAGTTAAGGTGTGAGAGCCAAAATGAACTTTGTATTGCTTTAAAATTCATTTTCAGCCCGATTGTACACTTCAGGTGAAACTGTCAAAATCTTCAGAATGAGCAAAAGCACAATGAAATTAATGCTTGAATCATCTTCAAGTTGCTAAAATACACTAATGACAGCAAAAAGTTTGAGTCTACAACATTTAGTTAAGGTTTGAGAGCCTAAATTAACTTTTTATTGCTTTAAACGCGTTTTCAGCCCTTGATTGTACACTTCAGGTGAAAGTGTCAAAATCTTCAAAATGAGCAAAAGCACAATGAAATTAATGCTGGAATCATCTTCAAGTTGCTAAAATACACTAATGACAGCAACAAGTTTGAGTCTACAACATTTAGTTAAGGTGTGAGAGCCTAAATGAACTTTGTATTGCTTTAAATGCATTTTCAGCCCGATTGTACACTTCAGGTGAAACTGTCAAAATCTTCAAAATGAGCAAAAGCACAATGAAATTAATGCTGGAATCATCTTCAAGTTGCTAAAATACACTAATGACAGCAAAAAGTTTGAGTCTACAACATTTAGTTAAGGTGTGAGAGCCTAAATGAACTTTGTATTGCTTTAAACGCGTTTTCAGCCCCTGATTGTACACTTCAGGTGAAACTGTCAAAATCTTCAAAATGAGCAAAAGCACAATGAAATTAATGCTGGAATCATCTTCAAGTTGCTAAAATACACTATTGACAGCAAAAAGTTTGAGTCTACAACATTTAGTTAAGAAGTGAGAGCCAAAATTAACTTTGTATTGCTTTAAATGCATTTTCAGCCCGATTGGACACTTCAGGTGAAACTGTCAAAATCTTCTAAATGAGCAAAAGCACAATGAAATTAATGCTGGAATCATCTTCAAGTTGCTAAAATACACTAATGACAGCAACAAGTTTGAGTCTACAACATTTAGTTAAGGTGGGAGAGCCTAAATGAACTTTGTATTGCTTTAAATGCATTTTCAGCCCGATTGTACACTTCAGGTGAAACTGTCAAAATCTTCAAAATGAGCAAAAGCACAATGAAATTAATGCTGGAATCATCTTCAAGTTGCTAAAATACACTAATGACAGCAAAAAGTTTGAGTCTACAACATTTAGTTAAGGTGTGAGAGCCAAAATGAACTTTGTATTGCTTTAAATGCATTTTCAGCCCGATAGTACACTTCAGGTGAAACTGTCAAAATCTTCAAAATGAGCAAAAGCACAATGAAATTAATGCTGGAATCATCTTCAAGTTGCTAAAATACACTAATGACAGCAAAGAGTTTGAGTCTACAACATTTAGTTAAGGTTTGAGAGCCTAAATTAACTTTTTATTGCTTTAAACGCGTTTTCAGCCCTTGATTGTACACTTCAGGTGAAAGTGTCAAAATCTTCAAAATGAGCAAAAGCACAATGAAATTAATGCTGGAATCATCTTCAAGTTGCTAAAATACACTAATGACAGTAAAAAGTTTGAGTCTACAACATTTAGTTAAGGTGTGAGAGCCTAAATGAACTTTGAATTGCTTTAAATGCATTTTCAGCCCGATTGTACACTTCAGGTGAAACTGTCAAAATCTTCAAAATGAGCAAAATCACAATGAAATTAATGCTGGAATCATCTTCAAGTTGCTAAAATACACTAATGACAGCAAAAAGTTTGAGTCTACAACATTTAGTTAAGGTGTCAGAGCCTAAATGAACTTTGTATTGCTTTAAACGCGTTTTCAGCCCCTGATTGTACACTTCAGGTGAAACTGTCAAAATCTTCAAAATGAGCAAAAGCACAATGAAATTAATGCTGGAATCATCTTCAAGTTGCTGAAATACACTAATGACAGCAAAAAGTTTGAGTCTACAAGATTTAGTTAAGGTGTGAGAGCCAAAATGAACTTTTTATTGCTGTAAACGCGTTTTCAGCACCTGAATGTACACTTCAGGTGAAACTGTCAAAATCTTCAAAATGAGCAAAAGCACAATGAAATTAATGCTGGAATCATCTTCAAGTTGCTAAAATACACTAATGACAGCAAAAAGTTTGAGTCTACAACATTTAGTTAAGGTGTGAGAGCCAAAATGAACTTTGTATTGCTTTAAAATTCATTTTCAGCCCGATTGTACACTTCAGGTGAAACTGTCAAAATCTTCAGAATGAGCAAAAGCACAATGAAATTAATGCTTGAATCATCTTCAAGTTGCTAAAATACACTAATGACAGCAAAAAGTTTGAGTCTACAACATTTAGTTAAGGTTTGAGAGCCTAAATTCACTTTTTATTGCTTTAAACGCGTTTTCAGCCCCTGATTGTACACTTCAGGTGAAACTGTCAAAATCTTCAAAATGAGCAAAAGCACAATGAAATTAATGCTGGAATCATCTTCAAGATGCTAAAATACACTAATGACAGCAAAACGTTTGAGTCTACAACATTTAGTTAAGGTGTGAGAGCCAAAATTAACTTTGTATTGCTTTAAATGCATTTTCAGCCCGATAGTACACTTCAGGTGAAACTGTCAAAATCTTCAAAATGAGCAAAAGCACAATGAAATTAATGCTGGAATCATCTTCAAGTTGCTAAAATACACTAATGACAGCAAAGAGTTTGAGTTTACAACATTTAGTTAAGGTGTGAGAGCCTAAATGAACTTTGAATTGCTTTAAATGCATTTTCAGCCCGATTGTACACTTCAGGTGAAACTGTCAAAATCTTCAAAATGAGCAAAAGCACAATGAAATTAATGCTGGAATCATCTTCAAGTTGCTAAAATACACTAATGACAGCAAAAAGTTTGAGTGTACAACATTTAGTTAAGGTGTGAGAGCCAAAATGAACTTTGTATTGCTTTAAACGCGTTTTCAGCCCCTGATTGTACACTTCAGGTGAAACTGTCAAAATCTTCAAAATGAGCAAAAGCACAATGAAATTAATGCTGGAATCATCTTCAAGTTGCTAAAATACACTATTGACAGCAAAAAGTTTGAGTCTACAACATTTAGTTAAGGTGTGAGAGCCAAAATGAACTTTGTATTGCTTTAAATGCATTTTCAGCCCGATTGGACACTTCAGGTGAAACTGTCAAAATCTTCTAAATGAGCAAAAGCACAATGAAATTAATGCTGGAATCATCTTCAAGTTGCTAAAATACACTAATGACAGCAACAAGTTTGAGTCTACAACATTTAGTTAAGGTGGGAGAGCCTAAATGAACTTTGTATTGCTTTAAATGCATTTTCAGCCCGATTGTACACTTCAGGTGAAACTGTCAAAATCTTCAAAATGAGCAAAAGCACAATGAAATTAATGCTGGAATCATCTTCAAGTTGCTAAAATACACTAATGACAGCAAAAAGTTTGAGTCTACAACATTTAGTTAAGGTTTGAGAGCCTAAATTCACTTTTTATTGCTTTAAACGCGTTTTCAGCCCCTGATTGTACACTTCAGGTGAAACTGTCAAAATCTTCAAAATGAGCAAAAGCACAATGAAATTAATGCTGGAATCATCTTCAAGATGCTAAAATACACTAATGACAGCAAAACGTTTGAGTCTACAACATTTAGTTAAGGTGTGAGAGCCAAAATTAACTTTGTATTGCTTTAAATGCATTTTCAGCCCGATAGTACACTTCAGGTGAAACTGTCAAAATCTTCAAAATGAGCAAAAGCACAATGAAATTAATGCTGGAATCATCTTCAAGTTGCTAAAATACACTAATGACAGCAAAGAGTTTGAGTTTACAACATTTAGTTAAGGTGTGAGAGCCTAAATGAACTTTGAATTGCTTTAAATGCATTTTCAGCCCGATTGTACACTTCAGGTGAAACTGTCAAAATCTTCAAAATGAGCAAAAGCACAATGAAATTAATGCTGGAATCATCTTCAAGTTGCTAAAATACACTAATGACAGCAAAAAGTTTGAGTGTACAACATTTAGTTAAGGTGTGAGAGCCAAAATGAACTTTGTATTGCTTTAAACGCGTTTTCAGCCCCTGATTGTACACTTCAGGTGAAACTGTCAAAATCTTCAAAATGAGCAAAAGCACAATGAAATTAATGCTGGAATCATCTTCAAGTTGCTAAAATACACTATTGACAGCAAAAAGTTTGAGTCTACAACATTTAGTTAAGGTGTGAGAGCCAAAATGAACTTTGTATTGCTTTAAATGCATTTTCAGCCCGATTGGACACTTCAGGTGAAACTGTCAAAATCTTCTAAATGAGCAAAAGCACAATGAAATTAATGCTGGAATCATCTTCAAGTTGCTAAAATACACTAATGACAGCAACAAGTTTGAGTCTACAACATTTAGTTAAGGTGGGAGAGCCTAAATGAACTTTGTATTGCTTTAAATGCATTTTCAGCCCGATTGTACACTTCAGGTGAAACTGTCAAAATCTTCAAAATGAGCAAAAGCACAATGAAATTAATGCTGGAATCATCTTCAAGTTGCTAAAATACACTAATGACAGCAAAAAGTTTGAGTCTACAACATTTAGTTAAGGTGTGAGAGCCTAAATGAACTTTGTATTGCTTTAAACGCGTTTTCAGCCCCTGATTTTACACTTCAGGTGAAACTGTCAAAATCTTCAAAATGAGCAAAAGCACAATGAAATTAATGCTGGAATCATCTTCAAGATGCTAAAATACACTAATGACAGCAAAAAGTTTGAGTCTACAACATTTAGTTAAGGTGTGAGAGCCAAAATGAACTTTGTATTGCTTTAAATGCATTTTCAGCCCGATAGTACACTTCAGGTGAAACTGTCAAAATCTTCAAAATGAGCAAAAGCACAATGAAATTAATGCTGGAATCATCTTCAAGTTGCTAAAATACACTAATGACAGCAAAGAGTTTGAGTCTACAACATTTAGTTAAGGTGTGAGAGCCTAAATTAACTTTTTATTGCTTTAAACGCGTTTTCAGCCCTTGATTGTACACTTCAGGTGAAAGTGTCAAAATCTTCAAAATGAGCAAAAGCACAATGAAATTAATGCTGGAATCATCTTCAAGTTGCTGAAATACACTAATGACAGCAAAAAGTTTGAGTCTACAAGATTTAGTTAAGGTGTGAGAGCCAAAATGAACTTTTTATTGCTGTAAACGCGTTTTCAGCACCTGAATGTACACTTCAGGTGAAACTGTCAAAATCTTCAAAATGAGCAAAAGCACAATGAAATTAATGCTGGAATCATCTCCAAGTTGCTAAAATACACTAATGACAGCAAAAAGTTTGAGTCTACAACATTTAGTTAAGGTGTGAGAGCCAAAATGAACTTTGTATTGCTTTAAAATTCATTTTCAGCCCGATTGTACACTTCAGGTGAAACTGTCAAAATCTTCAGAATGAGCAAAAGCACAATGAAATTAATGCTTGAATCATCTTCAAGTTGCTAAAATACACTAATGACAGCAAAAAGTTTGAGTCTACAACATTTAGTTAAGGTTTGAGAGCCTAAATTAACTTTGTATTGCTTTAAACGCGTTTTCAGCCCTTGATTGTACACTTCAGGTGAAAGTGTCAAAATCTTCAAAATGAGCAAAAGCACAATGAAATTAATGCTGGAATCATCTTCAAGTTGCTAAAATACACTAATGACAGCAACAAGTTTGAGTCTACAACATTTAGTTAAGGTGTGAGAGCCAAAATGAACTTTGTATTGCTTTAAATGCATTTTCAGCCCGATTGTACACTTCAGGTGAAACTGTCAAAATCTTCAAAATGAGCAAAAGCACAATGAAATTAATGCTGGAATCATCTTCAAGTTGCTAAAATACACTAATGACAGCAAAAAGTTTGAGTCTACAACATTTAGTTAAGGTGTGAGAGCCTAAATGAACTTTGTATTGCTTTAAACGCGTTTTTAGCCCCTGATTGTACACTTCAGGTGAAACTGTCAAAATCTTCAAAATGAGCAAAAGCACAATGAAATTAATGCTGGAATCATCTTCAAGTTGCTAAAATACACTATTGACAGTAAAAAGTTTGAGTCTACAACATTTAGTTAAGAAGTGAGAGCCAAAATTAACTTTGTATTGCTTTAAATGCATTTTCAGCCCGATTGGACACTTCAGGTGAAACTGTCAAAATCTTCTAAATGAGCAAAAGCACAATGAAATTAATGCTGGAATCATCTTCAAGTTGCTAAAATACACTAATGACAGCAACAAGTTTGAGTCTACAACATTTAGTTAAGGTGGGAGAGCCTAAATGAACTTTGTATTGCTTTAAATGCATTTTCAGCCCGATTGTACACTTCAGGTGAAACTGTCAAAATCTTCAAAATGAGCAAAAGCACAATGAAATTAATGCTGGAATCATCTTCAAGTTGCTAAAATACACTAATGACAGCAAAAAGTTTGAGTCTACAACATTTAGTTAAGGTGTGAGAGCCTAAATGAACTTTGTATTGCTTTAAACGCGTTTTCAGCCCCTGATTGTACACTTCAGGTGAAACTGTCAAAATCTTCAAAATGAGCAAAAGCACAATGAAATTAATGCTGGAATCATCTTCAAGATGCTAAAATACACTAATGACAGCAAAAAGTTTGAGTCTACAACATTTAGTTAAGGTGTGAGAGCCAAAATGAACTTTGTATTGCTTTAAATGCATTTTCAGCCCGATAGTACACTTCAGGTGAAACTGTCAAAATCTTCAAAATGAGCAAAAGCACAATGAAATTAATGCTGGAATCATCTTCAAGTTGCTAAAATACACTAATGACAGCAAAGAGTTTGAGTCTACAACATTTAGTTAAGGTTTGAGAGCCTAAATTAACTTTTTATTGCTTTAAACGCGTTTTCAGCCCTTGATTGTACACTTCAGGTGAAAGTGTCAAAATCTTCAAAATGAGCAAAAGCACAATGAAATTAATGCTGGAATCATCTTCAAGTTGCTAAAATACACTAATGACAGTAAAAAGTTTGAGTCTACAACATTTAGTTAAGGTGTGAGAGCCTAAATGAACTTTGAATTGCTTTAAATGCATTTTCAGCCCGATTGTACACTTCAGGTGAAACTGTCAAAATCTTCAAAATGAGCAAAATCACAATGAAATTAATGCTGGAATCATCTTCAAGTTGCTAAAATACACTAATGACAGCAAAAAGTTTGAGTCTACAACATTTAGTTAAGGTGTCAGAGCCTAAATGAACTTTGTATTGCTTTAAACGCGTTTTCAGCCCCTGATTGTACACTTCAGGTGAAACTGTCAAAATCTTCAAAATGAGCAAAAGCACAATGAAATTAATGCTGGAATCATCTTCAAGTTGCTGAAATACACTAATGACAGCAAAAAGTTTGAGTCTACAAGATTTAGTTAAGGTGTGAGAGCCAAAATGAACTTTTTATTGCTGTAAACGCGTTTTCAGCACCTGAATGTACACTTCAGGTGAAACTGTCAAAATCTTCAAAATGAGCAAAAGCACAATGAAATTAATGCTGGAATCATCTTCAAGTTGCTAAAATACACTAATGACAGCAAAAAGTTTGAGTCTACAACATTTAGTTAAGGTGTGAGAGCCAAAATGAACTTTGTATTGCTTTAAAATTCATTTTCAGCCCGATTGTACACTTCAGGTGAAACTGTCAAAATCTTCAGAATGAGCAAAAGCACAATGAAATTAATGCTTGAATCATCTTCAAGTTGCTAAAATACACTAATGACAGCAAAAAGTTTGAGTCTACAACATTTAGTTAAGGTGTGAGAGCCTAAATGAACTTTGTATTGCTTTAAATGCATTTTCAGCCCGATTGTACACTTCAGGTGAAACTGTCAAAATCTTCAAAATGAGCAAAAGCACAATGAAATTAATGCTGGAATCATCTTCAAGTTGCTAAAATACACTAATGACAGCAAAAAGTTTGAGTCTACAACATTTAGTTAAGGTGTGAGAGCCTAAATGAACTTTGTATTGCTTTAAACGCGTTTTCAGCCCCTGATTGTACACTTCAGGTGAAACTGTCAAAATCTTCAAAATGAGCAAAAGCACAATGAAATTAATGCTGGAATCATCTTCAAGATGCTAAAATACACTAATGACAGCAAAAAGTTTGAGTCTACAACATTTAGTTAAGGTGTGAGAGCCAAAATTAACTTTGTATTGCTTTAAATGCATTTTCAGCCCGATAGTACACTTCAGGTGAAACTGTCAAAATCTTCAAAATGAGCAAAAGCACAATGAAATTAATGCTGGAATCATCTTCAAGTTGCTAAAATACACTAATGACAGCAAAGAGTTTGAGTTTACAACATTTAGTTAAGGTGTGAGAGCCTAAATTAACTTTTTATTGCTTTAAACGCGTTTTCAGCCCTTGATTGTACACTTCAGGTGAAAGTGTCAAAATCTTCAAAATGAGCAAAAGCACAATGAAATTAATGCTGGAATCATCTTCAAGTTGCTAAAATACACTAATGACAGTAAAAAGTTTGAGTCTACAACATTTAGTTAAGGTGTGAGAGCCTAAATGAACTTTGAATTGCTTTAAATGCATTTTCAGCCCGATTGTACACTTCAGGTGAAACTGTCAAAATCTTCAAAATGAGCAAAATCACAATGAAATTAATGCTGGAATCATCTTCAAGTTGCTAAAATACACTAATGACAGCAAAAAGTTTGAGTCTACAACATTTAGTTAAGGTGTCAGAGCCTAAATGAACTTTTTATTGCTTTAAACGCGTTTTCAGCCCCTGATTGTACACTTCAGGTGAAACTGTCAAAATCTTCAAAATGAGCAAAAGCACAATGAAATTAATGCTGGAATCATCTTCAAGTTGCTGAAATACACTAATGACAGCAAAAAGTTTGAGTCTACAAGATT
The DNA here is from genome assembly GCF_054856555.1 of Leptonotus elevatus. Taxonomy (NCBI): domain Eukaryota; kingdom Metazoa; phylum Chordata; class Actinopteri; order Syngnathiformes; family Syngnathidae; genus Leptonotus; species Leptonotus elevatus. Next base: position 1,096,287 of record NC_141244.1, on the reverse strand, counting down.
TAGTTAAGGTGTGAGAGCCAAAATGAACTTTTTATTGCTGTAAACGCGTTTTCAGCACCTGAATGTACACTTCAGGTGAAACTGTCAAAATCTTCAAAATGAGCAAAAGCACAATGAAATTAATGCTGGAATCATCTTCAAGTTGCTAAAATACACTAATGACAGCAAAAAGTTTGAGTCTACAACATTTAGTTAAGGTGTGAGAGCCAAAATGAACTTTGTATTGCTTTAAAATTCATTTTCAGCCCGATTGTACACTTCAGGTGAAACTGTCAAAATCTTCAAAATGAGCAAAAGCACAATGAAATTAATGTTGGAATCATCTTCAAGTTGCTAAAATACACTAATGACAGCAACAAGTTTGAGTCTACAACATTTAGTTGAGGTGTGAGAGCCTAAATTAACTTTTTATTGCTTTAAATGCGTTTTCAGCCCTTGATTGTACACTTCAGGTGAAACTGTCAAAATCTTCAAAATGAGCAAAAGCACAATGAAATTAATGCTGGAATCATCTTCAAGTTGCTAAAATACACTAATGACAGCAAAAAGTTTGAGTCTACAACATTTAGTTAAGGTTTGAGAGCCTAAATTAACTTTTTATTGCTTTAAACGCGTTTTCAGCCCTTGATTGTACACTTCAGGTGAAAGTGTCAAAATCTTCAAAATGAGCAAAAGCACAATGAAATTAATGCTGGAATCATCTTCAAGTTGCTAAAATACACTAATGACAGCAAAAAGTTTGAGTCTACAACATTTAGTTAAGGTGTCAGAGCCTAAATGAACTTTGTATTGCTTTAAAATTCATTTTCAGCCCGATTGTACACTTCAGGTGAAACTGTCAAAATCTTCAAAATGAGCAAAAGCACAATGAAATTAATGTTGGAATCATCTTCAAGTTGCTAAAATACACTAATGACAGCAACAAGTTTGAGTCTACAACATTTAGTTGAGGTGTGAGAGCCTAAATTAACTTTTTATTGCTTTAAATGCGTTTTCAGCCCTTGATTGTACACTTCAGGTGAAACTGTCAAAATCTTCAAAATGAGCAAAAGCACAATGAAATTAATGCTGGAATCATCTTCAAGTTGCTAAAATACACTAATGACAGCAAAAAGTTTGAGTCTACAACATTTAGTTAAGGTTTGAGAGCCTAAATTAACTTTTTATTGCTTTAAACGCGTTTTCAGCCCTTGATTGTACACTTCAGGTGAAAGTGTCAAAATCTTCAAAATGAGCAAAAGCACAATGAAATTAATGCTGGAATCATCTTCAAGTTGCTAAAATACACTAATGACAGCAAAAAGTTTGAGTCTACAATATTTAGTTAAGGTGTGAGAGCCAAAATGAACTTTGTATTGCTTTAAAATTCATTTTCAGCCCGATTGTACACTTCAGATGAAACTGTCAAAATCTTCAAAATGAGCAAAAGCACAATGAAATTAATGTTGGAATCATCTTCAAGTTGCTAAAATACACTAATGACAGCAACAAGTTTGAGTCTACAACATTTAGTTGAGGTGTGAGAGCCTAAATTAACTTTTTATTGCTTTAAATGCGTTTTCAGCCCTTGATTGTACACTTCAGGTGAAAGTGTCAAAATCTTCAAAATGAGCAAAAGCACAATGAAATTAATGCTGGAATCATCTTCAAGTTGCTAAAATACACTAATGACAGCAAAAAGTTTGAGTGTACAACATTTAGTTAAGGTGTGAGAGCCAAAATGAACTTTGTATTGCTTTAAACGCGTTTTCAGCCCCTGATTGTACACTTCAGGTGAAACTGTCAAAATCTTCAAAATGAGCAAAAGCACAATGAAATTAATGCTGGAATCATCTTCAAGTTGCTAAAATACACTATTGACAGCAAAAAGTTTGAGTCTACAACATTTAGTTAAGGTGTGAGAGCCAAAATTAACTTTGTATTGCTTTAAATGCATTTTCAGCCCGATTGGACACTTCAGGTGAAACTGTCAAAATCTTCTAAATGAGCAAAAGCACAATGAAATTAAAGCTGGAATCATCTTCAAGTTGCTAAAATACACTAATGACAGCAACAAGTTTGAGTCTACAACATTTAGTTAAGGTGGGAGAGCCTAAATGAACTTTGTATTGCTTTAAATGCATTTTCAGCCCGATTGTACACTTCAGGTGAAACTGTCAAAATCTTCAAAATGAGCAAAAGCACAATGAAATTAATGCTGGAATCATCTTCAAGTTGCTAAAATACACTAATGACAGCAAAAAGTTTGAGTCTACAACATTTAGTTAAGGTGTGAGAGCCTAAATGAACTTTGTATTGCTTTAAACGCGTTTTCAGCCCCTGATTGTACACTTCAGGTGAAACTGTCAAAATCTTCAAAATGAGCAAAAGCACAATGAAATTAATGCTGGAATCATCTTCAAGATGCTAAAATACACTAATGACAGCAAAAAGTTTGAGTCTACAACATTTAGTTAAGGTGTGAGAGCCAAAATGAACTTTGTATTGCTTTAAATGCATTTTCAGCCCGATAGTACACTTCAGGTGAAACTGTCAAAATCTTCAAAATGAGCAAAAGCACAATGAAATTAATGCTGGAATCATCTTCAAGTTGCTAAAATACACTAATGACAGCAAAGAGTTTGAGTCTACAACATTTAGTTAAGGTGTGAGAGCCTAAATTAACTTTTTATTGCTTTAAACGCGTTTTCAGCCCTTGATTGTACACTTCAGGTGAAAGTGTCAAAATCTTCAAAATGAGCAAAAGCACAATGAAATTAATGCTGGAATCATCTTCAAGTTGCTGAAATACACTAATGACAGCAAAAAGTTTGAGTCTACAAGATTTAGTTAAGGTGTGAGAGCCAAAATGAACTTTTTATTGCTGTAAACGCGTTTTCAGCACCTGAATGTACACTTCAGGTGAAACTGTCAAAATCTTCAAAATGAGCAAAAGCACAATGAAATTAATGCTGGAATCATCTTCAAGTTGCTAAAATACACTAATGACAGCAAAAAGTTTGAGTCTACAATATTTAGTTAAGGTGTGAGAGCCAAAATGAACTTTGTATTGCTTTAAAATTCATTTTCAGCCCGATTGTACACTTCAGATGAAACTGTCAAAATCTTCAAAATGAGCAAAAGCACAATGAAATTAATGTTGGAATCATCTTCAAGTTGCTAAAATACACTAATGACAGCAACAAGTTTGAGTCTACAACATTTAGTTGAGGTGTGAGAGCCTAAATTAACTTTTTATTGCTTTAAATGCGTTTTCAGCCCTTGATTGTACACTTCAGGTGAAAGTGTCAAAATCTTCAAAATGAGCAAAAGCACAATGAAATTAATGCTGGAATCATCTTCAAGTTGCTAAAATACACTAATGACAGCAAAAAGTTTGAGTGTACAACATTTAGTTAAGGTGTGAGAGCCAAAATGAACTTTGTATTGCTTTAAACGCGTTTTCAGCCCCTGATTGTACACTTCAGGTGAAACTGTCAAAATCTTCAAAATGAGCAAAAGCACAATGAAATTAATGCTGGAATCATCTTCAAGTTGCTAAAATACACTATTGACAGCAAAAAGCTTGAGTCTACAACATTTAGTTAAGGTGTGAGAGCCAAAATTAACTTTGTATTGCTTTAAATGCATTTTCAGCCCGATTGGACACTTCAGGTGAAACTGTCAAAATCTTCTAAATGAGCAAAAGCACAATGAAATTAAAGCTGGAATCATCTTCAAGTTGCTAAAATCCACTAATGACAGCAACAAGTTTGAGTCTACAACATTTAGTTAAGGTGGGAGAGCCTAAATGAACTTTGTATTGCTTTAAATGCATTTTCAGCCCGATTGTACACTTCAGGTGAAACTGTCAAAATCTTCAAAATGAGCAAAAGCACAATGAAATTAATGCTGGAATCATCTTCAAGTTGCTAAAATACACTAATGACAGCAAAAAGTTTGAGTCTACAACATTTAGTTAAGGTGTGAGAGCCTAAATGAACTTTGTATTGCTTTAAACGCGTTTTCAGCCCCTGATTGTACACTTCAGGTGAAACTGTCAAAATCTTCAAAATGAGCAAAAGCACAATGAAATTAATGCTGGAATCATCTTCAAGATGCTAAAATACACTAATGACAGCAAAAAGTTTGAGTCTACAACATTTAGTTAAGGTGTGAGAGCCAAAATGAACTTTGTATTGCTTTAAATGCATTTTCAGCCCGATAGTACACTTCAGGTGAAACTGTCAAAATCTTCAAAATGAGCAAAAGCACAATGAAATTAATGCTGGAATCATCTTCAAGTTGCTAAAATACACTAATGACAGCAAAGAGTTTGAGTCTACAACATTTAGTTAAGGTGTGAGAGCCTAAATTAACTTTGTATTGCTTTAAAATTCATTTTCAGCCCGATTGTACACTTCAGGTGAAACTGTCAAAATCTTCAAAATGAGCAAAAGCACAATGAAATTAATGTTGGAATCATCTTCAAGTTGCTAAAATACACTAATGACAGCAACAAGTTTGAGTCTACAACATTTAGTTGAGGTGTGAGAGCCTAAATTAACTTTTTATTGCTTTAAATGCGTTTTCAGCCCTTGATTGTACACTTCAGGTGAAACTGTCAAAATCTTCAAAATGAGCAAAAGCACAATGAAATTAATGCTGGAATCATCTTCAAGTTGCTAAAATACACTAATGACAGCAAAAAGTTTGAGTCTACAACATTTAGTTAAGGTTTGAGAGCCTAAATTAACTTTTTATTGCTTTAAACGCGTTTTCAGCCCTTGATTGTACACTTCAGGTGAAAGTGTCAAAATCTTCAAAATGAGCAAAAGCACAATGAAATTAATGCTGGAATCATCTTCAAGTTGCTAAAATACACTAATGACAGCAAAAAGTTTGAGTCTACAATATTTAGTTAAGGTGTGAGAGCCAAAATGAACTTTGTATTGCTTTAAAATTCATTTTCAGCCTGATTGTACACTTCAGATGAAACTGTCAAAATCTTCAAAATGAGCAAAAGCACAATGAAATTAATGTTGGAATCATCTTCAAGTTGCTAAAATACACTAATGACAGCAACAAGTTTGAGTCTACAACATTTAGTTGAGGTGTGAGAGCCTAAATGAACTTTGTATTGCTTTAAATGCGTTTTCAGCCCTTGATTGTACACTTCAGGTGAAACTGTCAAAATCTTCAAAATGAGCAAAAGCACAATGAAATTAATGCTGGAATCATCTTCAAGTTGCTAAAATACACTAATGACAGCAAAAAGTTTGAGTCTACAACATTTAGTTAAGGTTTGAGAGCCTAAATTAACTTTTTATTGCTTTAAACGCGTTTTCAGCCCTTGATTGTACACTTCAGGTGAAAGTGTCAAAATCTTCAAAATGAGCAAAAGCACAATGAAATTAATGCTGGAATCATCTTCAAGTTGCTAAAATACACTAATGACAGCAAAAAGTTTGAGTCTACAATATTTAGTTAAGGTGTGAGAGCCAAAATGAACTTTGTATTGCTTTAAAATTCATTTTCAGCCCGATTGTACACTTCAGATGAAACTGTCAAAATCTTCAAAATGAGCAAAAGCACAATGAAATTAATGTTGGAATCATCTTCAAGTTGCTAAAATACACTAATGACAGCAACAAGTTTGAGTCTACAACATTTAGTTGAGGTGTGAGAGCCTAAATTAACTTTTTATTGCTTTAAATGCGTTTTCAGCCCTTGATTGTACACTTCAGGTGAAAGTGTCAAAATCTTCAAAATGAGCAAAAGCACAATGAAATTAATGCTGGAATCATCTTCAAGTTGCTAAAATACACTAATGACAGCAAAAAGTTTGAGTGTACAACATTTAGTTAAGGTGTGAGAGCCAAAATGAACTTTGTATTGCTTTAAACGCGTTTTCAGCCCCTGATTGTACACTTCAGGTGAAACTGTCAAAATCTTCAAAATGAGCAAAAGCACAATGAAATTAATGCTGGAATCATCTTCAAGTTGCTAAAATACACTATTGACAGCAAAAAGTTTGAGTCTACAACATTTAGTTAAGGTGTGAGAGCCAAAATTAACTTTGTATTGCTTTAAATGCATTTTCAGCCCGATTGGACACTTCAGGTGAAACTGTCAAAAATCTTCTAAATGAGCAAAAGCACAATGAAATTAATGCTGGAATCATCTTCAAGTTGCTAAAATACACTAATGACAGCAACAAGTTTGAGTCTACAACATTTAGTTAAGGTGGGAGAGCCTAAATGAACTTTGTATTGCTTTAAATGCATTTTCAGCCCGATTGTACACTTCAGGTGAAACTGTCAAAATCTTCAAAATGAGCAAAAGCACAATGAAATTAATGCTGGAATCATCTTCAAGTTGCTAAAATACACTAATGACAGCAAAAAGTTTGAGTCTACAACATTTAGTTAAGGTGTGAGAGCCTAAATTAACTTTGTATTGCTTTAAACGCGTTTTCAGCCCCTGATTGTACACTTCAGGTGAAACTGTCAAAATCTTCAAAATGAGCAAAAGCACAATGAAATTAATGCTGGAATCATCTTCAAGATGCTAAAATACACTAATGACAGCAAAAAGTTTGAGTCTACAACATTTAGTTAAGGTGTGAGAGCCAAAATGAACTTTGTATTGCTTTAAATGCATTTTCAGCCCGATAGTACACTTCAGGTGAAACTGTCAAAATCTTCAAAATGAGCAAAAGCACAATGAAATTAATGCTGGAATCATCTTCAAGTTGCTAAAATACACTAATGACAGCAAAGAGTTTGAGTCTACAACATTTAGTTAAGGTGTGAGAGCCTAAATTAACTTTTTATTGCTTTAAACGCGTTTTCAGCCCTTGATTGTACACTTCAGGTGAAAGTGTCAAAATCTTCAAAATGAGCAAAAGCACAATGAAATTAATGCTGGAATCATCTTCAAGTTGCTAAAATACACTAATGACAGCAAAAAGTTTGAGTCTACAACATTTAGTTAAGGTGTCAGAGCCTAAATGAACTTTGTATTGCTTTAAACGCGTTTTCAGCCCCTGATTGTACACTTCAGGTGAAACTGTCAAAATCTTCAAAATGAGCAAAAGCACAATGAAATTAATGCTGGAATCATCTTCAAGTTGCTAAAATACACTAATGACAGCAAAAAGTTTGAGTCTACAACATTTAGTTAAGGTGTGAGAGCCAAAATGAACTTTGTATTGCTTTAAAATTCATTTTCAGCCCGATTGTACACTACAGGTGAAACTGTCAAAATCTTCAGAATGAGCAAAAGCACAATGAAATTAATGCTTGAATCATCTTCAAGTTGCTAAAATACACTAATGACAGCAAAAAGTTTGAGTCTACAACATTTAGTTAAGGTTTGAGAGCCTAAATTAACTTTTTATTGCTTTAAACGCGTTTTCAGCCCTTGATTGTACACTTCAGGTGAAAGTGTCAAAATCTTCAAAATGAGCAAAAGCACAATGAAATTAATGCTGGAATCATCTTCAAGTTGCTAAAATACACTAATGACAGCAAAAAGTTTGAGTCTACAATATTTAGTTAAGGTGTGAGAGCCAAAATGAACTTTGTATTGCTTTAAAATTCATTTTCAGCCCGATTGTACACTTCAGGTTAAACTGTCAAAATCTTCAAAATGAGCAAAAGCACAATGAAATTAATGCTGGAATCATCTTCAAGTTGCTAAAATACACTAATGACAGCAAAAAGTTTGAGTCTACAACATTTAGTTAAGGTGTGAGAGCCTAAATGAACTTTGTATTGCTTTAAACGCGTTTTCAGCCCCTGATTGTACACTTCAGGTGAAACTGTCAAAATCTTCAAAATGAGCAAAAGCACAATGAAATTAATGCTGGAATCATCTTCAAGTTGCTAAAATACACTAATGACAGTAAAAAGTTTGAGTCTACAACATTTAGTTAAGGTGTGAGAGCCTAAATGAACTTTGAATTGCTTTAAATGCATTTTCAGCCCGATTGTACACTTCAGGTGAAACTGTCAAAATCTTCAAAATGAGCAAAATCACAATGAAATTAATGCTGGAATCATCTTCAAGTTGCTAAAATACACTAATGACAGCAAAAAGTTTGAGTCTACAACATTTAGTTAAGGTGTCAGAGCCTAAATGAACTTTGTATTGCTTTAAACGCGTTTTCAGCCCCTGATTGTACACTTCAGGTGAAACTGTCAAAATCTTCAAAATGAGCAAAAGCACAATGAAATTAATGCTGGAATCATCTTCAAGTTGCTGAAATACACTAATGACAGCAAAAAGTTTGAGTCTACAAGATTTAGTTAAGGTGTGAGAGCCAAAATGAACTTTTTATTGCTGTAAACGCGTTTTCAGCACCTGAATGTACACTTCAGGTGAAACTGTCAAAATCTTCAAAATGAGCAAAAGCACAATGAAATTAATGCTGGAATCATCTTCAAGTTGCTAAAATACTCTAATGACAGCAAAAAGTTTGAGTCTACAACATTTAGTTAAGGTGTGAGAGCCAAAATGAACATTGTATTGCTGTAAACGCGTTTTCAGCACCTGAATGTACACTTCAGGTGAAACTGTCAAAATCTTCAAAATGAGCAAAAGCACAATGAAATTAATGTTGGAATCATCTTCAAGTTGCTAAAATACACTAATGACAGCAACAAGTTTGAGTCTACAACATTTAGTTGAGGTGTGAGAGCCTAAATTAACTTTTTATTGCTTTAAATGCGTTTTCAGCCCTTGATTGTACACTTCAGGTGAAAGTGTCAAAATCTTCAAAATGAGCAAAAGCACAATGAAATTAATGCTGGAATCATCTTCAAGTTGCTAAAATACACTAATGACAGCAAAAAGTTTGAGTGTACAACATTTAGTTAAGGTGTGAGAGCCAAAATGAACTTTGTATTGCTTTAAATGCACTTTCAGCCCGAATGTACACTTCAGATGAAACTGTCAAAATCTTCAAAATGAGCAAAAGCACAATGAAATTAATGCTGGAATAATCTTCAAGTTGCTAAAATACACTAATGACAGCAAAAAGTTTGAGTCTACAACATTTAGTTAAGGTGTGAGAGCCTAAATGAACTTTGTATTGCTGTAAACGCGTTTTCAGCACCTGATTGTACACTTCAGGTGAAACTGTCAAAATCTTCAAAATGAGCAAAAGCACAATGAAATTAATGCTGGAATCATCTTCAAGTTGCTAAAATACACTAATGACAGCAAAAAGTTTGAGTCTACAACATTTAGTTAAGGTGTGAGAGCCAAAATGAACTTTGTATTGCTTTAAATGCATTTTCAGGCCGATAGTACACTTCAGGTGAAACTGTCAAAATCTTCAAAATGAGCAAAAGCACAGTTAAATTAATGATGGAATCATCTTCAAGTTGCTAAAATACACTAATGACAAAAAAAGTTTGAGTCTACAACATTTAGTTAAGGTGTGAGAGCCAAAATGAACTTTGTATTGCTGTAAACGCGTTTTCAGCACCTGATTGTACACTTCAGGTGAAACTGTCAAAATCTTCAAAATGAGCAAAAGCACAATGAAATTAATGCTGGAATCATCTTCAAGTTGCTAAAATACACTAATGACAGCAAAAAGTTTGAGTCTACAATATTTAGTTAAGGTGTGAGAGCCAAAATGAACTTTGTATTGCTTTAAAATTCATTTTCAGCCCGATTGTACACTTCAGGTGAAACTGTCAAAATCTTCAAAATGAGCAAAAGCACAATGAAATTAATGTTGGAATCATCTTCAAGTTGCTAAAATACACTAATGACAGCAAAAAGTTTGAGTCTACAACATTTAGTTGAGGTGTGAGAGCCTAAATGAACTTTTTATTGCTTTAAACGCGTTTTCAGCCCTTGATTGTACAATTCAGGTGAAACTGTCAAAATCTTCAAAATGAGCAAAAGCACAATGAAATTAATGCTGGAATCATATTCAAGTTGCTAAAATACACTAATGACAGCAACAATTTTGAGTCTACAACATTTAGTTAAGGTGTGAGAGCCTAAATGAACTTTGTATTGCTGTAAACGCGTTTTCAGCACCTGATTGTACACTTCAGGTGAAACTGTCAAAATCTTCAAAATGAGCAAAAGCACAATGAAATTAATGCTGGAATCATCTTCAAGTTGCTAAAATACACTATTGACAGCAAAAAGTTTGAGTCTACAACATTTAGTTAAGGTGTGAGAGCCAAAATTAACTTTGTATTGCTTTAAATGCATTTTCAGCCCGATTGGACACTTCAGGTGAAACTGTCAAAATCTTCAAAATGAGCAAAAGCACAATGAAATTAATGCTGGAATCATCTTCAAGTTGCTAAAATATACTAATGACAGTAAAAAGTTTAAGTTTACAACATTTAGTTAAGGTGTGAGAGCCTAAATTAACTTTGTATTGCTTTAAACGCGTTTTCAGCCCCTGATTGTACACTTCAGGTGAAACTGTCAAAATCTTCAAAATGAGCAAAAGCACAATGAAATTAATGCTGGAATCATCTTCAAGTTGCTAAAATACACTAATGACAGCAACAAGTTTGAGTCTACAACATTTAGTTAAGGTGTGAGAGCCTAAATGAACTTTGTATTGCTTTAAATGCATTTTCAGCCCGATTGTACACTTCAGGTGAAACTGTCAAAATCTTCAAAATGAGCAAAAGCACAATGAAATTAATGCTGGAATCATCTTCAAGTTGCTAAAATACACTAATGACAGCAAAGAGTTTGAGTTTACAACATTTAGTTAAGGTGTGAGAGCCTAAATTAACTTTTTATTGCTTTAAACGCGTTTTCAGCCCTTGATTGTACACTTCAGGTGAAAGTGTCAAAATCTTCAAAATGAGCAAAAGCACAATGAAATTAATGCTGGAATCATCTTCAAGTCGCTAAAATACACTAATGACAGTAAAAAGTTTGAGTCTACAACATTTAGTTAAGGTGTGAGAGCCAAAATTAACCTTGATTTGCTTTAAATGCATTTTCAGCCCTTGATTGTACACTTCAGGTGAAAGTGTCAAAATCTTCAAAATGAGCAAAAGCACAATGAAATTAATGCTGGAATCATCTTCAAGTTGCTAAAATACACTAATGACAGCAAAAAGTTTGAGTGTACAACATTTAGTTAAGGTGTGAGAGCCAAAATGAACTTTGTATTGCTTTAAACGCGTTTTCAGCCCCTGATTGTACACTTCAGGTGAAACTGTCAAAATCTTCAAAATGAGCAAAAGCACAATGAAATTAATGCTGGAATCATCTTCAAGTTGCTAAAATACACTATTGACAGCAAAAAGTTTGAGTCTACAACATTTAGTTAAGGTGTGAGAGCCAAAATTAACTTTGTATTGCTTTAAACGCGTTTTCAGCCCCTGATTGTACACTTCAGGTGAAACTGTCAAAATCTTCAAAATGAGCAAAAGCACAATGAAATTAATGCTGGAATCATCTTCAAGATGCTAAAATACACTAATGACAGCAAAAAGTTTGAGTCTACAACATTTAGTTAAGGTGTGAGAGCCAAAATGAACTTTGTATTGCTTTAAAATTCATTTTCAGCCCGATTGTACACTTCAGGTGAAACTGTCAAAATCTTCAGAATGAGCAAAAGCACAATGAAATTAATGCTTGAATCATCTTCAAGTTGCTAAAATACACTAATGACAGCAAAAAGTTTGAGTCTACAACATTTAGTTAAGGTTTGAGAGCCTAAATTAACTTTTTATTGCTTTAAACGCGTTTTCAGCCCTTGATTGTACACTTCAGGTGAAAGTGTCAAAATCTTCAAAATGAGCAAAAGCACAATGAAATTAATGCTGGAATCATCTTCAAGTTGCTAAAATACACTAATGACAGCAACAAGTTTGAGTCTACAACATTTAGTTAAGGTGTGAGAGCCTAAATGAACTTTGTATTGCTTTAAATGCATTTTCAGCCCGATTGTACACTTCAGGTGAAACTGTCAAAATCTTCAAAATGAGCAAAAGCACAATGAAATTAATGCTGGAATCATCTTCAAGTTGCTAAAATACACTAATGACAGCAAAAAGTTTGAGTCTACAACATTTAGTTAAGGTGTGAGAGCCTAAATGAACTTTGTATTGCTTTAAACGCGTTTTCAGCCCCTGATTGTACACTTCAGGTGAAACTGTCAAAATCTTCAAAATGAGCAAAAGCACAATGAAATTAATGCTGGAATCATCTTCAAGATGCTAAAATACACTAATGACAGCAAAAAGTTTGAGTCTACAACATTTAGTTAAGGTGTGAGAGCCAAAATGAACTTTGTATTGCTTTAAATGCATTTTCAGCCCGATAGTACACTTCAGGTGAAACTGTCAAAATCTTCAAAATGAGCAAAAGCACAATGAAATTAATGCTGGAATCATCTTCAAGTTGCTAAAATACACTAATGACAGCAAAGAGTTTGAGTTTACAACATTTAGTTAAGGTGTGAGAGCCTAAATTAACTTTTTATTGCTTTAAACGCGTTTTCAGCCCTTGATTGTACACTTCAGGTGAAAGTGTCAAAATCTTCAAAATGAGCAAAAGCACAATGAAATTAATGCTGGAATCATCTTCAAGTTGCTAAAATACACTAATGACAGTAAAAAGTTTGAGTCTACAACATTTAGTTAAGGTGTGAGAGCCTAAATGAACTTTGAATTGCTTTAAATGCATTTTCAGCCCGATTGTACACTTCAGGTGAAACTGTCAAAATCTTCAAAATGAGCAAAATCACAATGAAATTAATGCTGGAATCATCTTCAAGTTGCTAAAATACACTAATGACAGCAAAAAGTTTGAGTCTACAACATTTAGTTAAGGTGTCAGAGCCTAAATGAACTTTTTATTGCTTTAAACGCGTTTTCAGCCCCTGATTGTACACTTCAGGTGAAACTGTCAAAATCTTCAAAATGAGCAAAAGCACAATGAAATTAATGCTGGAATCATCTTCAAGTTGCTGAAATACACTAATGACAGCAAAAAGTTTGAGTCTACAAGATTTAGTTAAGGTGTGAGAGCCAAAATGAACTTTTTATTGCTGTAAACGCGTTTTCAGCACCTGAATGTACACTTCAGGTGAAACTGTCAAAATCTTCAAAATGAGCAAAAGCACAATGAAATTAATGCTGGAATCATCTTCAAGTTGCTAAAATACACTAATGACAGCAAAAAGTTTGAGTCTACAACATTTAGTTAAGGTGTGAGAGCCAAAATGAACTTTGTATTGCTTTAAAATTCATTTTCAGCCCGATTGTACACTTCAGGTGAAACTGTCAAAATCTTCAAAATGAGCAAAAGCACAATGAAATTAATGTTGGAATCATCTTCAAGTTGCTAAAATACACTAATGACAGCAACAAGTTTGAGTCTACAACATTTAGTTGAGGTGTGAGAGCCTAAATTAACTTTTTATTGCTTTAAATGCGTTTTCAGCCCTTGATTGTACACTTCAGGTGAAACTGTCAAAATCTTCAAAATGAGCAAAAGCACAATGAAATTAATGCTGGAATCATCTTCAAGTTGCTAAAATACACTAATGACAGCAAAAAGTTTGAGTCTACAACATTTAGTTAAGGTTTGAGAGCCTAAATTAACTTTTTATTGCTTTAAACGCGTTTTCAGCCCTTGATTGTACACTTCAGGTGAAAGTGTCAAAATCTTCAAAATGAGCAAAAGCACAATGAAATTAATGTTGGAATCATCTTCAAGTTGCTAAAATACACTAATGACAGCAACAAGTTTGAGTCTACAACATTTAGTTGAGGTGTGAGAGCCTAAATTAACTTTTTATTGCTTTAAATGCGTTTTCAGCCCTTGATTGTACACTTCAGGTGAAAGTGTCAAAATCTTCAAAATGAGCAAAAGCACAATGAAATTAATGCTGGAATCATCTTCAAGTTGCTAAAATACACTAATGACAGCAAAAAGTTTGAGTGTACAACATTTAGTTAAGGTGTGAGAGCCAAAATGAACTTTGTATTGCTTTAAACGCGTTTTCAGCCCCTGATTGTACACTTCAGGTGAAACTGTCAAAATCTTCAAAATGAGCAAAAGCACAATGAAATTAATGCTGGAATCATCTTCAAGTTGCTAAAATACACTAATGACAGCAACAAGTTTGAGTCTACAACATTTAGTTGAGGTGTGAGAGCCTAAATTAACTTTTTATTGCTTTAAATGCGTTTTCAGCCCTTGATTGTACACTTCAGGTGAAAGTGTCAAAATCTTCAAAATGAGCAAAAGCACAATGAAATTAATGCTGGAATCATCTTCAAGTTGCTAAAATACACTAATGACAGCAAAAAGTTTGAGTGTACAACATTTAGTTAAGGTGTGAGAGCCAAAATGAACTTTGTATTGCTTTAAACGCGTTTTCAGCCCCTGATTGTACACTTCAGGTGAAACTGTCAAAATCTTCAAAATGAGCAAAAGCACAATGAAATTAATGCTGGAATCATCTTCAAGTTGCTAAAATACACTATTGACAGCAAAAAGTTTGAGTCTACAACATTTAGTTAAGGTGTGAGAGCCAAAATTAACTTTGTATTGCTTTAAATGCATTTTCAGCCCGATTGGACACTTCAGGTGAAACTGTCAAAATCTTCTAAATGAGCAAAAGCACAATGAAATTAATGCTGGAATCATCTTCAAGTTGCTAAAATACACTAATGACAGCAACAAGTTTGAGTCTACAACATTTAGTTAAGGTGGGAGAGCCTAAATGAACTTTGTATTGCTTTAAATGCATTTTCAGCCCGATTGTACACTTCAGGTGAAACTGTCAAAATCTTCAAAATGAGCAAAAGCACAATGAAATTAATGCTGGAATCATCTTCAAGTTGCTAAAATACACTAATGACAGCAAAAAGTTTGAGTCTACAACATTTAGTTAAGGTGTGAGAGCCTAAATGAACTTTGTATTGCTTTAAACGCGTTTTCAGCCCCTGATTGTACACTTCAGGTGAAACTGTCAAAATCTTCAAAATGAGCAAAAGCACAATGAAATTAATGCTGGAATCATCTTCAAGATGCTAAAATACACTAATGACAGCAAAAAGTTTGAGTCTACAACATTTAGTTAAGGTGTGAGAGCCAAAATGAACTTTGTATTGCTTTAAATGCATTTTCAGCCCGATAGTACACTTCAGGTGAAACTGTCAAAATCTTCAAAATGAGCAAAAGCACAATGAAATTAATGCTGGAATCATCTTCAAGTTGCTAAAATACACTAATGACAGCAAAGAGTTTGAGTCTACAACATTTAGTTAAGGTGTGAGAGCCTAAATTAACTTTTTATTGCTTTAAACGCGTTTTCAGCCCTTGATTGTACACTTCAGGTGAAAGTGTCAAAATCTTCAAAATGAGCAAAAGCACAATGAAATTAATGCTGGAATCATCTTCAAGTTGCTAAAATACACTAATGACAGCAAAAAGTTTGAGTCTACAACATTTAGTTAAGGTGTCAGAGCCTAAATGAACTTTGTATTGCTTTAAACGCGTTTTCAGCCCCTGATTGTACACTTCAGGTGAAACTGTCAAAATCTTCAAAATGAGCAAAAGCACAATGAAATTAATGCTGGAATCATCTTCAAGTTGCTGAAATACACTAATGACAGCAAAAAGTTTGAGTCTACAAGATTTAGTTAAGGTGTGAGAGCCAAAATGAACTTTTTATTGCTGTAAACGCGTTTTCAGCACCTGAATGTACACTTCAGGTGAAACTGTCAAAATCTTCAAAATGAGCAAAAGCACAATGAAATTAATGCTGGAATCATCTTCAAGTTGCTAAAATACACTAATGACAGCAAAAAGTTTGAGTCTACAACATTTAGTTAAGGTGTGAGAGCCAAAATGAACTTTGTTTTGCTTTAAAATTCATTTTCAGCCCGATTGTACACTTCAGGTGAAACTGTCAAAATCTTCAGAATGAGCAAAAGCACAATGAAATTAATGCTTGAATCATCTTCAAGTTGCTAAAATACACTAATGACAGCAAAAAGTTTGAGTCTACAACATTTAGTTAAGGTTTGAGAGCCTAAATTAACTTTTTATTGCTTTAAACGCGTTTTCAGCCCTTGATTGTACACTTCAGGTGAAAGTGTCAAAATCTTCAAAATGAGCAAAAGCACAATGAAATTAATGCTGGAATCATCTTCAAGTTGCTAAAATACACTAATGACAGCAAAAAGTTTGAGTCTACAATATTTAGTTAAGGTGTGAGAGCCAAAATGAACTTTGTATTGCTTTAAAATTCATTTTCAGCCCGATTGTACACTTCAGGTTAAACTGTCAAAATCTTCAAAATGAGCAAAAGCACAATGAAATTAATGCTGGAATCATCTTCAAGTTGCTAAAATACACTAATGACAGCAAAAAGTTTGAGTCTACAACATTTAGTTAAGGTGTGAGAGCCTAAATGAACTTTGTATTGCTTTAAACGCGTTTTCAGCCCCAGATTGTACACTTCAGGTGAAACTGTCAAAATCTTCAAAATGAGCAAAAGCACAATGAAATTAATGCTGGAATCATCTTCAAGTTGCTAAAATACACTAATGACAGTAAAAAGTTTGAGTCTACAACATTTAGTTAAGGTGTGAGAGCCTAAATGAACTTTGAATTGCTTTAAATGCATTTTCAGCCCGATTGTACACTTCAGGTGAAACTGTCAAAATCTTCAAAATGAGCAAAATCACAATGAAATTAATGCTGGAATTATCTTCAAGTTGCTAAAATACACTAATGACAGCAAAAAGTTTGAGTCTACAACATTTAGTTAAGGTGTCAGAGCCTAAATGAACTTTGTATTGCTTTAAACGCGTTTTCAGCCCCTGATTGTACACTTCAGGTGAAACTGTCAAAATCTTCAAAATGAGCAAAAGCACAATGAAATTAATGCTGGAATCATCTTCAAGTTGCTGAAATACACTAATGACAGCAAAAAGTTTGAGTCTACAAGATTTAGTTAAGGTGTGAGAGCCAAAATGAACTTTTTATTGCTGTAAACGCGTTTTCAGCACCTGAATGTACACTTCAGGTGAAACTGTCAAAATCTTCAAAATGAGCAAAAGCACAATGAAATTAATGCTGGAATCATCTTCAAGTTGCTAAAATACTCTAATGACAGCAAAAAGTTTGAGTCTACAACATTTAGTTAAGGTGTGAGAGCCAAAATGAACTTTGTATTGCTGTAAACGCGTTTTCAGCACCTGAATGTACACTTCAGGTGAAACTGTCAAAATCTTCAAAATGAGCAAAAGCACAATGAAATTAATGTTGGAATCATCTTCAAGTTGCTAAAATACACTAATGACAGCAACAAGTTTGAGTCTACAACATTTAGTTGAGGTGTGAGAGCCTAAATTAACTTTTTATTGCTTTAAATGCGTTTTCAGCCCTTGATTGTACACTTCAGGTGAAAGTGTCAAAATCTTCAAAATGAGCAAAAGCACAATGAAATTAATGCTGGAATCATCTTCAAGTTGCTAAAATACACTAATGACAGCAAAAAGTTTGAGTGTACAACATTTAGTTAAGGTGTGAGAGCCAAAATGAACTTTGTATTGCTTTAAATGCACTTTCAGCCCGAATGTACACTTCAGATGAAACTGTCAAAATCTTCAAAATGAGCAAAAGCACAATGAAATTAATGCTGGAATAATCTTCAAGTTGCTAAAATACACTAATGACAGCAAAAAGTTTGAGTCTACAACATTTAGTTAAGGTGTGAGAGCCTAAATGAACTTTGTATTGCTGTAAACGCGTTTTCAGCACCTGATTGTACACTTCAGGTGAAACTGTCAAAATCTTCAAAATGAGCAAAAGCACAATGAAATTAATGCTGGAATCATCTTCAAGTTGCTAAAATACACTAATGACAGCAAAAAGTTTGAGTCTACAACATTTAGTTAAGGTGTGAGAGCCAAAATGAACTTTGTATTGCTTTAAATGCATTTTCAGGCCGATAGTACACTTCAGGTGAAACTGTCAAAATCTTCAAAATGAGCAAAAGCACAATTAAATTAATGATGGAATCATCTTCAAGTTGCTAAAATACACTAATGACAAAAAAAGTTTGAGTCTACAACACTTAGTTAAGGTGTGAGAGCCAAAATGAACTTTGTATTGCTGTAAACGCGTTTTCAGCACCTGATTGTACACTTCAGGTGAAACTGTCAAAATGTTCAAAATGAGCAAAAGCACAATGAAATTAATGCTGGAATCATCTTCAAGTTGCTAAAATACACTAATGACAGCAAAGAGTTTGAGTCTACAACATTTAGTTAAGGTGTGAGAGCCTAAATTAACTTTTTATTGCTTTAAACGCGTTTTCAGCCCTTGATTGTACACTTCAGGTGAAAGTGTCAAAATCTTCAAAATGAGCAAAAGCACAATGAAATTAATGCTGGAATCATCTTCAAGTTGCTAAAATACACTAATGACAGCAAAAAGTTTGAGTCTACAACATTTAGTTAAGGTGTCAGAGCCTAAATGAACTTTGTATTGCTTTAAACGCGTTTTCAGCCCCTGATTGTACACTTCAGGTGAAACTGTCAAAATCTTCAAAATGAGCAAAAGCACAATGAAATTAATGCTGGAATCATCTTCAAGTTGCTGAAATACACTAATGACAGCAAAAAGTTTGAGTCTACAAGATTTAGTTAAGGTGTGAGAGCCAAAATGAACTTTTTATTGCTGTAAACGCGTTTTCAGCACCTGAATGTACACTTCAGGTGAAACTGTCAAAATCTTCAAAATGAGCAAAAGCACAATGAAATTAATGCTGGAATCATCTTCAAGTTGCTAAAATACACTAATGACAGCAAAAAGTTTGAGTCTACAACATTTAGTTAAGGTGTGAGAGCCAAAATGAACTTTGTTTTGCTTTAAAATTCATTTTCAGCCCGATTGTACACTTCAGGTGAAACTGTCAAAATCTTCAGAATGAGCAAAAGCACAATGAAATTAATGCTTGAATCATCTTCAAGTTGCTAAAATACACTAATGACAGCAAAAAGTTTGAGTCTACAACATTTAGTTAAGGTTTGAGAGCCTAAATTAACTTTTTATTGCTTTAAACGCGTTTTCAGCCCTTGATTGTACACTTCAGGTGAAAGTGTCAAAATCTTCAAAATGAGCAAAAGCACAATGAAATTAATGCTGGAATCATCTTCAAGTTGCTAAAATACACTAATGACAGCAAAAAGTTTGAGTCTACAATATTTAGTTAAGGTGTGAGAGCCAAAATGAACTTTGTATTGCTTTAAAATTCATTTTCAGCCCGATTGTACACTTCAGGTTAAACTGTCAAAATCTTCAAAATGAGCAAAAGCACAATGAAATTAATGCTGGAATCATCTTCAAGTTGCTAAAATACACTAATGACAGCAAAAAGTTTGAGTCTACAACATTTAGTTAAGGTGTGAGAGCCTAAATGAACTTTGTATTGCTTTAAACGCGTTTTCAGCCCCTGATTGTACACTTCAGGTGAAACTGTCAAAATCTTCAAAATGAGCAAAAGCACAATGAAATTAATGCTGGAATCATCTTCAAGTTGCTAAAATACACTAATGACAGTAAAAAGTTTGAGTCTACAACATTTAGTTAAGGTGTGAGAGCCTAAATGAACTTTGAATTGCTTTAAATGCATTTTCAGCCCGATTGTACACTTCAGGTGAAACTGTCAAAATCTTCAAAATGAGCAAAATCACAATGAAATTAATGCTGGAATTATCTTCAAGTTGCTAAAATACACTAATGACAGCAAAAAGTTTGAGTCTACAACATTTAGTTAAGGTGTCAGAGCCTAAATGAACTTTGTATTGCTTTAAACGCGTTTTCAGCCCCTGATTGTACACTTCAGGTGAAACTGTCAAAATCTTCAAAATGAGCAAAAGCACAATGAAATTAATGCTGGAATCATCTTCAAGTTGCTGAAATACACTAATGACAGCAAAAAGTTTGAGTCTACAAGATTTAGTTAAGGTGTGAGAGCCAAAATGAACTTTTTATTGCTGTAAACGCGTTTTCAGCACCTGAATGTACACTTCAGGTGAAACTGTCAAAATCTTCAAAATGAGCAAAAGCACAATGAAATTAATGCTGGAATCATCTTCAAGTTGCTAAAATACTCTAATGACAGCAAAAAGTTTGAGTCTACAACATTTAGTTAAGGTGTGAGAGCCAAAATGAACTTTGTATTGCTGTAAACGCGTTTTCAGCACCTGAATGTACACTTCAGGTGAAACTGTCAAAATCTTCAAAATGAGCAAAAGCACAATGAAATTAATGTTGGAATCATCTTCAAGTTGCTAAAATACACTAATGACAGCAACAAGTTTGAGTCTACAACATTTAGTTGAGGTGTGAGAGCCTAAATTAACTTTTTATTGCTTTAAATGCGTTTTCAGCCCTTGATTGTACACTTCAGGTGAAAGTGTCAAAATCTTCAAAATGAGCAAAAGCACAATGAAATTAATGCTGGAATCATCTTCAAGTTGCTAAAATACACTAATGACAGCAAAAAGTTTGAGTGTACAACATTTAGTTAAGGTGTGAGAGCCAAAATGAACTTTGTATTGCTTTAAATGCACTTTCAGCCCGAATGTACACTTCAGATGAAACTGTCAAAATCTTCAAAATGAGCAAAAGCACAATGAAATTAATGCTGGAATAATCTTCAAGTTGCTAAAATACACTAATGACAGCAAAAAGTTTGAGTCTACAACATTTAGTTAAGGTGTGAGAGCCTAAATGAACTTTGTATTGCTGTAAACGCGTTTTCAGCACCTGATTGTACACTTCAGGTGAAACTGTCAAAATCTTCAAAATGAGCAAAAGCACAATGAAATTAATGCTGGAATCATCTTCAAGTTGCTAAAATACACTAATGACAGCAAAAAGTTTGAGTCTACAACATTTAGTTAAGGTGTGAGAGCCAAAATGAACTTTGTATTGCTTTAAATGCATTTTCAGGCCGATAGTACACTTCAGGTGAAACTGTCAAAATCTTCAAAATGAGCAAAAGCACAATTAAATTAATGATGGAATCATCTTCAAGTTGCTAAAATACACTAATGACAAAAAAAGTTTGAGTCTACAACACTTAGTTAAGGTGTGAGAGCCAAAATGAACTTTGTATTGCTGTAAACGCGTTTTCAGCACCTGATTGTACACTTCAGGTGAAACTGTCAAAATCTTCAAAATGAGCAAAAGCACAATGAAATTAATGCTGGAATCATCTTCAAGTTGCTAAAATACACTAATGACAGCAAAAAGTTTGAGTCTACAATATTTAGTTAAGGTGTGAGAGCCAAAATGAACTTTGTATTGCTTTAAAATTCATTTTCAGCCCGATTGTACACTTCAGGTGAAACTGTCAAAATCTTCAAAATGAGCAAAAGCACAATGAAATTAATGTTGGAATCATCTTCAAGTTGCTAAAATACACTAATGACAGCAAAAAGTTTGAGTCTACAACATTTAGTTGAGGTGTGAGAGCCTAAATGAACTTTTTATTGCTTTAAACGCGTTTTCAGCCCTTGATTGTACAATTCAGGTGAAACTGTCAAAATCTTCAAAATGAGCAAAAGCACAATGAAATTAATGCTGGAATCATATTCAAGTTGCTAAAATACACTAATGACAGCAACAATTTTAAATCTACAACATTTAGTTAAGGTGTGAGAGCCTAAATGAACTTTGTATTGCTGTAAACGCGTTTTCAGCACCTGATTGTACACTTCAGGTGAAACTGTCAAAATCTTCAAAATGAGCAAAAGCACAATGAAATTAATGCTGGAATCATCTTCAAGTTGCTAAAATACACTATTGACAGCAAAAAGTTTGAGTCTACAACATTTAGTTAAGGTGTGAGAGCCAAAATTAACTTTGTATTGCTTTAAATGCATTTTCAGCCCGATTGGACACTTCAGGTGAAACTGTCAAAATCTTCAAAATGAGCAAAAGCACAATGAAATTAATGCTGGAATCATCTTCAAGTTGCTAAAATATACTAATGACAGTAAAAAGTTTAAGTTTACAACATTTAGTTAAGGTGTGAGAGCCTAAATTAACTTTGTATTGCTTTAAACGCGTTTTCAGCCCCTGATTGTACACTTCAGGTGAAACTGTCAAAATCTTCAAAATGAGCAAAAGCACAATGAAATTAATGCTGGAATCATCTTCAAGTTGCTAAAATACACTAATGACAGCAACAAGTTTGAGTCTACAACATTTAGTTAAGGTGTGAGAGCCTAAATGAACTTTGTATTGCTTTAAATGCATTTTCAGCCCGATTGTACACTTCAGGTGAAACTGTCAAAATCTTCAAAATGAGCAAAAGCACAATGAAATTAATGCTGGAATCATCTTCAAGTTGCTAAAATACACTAATGACAGCAAAGAGTTTGAGTTTACAACATTTAGTTAAGGTGTGAGAGCCTAAATTAACTTTTTATTGCTTTAAACGCGTTTTCAGCCCTTGATTGTACACTTCAGGTGAAAGTGTCAAAATCTTCAAAATGAGCAAAAGCACAATGAAATTAATGCTGGAATCATCTTCAAGTCGCTAAAATACACTAATGACAGTAAAAAGTTTGAGTCTACAACATTTAGTTAAGGTGTGAGAGCCAAAATTAACCTTGATTTGCTTTAAATGCATTTTCAGCCCTTGATTGTACACTTCAGGTGAAAGTGTCAAAATCTTCAAAATGAGCAAAAGCACAATGAAATTAATGCTGGAATCATCTTCAAGTTGCTAAAATACACTAATGACAGCAAAAAGTTTGAGTGTACAACATTTAGTTAAGGTGTGAGAGCCAAAATGAACTTTGTATTGCTTTAAACGCGTTTTCAGCCCCTGATTGTACACTTCAGGTGAAACTGTCAAAATCTTCAAAATGAGCAAAAGCACAATGAAATTAATGCTGGAATCATCTTCAAGTTGCTAAAATACACTATTGACAGCAAAAAGTTTGAGTCTACAACATTTAGTTAAGGTGTGAGAGCCAAAATTAACTTTGTATTGCTTTAAACGCGTTTTCAGCCCCTGATTGTACACTTCAGGTGAAACTGTCAAAATCTTCAAAATGAGCAAAAGCACAATGAAATTAATGCTGGAATCATCTTCAAGATGCTAAAATACACTAATGACAGCAAAAAGTTTGAGTCTACAACATTTAGTTAAGGTGTGAGAGCCAAAATGAACTTTGTATTGCTTTAAATGCATTTTCAGCCCGATAGTACACTTCAGGTGAAACTGTCAAAATCTTCAAAATGAGCAAAAGCACAATGAAATTAATGCTGGAATCATCTTCAAGTTGCTAAAATACACTAATGACAGCAAAGAGTTTGAGTTTACAACATTTAGTTAAGGTGTGAGAGCCTAAATTAACTTTTTATTGCTTTAAACGCGTTTTCAGCCCTTGATTGTACACTTCAGGTGAAAGTGTCAAAATCTTCAAAATGAGCAAAAGCACAATGAAATTAATGCTGGAATCATCTTCAAGTTGCTAAAATACACTAATGACAGTAAAAAGTTTGAGTCTACAACATTTAGTTAAGGTGTGAGAGCCTAAATGAACTTTGAATTGCTTTAAATGCATTTTCAGCCCTTGATTGTACACTTCAGGTGAAAGTGTCAAAATCTTCAAAATGAGCAAAAGCACAATGAAATTAATGCTGGAATCATCTTCAAGTTGCTAAAATACACTAATGACAGCAAAAAGTTTGAGTGTACAACATTTAGTTAAGGTGTGAGAGCCAAAATGAACTTTGTATTGCTTTAAACGCGTTTTCAGCCCCTGATTGTACACTTCAGGTGAAACTGTCAAAATCTTCAAAATGAGCAAAAGCACAATGAAATTAATGCTGGAATCATCTTCAAGTTGCTAAAATACACTATTGACAGCAAAAAGTTTGAGTCTACAACATTTAGTTAAGGTGTGAGAGCCAAAATGAACTTTGTATTGCTTTAAATGCATTTTCAGCCCGATTGGACACTTCAGGTGAAACTGTCAAAATCTTCTAAATGAGCAAAAGCACAATGAAATTAATGCTGGAATCATCTTCAAGTTGCTAAAATACACTAATGACAGCAACAAGTTTGAGTCTACAACATTTAGTTAAGGTGGGAGAGCCTAAATGAACTTTGTATTGCTTTAAATGCATTTTCAGCCCGATTGTACACTTCAGGTGAAACTGTCAAAATCTTCAAAATGAGCAAAAGCACAATGAAATTAATGCTGGAATCATCTTCAAGTTGCTAAAATACACTAATGACAGCAAAAAGTTTGAGTCTACAACATTTAGTTAAGGTGTGAGAGCCTAAATGAACTTTGTATTGCTTTAAACGCGTTTTCAGCACCTGAATGTACACTTCAGGTGAAACTGTCAAAATCTTCAAAATGAGCAAAAGCACAATGAAATTAATGTTGGAATCATCTTCAAGTTGCTAAAATACACTAATGACAGCAACAAGTTTGAGTCTACAACATTTAGTTGAGGTGTGAGAGCCTAAATTAACTTTTTATTGCTTTAAATGCGTTTTCAGCCCTTGATTGTACACTTCAGGTGAAAGTGTCAAAATCTTCAAAATGAGCAAAAGCACAATGAAATTAATGCTGGAATCATCTTCAAGTTGCTAAAATACACTAATGACAGCAAAAAGTTTGAGTGTACAACATTTAGTTAAGGTGTGAGAGCCAAAATGAACTTTGTATTGCTTTAAATGCACTTTCAGCCCGAATGTACACTTCAGATGAAACTGTCAAAATCTTCAAAATGAGCAAAAGCACAATGAAATTAATGCTGGAATAATCTTCAAGTTGCTAAAATACACTAATGACAGCAAAAAGTTTGAGTCTACAACATTTAGTTAAGGTGTGAGAGCCTAAATGAACTTTGTATTGCTGTAAACGCGTTTTCAGCACCTGATTGTACACTTCAGGTGAAACTGTCAAAATCTTCAAAATGAGCAAAAGCACAATGAAATTAATGCTGGAATCATCTTCAAGTTGCTAAAATACACTAATGACAGCAAAAAGTTTGAGTCTACAACATTTAGTTAAGGTGTGAGAGCCAAAATGAACTTTGTATTGCTTTAAATGCATTTTCAGGCCGATAGTACACTTCAGGTGAAACTGTCAAAATCTTCAAAATGAGCAAAAGCACAATTAAATTAATGATGGAATCATCTTCAAGTTGCTAAAATACACTAATGACAAAAAAAGTTTGAGTCTACAACATTTAGTTAAGGTGTGAGAGCCAAAATGAACTTTGTATTGCTGTAAACGCGTTTTCAGCACCTGATTGTACACTTCAGGTGAAACTGTCAAAATCTTCAAAATGAGCAAAAGCACAATGAAATTAATGCTGGAATCATCTTCAAGTTGCTAAAATACACTAATGACAGCAAAAAGTTTGAGTCTACAATATTTAGTTAAGGTGTGAGAGCCAAAATGAACTTTGTATTGCTTTAAAATTCATTTTCAGCCCGATTGTACACTTCAGGTGAAACTGTCAAAATCTTCAAAATGAGCAAAAGCACAATGAAATTAATGTTGGAATCATCTTCAAGTTGCTAAAATACACTAATGACAGCAAAAAGTTTGAGTCTACAACATTTAGTTGAGGTGTGAGAGCCTAAATGAACTTTTTATTGCTTTAAACGCGTTTTCAGCCCTTGATTGTACAATTCAGGTGAAACTGTCAAAATCTTCAAAATGAGCAAAAGCACAATGAAATTAATGCTGGAATCATATTCAAGTTGCTAAAATACACTAATGACAGCAACAATTTTGAGTCTACAACATTTAGTTAAGGTGTGAGAGCCTAAATGAACTTTGTATTGCTGTAAACGCGTTTTCAGCACCTGATTGTACACTTCAGGTGAAACTGTCAAAATCTTCAAAATGAGCAAAAGCACAATGAAATTAATGCTGGAATCATCTTCAAGTTGCTAAAATACACTATTGACAGCAAAAAGTTTGAGTCTACAACATTTAGTTAAGGTGTGAGAGCCAAAATTAACTTTGTATTGCTTTAAATGCATTTTCAGCCCGATTGGACACTTCAGGTGAAACTGTCAAAATCTTCAAAATGAGCAAAAGCACAATGAAATTAATGCTGGAATCATCTTCAAGTTGCTAAAATATACTAATGACAGTAAAAAGTTTAAGTTTACAACATTTAGTTAAGGTGTGAGAGCCTAAATTAACTTTGTATTGCTTTAAACGCGTTTTCAGCCCCTGATTGTACACTTCAGGTGAAACTGTCAAAATCTTCAAAATGAGCAAAAGCACAATGAAATTAATGCTGGAATCATCTTCAAGTTGCTAAAATACACTAATGACAGCAACAAGTTTGAGTCTACAACATTTAGTTAAGGTGTGAGAGCCTAAATGAACTTTGTATTGCTTTAAATGCATTTTCAGCCCGATTGTACACTTCAGGTGAAACTGTCAAAATCTTCAAAATGAGCAAAAGCACAATGAAATTAATGCTGGAATCATCTTCAAGTTGCTAAAATACACTAATGACAGCAAAGAGTTTGAGTTTACAACATTTAGTTAAGGTGTGAGAGCCTAAATTAACTTTTTATTGCTTTAAACGCGTTTTCAGCCCTTGATTGTACACTTCAGGTGAAAGTGTCAAAATCTTCAAAATGAGCAAAAGCACAATGAAATTAATGCTGGAATCATCTTCAAGTCGCTAAAATACACTAATGACAGTAAAAAGTTTGAGTCTACAACATTTAGTTAAGGTGTGAGAGCCAAAATTAACCTTGATTTGCTTTAAATGCATTTTCAGCCCTTGATTGTACACTTCAGGTGAAAGTGTCAAAATCTTCAAAATGAGCAAAAGCACAATGAAATTAATGCTGGAATCATCTTCAAGTTGCTAAAATACACTAATGACAGCAAAAAGTTTGAGTGTACAACATTTAGTTAAGGTGTGAGAGCCAAAATGAACTTTGTATTGCTTTAAACGCGTTTTCAGCCCCTGATTGTACACTTCAGGTGAAACTGTCAAAATCTTCAAAATGAGCAAAAGCACAATGAAATTAATGCTGGAATCATCTTCAAGTTGCTAAAATACACTATTGACAGCAAAAAGTTTGAGTCTACAACATTTAGTTAAGGTGTGAGAGCCAAAATTAACTTTGTATTGCTTTAAACGCGTTTTCAGCCCCTGATTGTACACTTCAGGTGAAACTGTCAAAATCTTCAAAATGAGCAAAAGCACAATGAAATTAATGCTGGAATCATCTTCAAGATGCTAAAATACACTAATGACAGCAAAAAGTTTGAGTCTACAACATTTAGTTAAGGTGTGAGAGCCAAAATGAACTTTGTATTGCTTTAAATGCATTTTCAGCCCGATAGTACACTTCAGGTGAAACTGTCAAAATCTTCAAAATGAGCAAAAGCACAATGAAATTAATGCTGGAATCATCTTCAAGTTTCTAAAATACACTAATGACAGCAAAGAGTTTGAGTTTACAACATTTAGTTAAGGTGTGAGAGCCTAAATTAACTTTTTATTGCTTTAAACGCGTTTTCAGCCCTTGATTGTACACTTCAGGTGAAAGTGTCAAAATCTTCAAAATGAGCAAAAGCACAATGAAATTAATGCTGGAATCATCTTCAAGTTGCTAAAATACACTAATGACAGCAAAAAGTTTGAGTCTACAACATTTAGTTAAGGTGTCAGAGCCTAAATGAACTTTGTATTGCTTTAAACGCGTTTTCAGCCCCTGATTGTACACTTCAGGTGAAACTGTCAAAATCTTCAAAATGAGCAAAAGCACAATGAAATTAATGCTGGAATCATCTTCAAGTTGCTGAAATACACTAATGACAGCAAAAAGTTTGAGTCTACAAGATTTAGTTAAGGTGTGAGAGCCAAAATGAACTTTTTATTGCTGTAAACGCGTTTTCAGCACCTTAATGTACACTTCAGGTGAAACTGTCAAAATCTTCAAAATGAGCAAAAGCACAATTAAATTAATGCTGGAATCATCTTCAAGTTGCTAAAATACACTAATGACAGCAAAAAGTTTGAGTCTACAACATTTAGTTAAGGTGTGAGAGCCAAAATGAACTTTGTATTGCTTTAAAATTCATTTTCAGCCCGATTGTACACTTCAGGTGAAACTGTCAAAATCTTCAAAATGAGCAAAAGCACAATGAAATTAATGTTGGAATCATCTTCAAGTTGCTAAAATACACTAATGACAGCAAAAAGTTTGAGTCTACACCATTTAGTTGAGGTGTGAGAGCCTAAATGAACTTTGTATTGCTTTAAATGCGTTTTCAGCCCTTGATTGTACACTTCAGGTGAAACTGTCAAAATCTTCAAAATGAGCAAAAGCACAATGAAATTAATGCTGGAATCATCTTCAAGTTGCTAAAATACACTAATGACAGCAACAAGTTTGAGTCTACAACATTTAGTTAAGGTGTGAGAGCCAAAATGAACTTTGTATTGCTTTAAATGCATTTTCAGCCCGATTGGACACTTCAGGTGAAACTGTCAAAATCTTCAAAATGAGCAAAAGCACAATGAAATTAATGTTGGAATCATCTTCAAGTTGCTAAAATACACTAATGACAGCAAAAAGTTTGAGTCTACAATATTTAGTTAAGGTGTGAGAGCCAAAATGAACTTTGTATTGCTTTAAAATTCATTTTCAGCCCGATTGTACACTTCAGGTGAAACTGTCAAAATCTTAAAAATGAGCAAAAGCACAATGAAATTAATGTTGGAATCATCTTCAAGTTGCTAAAATACACTAATGACAGCAACAAGTTTGAGTCTACAACATTTAGTTAAGGTGTGAGAGCCTAAATGAACTTTGTATTGCTTTAAATGCATTTTCAGCCCGATTGGACACTTCAGGTGAAACTGTCAAAATCTTCAAAATGAGCAAAAGCACAATGAAATTAATGTTGGAATCATCTTCAAGTTGCTAAAATACACTAATGACAGCAAAAAGTTTGAGTCTACAACATTTAGTTAAGTTGTGAGAGCCTAAATTAACTTTTTATTGCTTTAAACGCGTTTTCAGCCCTTGTTTGTTCACTTCAGGTGAAACTGTCAAAATCTTCAAAATGAGCAAAAGCACAATGAAATTAATGCTGGAATCATCTTCAAGTTGCTAAAATACACTAATGACAGCAGCAAGTTTGAGTCTACAACATTTAGTTAAGGTGTGAGAGCCAAAATGAACGTTGTATTGCTTTAAATGCATTTTCAGCCCGAATGTACACTTCAGGTGAAACTGTCAAATTCTTCAAAATGAGCAAAAGCACAATGAAATTAATTCTGGAAACATCTTCAAGTTGCTAAAATACACTAATGACAGCAACAAGTTTGAGTCTACAACATTTAGTTAAGGTGTGAAAGCCAAAATGAACTTTGTATTGCTGTAAACGCGTTTTCAGCACCTGATTGTACACTTCAGGTGAAACTGTCAAAATATTCAAAATGAGCAAAAGCACAATGAAATTAATGCTTGAATCATCTTCAAGTTGCTAAAATACACTAATGACAGCAAAAAGTTTGAGTCTACAACATTTAGTTAAGGTGTGAGAGCCAAAATGAACTTTGTATTGCTGTAAACGCGTTTTCAGCACCTGAATGTACACTTCAGGTGAAACTGTCAAAATCTTCAAAATGAGCAAAAGCACAATTAAATTAATGTTGGAATCATCTTCAAGTTGCTAAAATACACTAATGACAGCAAAGAGTTTGAGTCTACAACATTTAGTTAAGGTGTGAGAGCCTAAATTAACTTTTTATTGCTTTAAACGCGTTTTCAGCCCTTGATTGTACACTTCAGGTGAAAGTGTCAAAATCTTCAAAATGAGCAAAAGCACAATGAAATTAATGCTGGAATCATCTTCAAGTTGCTAAAATACACTAATGACAGCAAAAAGTTTGAGTGTACAACATTTAGTTAAGGTGTGAGAGCCAAAATGAACTTTGTATTGCTTTAAATGCACTTTCAGCCCGAATGTACACTTCAGATGAAACTGTCAAAATCTTCAAAATGAGCAAAAGCACAATGAAATTAATGCTGGAATCATCTTCATGTTGCTAAAATACACTAATGACAGCAAAAAGTTTGAGTCTACAACATTTAGTTAAGGTGTGAGAGCCTAAATGAACTTTGTATTGCTGTAAACGCGTTTTCAGCACCTGATTGTACACTTCAGGTGAAACTTTCAAAATCTTCAAAATTAGCAAAAGCACAATGAAATTAATGCTGGAATCATCTTCAAGTTGCTAAAATACACCAATGACAGCAAAAAGTTTGAGTCTACAACATTTAGTTAAGGTGTGAGAGCCAAAATGAACTTTGTATTGCTTTAAATGCATTTTCAGCCCGATAGTACACTTCAGGTGAAACTGTCAAAATCTTCAAAATGAGCAAAAGCACAATTAAATTAATGATGGAATCATCTTCAAGTTGCTAAAATACACTAATGACAGCAAAAAGTTTGAGTCTACAACATTTAGTTAAGGTGTGAGAGCCAAAATGAACTTTGTATTGCTGTAAACGCGTTTTCAGCACCTGATTGTACACTTCAGGTGAAACTGTCAAAATCTTCAAAATGAGCAAAAGCACAATGAAATTAATGCTGGAATCATCTTCAAGTTGCTAAAATACACTAATGACAGCAAAAAGTTTGAGTCTACAATATTTAGTTAAGGTGTGAGAGCCAAAATGAACTTTGTATTGCTTTAAAATTCATTTTCAGCCCGATTGTACACTTCAGGTGAAACTGTCAAAATCTTCAAAATTAGCAAAAGCACAATGAAATTAATGTTGGAATCATCTTCAAGTTGCTAAAATACACTAATGACAGCAAAAAGTTTGAGTCTACAATATTTAGTTAAGTTGTGAGAGCCTAAATTAACTTTTTATTGCTTTAAACGCGTTTTCAGCCCTTGTTTGTTCACTTCAGGTGAAACTGTCAAAATCTTCAAAATGAGCAAAAGCACAATGAAATTAATGCTGGAATCATCTTCAAGTTGCTAAAATACACTAATGACAGCAACAAGTTTGAGTTTACAACATTTAGTTAAGGTGTGAGAGCCAAAATGAACGTTGTATTGCTTTAAATGCATTTTCAGCCTGAATGTACACTTCAGGTGAAACTGTCAAATTCTTCAAAATGAGCAAAAGCACAATGAAATTAATTCTGGAAACATCTTCAAGTTGCTAAAATACACTAATGACAGCAACAAGTTTGAGTCTACAACATTTAGTTAAGGTGTGAAAGCCAAAATGAACTTTGTATTGCTGTAAACGCGTTTTCAGCACCTGATTGTACACTTCAGGTGAAACTGTCAAAATATTCAAAATGAGCAAAAGCACAATGAAATTAATGCTGGAATCATCTTCAAGTTGCTAAAATACACTAATGACAGCAAAAAGTTTGAGTCTACAACATTTAGTTAAGGTGTGAGAGCCAAAATGAACTTTGTATTGCTGTAAACGCGTTTTCAGCACCTGAATGTACACTTCAGGTGAAACTGTCAAAATCTTCAAAATGAGCAAAAGCACAATTAAATTAATGTTGGAATCATCTTCAAGTTGCTAAAATACACTAATGACAGCAAAGAGTTTGAGTCTACAACATTTAGTTAAGGTGTGAGAGCCTAAATTAACTTTTTATTGCTTTAAACGCGTTTTCAGCCCTTGATTGTACACTTCAGGTGAAAGTGTCAAAATCTTCAAAATGAGCAAAAGCACAATGAAATTAATGCTGGAATCATCTTCAAGTTGCTAAAATACACTAATGACAGCAAAAAGTTTGAGTGTACAACATTTAGTTAAGGTGTGAGAGCCAAAATGAACTTTGTATTGCTTTAAATGCACTTTCAGCCCGAATGTACACTTCAGATGAAACTGTCAAAATCTTCAAAATGAGCAAAAACACAATGAAATTAATGCTGGAATCATCTTCAAGTTGCTAAAATACACTAATGACAGCAAAAAGTTTGAGTCTACAACATTTAGTTAAGTTGTGAGAGCCTAAATTAACTTTTTATTGCTTTAAACGCGTTTTCAGCCCTTGTTTGTTCACTTCAGGTGAAACTGTCAAAATCTTCAAAATGAGCAAAAGCACAATGAAATTAATGCTGGAATCATCTTCAAGTTGCTAAAATACACTAATGACAGCAACAAGTTTGAGTCTACAACATTTAGTTAAGGTGTGAGAGCCAAAATGAACGTTGTATTGCTTTAAATGCATTTTCAGCCCGAATGTACACTTCAGGTGAAACTGTCAAATTCTTCAAAATGAGCAAAAGCACAATAAAATTAATTCTGGAAACATCTTCAAGTTGCTCAAATACACTAATGACAGCAAAAAGTTTGAGTCTACAACATTTAGTTAAGGTGTGAGAGCCAAAATTAACTTTGTATTGCTGTAAACGCGTTTTCAGCACCTGATTGTACACTTCAGGTGAAACTGTCAAAATATTCAAAATGAGCAAAAGCACAATGAAATTAATGCTGGAATCATCTTCAAGTTGCTAAAATACACTAATGACAGCAAAAAGTTTGAGTCTACAACATTTAGTTAAGGTGTGAGAGCCAAAATGAACTTTGTATTGCTGTAAACGCGTTTTCAGCACCTGAATGTACACTTCAGGTGAAACTGTCAAAATCTTCAAAATGAGCAAAAGCACAATTAAATTAATGTTGGAATCATCTTCAAGTTGCTAAAATACACTAATGACAGCAAAGAGTTTGAGTCTACAACATTTAGTTAAGGTGTGAGAGCCTAAATTAACTTTTTATTGCTTTAAACGCGTTTTCAGCCCTTGATTGTACACTTCAGGTGAAAGTGTCAAAATCTTCAAAATGAGCAAAAGCACAATGAAATTAATGCTGGAATCATCTTCAAGTTGCTAAAATACACTAATGACAGCAAAAAGTTTGAGTGTACAACATTTAGTTAAGGTGTGAGAGCCAAAATGAACTTTGTATTGCTTTAAATGCACTTTCAGCCCGAATGTACACTTCAGATGAAACTGTCAAAATCTTCAAAATGAGCAAAAGCACAATGAAATTAATGCTGGAATCATCTTCATGTTGCTAAAATACACTAATGACAGCAAAAAGTTTGAGTCTACAACATTTAGTTAAGGTGTGAGAGCCTAAATGAACTTTGTATTGCTGTAAACGCGTTTTCAGCACCTGATTGTACACTTCAGGTGAAACTTTCAAAATCTTCAAAATTAGCAAAAGCACAATGAAATTAATGCTGGAATCATCTTCAAGTTGCTAAAATACACCAATGACAGCAAAAAGTTTGAGTCTACAACATTTAGTTAAGGTGTGAGAGCCAAAATGAACTTTGTATTGCTTTAAATGCATTTTCAGCCCGATAGTACACTTCAGGTGAAACTGTCAAAATCTTCAAAATGAGCAAAAGCACAATTAAATTAATGATGGAATCATCTTCAAGTTGCTAAAATACACTAATGACAGCAAAAAGTTTGAGTCTACAACATTTAGTTAAGGTGTGAGAGCCAAAATGAACTTTGTATTGCTGTAAACGCGTTTTCAGCACCTGATTGTACACTTCAGGTGAAACTGTCAAAATCTTCAAAATGAGCAAAAGCACAATGAAATTAATGCTGGAATCATCTTCAAGTTGCTAAAATACACTAATGACAGCAAAAAGTTTGAGTCTACAATATTTAGTTAAGGTGTGAGAGCCAAAATGAACTTTGTATTGCTTTAAAATTCATTTTCAGCCCGATTGTACACTTCAGGTGAAACTGTCAAAATCTTCAAAATTAGCAAAAGCACAATGAAATTAATGTTGGAATCATCTTCAAGTTGCTAAAATACACTAATGACAGCAAAAAGTTTGAGTCTACAACATTTAGTTGAGGTGTGAGAGCCTAAATGAACTTTTTATTGCTTTAAACGCGTTTTCAGCCCTTGATTGTACAATTCAGGTGAAACTGTCAAAATCTTCAACATGAGCAAAAGCACAATGAAATTAATGCTGGAATCATATTCAAGTTGCTAAAATACACTAATGACAGCAACAATTTTGAGTCTACAACATTTAGTTAAGGTGTGAGAGCCAAAATGAACTTTGTATTGCTTTAAAATTCATTTTCAGCCCGATTGTACACTTCAGGTGAAACTGTCAAAATCTTAAAAATGAGCAAAAGCACAATGAAATTAATGTTGGAATCATCTTCAAGTTGCTAAAATACACTAATGACAGCAAAAAGTTTGAGTCTACAACATTTAGTTAAGTTGTGAGAGCCTAAATTAACTTTTTATTGCTTTAAACGCGTTTTCAGCCCTTGATTGTACACTTCAGGTGAAACTGTCAAAATCTTCAAAATGAGCAAAAGCACAATGAAATTAATGCTGGAATCATCTTCAAGTTGCTAAAATACACTAATGACAGCAAAAAGTTTGAGTCTACAACATTTAGTTAAGGTGTGAGAGCCAAAATGAACTTTGTATTGCTTTAAATGCATTTTCAGCCCGATTGGACACTTCAGGTGAAACTGTCAAAATCTTCAAAATGAGCAAAAGCACAATGAAATTAATGTTGGAATCATCTTCAAGTTGCTGAAATACACTAATGACAGCAAAAAGTTTGAGTCTACAAGATTTAGTTAAGGTGTGAGAGCCAAAATGAACTTTTTATTGCTGTAAACGCGTTTTCAGCCCTTGATTGTACACTTCAGGTGAAACTGTCAAAATCTTCAAAATGAGCAAAAGCACAATGAAATTAATGCTGGAATCATCTTCAAGTTGCTAAAATACACTAATGACAGCAAAAAGTTTGAGTCTACAACATTTAGTTAAGTTGTGAGAGCCTAAATTAACTTTTTATTGCTTTAAACGCGTTTTCAGCCCTTGTTTGTTCACTTCAGGTGAAACTGTCAAAATCTTCAAAATGAGCAAAAGCACAATGAAATTAATGCTGGAATCATCTTCAAGTTGCTAAAATACACTAATGACAGCAACAAGTTTGAGTCTACAACATTTAGTTAAGGTGTGAGAGCCAAAATGAACGTTGTATTGCTTTAAATGCATTTTCAGCCCGAATGTACACTTCAGGTGAAACTGTCAAATTCTTCAAAATGAGCAAAAGCACAATGAAATTAATTCTGGAAACATCTTCAAGTTGCTAAAATACACTAATGACAGCAAAAAGTTTGAGTCTACAACATTTAGTTAAGGTGTGAGAGCCAAAATTAACTTTGTATTGCTGTAAACGCGTTTTCAGCACCTGATTGTACAATTCAGGTGAAACTGTCAAAATCTTCAAAATGAGCAAAAGCACAATGAAATTAATGCTGGAATCATCTTCAAGTTGCTAAAATACACTAAAGACAGCAAAAAGTTTGAGTCTACAACATTTAGTTAAGTTGTGAGAGCCTAAATTAACTTTTTATTGCTTTAAACGCGTTTTCAGCCCTTGTTTGTTCACTTCAGGTGAAACTGTCAAAATCTTCAAAATGAGCAAAAGCACAATGAAATTAATGCTGGAATCATCTTCAAGTTGCTAAAATACACTAATGACAGCAACAAGTTTGAGTCTACAACAATTAGTTAAGGTGTGAGAGCCAAAATGAACGTTGTATTGCTTTAAATGCATTTTCAGCCCGAATGTACACTTCAGGTGAAACTGTCAAATTCTTCAAAATGAGCAAAAGCACAATGAAATTAATTCTGGAAACATCTTCAAGTTGCTAAAATACACTAATGACAGCAACAAGTTTGAGTCTACAACATTTAGTTAAGGTGTGAGAGCCAAAATGAACTTTGTATTGCTTTAAATGCATTTTCAGCCCGATTGGACACTTCAGGTGAAACTGTCAAAATCTTCAAAATGAGCAAAAGCACAATGAAATTAATGTTGGAATCATCTTCAAGTTGCTGAAATACACTAATGACAGCAAAAAGTTTGAGTCTACAAGATTTAGTTAAGGTGTGAGAGCCAAAATGAACTTTTTATTGCTGTAAACGCGTTTTCAGCCCTTGATTGTACACTTCAGGTGAAACTGTCAAAATCTTCAAAATGAGCAAAAGCACAATGAAATTAATGCTGGAATCATCTTCAAGTTGCTAAAATACACTAATGACAGCAAAAAGTTTGAGTCTACAACATTTAGTTAAGTTGTGAGAGCCTAAATTAACTTTTTATTGCTTTAAACGCGTTTTCAGCCCTTGTTTGTTCACTTCAGGTGAAACTGTCAAAATCTTCAAAATGAGCAAAAGCACAATGAAATTAATGCTGGAATCATCTTCAAGTTGCTAAAATACACTAATGACAGCAACAAGTTTGAGTCTACAACATTTAGTTAAGGTGTGAGAGCCAAAATGAACGTTGTATTGCTTTAAATGCATTTTCAGCCCGAATGTACACTTCAGGTGAAACTGTCAAATTCTTCAAAATGAGCAAAAGCACAATGAAATTAATTCTGGAAACATCTTCAAGTTGCTAAAATACACTAATGACAGCAAAAAGTTTGAGTCTACAACATTTAGTTAAGGTGTGAGAGCCAAAATTAACTTTGTATTGCTGTAAACGCGTTTTCAGCACCTGATTGTACAATTCAGGTGAAACTGTCAAAATCTTCAAAATGAGCAAAAGCACAATGAAATTAATGCTGGAATCATCTTCAAGTTGCTAAAATACACTAAAGACAGCAAAAAGTTTGAGTCTACAACATTTAGTTAAGTTGTGAGAGCCTAAATTAACTTTTTATTGCTTTAAACGCGTTTTCAGCCCTTGTTTGTTCACTTCAGGTGAAACTGTCAAAATCTTCAAAATGAGCAAAAGCACAATGAAATTAATGCTGGAATCATCTTCAAGTTGCTAAAATACACTAATGACAGCAACAAGTTTGAGTCTACAACAATTAGTTAAGGTGTGAGAGCCAAAATGAACGTTGTATTGCTTTAAATGCATTTTCAGCCCGAATGTACACTTCAGGTGAAACTGTCAAATTCTTCAAAATGAGCAAAAGCACAATGAAATTAATTCTGGAAACATCTTCAAGTTGCTAAAATACACTAATGACAGCAACAAGTTTGAGTCTACAACATTTAGTTAAGGTGTGAAAGCCAAAATGAACTTTGTATTGCTGTAAACGCGTTTTCAGCACCTGATTGTACACTTCAGGTGAAACTGTCAAAATATTCAAAATGAGCAAAAGCACAATGAAATTAATGCTGGAATCATCTTCAAGTTGCTAAAATACACTAATGACAGCAAAAAGTTTGAGTCTACAACATTTAGTTAAGGTGTGAGAGCCAAAATGAACTTTGTATTGCTTTAAATGCATTTTCAGCCCGATAGTACACTTCAGGTGAAACTGTCAAAATCTTCAAAATGAGCAAAAGCACAATTAAATTAATGATGGAATCATCTTCAAGTTGCTAAAATACACTAATGACAGCAAAAAGTTTGAGTCTACAACATTTAGTTAAGGTGTGAGAGCCAAAATGAACTTTGTATTGCTGTAAACGCGTTTTCAGCACCTGATTGTACACTTCAGGTGAAACTGTCAAAATCTTCAAAATGAGCAAAAGCACAATGAAATTAATGCTGGAATCATCTTCAAGTTGCTAAAATACACTAATGACAGCAAAAAGTTTGAGTCTACAATATTTAGTTAAGGTGTGAGAGCCAAAATGAACTTTGTATTGCTTTAAAATTCATTTTCAGCCCGATTGTACACTTCAGGTGAAACTGTCAAAATCTTCAAAATTAGCAAAAGCACAATGAAATTAATGTTGGAATCATCTTCAAGTTGCTAAAATACACTAATGACAGCAAAAAGTTTGAGTCTACAACATTTAGTTGAGGTGTGAGAGCCTAAATGAACTTTTTATTGCTTTAAACGCGTTTTCAGCCCTTGATTGTACAATTCAGGTGAAACTGTCAAAATCTTCAACATGAGCAAAAGCACAATGAAATTAATGCTGGAATCATATTCAAGTTGCTAAAATACACTAATGACAGCAACAATTTTGAGTCTACAACATTTAGTTAAGGTGTGAGAGCCAAAATGAACTTTGTATTGCTTTAAAATTCATTTTCAGCCCGATTGTACACTTCAGGTGAAACTGTCAAAATCTTAAAAATGAGCAAAAGCACAATGAAATTAATGTTGGAATCATCTTCAAGTTGCTAAAATACACTAATGACAGCAAAAAGTTTGAGTCTACAACATTTAGTTAAGTTGTGAGAGCCTAAATTAACTTTTTATTGCTTTAAACGCGTTTTCAGCCCTTGATTGTACACTTCAGGTGAAACTGTCAAAATCTTCAAAATGAGCAAAAGCACAATGAAATTAATGCTGGAATCATCTTCAAGTTGCTAAAATACACTAATGACAGCAAAAAGTTTGAGTCTACAACATTTAGTTAAGGTGTGAGAGCCAAAATGAACTTTGTATTGCTTTAAATGCATTTTCAGCCCGATTGGACACTTCAGGTGAAACTGTCAAAATCTTCAAAATGAGCAAAAGCACAATGAAATTAATGTTGGAATCATCTTCAAGTTGCTGAAATACACTAATGACAGCAAAAAGTTTGAGTCTACAAGATTTAGTTAAGGTGTGAGAGCCAAAATGAACTTTTTATTGCTGTAAACGCGTTTTCAGCCCTTGATTGTACACTTCAGGTGAAACTGTCAAAATCTTCAAAATGAGCAAAAGCACAATGAAATTAATGCTGGAATCATCTTCAAGTTGCTAAAATACACTAATGACAGCAAAAAGTTTGAGTCTACAACATTTAGTTAAGTTGTGAGAGCCTAAATTAACTTTTTATTGCTTTAAACGCGTTTTCAGCCCTTGTTTGTTCACTTCAGGTGAAACTGTCAAAATCTTCAAAATGAGCAAAAGCACAATGAAATTAATGCTGGAATCATCTTCAAGTTGCTAAAATACACTAATGACAGCAACAAGTTTGAGTCTACAACATTTAGTTAAGGTGTGAGAGCCAAAATGAACGTTGTATTGCTTTAAATGCATTTTCAGCCCGAATGTACACTTCAGGTGAAACTGTCAAATTCTTCAAAATGAGCAAAAGCACAATGAAATTAATTCTGGAAACATCTTCAAGTTGCTAAAATACACTAATGACAGCAAAAAGTTTGAGTCTACAACATTTAGTTAAGGTGTGAGAGCCAAAATTAACTTTGTATTGCTGTAAACGCGTTTTCAGCACCTGATTGTACAATTCAGGTGAAACTGTCAAAATCTTCAAAATGAGCAAAAGCACAATGAAATTAATGCTGGAATCATCTTCAAGTTGCTAAAATACACTAAAGACAGCAAAAAGTTTGAGTCTACAACATTTAGTTAAGTTGTGAGAGCCTAAATTAACTTTTTATTGCTTTAAACGCGTTTTCAGCCCTTGTTTGTTCACTTCAGGTGAAACTGTCAAAATCTTCAAAATGAGCAAAAGCACAATGAAATTAATGCTGGAATCATCTTCAAGTTGCTAAAATACACTAATGACAGCAACAAGTTTGAGTCTACAACAATTAGTTAAGGTGTGAGAGCCAAAATGAACGTTGTATTGCTTTAAATGCATTTTCAGCCCGAATGTACACTTCAGGTGAAACTGTCAAATTCTTCAAAATGAGCAAAAGCACAATGAAATTAATTCTGGAAACATCTTCAAGTTGCTAAAATACACTAATGACAGCAACAAGTTTGAGTCTACAACATTTAGTTAAGGTGTGAAAGCCAAAATGAACTTTGTATTGCTGTAAACGCGTTTTCAGCACCTGATTGTACACTTCAGGTGAAACTGTCAAAATATTCAAAATGAGCAAAAGCACAATGAAATTAATGCTGGAATCATCTTCAAGTTGCTAAAATACACTAATGACAGCAAAAAGTTTGAGTCTACAACATTTAGTTAAGGTGTGAGAGCCAAAATGAACGTTGTATTGCTTTAAATCCATTTTCAGCCTGAATGTACACTTCAGGTGAAACTGTCAAATTCTTCAAAATGAGCAAAAGCACAATGAAATTAATTCTGGAAACATCTTCAAGTTGCTAAAATACACTAATGACAGCAACAAGTTTGAGTCTACAACATTTAGTTAAGGTGTGAAAGCCAAAATGAACTTTGTATTGCTGTAAACGCGTTTTCAGCACCTGATTGTACACTTCAGGTGAAACTGTCAAAATATTCAAAATGAGCAAAAGCACAATGAAATTAATGCTGGAATCATCTTCAAGTTGCTAAAATACACTAATGACAGCAAAAAGTTTGAGTCTACAACATTTAGTTAAGGTGTGAGAGCCAAAATGAACTTTGTATTGCTGTAAACGCGTTTTCAGCACCTGAATGTACACTTCAGGTGAAACTGTCAAAATCTTCAAAATGAGCAAAAGCACAATTAAATTAATGTTGGAATCATCTTCAAGTTGCTAAAATACACTAATGACAGCAAAGAGTTTGAGTCTACAACATTTAGTTAAGGTGTGAGAGCCTAAATTAACTTTTTATTGCTTTAAACGCGTTTTCAGCCCTTGATTGTACACTTCAGGTGAAAGTGTCAAAATCTTCAAAATGAGCAAAAGCACAATGAAATTAATGCTGGAATCATCTTCAAGTTGCTAAAATACACTAATGACAGCAAAAAGTTTGAGTGTACAACATTTAGTTAAGGTGTGAGAGCCAAAATGAACTTTGTATTGCTTTAAATGCACTTTCAGCCCGAATGTACACTTCAGATGAAACTGTCAAAATCTTCAAAATGAGCAAAAACACAATGAAATTAATGCTGGAATCATCTTCAAGTTGCTAAAATACACTAATGACAGCAAAAAGTTTGAGTCTACAACATTTAGTTAAGGTGTGAGAGCCAAAATCAACTTTGTATTGCTGTAAACGCGTTTTCAGCACCTGATTGTACACTTCAGGTGAAACTGTCAAAATCTTCAAAATGAGCAAAAGCAC
Organism: Leptonotus elevatus; assembly: GCF_054856555.1. Taxonomy (NCBI): domain Eukaryota; kingdom Metazoa; phylum Chordata; class Actinopteri; order Syngnathiformes; family Syngnathidae; genus Leptonotus; species Leptonotus elevatus. The sequence continues at coordinate 1,055,306 of NC_141244.1, read as the reverse complement.
AATGAAATTAATGCTGGAATCATCTTCAAGTTGCTAAAATACACTAATGACAGCAAAAAGTTTGAGTCTACAACATTTAGTTAAGTTGTGAGAGCCTAAATTAACTTTTTATTGCTTTAAACGCGTTTTCAGCCCTTGTTTGTTCACTTCATGTGAAACTGTCAAAATCTTCAAAATGAGCAAAAGCACAATGAAATTAATGCTGGAATCATCTTCAAGTTGCTAAAATACACTAATGACAGCAACAAGTTTGAGTCTACAACATTTAGTTAAGGTGTGAGAGCCAAAATGAACGTTGTATTGCTTTAAATGCATTTTCAGCCCGAATGTACACTTCAGGTGAAACTGTCAAATTCTTCAAAATGAGCAAAAGCACAATGAAATTAATTCTGGAAACATCTTCAAGTTGCTAAAATACACTAATGACAGCAACAAGTTTGAGTCTACAACATTTAGTTAAGGTGTGAAAGCCAAAATGAACTTTGTATTGCTGTAAACGCGTTTTCAGCACCTGATTGTACACTTCAGGTGAAACTGTCAAAATATTCAAAATGAGCGAAAGCACAATGAAATTAATGCTGGAATCATCTTCAAGTTGCTAAAATACACTAATGACAGCAAAAAGTTTGAGTCTACAACATTTAGTTAAGGTGTGAGAGCCAAAATGAACTTTGTATTGCTGTAAACGCGTTTTCAGCACCTGAATGTACACTTCAGGTGAAACTGTCAAAATCTTCAAAATGAGCAAAAGCACAATGAAATTAATGCTGGAATCATCTTCAAGTTGCTAAAATACACTAATGACAGCAACAAGTTTGAGTCTACAACATTTAGTTAAGGTGTGAGAGCCTAAATGAACTTTGTATTGCTGTAAACGCGTTTTCAGCACCTGATTGTACACTTCAGGTGAAACTGTCAAAATGTTCAAAATGAGCAAAAGCACAATGAAATTAATGCTGGAATCATCTTCAAGTTGCTAAAATACACTAATGACAGCAAAAAGTTTGAGTCTACAACATTTAGTTAAGGTGTGAGAGCCAAAATTAACTTTGTATTGCTTTAAACGTGTTTTCAGCCCCTGATTGTACACTTCAGGTGAAACTGTCAAAATCTTCAAAATGAGCAAAAGCACAATGAAATTAATGCTGGAATCATCTTCATGTTGCTAAAATACACTAATGACAGCAAAAAGTTTGAGTCTACAACATTTAGTTAAGGTGTGAGAGCCTAAATGAACTTTGTATTGCTGTAAACGCGTTTTCAGCACCTGATTGTACACTTCAGGTGAAACTTTCAAAATCTTCAAAATTAGCAAAAGCACAATGAAATTAATGCTGGAATCATCTTCAAGTTGCTAAAATACACCAATGACAGCAAAAAGTTTGAGTCTACAACATTTAGTTAAGGTGTGAGAGCCAAAATGAACTTTGTATTGCTTTAAATGCATTTTCAGCCCGATAGTACACTTCAGGAGAAACTGTCAAAATCTTCAAAATGAGCAAAAGCACAATTAAATTAATGATGGAATCATCTTCAAGTTGCTAAAATACACTAATGACAGCAAAAAGTTTGAGTCTACAACATTTAGTTAAGGTGTGAGAGCCAAAATGAACTTTGTATTGCTGTAAACGCGTTTTCAGCACCTGATTGTACACTTCAGGTGAAACTGTCAAAATCTTCAAAATGAGCAAAAGCACAATGAAATTAATGCTGGAATCATCTTCAAGTTGCTAAAATACACTAATGACAGCAAAAAGTTTGAGTCTACAATATTTAGTTAAGTTGTGAGAGCCTAAATTAACTTTTTATTGCTTTAAACGCGTTTTCAGCCCTTGTTTGTTCACTTCAGGTGAAACTGTCAAAATCTTCAAAATGAGCAAAAGCACAATGAAATTAATGCTGGAATCATCTTCAAGTTGCTAAAATACACTAATGACAGCAACAAGTTTGAGTCTACAACATTTAGTTAAGGTGTGAGAGCCAAAATGAACGTTGTATTGCTTTAAATGCATTTTCAGCCCGAATGTACACTTCAGGTGAAACTGTCAAATTCTTCAAAATGAGCAAAAGCACAATAAAATTAATTCTGGAAACATCTTCAAGTTGCTCAAATACACTAATGACAGCAAAAAGTTTGAGTCTACAACATTTAGTTAAGGTGTGAGAGCCAAAATTAACTTTGTATTGCTGTAAACGCGTTTTCAGCACCTGATTGTACACTTCAGGTGAAACTGTCAAAATATTCAAAATGAGCAAAAGCACAATGAAATTAATGCTGGAATCATCTTCAAGTTGCTAAAATACACTAATGACAGCAAAAAGTTTGAGTCTACAACATTTAGTTAAGGTGTGAGAGCCAAAATGAACTTTGTATTGCTGTAAACGCGTTTTCAGCACCTGAATGTACACTTCAGGTGAAACTGTCAAAATCTTCAAAATGAGCAAAAGCACAATTAAATTAATGTTGGAATCATCTTCAAGTTGCTAAAATACACTAATGACAGCAAAGAGTTTGAGTCTACAACATTTAGTTAAGGTGTGAGAGCCTAAATTAACTTTTTATTGCTTTAAACGCGTTTTCAGCCCTTGATTGTACACTTCAGGTGAAAGTGTCAAAATCTTCAAAATGAGCAAAAGCACAATGAAATTAATGCTGGAATCATCTTCAAGTTGCTAAAATACACTAATGACAGCAAAAAGTTTGAGTGTACAACATTTAGTTAAGGTGTGAGAGCCAAAATGAACTTTGTATTGCTTTAAATGCACTTTCAGCCCGAATGTACACTTCAGATGAAACTGTCAAAATCTTCAAAATGAGCAAAAGCACAATGAAATTAATGCTGGAATCATCTTCATGTTGCTAAAATACACTAATGACAGCAAAAAGTTTGAGTCTACAACATTTAGTTAAGGTGTGAGAGCCTAAATGAACTTTGTATTGCTGTAAACGCGTTTTCAGCACCTGATTGTACACTTCAGGTGAAACTTTCAAAATCTTCAAAATTAGCAAAAGCACAATGAAATTAATGCTGGAATCATCTTCAAGTTGCTAAAATACACCAATGACAGCAAAAAGTTTGAGTCTACAACATTTAGTTAAGGTGTGAGAGCCAAAATGAACTTTGTATTGCTTTAAATGCATTTTCAGCCCGATAGTACACTTCAGGTGAAACTGTCAAAATCTTCAAAATGAGCAAAAGCACAATTAAATTAATGATGGAATCATCTTCAAGTTGCTAAAATACACTAATGACAGCAAAAAGTTTGAGTCTACAACATTTAGTTAAGGTGTGAGAGCCAAAATGAACTTTGTATTGCTGTAAACGCGTTTTCAGCACCTGATTGTACACTTCAGGTGAAACTGTCAAAATCTTCAAAATGAGCAAAAGCACAATGAAATTAATGCTGGAATCATCTTCAAGTTGCTAAAATACACTAATGACAGCAAAAAGTTTGAGTCTACAATATTTAGTTAAGGTGTGAGAGCCAAAATGAACTTTGTATTGCTTTAAAATTCATTTTCAGCCCGATTGTACACTTCAGGTGAAACTGTCAAAATCTTCAAAATTAGCAAAAGCACAATGAAATTAATGTTGGAATCATCTTCAAGTTGCTAAAATACACTAATGACAGCAAAAAGTTTGAGTCTACAACATTTAGTTGAGGTGTGAGAGCCTAAATGAACTTTTTATTGCTTTAAACGCGTTTTCAGCCCTTGATTGTACAATTCAGGTGAAACTGTCAAAATCTTCAACATGAGCAAAAGCACAATGAAATTAATGCTGGAATCATATTCAAGTTGCTAAAATACACTAATGACAGCAACAATTTTGAGTCTACAACATTTAGTTAAGGTGTGAGAGCCAAAATGAACTTTGTATTGCTTTAAAATTCATTTTCAGCCCGATTGTACACTTCAGGTGAAACTGTCAAAATCTTAAAAATGAGCAAAAGCACAATGAAATTAATGTTGGAATCATCTTCAAGTTGCTAAAATACACTAATGACAGCAAAAAGTTTGAGTCTACAACATTTAGTTAAGTTGTGAGAGCCTAAATTAACTTTTTATTGCTTTAAACGCGTTTTCAGCCCTTGATTGTACACTTCAGGTGAAACTGTCAAAATCTTCAAAATGAGCAAAAGCACAATGAAATTAATGCTGGAATCATCTTCAAGTTGCTAAAATACACTAATGACAGCAAAAAGTTTGAGTCTACAACATTTAGTTAAGGTGTGAGAGCCAAAATGAACTTTGTATTGCTTTAAATGCATTTTCAGCCCGATTGGACACTTCAGGTGAAACTGTCAAAATCTTCAAAATGAGCAAAAGCACAATGAAAATAATGTTGGAATCATCTTCAAGTTGCTGAAATACACTAATGACAGCAAAAAGTTTGAGTCTACAAGATTTAGTTAAGGTGTGAGAGCCAAAATGAACTTTTTATTGCTGTAAACGCGTTTTCAGCCCTTGATTGTACACTTCAGGTGAAACTGTCAAAATCTTCAAAATGAGCAAAAGCACAATGAAATTAATGCTGGAATCATCTTCAAGTTGCTAAAATACACTAATGACAGCAAAAAGTTTGAGTCTACAACATTTAGTTAAGTTGTGAGAGCCTAAATTAACTTTTTATTGCTTTAAACGCGTTTTCAGCCCTTGTTTGTTCACTTCAGGTGAAACTGTCAAAATCTTCAAAATGAGCAAAAGCACAATGAAATTAATGCTGGAATCATCTTCAAGTTGCTAAAATACACTAATGACAGCAACAAGTTTGAGTCTACAACATTTAGTTAAGGTGTGAGAGCCAAAATGAACGTTGTATTGCTTTAAATGCATTTTCAGCCCGAATGTACACTTCAGGTGAAACTGTCAAATTCTTCAAAATGAGCAAAAGCACAATGAAATTAATTCTGGAAACATCTTCAAGTTGCTAAAATACACTAATGACAGCAAAAAGTTTGAGTCTACAACATTTAGTTAAGGTGTGAGAGCCAAAATTAACTTTGTATTGCTGTAAACGCGTTTTCAGCACCTGATTGTACAATTCAGGTGAAACTGTCAAAATCTTCAAAATGAGCAAAAGCACAATGAAATTAATGCTGGAATCATCTTCAAGTTGCTAAAATACACTAAAGACAGCAAAAAGTTTGAGTCTACAACATTTAGTTAAGTTGTGAGAGCCTAAATTAACTTTTTATTGCTTTAAACGCGTTTTCAGCCCTTGTTTGTTCACTTCAGGTGAAACTGTCAAAATCTTCAAAATGAGCAAAAGCACAATGAAATTAATGCTGGAATCATCTTCAAGTTGCTAAAATACACTAATGACAGCAACAAGTTTGAGTCTACAACAATTAGTTAAGGTGTGAGAGCCAAAATGAACGTTGTATTGCTTTAAATGCATTTTCAGCCCGAATGTACACTTCAGGTGAAACTGTCAAATTCTTCAAAATGAGCAAAAGCACAATGAAATTAATTCTGGAAACATCTTCAAGTTGCTAAAATACACTAATGACAGCAACAAGTTTGAGTCTACAACATTTAGTTAAGGTGTGAAAGCCAAAATGAACTTTGTATTGCTGTAAACGCGTTTTCAGCACCTGATTGTACACTTCAGGTGAAACTGTCAAAATATTCAAAATGAGCAAAAGCACAATGAAATTAATGCTGGAATCATCTTCAAGTTGCTAAAATACACTAATGACAGCAAAAAGTTTGAGTCTACAACATTTAGTTAAGGTGTGAGAGCCAAAATGAACGTTGTATTGCTTTAAATCCATTTTCAGCCTGAATGTACACTTCAGGTGAAACTGTCAAATTCTTCAAAATGAGCAAAAGCACAATGAAATTAATTCTGGAAACATCTTCAAGTTGCTAAAATACACTAATGACAGCAACAAGTTTGAGTCTACAACATTTAGTTAAGGTGTGAAAGCCAAAATGAACTTTGTATTGCTGTAAACGCGTTTTCAGCACCTGATTGTACACTTCAGGTGAAACTGTCAAAATATTCAAAATGAGCAAAAGCACAATGAAATTAATGCTGGAATCATCTTCAAGTTGCTAAAATACACTAATGACAGCAAAAAGTTTGAGTCTACAACATTTAGTTAAGGTGTGAGAGCCAAAATGAACTTTGTATTGCTGTAAACGCGTTTTCAGCACCTGAATGTACACTTCAGGTGAAACTGTCAAAATCTTCAAAATGAGCAAAAGCACAATTAAATTAATGTTGGAATCATCTTCAAGTTGCTAAAATACACTAATGACAGCAAAGAGTTTGAGTCTACAACATTTAGTTAAGGTGTGAGAGCCTAAATTAACTTTTTATTGCTTTAAACGCGTTTTCAGCCCTTGATTGTACACTTCAGGTGAAAGTGTCAAAATCTTCAAAATGAGCAAAAGCACAATGAAATTAATGCTGGAATCATCTTCAAGTTGCTAAAATACACTAATGACAGCAAAAAGTTTGAGTGTACAACATTTAGTTAAGGTGTGAGAGCCAAAATGAACTTTGTATTGCTTTAAATGCACTTTCAGCCCGAATGTACACTTCAGATGAAACTGTCAAAATCTTCAAAATGAGCAAAAACACAATGAAATTAATGCTGGAATCATCTTCAAGTTGCTAAAATACACTAATGACAGCAAAAAGTTTGAGTCTACAACATTTAGTTAAGGTGTGAGAGCCAAAATCAACTTTGTATTGCTGTAAACGCGTTTTCAGCACCTGATTGTACACTTCAGGTGAAACTGTCAAAATCTTCAAAATGAGCAAAAGCACAATGAAATTAATGCTGGAATCATCTTCAAGTTGCTAAAATACACTAATGACAGCAAAAAGTTTGAGTCTACAACATTTAGTTAAGTTGTGAGAGCCTAAATTAACTTTTTATTGCTTTAAACGCGTTTTCAGCCCTTGTTTGTTCACTTCATGTGAAACTGTCAAAATCTTCAAAATGAGCAAAAGCACAATGAAATTAATGCTGGAATCATCTTCAAGTTGCTAAAATACACTAATGACAGCAACAAGTTTGAGTCTACAACATTTAGTTAAGGTGTGAGAGCCAAAATGAACGTTGTATTGCTTTAAATGCATTTTCAGCCCGAATGTACACTTCAGGTGAAACTGTCAAATTCTTCAAAATGAGCAAAAGCACAATGAAATTAATTCTGGAAACATCTTCAAGTTGCTAAAATACACTAATGACAGCAACAAGTTTGAGTCTACAACATTTAGTTAAGGTGTGAAAGCCAAAATGAACTTTGTATTGCTGTAAACGCGTTTTCAGCACCTGATTGTACACTTCAGGTGAAACTGTCAAAATATTCAAAATGAGCGAAAGCACAATGAAATTAATGCTGGAATCATCTTCAAGTTGCTAAAATACACTAATGACAGCAAAAAGTTTGAGTCTACAACATTTAGTTAAGGTGTGAGAGCCAAAATGAACTTTGTATTGCTGTAAACGCGTTTTCAGCACCTGAATGTACACTTCAGGTGAAACTGTCAAAATCTTCAAAATGAGCAAAAGCACAATGAAATTAATGCTGGAATCATCTTCAAGTTGCTAAAATACACTAATGACAGCAACAAGTTTGAGTCTACAACATTTAGTTAAGGTGTGAGAGCCTAAATGAACTTTGTATTGCTGTAAACGCGTTTTCAGCAACTGATTGTACACTTCAGGTGAAACTGTCAAAATGTTCAAAATGAGCAAAAGCACAATGAAATTAATGCTGGAATCATCTTCAAGTTGCTAAAATACACTAATGACAGCAAAAAGTTTGAGTCTACAACATTTAGTTAAGGTGTGAGAGCCAAAATTAACTTTGTATTGCTTTAAACGTGTTTTCAGCCCCTGATTGTACACTTCAGGTGAAACTGTCAAAATCTTCAAAATGAGCAAAAGCACAATGAAATTAATGCTGGAATCATCTTCATGTTGCTAAAATACACTAATGACAGCAAAAAGTTTGAGTCTACAACATTTAGTTAAGGTGTGAGAGCCTAAATGAACTTTGTATTGCTGTAAACGCGTTTTCAGCACCTGATTGTACATTTCAGGTGAAACTTTCAAAATCTTCAAAATTAGCAAAAGCACAATGAAATTAATGCTGGAATCATCTTCAAGTTGCTAAAATACACCAATGACAGCAAAAAGTTTGAGTCTACAACATTTAGTTAAGGTGTGAGAGCCAAAATGAACTTTGTATTGCTTTAAATGCATTTTCAGCCCGATAGTACACTTCAGGAGAAACTGTCAAAATCTTCAAAATGAGCAAAAGCACAATTAAATTAATGATGGAATCATCTTCAAGTTGCTAAAATACACTAATGACAGCAAAAAGTTTGAGTCTACAACATTTAGTTAAGGTGTGAGAGCCAAAATGAACTTTGTATTGCTGTAAACGCGTTTTCAGCACCTGATTGTACACTTCAGGTGAAACTGTCAAAATCTTCAAAATGAGCAAAAGCACAATGAAATTAATGCTGGAATCATCTTCAAGTTGCTAAAATACACTAATGACAGCAAAAAGTTTGAGTCTACAATATTTAGTTAAGGTGTGAGAGCCAAAATGAACTTTGTATTGCTTTAAAATTCATTTTCAGCCCGATTGTACACTTCAGGTGAAACTGTCAAAATCTTCAAAATGAGCAAAAGCACAATTAAATTAATGATGGAATCATCTTCAAGTTGCTAAAATACACTAATGACAGCAAAAAGTTTGAGTCTACAACATTTAGTTAAGGTGTGAGAGCCAAAATGAACTTTGTATTGCTGTAAACGCGTTTTCAGCACCTGATTGTACACTTCAGGTGAAACTGTCAAAATCTTCAAAATGAGCAAAAGCACAATGAAATTAATGCTGGAATCATCTTCAAGTTGCTAAAATACACTAATGACAGCAAAAAGTTTGAGTCTACAAGATTTAGTTAAGGTGTGAGAGCCAAAATGAACTTTGTATTGCTTTAAAATTCATTTTCAGCCCGATTGTACACTTCAGGTGAAACTGTCAAAATCTTCAAAATTAGCAAAAGCACAATGAAATTAATGTTGGAATCATCTTCAAGTTGCTAAAATACACTAATGACAGCAAAAAGTTTGAGTCTACAACATTTAGTTGAGGTGTGAGAGCCTAAATGAACTTTTTATTGCTTTAAACGCGTTTTCAGCCCTTGATTGTACAATTCAGGTGAAACTGTCAAAATCTTCAACATGAGCAAAAGCACAATGAAATTAATGCTGGAATCATATTCAAGTTGCTAAAATACACTAATGACAGCAACAATTTTGAGTCTACAACATTTAGTTAAGGTGTGAGAGCCTAAATGAACTTTGTATTGCTGTAAACGCGTTTTCAGCACCTGATTGTACACTTCAGGTGAAACTGTCAAAATCTTCAAAATGAGCAAAAGCACAATGAAATTAATGCTGGAATCATCTTCAAGTTGCTAAAATACACTAATGACAGCAAAAAGTTTGAGTCTACAATATTTAGTTAAGGTGTGAGAGCCAAAATGAACTTTGTATTGCTTTAAAATTCATTTTCAGCCCGATTGTACACTTCAGGTGAAACTGTCAAAATCTTAAAAATGAGCAAAAGCACAATGAAATTAATGTTGGAATCATCTTCAAGTTGCTAAAATACACTAATGACAGCAAAAAGTTTGAGTCTACAACATTTAGTTAAGTTGTGAGAGCCTAAATTAACTTTTTATTGCTTTAAACGCGTTTTCAGCCCTTGATTGTACACTTCAGGTGAAACTGTCAAAATCTTCAAAATGAGCAAAAGCACAATGAAATTAATGCTGGAATCATCTTCAAGTTGCTAAAATACACTAATGACAGCAAAAAGTTTGAGTCTACAACATTTAGTTAAGGTGTGAGAGCCAAAATGAACTTTGTATTGCTTTAAATGCATTTTCAGCCCGATTGGACACTTCAGGTGAAACTGTCAAAATCTTCAAAATGAGCAAAAGCACAATGAAATTAATGTTGGAATCATCTTCAAGTTGCTGAAATACACTAATGACAGCAAAAAGTTTGAGTCTACAAGATTTAGTTAAGGTGTGAGAGCCAAAATGAACTTTTTATTGCTGTAAACGCGTTTTCAGCCCTTGATTGTACACTTCAGGTGAAACTGTCAAAATCTTCAAAATGAGCAAAAGCACAATGAAATTAATGCTGGAATCATCTTCAAGTTGCTAAAATACACTAATGACAGCAAAAAGTTTGAGTCTACAACATTTAGTTAAGTTGTGAGAGCCTAAATTAACTTTTTATTGCTTTAAACGCGTTTTCAGCCCTTGTTTGTTCACTTCAGGTGAAACTGTCAAAATCTTCAAAATGAGCAAAAGCACAATGAAATTAATGCTGGAATCATCTTCAAGTTGCTAAAATACACTAATGACAGCAACAAGTTTGAGTTTACAACATTTAGTTAAGGTGTGAGAGCCAAAATGAACGTTGTATTGCTTTAAATGCATTTTTAGCCTGAATGTACACTTCAGGTGAAACTGTCAAATTCTTCAAAATGAGCAAAAGCACAATGAAATTAATTCTGGAAACATCTTCAAGTTGCTAAAATACACTAATGACAGCAACAAGTTTGAGTCTACAACATTTAGTTAAGGTGTGAAAGCCAAAATGAACTTTGTATTGCTGTAAACGCGTTTTCAGCACCTGATTGTACACTTCAGGTGAAACTGTCAAAATATTCAAAATGAGCAAAAGCACAATGAAATTAATGCTGGAATCATCTTCAAGTTGCTAAAATACACTAATGACAGCAAAAAGTTTGAGTCTACAACATTTAGTTAAGGTGTGAGAGCCAAAATGAACTTTGTATTGCTGTAAACGCGTTTTCAGCACCTGAATGTACACTTCAGGTGAAACTGTCAAAATCTTCAAAATGAGCAAAAGCACAATTAAATTAATGTTGGAATCATCTTCAAGTTGCTAAAATACACTAATGACAGCAAAGAGTTTGAGTCTACAACATTTAGTTAAGGTGTGAGAGCCTAAATTAACTTTTTATTGCTTTAAACGCGTTTTCAGCCCTTGATTGTACACTTCAGGTGAAAGTGTCAAAATCTTCAAAATGAGCAAAAGCACAATGAAATTAATGCTGGAATCATCTTCAAGTTGCTAAAATACACTAATGACAGCAAAAAGTTTGAGTGTACAACATTTAGTTAAGGTGTGAGAGCCAAAATGAACTTTGTATTGCTTTAAATGCACTTTCAGCCCGAATGTACACTTCAGATGAAACTGTCAAAATCTTCAAAATGAGCAAAAACACAATGAAATTAATGCTGGAATCATCTTCAAGTTGCTAAAATACACTAATGACAGCAAAAAGTTTGAGTCTACAATATTTAGTTAAGTTGTGAGAGCCTAAATTAACTTTTTATTGCTTTAAACGCGTTTTCAGCCCTTGTTTGTTCACTTCAGGTGAAACTGTCAAAATCTTCAAAATGAGCAAAAGCACAATGAAATTAATGCTGGAATCATCTTCAAGTTGCTAAAATACACTAATGACAGCAACAAGTTTGAGTCTACAACATTTAGTTAAGGTGTGAGAGCCAAAATGAACGTTGTATTGCTTTAAATGCATTTTCAGCCCGAATGTACACTTCAGGTGAAACTGTCAAATTCTTCAAAATGAGCAAAAGCACAATGAAATTAATTCTGGAAACATCTTCAAGTTGCTAAAATACACTAATGACAGCAAAAAGTTTGAGTCTACAACATTTAGTTAAGGTGTGAGAGCCAAAATGAACTTTGTATTGCTTTAAATGCATTTTCAGCCCGATTGGACACTTCAGGTGAAACTGTCAAAATCTTCAAAATGAGCAAAAGCACAATGAAATTAATGTTGGAATCATCTTCAAGTTGCTGAAATACACTAATGACAGCAAAAAGTTTGAGTCTACAAGATTTAGTTAAGGTGTGAGAGCCAAAATGAACTTTTTATTGCTGTAAACGCGTTTTCAGCCCTTGATTGTACACTTCAGGTGAAACTGTCAAAATCTTCAAAATGAGCAAAAGCACAAGGAAATTAATGCTGGAATCATCTTCAAGTTGCTAAAATACACTAATGACAGCAAAAAGTTTGAGTCTACAACATTTAGTTAAGTTGTGAGAGCCTAAATTAACTTTTTATTGCTTTAAACGCGTTTTCAGCCCTTGTTTGTTCACTTCAGGTGAAACTGTCAAAATCTTCAAAATGAGCAAAAGCACAATGAAATTAATGCTGGAATCATCTTCAAGTTGCTAAAATACACTAATGACAGCAACAAGTTTGAGTTTACAACATTTAGTTAAGGTGTGAGAGCCAAAATGAACGTTGTATTGCTTTAAATGCATTTTCAGCCTGAATGTACACTTCAGGTGAAACTGTCAAATTCTTCAAAATGAGCAAAAGCACAATGAAATTAATTCTGGAAACATCTTCAAGTTGCTAAAATACACTAATGACAGCAACAAGTTTGAGTCTACAACATTTAGTTAAGGTGTGAAAGACAAAATGAACTTTGTATTGCTGTAAACGCGTTTTCAGCACCTGATTGTACACTTCAGGTGAAACTGTCAAAATATTCAAAATGAGCAAAAGCACAATGAAATTAATGCTGGAATCATCTTCAAGTTGCTAAAATACACTAATGACAGCAAAAAGTTTGAGTCTACAACATTTAGTTAAGGTGTGAGAGCCAAAATGAACTTTGTATTGCTGTAAACGCGTTTTCAGCACCTGAATGTACACTTCAGGTGAAACTGTCAAAATCTTCAAAATGAGCAAAAGCACAATTAAATTAATGTTGGAATCATCTTCAAGTTGCTAAAATACACTAATGACAGCAAAGAGTTTGAGTCTACAACATTTAGTTAAGGTGTGAGAGCCTAAATTAACTTTTTATTGCTTTAAACGCGTTTTCAGCCCTTGATTGTACACTTCAGGTGAAAGTGTCAAAATCTTCAAAATGAGCAAAAGCACAATGAAATTAATGCTGGAATCATCTTCAAGTTGCTAAAATACACTAATGACAGCAAAAAGTTTGAGTGTACAACATTTAGTTAAGGTGTGAGAGCCAAAATGAACTTTGTATTGCTTTAAATGCACTTTCAGCCCGAATGTACACTTCAGATGAAACTGTCAAAATCTTCAAAATGAGCAAAAACACAATGAAATTAATGCTGGAATCATCTTCAAGTTGCTAAAATACACTAATGACAGCAAAAAGTTTGAGTCTACAACATTTAGTTAAGTTGTGAGAGCCTAAATTAACTTTTTATTGCTTTAAACGCGTTTTCAGCCCTTGTTTGTTCACTTCAGGTGAAACTGTCAAAATCTTCAAAATGAGCAAAAGCACAATGAAATTAATGCTGGAATCATCTTCAAGTTGCTAAAATACACTAATGACAGCAACAAGTTTGAGTCTACAACATTTAGTTAAGGTGTGAGAGCCAAAATGAACGTTGTATTGCTTTAAATGCATTTTCAGCCCGAATGTACACTTCAGGTGAAACTGTCAAATTCTTCAAAATGAGCAAAAGCACAATGAAATTAATTCTGGAAACATCTTCAAGTTGCTAAAATACACTAATGACAGCAAAAAGTTTGAGTCTACAACATTTAGTTAAGGTGTGAGAGCCAAAATTAACTTTGTATTGCTGTAAACGCGTTTTCAGCACCTGATTGTACACTTCAGGTGAAACTGTCAAAATCTTCAAAATGAGCAAAAGCACAATGAAATTAATGCTGGAATCATCTTCAAGTTGCTAAAATACACTAATGACAGCAAAAAGTTTGAGTCTACAACATTTAGTTAAGTTGTGAGAGCCTAAATTAACTTTTTATTGCTTTAAACGCGTTTTCAGCCCTTGTTTGTTCACTTCAGGTGAAACTGTCAAAATCTTCAAAATGAGCAAAAGCACAATGAAATTAATGCTGGAATCATCTTCAAGTTGCTAAAATACACTAATGACAGCAACAAGTTTGAGTCTACAACAATTAGTTAAGGTGTGAGAGCCAAAATGAACGTTGTATTGCTTTAAATGCATTTTCAGCCCGAATGTACACTTCAGGTGAAACTGTCAAATTCTTCAAAATGAGCAAAAGCACAATGAAATTAATTCTGGAAACATCTTCAAGTTGCTAAAATACACTAATGACAGCAACAAGTTTGAGTCTACAACATTTAGTTAAGGTGTGAAAGCCAAAATGAACTTTGTATTGCTGTAAACGCGTTTTCAGCACCTGATTGTACACTTCAGGTGAAACTGTCAAAATATTCAAAATGAGCAAAAGCACAATGAAATTAATGCTGGAATCATCTTCAAGTTGCTAAAATACACTAATGACAGCAAAAAGTTTGAGTCTACAACATTTAGTTAAGGTGTGAGAGCCAAAATGAACTTTGTATTGCTGTAAACGCGTTTTCAGCACCTGAATGTACACTTCAGGTGAAACTGTCAAAATCTTCAAAATGAGCAAAAGCACAATTAAATTAATGTTGGAATCATCTTCAAGTTGCTAAAATACACTAATGACAGCAAAGAGTTTGAGTCTACAACATTTAGTTAAGGTGTGAGAGCCTAAATTAACTTTTTATTGCTTTAAACGCGTTTTCAGCCCTTGATTGTACACTTCAGGTGAAAGTGTCAAAATCTTCAAAATGAGCAAAAGCACAATGAAATGAATGCTGGAATCATCTTCAAGTTGCTAAAATACACTAATGACAGCAAAAAGTTTGAGTGTACAACATTTAGTTAAGGTGTGAGAGCCTAAATGAACTTTGTATTGCTGTAAACGCGTTTTCAGCACCTGATTGTCCACTTCAGGTGAAACTTTCAAAATCTTCAAAATTAGCAAAAGCACAATGAAATTAATGCTGGAATCATCTTCAAGTTGCTAAAATACACCAATGACAGCAAAAAGTTTGAGTCTACAACATTTAGTTAAGGTGTGAGAGCCAAAATGAACTTTGTATTGCTTTAAATGCATTTTCAGCCCGATAGTACACTTCAGGTGAAACTGTCAAAATCTTCAAAATGAGCAAAAGCACAATTAAATTAATGATGGAATCATCTTCAAGTTGCTAAAATACACTAATGACAGCAAAAAGTTTGAGTCTACAACATTTAGTTAAGGTGTGAGAGCCAAAATCAACTTTGTATTGCTGTAAACGCGTTTTCAGCACCTGATTGTACACTTCAGGTGAAACTGTCAAAATCTTCAAAATGAGCAAAAGCACAATGAAATTAATGCTGGAATCATCTTCAAGTTGCTAAAATACACTAATGACAGCAAAAAGTTTGAGTCTACAACATTTAGTTAAGTTGTGAGAGCCTAAATTAACTTTTTATTGCTTTAAACGCGTTTTCAGCCCTTGTTTGTTCACTTCAGGTGAAACTGTCAAAATCTTCAAAATGAGCAAAAGCACAATGAAATTAATGCTGGAATCATCTTCAAGTTGCTAAAATACACTAATGACAGCAACAAGTTTGAGTCTACAACATTTAGTTAAGGTGTGAGAGCCAAAATGAACGTTGTATTGCTTTAAATGCATTTTCAGCCCGAATGTACACTTCAGGTGAAACTGTCAAATTCTTCAAAATGAGCAAAAGCACAATGAAATTAATTCTGGAAACATCTTCAAGTTGCTAAAATACACTAATGACAGCAACAAGTTTGAGTCTACAACATTTAGTTAAGGTGTGAAAGCCAAAATGAACTTTGTATTGCTGTAAACGCGTTTTCAGCACCTGATTGTACACTTCAGGTGAAACTGTCAAAATATTCAAAATGAGCGAAAGCACAATGAAATTAATGCTGGAATCATCTTCAAGTTGCTAAAATACACTAATGACAGCAAAAAGTTTGAGTCTACAACATTTAGTTAAGGTGTGAGAGCCAAAATGAACTTTGTATTGCTGTAAACGCGTTTTCAGCACCTGAATGTACACTTCAGGTGAAACTGTCAAAATCTTCAAAATGAGCAAAAGCACAATGAAATTAATGCTGGAATCATCTTCAAGTTGCTAAAATACACTAATGACAGCAACAAGTTTGAGTCTACAACATTTAGTTAAGGTGTGAGAGCCTAAATGAACTTTGTATTGCTGTAAACGCGTTTTCAGCACCTGATTGTACACTTCAGGTGAAACTGTCAAAATGTTCAAAATGAGCAAAAGCACAATGAAATTAATGCTGGAATCATCTTCAAGTTGCTAAAATACACTAATGACAGCAAAAAGTTTGAGTCTACAACATTTAGTTAAGGTGTGAGAGCCAAAATTAACTTTGTATTGCTTTAAACGTGTTTTCAGCCCCTGATTGTACACTTCAGGTGAAACTGTCAAAATCTTCAAAATGAGCAAAAGCACAATGAAATTAATGCTGGAATCATCTTCAAGTTGCTAAAATACACTAATGACAGCAAAAAGTTTGAGTCTACAACATTTAGTTAAGGTGTGAGAGCCTAAATGAACTTTGTATTGCTGTAAACGCGTTTTCAGCACCTGATTGTACACTTCAGGTGAAACTTTCAAAATCTTCAAAATTAGCAAAAGCACAATGAAATTAATGCTGGAATCATCTTCAAGTTGCTAAAATACACCAATGACAGCAAAAAGTTTGAGTCTACAACATTTAGTTAAGGTGTGAGAGCCAAAATGAACTTTGTATTGCTTTAAATGCATTTTCAGCCCGATAGTACACTTCAGGAGAAACTGTCAAAATCTTCAAAATGAGCAAAAGCACAATTAAATTAATGATGGAATCATCTTCAAGTTGCTAAAATACACTAATGACAGCAAAAAGTTTGAGTCTACAACATTTAGTTAAGGTGTGAGAGCCAAAATGAACTTTGTATTGCTGTAAACGCGTTTTCAGCACCTGATTGTACACTTCAGGTGAAACTGTCAAAATCTTCAAAATGAGCAAAAGCACAATGAAATTAATGCTGGAATCATCTTCAAGTTGCTAAAATACACTAATGACAGCAAAAAGTTTGAGTCTACAATATTTAGTTAAGGTGTGAGAGCCAAAATGAACTTTGTATTGCTTTAAAATTCATTTTCAGCCCGATTGTACACTTCAGGTGAAACTGTCAAAATCTTCAAAATGAGCAAAAGCACAATGAAATTAATGTTGGAATCATCTTCAAGTTGCTAAAATACACTAATGACAGCAAAAAGTTTGAGTCTACAACATTTAGTTGAGGTGTGAGAGCCTAAATGAACTTTTTATTGCTGTAAACGCGTTTTCAGCCCTTGATTGTACAATTCAGGTGAAACTGTCAAAATCTTCAACATGAGCAAAAGCACAATGAAATTAATGCTGGAATCATATTCAAGTTGCTAAAATACACTAATGACAGCAACAATTTTGAGTCTACAACATTTAGTTAAGGTGTGAGAGCCTAAATGAACTTTGTATTGCTGTAAACGCGTTTTCAGCACCTGATTGTACACTTCAGGTGAAACTGTCAAAATCTTCAAAATGAGCAAAAGCACAATGAAATTAATGCTGGAATCATCTTCAAGTTGCTAAAATACACTAATGACAGCAACAAGTTTGAGTCTACAACATTTAGTTAAGGTGTGAGAGCCAAAATGAACTTTGTATTGCTTTAAATGCATTTTCAGCCCGATAGTACACTTCAGGTGAAACTGTCAAAATCTTCAAAATGAGCAAAAGCACAATTAAATTAATGATGGAATCATCTTCAAGTTGCTAAAATACACTAATGACAGCAAAAAGTTTGAGTCTACAACATTTAGTTAAGGTGTGAGAGCCAAAATGAACTTTGTATTGCTGTAAACGCGTTTTCAGCACCTGATTGTACACTTCAGGTGAAACTGTCAAAATCTTCAAAATGAGCAAAAGCACAATGAAATTAATGTTGGAATCATCTTCAAGTTGCTAAAATACACTAATGACAGCAAAGAGTTTGAGTCTACAACATTTAGTTAAGGTGTGAGAGCCTAAATGAACTTTGTATTGCTTTAAACGCGTTTTCAGCCCTTGATTGTACGCTTCAGGTGAAACTGTCAAAATCTTCAAAATGAGCAAAAGCACAATGAAATTAATGCTGGAATCATCTTCAAGTTGCTAAAATACACTAATGACAGCAACAAGTTTGAGTCTACAACATTTAGTTAAGGTTTGAGAGTCAAAATGAACGTTGTATTGCTTTAAATGCATTTTCAGCCCGAATGTACACTTCAGGTGAAACTGTCAAATTCTTCAAAATGAGCAAAAGCACAATGAAATTAATTCTGGAAACATCTTCAAGTTGCTAAAATACACTAATGACAGCAACAAGTTTGAGTCTACAACATTTAGTTAAGGTGTGAGAGCCAAAATGAACTTTGTATTGCTGTAAACGCGTTTTCAGCACCTGAATGTACACTTCAGGTGAAACTGTCAAAATCTTCAAAATGAGCAAAAGCACAATTAAATTAATGTTGGAATCATCTTCAAGTTGCTAAAATACACTAATGACAGCAAAGAGTTTGAGTCTACAACATTTAGTTAAGGTGTGAGAGCCTAAATTAACTTTTTATTGCTTTAAACGCGTTTTCAGCCCTTGATTGTACACTTCAGGTGAAAGTGTCAAAATCTTCAAAATGAGCAAAAGCACAATGAAATTAATGCTGGAATCATCTTCAAGTTGCTAAAATACACTAATGACAGCAAAAAGTTTGAGTGTACAACATTTAGTTAAGGTGTGAGAGCCAAAATGAACTTTGTATTGCTTTAAATGCACTTTCAGCCCGAATGTACACTTCAGATGAAACTGTCAAAATCTTCAAAATGAGCAAAAGCACAATGAAATTAATGCTGGAATCATCTTCATGTTGCTAAAATACACTAATGACAGCAAAAAGTTTGAGTCTACAACATTTAGTTAAGGTGTGAGAGCCTAAATTAACTTTGTATTGCTTTAAACGCGTTTTCAGCCCTTGTTTGTTCACTTCAGGTGAAACTGTCAAAATCTTCAAAATGAGCAAAAGCACAATGAAATTAATGCTGGAATCATCTTCAAGTTGCTAAAATACACTAATGACAGCAACAAGTTTGAGTCTACAACAATTAGTTAAGGTGTGAGAGCCAAAATGAACGTTGTATTGCTTTAAATGCATTTTCAGCCCGAATGTACACTTCAGGTGAAACTGTCAAATTCTTCAAAATGAGCAAAAGCACAATGAAATTAATTCTGGAAACATCTTCAAGTTGCTAAAATACACTAATGACAGCAACAAGTTTGAGTCTACAACATTTAGTTAAGGTGTGAAAGCCAAAATGAACTTTGTATTGCTGTAAACGCGTTTTCAGCACCTGATTGTACACTTCAGGTGAAACTGTCAAAATATTCAAAATGAGCAAAAGCACAATGAAATTAATGCTGGAATCATCTTCAAGTTGCTAAAATACACTAATGACAGCAAAAAGTTTGAGTGTACAACATTTAGTTAAGGTGTGAGAGCCAAAATGAACGTTGTATTGCTTTAAATCCATTTTCAGCCTGAATGTACACTTCAGGTGAAACTGTCAAATTCTTCAAAATGAGCAAAAGCACAATGAAATTAATTCTGGAAACATCTTCAAGTTGCTAAAATACACTAATGACAGCAACAAGTTTGAGTCTACAACATTTAGTTAAGGTGTGAAAGCCAAAATGAACTTTGTATTGCTGTAAACGCGTTTTCAGCACCTGATTGTACACTTCAGGTGAAACTGTCAAAATATTCAAAATGAGCAAAAGCACAATGAAATTAATGCTGGAATCATCTTCAAGTTGCTAAAATACACTAATGACAGCAAAAAGTTTGAGTCTACAACATTTAGTTAAGGTGTGAGAGCCAAAATGAACTTTGTATTGCTGTAAACGCGTTTTCAGCACCTGAATGTACACTTCAGGTGAAACTGTCAAAATCTTCAAAATGAGCAAAAGCACAATTAAATTAATGTTGGAATCATCTTCAAGTTGCTAAAATACACTAATGACAGCAAAGAGTTTGAGTCTACAACATTTAGTTAAGGTGTGAGAGCCTAAATTAACTTTTTATTGCTTTTAACGCGTTTTCAGCCCTTGATTGTACACTTCAGGTGAAAGTGTCAAAATCTTCAAAATGAGCAAAAGCACAATGAAATTAATGCTGGAATCATCTTCAAGTTGCTAAAATCCACTAATGACAGCAAAAAGTTTGAGTGTACAACATTTAGTTAAGGTGTGAGAGCCAAAATGAACTTTGTATTGCTTTAAATGCACTTTCAGCCCGAATGTACACTTCAGATGAAACTGTCAAAATCTTCAAAATGAGCAAAAACACAATGAAATTAATGCTGGAATCATCTTCAAGTTGCTAAAATACACTAATGACAGCAAAAAGTTTGAGTCTACAACATTTAGTTAAGGTGTGAGAGCCTAAATGAACTTTGTATTGCTGTAAACGCGTTTTCAGCACCTGATTGTACACTTCAGGTGAAACTTTCAAAATCTTCAAAATTAGCAAAAGCACAATGAAATTAATGCTGGAATCATCTTCAAGTTGCTAAAATACACCAATGACAGCAAAAAGTTTGAGTCTACAACATTTAGTTAAGGTGTGAGAGCCAAAATGAACTTTGTATTGCTTTAAATGCATTTTCAGCCCGATAGTACACTTCAGGTGAAACTGTCAAAATCTTCAAAATGAGCAAAAGCACAATTAAATTAATGATGGAATCATCTTCAAGTTGCTAAAATACACTAATGACAGCAAAAAGTTTGAGTCTACAACATTTAGTTAAGGTGTGAGAGCCAAAATCAACTTTGTATTGCTGTAAACGCGTTTTCAGCACCTGATTGTACACTTCAGGTGAAACTGTCAAAATCTTCAAAATGAGCAAAAGCACAATGAAATTAATGCTGGAATCATCTTCAAGTTGCTAAAATACACTAATGACAGCAAAAAGTTTGAGTCTACAACATTTAGTTAAGTTGTGAGAGCCTAAATTAACTTTTTATTGCTTTAAACGCGTTTTCAGCCCTTGTTTGTTCACTTCAGGTGAAACTGTCAAAATCTTCAAAATGAGCAAAAGCACAATGAAATTAATGCTGGAATCATCTTCAAGTTGCTAAAATACACTAATGACAGCAACAAGTTTGAGTCTACAACATTTAGTTAAGGTGTGAGAGCCAAAATGAACTTTGTATTGCTTTAAATGCATTTTCAGCCCGATTGTACACTTCAGGTGAAACTGTCAAAATCTTCAAAATGAGCAAAAGCACAATGAAATTAATGCTGGAATCATCTTCAAGTTTCTAAAATACACTAATGACAGCAAAAAGTTTGAGTCTACAACATTTAGTTAAGGTGTGAGAGCCAAAATGAACTTTGTATTGCTTTAAATGCATTTTCAGCCCGATTGTACACTTCAGGTGAAACTGTCAAAATCTTCAAAATGAGCAAAAGCACAATGAAATTAATTCTGGAAACATCTTCAAGTTGCTAAAATACACTAATGACAGCAACAAGTTTGAGTCTACAACATTTAGTTAAGGTGTGAAAGCCAAAATGAACTTTGTATTGCTGTAAACGCGTTTTCAGCACCTGATTGTACACTTCAGGTGAAACTGTCAAAATATTCAAAATGAGCAAAAGCACAATGAAATTAATGCTGGAATCATCTTCAAGTTGCTAAAATACACTAATGACAGCAAAAAGTTTGAGTCTACAACATTTAGTTAAGGTGTGAGAGCCAAAATGAACTTTGTATTGCTGTAAACGCGTTTTCAGCACCTGAATGTACACTTCAGGTGAAACTGTCAAAATCTTCAAAATGAGCAAAAGCACAATGAAATTAATGCTGGAATCATCTTCAAGTTGCTAAAATACACTAATGACAGCAACAAGTTTGAGTCTACAACATTTAGTTAAGGTGTGAGAGCCTAAATGAACTTTGTATTGCTGTAAACGCGTTTTCAGCACCTGATTGTACACTTCAGGTGAAACTGTCAAAATGTTCAAAATGAGCAAAAGCACAATGAAATTAATGCTGGAATCATCTTCAAGTTGCTAAAATACACTAATGACAGCAAAAAGTTTGAGTCTACAACATTTAGTTAAGGTGTGAGAGCCAAAATTAACTTTGTATTGCTTTAAACGTGTTTTCAGCCCCTGATTGTACACTTCAGGTGAAACTGTCAAAATCTTCAAAATGAGCAAAAGCACAATGAAATTAATGCTGGAATCATCTTCATGTTGCTAAAATACACTAATGACAGCAAAAAGTTTGAGTCTACAACATTTAGTTAAGGTGTGAGAGCCTAAATGAACTTTGTATTGCTGTAAACGCGTTTTCAGCACCTGTTTGTACACTTCAGGTGAAACTTTCAAAATCTTCAAAATTAGCAAAAGCACAATGAAATTAATGCTGGAATCATCTTCAAGTTGCTAAAATACACCAATGACAGCAAAAAGTTTGAGTCTACAACATTTAGTTAAGGTGTGAGAGCCAAAATGAACTTTGTATTGCTTTAAATGCATTTTCAGCCCGATAGTACACTTCAGGTGAAACTGTCAAAATCTTCAAAATGAGCAAAAGCACAATTAAATTAATGATGGAATCATCTTCAAGTTGCTAAAATACACTAATGACAGCAAAAAGTTTGAGTCTACAACATTTAGTTAAGGTGTGAGAGCCTAAATGAACTTTGTATTGCTGTAAACGCGTTTTCAGCACCTGATTGTACACTTCAGGTGAAACTTTCAAAATCTTCAAAATTAGCAAAAGCACAATGAAATTAATGCTGGAATCATCTTCAAGTTGCTAAAATACACCAATGACAGCAAAAAGTTTGAGTCTACAACATTTAGTTAAGGTGTGAGAGCCAAAATGAACTTTGTATTGCTTTAAATGCATTTTCAGCCCGATAGTACACTTCAGGAGAAACTGTCAAAATCTTCAAAATGAGCAAAAGCACAATTAAATTAATGATGGAATCATCTTCAAGTTGCTAAAATACACTAATGACAGCAAAAAGTTTGAGTCTACAACATTTAGTTAAGGTGTGAGAGCCAAAATGAACTTTGTATTGCTGTAAACGCGTTTTCAGCACCTGATTGTACACTTCAGGTGAAACTGTCAAAATCTTCAAAATGAGCAAAAGCACAATGAAATTAATGCTGGAATCATCTTCAAGTTGCTAAAATACACTAATGACAGCAAAAAGTTTGAGTCTACAATATTTAGTTAAGGTGTGAGAGCCAAAATGAACTTTGTATTGCTTTAAAATTCATTTTCAGCCCGATTGTACACTTCAGGTGAAACTGTCAAAATCTTCAAAATGAGCAAAAGCACAATGAAATTAATGTTGGAATCATCTTCAAGTTGCTAAAATACACTAATGACAGCAAAAAGTTTGAGTCTACAACATTTAGTTGAGGTGTGAGAGCCTAAATGAACTTTTTATTGCTGTAAACGCGTTTTCAGCCCTTGATTGTACAATTCAGGTGAAACTGTCAAAATCTTCAACATGAGCAAAAGCACAATGAAATTAATGCTGGAATCATATTCAAGTTGCTAAAATACACTAATGACAGCAACAATTTTGAGTCTACAACATTTAGTTAAGGTGTGAGAGCCTAAATGAACTTTGTATTGCTGTAAACGCGTTTTCAGCACCTGATTGTACACTTCAGGTGAAACTGTCAAAATCTTCAAAATGAGCAAAAGCACAATGAAATTAATGCTGGAATCATCTTCAAGTTGCTAAAATACACTAATGACAGCAACAAGTTTGAGTCTACAACATTTAGTTAAGGTGTGAGAGCCAAAATGAACTTTGTATTGCTTTAAATGCATTTTCAGCCCGATAGTACACTTCAGGTGAAACTGTCAAAATCTTCAAAATGAGCAAAAGCACAATTAAATTAATGATGGAATCATCTTCAAGTTGCTAAAATACACTAATGACAGCAAAAAGTTTGAGTCTACAACATTTAGTTAAGGTGTGAGAGCCAAAATGAACTTTGTATTGCTGTAAACGCGTTTTCAGCACCTGATTGTACACTTCAGGTGAAACTGTCAAAATCTTCAAAATGAGCAAAAGCACAATGAAATTAATGTTGGAATCATCTTCAAGTTGCTAAAATACACTAATGACAGCAAAGAGTTTGAGTCTACAACATTTAGTTAAGGTGTGAGAGCCTAAATTAACTTTTTATTGCTTTAAACGCGTTTTCAGCCCTTGATTGTACGCTTCAGGTGAAACTGTCAAATTCTTCAAAATGAGCAAAAGCACAATGAAATTAATTCTGGAAACATCTTCAAGTTGCTAAAATACACTAATGACAGCAACAAGTTTGAGTCTACAACATTTAGTTAAGGTGTGAGAGCCAAAATGAACTTTGTATTGCTGTAAACGCGTTTTCAGCACCTGAATGTACACTTCAGGTGAAACTGTCAAAATCTTCAAAATGAGCAAAAGCACAATTAAATTAATGTTGGAATCATCTTCAAGTTGCTAAAATACACTAATGACAGCAAAGAGTTTGAGTCTACAACATTTAGTTAAGGTGTGAGAGCCTAAATTAACTTTTTATTGCTTTAAACGCGTTTTCAGCCCTTGATTGTACACTTCAGGTGAAAGTGTCAAAATCTTCAAAATGAGCAAAAGCACAATGAAATTAATGCTGGAATCATCTTCAAGTTGCTAAAATACACTAATGACAGCAAAAAGTTTGAGTCTACAACATTTAGTTAAGGTGTGAGAGCCAAAATGAACTTTGTATTGCTTTAAATGCACTTTCAGCCCGAATGTACACTTCAGATGAAACTGTCAAAATCTTCAAAATGAGCAAAAGCACAATGAAATTAATGCTGGAATCATCTTCATGTTGCTAAAATACACTAATGACAGCAAAAAGTTTGAGTCTACAACATTTAGTTAAGGTGTGAGAGCCTAAATTAACTTTGTATTGCTTTAAACGCGTTTTCAGCCCTTGTTTGTTCACTTCAGGTGAAACTGTCAAAATCTTCAAAATGAGCAAAAGCACAATGAAATTAATGCTGGAATCATCTTCAAGTTGCTAAAATACACTAATGACAGCAACAAGTTTGAGTCTACAACAATTAGTTAAGGTGTGAGAGCCAAAATGAACGTTGTATTGCTTTAAATGCATTTTCAGCCCGAATGTACACTTCAGGTGAAACTGTCAAATTCTTCAAAATGAGCAAAAGCACAATGAAATTAATTCTGGAAACATCTTCAAGTTGCTAAAATACACTAATGACAGCAACAAGTTTGAGTCTACAACATTTAGTTAAGGTGTGAAAGCCAAAATGAACTTTGTATTGCTGTAAACGCGTTTTCAGCACCTGATTGTACACTTCAGGTGAAACTGTCAAAATATTCAAAATGAGCAAAAGCACAATGAAATTAATGCTGGAATCATCTTCAAGTTGCTAAAATACACTAATGACAGCAAAAAGTTTGAGTCTACAACATTTAGTTAAGGTGTGAGAGCCAAAATGAACGTTGTATTGCTTTAAATCCATTTTCAGCCTGAATGTACACTTCAGGTGAAACTGTCAAATTCTTCAAAATGAGCAAAAGCACAATGAAATTAATTCTGGAAACATCTTCAAGTTGCTAAAATACACTAATGACAGCAACAAGTTTGAGTCTACAACATTTAGTTAAGGTGTGAAAGCCAAAATGAACTTTGTATTGCTGTAAACGCGTTTTCAGCACCTGATTGTACACTTCAGGTGAAACTGTCAAAATATTCAAAATGAGCAAAAGCACAATGAAATTAATGCTGGAATCATCTTCAAGTTGCTAAAATACACTAATGACAGCAAAAAGTTTGAGTCTACAACATTTAGTTAAGGTGTGAGAGCCAAAATGAACTTTGTATTGCTGTAAACGCGTTTTCAGCACCTGAATGTACACTTCAGGTGAAACTGTCAAAATCTTCAAAATGAGCAAAAGCACAATTAAATTAATGTTGGAATCATCTTCAAGTTGCTAAAATACACTAATGACAGCAAAGAGTTTGAGTCTACAACATTTAGTTAAGGTGTGAGAGCCTAAATTAACTTTTTATTGCTTTAAACGCGTTTTCAGCCCTTGATTGTACACTTCAGGTGAAAGTGTCAAAATCTTCAAAATGAGCAAAAGCACAATGAAATTAATTCTGGAAACATCTTCAAGTTGCTAAAATACACTAATGACAGCAACAAGTTTGAGTCTACAACATTTAGTTAAGGTGTGAAAGCCAAAATGAACTTTGTATTGCTGTAAACGCGTTTTCAGCACCTGATTGTACACTTCAGGTGAAACTGTCAAAATATTCAAAATGAGCAAAAGCACAATGAAATTAATGCTGGAATCATCTTCAAGTTGCTAAAATACACTAATGACAGCAAAAAGTTTGAGTCTACAACATTTAGTTAAGGTGTGAGAGCCAAAATGAACGTTGTATTGCTTTAAATCCATTTTCAGCCTGAATGTACACTTCAGGTGAAACTGTCAAATTCTTCAAAATGAGCAAAAGCACAATGAAATTAATTCTGGAAACATCTTCAAGTTGCTAAAATACACTAATGACAGCAACAAGTTTGAGTCTACAACATTTAGTTAAGGTGTGAAAGCCAAAATGAACTTTGTATTGCTGTAAACGCGTTTTCAGCACCTGATTGTACACTTCAGGTGAAACTGTCAAAATATTCAAAATGAGCAAAAGCACAATGAAATTAATGCTGGAATCATCTTCAAGTTGCTAAAATACACTAATGACAGCAAAAAGTTTGAGTCTACAACATTTAGTTAAGGTGTGAGAGCCAAAATGAACTTTGTATTGCTGTAAACGCGTTTTCAGCACCTGAATGTACACTTCAGGTGAAACTGTCAAAATCTTCAAAATGAGCAAAAGCACAATTAAATTAATGTTGGAATCATCTTCAAGTTGCTAAAATACACTAATGACAGCAAAGAGTTTGAGTCTACAACATTTAGTTAAGGTGTGAGAGCCTAAATTAACTTTTTATTGCTTTAAACGCGTTTTCAGCCCTTGATTGTACACTTCAGGTGAAAGTGTCAAAATCTTCAAAATGAGCAAAAGCACAATGAAATTAATGCTGGAATCATCTTCAAGTTGCTAAAATCCACTAATGACAGCAAAAAGTTTGAGTGTACAACATTTAGTTAAGGTGTGAGAGCCAAAATGAACGTTGTATTGCTTTAAATCCATTTTCAGCCTGAATGTACACTTCAGGTGAAACTGTCAAATTCTTCAAAATGAGCAAAAGCACAATGAAATTAATTCTGGAAACATCTTCAAGTTGCTAAAATACACTAATGACAGCAACAAGTTTGAGTCTACAACATTTAGTTAAGGTGTGAAAGCCAAAATGAACTTTGTATTGCTGTAAACGCGTTTTCAGCACCTGATTGTACACTTCAGGTGAAACTGTCAAAATATTCAAAATGAGCAAAAGCACAATGAAATTAATGCTGGAATCATCTTCAAGTTGCTAAAATACACTAATGACAGCAAAAAGTTTGAGTCTACAACATTTAGTTAAGGTGTGAGAGCCAAAATGAACTTTGTATTGCTGTAAACGCGTTTTCAGCACCTGAATGTACACTTCAGGTGAAACTGTCAAAATCTTCAAAATGAGCAAAAGCACAATGAAATTAATGCTGGAATCATCTTCAAGTTGCTAAAATACACTAATGACAGCAACAAGTTTGAGTCTACAACATTTAGTTAAGGTGTGAGAGCCTAAATGAACTTTGTATTGCTGTAAACGCGTTTTCAGCACCTGATTGTACACTTCAGGTGAAACTGTCAAAATGTTCAAAATGAGCAAAAGCACAATGAAATTAATGCTGGAATCATCTTCAAGTTGCTAAAATACACTAATGACAGCAAAAAGTTTGAGTCTACAACATTTAGTTAAGGTGTGAGAGCCAAAATTAACTTTGTATTGCTTTAAACGTGTTTTCAGCCCCTGATTGTACACTTCAGGTGAAACTGTCAAAATCTTCAAAATGAGCAAAAGCACAATGAAATTAATGCTGGAATCATCTTCATGTTGCTAAAATACACTAATGACAGCAAAAAGTTTGAGTCTACAACATTTAGTTAAGGTGTGAGAGCCTAAATGAACTTTGTATTGCTGTAAACGCGTTTTCAGCACCTGTTTGTACACTTCAGGTGAAACTTTCAAAATCTTCAAAATTAGCAAAAGCACAATGAAATTAATGCTGGAATCATCTTCAAGTTGCTAAAATACACCAATGACAGCAAAAAGTTTGAGTCTACAACATTTAGTTAAGGTGTGAGAGCCAAAATGAACTTTGTATTGCTTTAAATGCATTTTCAGCCCGATAGTACACTTCAGGTGAAACTGTCAAAATCTTCAAAATGAGCAAAAGCACAATTAAATTAATGATGGAATCATCTTCAAGTTGCTAAAATACACTAATGACAGCAAAAAGTTTGAGTCTACAACATTTAGTTAAGGTGTGAGAGCCTAAATGAACTTTGTATTGCTGTAAACGCGTTTTCAGCACCTGATTGTACACTTCAGGTGAAACTTTCAAAATCTTCAAAATTAGCAAAAGCACAATGAAATTAATGCTGGAATCATCTTCAAGTTGCTAAAATACACCAATGACAGCAAAAAGTTTGAGTCTACAACATTTAGTTAAGGTGTGAGAGCCAAAATGAACTTTGTATTGCTTTAAATGCATTTTCAGCCCGATAGTACACTTCAGGAGAAACTGTCAAAATCTTCAAAATGAGCAAAAGCACAATTAAATTAATGATGGAATCATCTTCAAGTTGCTAAAATACACTAATGACAGCAAAAAGTTTGAGTCTACAACATTTAGTTAAGGTGTGAGAGCCAAAATGAACTTTGTATTGCTGTAAACGCGTTTTCAGCACCTGATTGTACACTTCAGGTGAAACTGTCAAAATCTTCAAAATGAGCAAAAGCACAATGAAATTAATGCTGGAATCATCTTCAAGTTGCTAAAATACACTAATGACAGCAAAAAGTTTGAGTCTACAATATTTAGTTAAGGTGTGAGAGCCAAAATGAACTTTGTATTGCTTTAAAATTCATTTTCAGCCCGATTGTACACTTCAGGTGAAACTGTCAAAATCTTCAAAATGAGCAAAAGCACAATGAAATTAATGTTGGAATCATCTTCAAGTTGCTAAAATACACTAATGACAGCAAAAAGTTTGAGTCTACAACATTTAGTTGAGGTGTGAGAGCCTAAATGAACTTTTTATTGCTGTAAACGCGTTTTCAGCCCTTGATTGTACAATTCAGGTGAAACTGTCAAAATCTTCAACATGAGCAAAAGCACAATGAAATTAATGCTGGAATCATATTCAAGTTGCTAAAATACACTAATGACAGCAACAATTTTGAGTCTACAACATTTAGTTAAGGTGTGAGAGCCTAAATGAACTTTGTATTGCTGTAAACGCGTTTTCAGCACCTGATTGTACACTTCAGGTGAAACTGTCAAAATCTTCAAAATGAGCAAAAGCACAATGAAATTAATGCTGGAATCATCTTCAAGTTGCTAAAATACACTAATGACAGCAACAAGTTTGAGTCTACAACATTTAGTTAAGGTGTGAGAGCCAAAATGAACTTTGTATTGCTTTAAATGCATTTTCAGCCCGATAGTACACTTCAGGTGAAACTGTCAAAATCTTCAAAATGAGCAAAAGCACAATTAAATTAATGATGGAATCATCTTCAAGTTGCTAAAATACACTAATGACAGCAAAAAGTTTGAGTCTACAACATTTAGTTAAGGTGTGAGAGCCAAAATGAACTTTGTATTGCTGTAAACGCGTTTTCAGCACCTGATTGTACACTTCAGGTGAAACTGTCAAAATCTTCAAAATGAGCAAAAGCACAATGAAATTAATGTTGGAATCATCTTCAAGTTGCTAAAATACACTAATGACAGCAAAGAGTTTGAGTCTACAACATTTAGTTAAGGTGTGAGAGCCTAAATTAACTTTTTATTGCTTTAAACGCGTTTTCAGCCCTTGATTGTACGCTTCAGGTGAAACTGTCAAAATCTTCAAAATGAGCAAAAGCACAATGAAATTAATGCTGGAATCATCTTCAAGTTGCTAAAATACACTAATGACAGCAACAAGTTTGAGTCTACAACATTTAGTTAAGGTTTGAGAGTCAAAATGAACGTTGTATTGCTTTAAATGCATTTTCAGCCCGAATGTACACTTCAGGTGAAACTGTCAAATTCTTCAAAATGAGCAAAAGCACAATGAAATTAATTCTGGAAACATCTTCAAGTTGCTAAAATACACTAATGACAGCAACAAGTTTGAGTCTACAACATTTAGTTAAGGTGTGAGAGCCAAAATGAACTTTGTATTGCTGTAAACGCGTTTTCAGCACCTGAATGTACACTTCAGGTGAAACTGTCAAAATCTTCAAAATGAGCAAAAGCACAATTAAATTAATGTTGGAATCATCTTCAAGTTGCTAAAATACACTAATGACAGCAAAGAGTTTGAGTCTACAACATTTAGTTAAGGTGTGAGAGCCTAAATTAACTTTTTATTGCTTTAAACGCGTTTTCAGCCCTTGATTGTACACTTCAGGTGAAAGTGTCAAAATCTTCAAAATGAGCAAAAGCACAATGAAATTAATGCTGGAATCATCTTCAAGTTGCTAAAATACACTAATGACAGCAAAAAGTTTGAGTCTACAACATTTAGTTAAGGTGTGAGAGCCAAAATGAACTTTGTATTGCTTTAAATGCACTTTCAGCCCGAATGTACACTTCAGATGAAACTGTCAAAATCTTCAAAATGAGCAAAAGCACAATGAAATTAATGCTGGAATCATCTTCATGTTGCTAAAATACACTAATGACAGCAAAAAGTTTGAGTCTACAACATTTAGTTAAGGTGTGAGAGCCTAAATTAACTTTGTATTGCTTTAAACGCGTTTTCAGCCCTTGTTTGTTCACTTCAGGTGAAACTGTCAAAATCTTCAAAATGAGCAAAAGCACAATGAAATTAATGCTGGAATCATCTTCAAGTTGCTAAAATACACTAATGACAGCAACAAGTTTGAGTCTACAACAATTAGTTAAGGTGTGAGAGCCAAAATGAACGTTGTATTGCTTTAAATGCATTTTCAGCCCGAATGTACACTTCAGGTGAAACTGTCAAATTCTTCAAAATGAGCAAAAGCACAATGAAATTAATTCTGGAAACATCTTCAAGTTGCTAAAATACACTAATGACAGCAACAAGTTTGAGTCTACAACATTTAGTTAAGGTGTGAAAGCCAAAATGAACTTTGTATTGCTGTAAACGCGTTTTCAGCACCTGATTGTACACTTCAGGTGAAACTGTCAAAATATTCAAAATGAGCAAAAGCACAATGAAATTAATGCTGGAATCATCTTCAAGTTGCTAAAATACACTAATGACAGCAAAAAGTTTGAGTCTACAACATTTAGTTAAGGTGTGAGAGCCAAAATGAACGTTGTATTGATTTAAATCCATTTTCAGCCTGAATGTACACTTCAGGTGAAACTGTCAAATTCTTCAAAATGAGCAAAAGCACAATGAAATTAATTCTGGAAACATCTTCAAGTTGCTAAAATACACTAATGACAGCAACAAGTTTGAGTCTACAACATTTAGTTAAGGTGTGAAAGCCAAAATGAACTTTGTATTGCTGTAAACGCGTTTTCAGCACCTGATTGTACACTTCAGGTGAAACTGTCAAAATATTCAAAATGAGCAAAAGCACAATGAAATTAATGCTGGAATCATCTTCAAGTTGCTAAAATACACTAATGACAGCAAAAAGTTTGAGTCTACAACATTTAGTTAAGGTGTGAGAGCCAAAATGAACTTTGTATTGCTGTAAACGCGTTTTCAGCACCTGAATGTACACTTCAGGTGAAACTGTCAAAATCTTCAAAATGAGCAAAAGCACAATTAAATTAATGTTGGAATCATCTTCAAGTTGCTAAAATACACTAATGACAGCAAAGAGTTTGAGTCTACAACATTTAGTTAAGGTGTGAGAGCCTAAATTAACTTTTTATTGCTTTAAACGCGTTTTCAGCCCTTGATTGTACACTTCAGGTGAAAGTGTCAAAATCTTCAAAATGAGCAAAAGCACAATGAAATTAATGCTGGAATCATCTTCAAGTTGCTAAAATCCACTAATGACAGCAAAAAGTTTGAGTGTACAACATTTAGTTAAGGTGTGAGAGCCAAAATGAACTTTGTATTGCTTTAAATGCACTTTCAGCCCGAATGTACACTTCAGATGAAACTGTCAAAATCTTCAAAATGAGCAAAAACACAATGAAATTAATGCTGGAATCATCTTCAAGTTGCTAAAATACACTAATGACAGCAAAAAGTTTGAGTCTACAACATTTAGTTAAGGTGTGAGAGCTTAAATGAACTTTGTATTGCTGTAAACGCGTTTTCAGCACCTGATTGTACACTTCAGGTGAAACTTTCAAAATCTTCAAAATTAGCAAAAGCACAATGAAATTAATGCTGGAATCATCTTCAAGTTGCTAAAATACACCAATGACAGCAAAAAGTTTGAGTCTACAACATTTAGTTAAGGTGTGAGAGCCAAAATGAACTTTGTATTGCTTTAAATGCATTTTCAGCCCGATAGTACACTTCAGGTGAAACTGTCAAAATCTTCAAAATGAGCAAAAGCACAATTAAATTAATGATGGAATCATCTTCAAGTTGCTAAAATACACTAATGACAGCAAAAAGTTTGAGTCTACAACATTTAGTTAAGGTGTGAGAGCCAAAATCAACTTTGTATTGCTGTAAACGCGTTTTCAGCACCTGATTGTACACTTCAGGTGAAACTGTCAAAATCTTCAAAATGAGCAAAAGCACAATGAAATTAATGCTGGAATCATCTTCAAGTTGCTAAAATACACTAATGACAGCAAAAAGTTTGAGTCTACAACATTTAGTTAAGTTGTGAGAGCCTAAATTAACTTTTTATTGCTTTAAACGCGTTTTCAGCCCTTGTTTGTTCACTTCAGGTGAAACTGTCAAAATCTTCAAAATGAGCAAAAGCACAATGAAATTAATGCTGGAATCATCTTCAAGTTGCTAAAATACACTAATGACAGCAACAAGTTTGAGTCTACAACATTTAGTTAAGGTGTGAGAGCCAAAATGAACGTTGTATTGCTTTAAATGCATTTTCAGCCCGAATGTACACTTCAGGTGAAACTGTCAAATTCTTCAAAATGAGCAAAAGCACAATGAAATTAATTCTGGAAACATCTTCAAGTTGCTAAAATACACTAATGACAGCAACAAGTTTGAGTCTACAACATTTAGTTAAGGTGTGAAAGCCAAAATGAACTTTGTATTGCTGTAAACGCGTTTTCAGCACCTGATTGTACACTTCAGGTGAAACTGTCAAAATATTCAAAATGAGCAAAAGCACAATGAAATTAATGCTGGAATCATCTTCAAGTTGCTAAAATACACTAATGACAGCAAAAAGTTTGAGTCTACAACATTTAGTTAAGGTGTGAGAGCCAAAATGAACTTTGTATTGCTGTAAACGCGTTTTCAGCACCTGAATGTACACTTCAGGTGAAACTGTCAAAATCTTCAAAATGAGCAAAAGCACAATGAAATTAATGCTGGAATCATCTTCAAGTTGCTAAAATACACTAATGACAGCAACAAGTTTGAGTCTACAACATTTAGTTAAGGTGTGAGAGCCTAAATGAACTTTGTATTGCTGTAAACGCGTTTTCAGCACCTGATTGTACACTTCAGGTGAAACTGTCAAAATGTTCAAAATGAGCAAAAGCACAATGAAATTAATGCTGGAATCATCTTCAAGTTGCTAAAATACACTAATGACAGCAAAAAGTTTGAGTCTACAACATTTAGTTAAGGTGTGAGAGCCAAAATTAACTTTGTATTGCTTTAAACGTGTTTTCAGCCCCTGATTGTACACTTCAGGTGAAACTGTCAAAATCTTCAAAATGAGCAAAAGCACAATGAAATTAATGCTGGAATCATCTTCATGTTGCTAAAATACACTAATGACAGCAAAAAGTTTGAGTCTACAACATTTAGTTAAGGTGTGAGAGCCTAAATGAACTTTGTATTGCTGTAAACGCGTTTTCAGCACCTGATTGTACACTTCAGGTGAAACTTTCAAAATCTTCAAAATTAGCAAAAGCACAATGAAATTAATGCTGGAATCATCTTCAAGTTGCTAAAATACACCAATGACAGCAAAAAGTTTGAGTCTACAACATTTAGTTAAGGTGTGAGAGCCAAAATGAACTTTGTATTGCTTTAAATGCATTTTCAGCCCGATAGTACACTTCAGGTGAAACTGTCAAAATCTTCAAAATGAGCAAAAGCACAATTAAATTAATGATGGAATCATCTTCAAGTTGCTAAAATACACTAATGACAGCAAAAAGTTTGAGTCTACAACATTTAGTTAAGGTGTGAGAACCAAAATGAACTTTGTATTGCTGTAAACGCGTTTTCAGCACCTGATTGTACACTTCAGGTGAAACTGTCAAAATCTTCAAAATGAGCAAAAGCACAATGAAATTAATGCTGGAATCATCTTCAAGTTGCTAAAATACACTAATGACAGCAAAAAGTTTGAGTCTACAATATTTAGTTAAGGTGTGAGAGCCAAAATGAACTTTGTATTGCTTTAAAATTCATTTTCAGCCCGATTGTACACTTCAGGTGAAACTGTCAAAATCTTCAAAATGAGCAAAAGCACAATGAAATTAATGTTGGAATCATCTTCAAGTTGCTAAAATACACTAAAGACAGCAAAAAGTTTGAGTCTACAACATTTAGTTGAGGTGTGAGAGCCTAAATGAACTTTTTATTGCTGTAAACGCGTTTTCAGCCCTTGATTGTACAATTCAGGTGAAACTGTCAAAATCTTCAACATGAGCAAAAGCACAATGAAATTAATGCTGGAATCATATTCAAGTTGCTAAAATACACTAATGACAGCAACAATTTTGAGTCTACAACATTTAGTTAAGGTGTGAGAGCCTAAATGAACTTTGTATTGCTGTAAACGCGTTTTCAGCACCTGATTGTACACTTCAGGTGAAACTGTCAAAATCTTCAAAATGAGCAAAAGCACAATGAAATTAATGCTGGAATCATCTTCAAGTTGCTAAAATACACTAATGACAGCAACAAGTTTGAGTCTACAACATTTAGTTAAGGTGTGAGAGCCAAAATGAACTTTGTATTGCTTTAAATGCATTTTCAGCCCGATAGTACACTTCAGGTGAAACTGTCAAAATCTTCAAAATGAGCAAAAGCACAATTAAATTAATGATGGAATCATCTTCAAGTTGCTAAAATACACTAATGACAGCAAAAAGTTTGAGTCTACAACATTTAGTTAAGGTGTGAGAGCCAAAATGAACTTTGTATTGCTGTAAACGCGTTTTCAGCACCTGATTGTACACTTCAGGTGAAACTGTCAAAATCTTCAAAATGAGCAAAAGCACAATGAAATTAATGCTGGAATCATCTTCAAGTTGCTAAAATACACTAATGACAGCAAAAAGTTTGAGTCTACAACATTTAGTTAAGTTGTGAGAGCCTAAATTAACTTTTTATTGCTGTAAACGCGTTTTCAGCCCTTGTTTGTTCACTTCAGGTGAAACTGTCAAAATCTTCAAAATGAGCAAAAGCACAATGAAATTAATGCTGGAATCATCTTCAAGTTGCTAAAATACACTAATGACAGCAACAAGTTTGAGTCTACAACATTTAGTTAAGGTTTGAGAGCCAAAATGAACGTTGTATTGCTTTAAATGCATTTTCAGCCCGAATGTACACTTCAGGTGAAACTGTCAAATTCTTCAAAATGAGCAAAAGCACAATGAAATTAATTCTGGAAACATCTTCAAGTTGCTAAAATACACTAATGACAGCAACAAGTTTGAGTCTACAACATTTAGTTAAGGTGTGAGAGCCAAAATGAACTTTGTATTGCTGTAAACGCGTTTTCAGCACCTGAATGTACACTTGAGGTGAAACTGTCAAAATCTTCAAAATGAGCAAAAGCACAATTAAATTAATGTTGGAATCATCTTCAAGTTGCTAAAATACACTAATGACAGCAAAGAGTTTGAGTCTACAACATTTAGTTAAGGTGTGAGAGCCTAAATTAACTTTTTATTGCTTTAAACGCGTTTTCAGCCCTTGATTGTACACTTCAGGTGAAAGTGTCCAAATCTTCAAAATGAGCAAAAGCACAATGAAATTAATGTTGGAATCATCTTCAAGTTGCTAAAATACACTAATGACAGCAAAAAGTTTGAGTGTACAACATTTAGTTAAGGTGTGAGAGCCAAAATTAACTTTGTATTGCTTTAAATGCACTTTCAGCCCGAATGTACACTTCAGATGAAACTGTCAAAATCTTCAAAATGAGCAAAAGCACAATGAAATTAATGCTGGAATCATCTTCATGTTGCTAAAATACACTAATGACAGCAAAAAGTTTGAGTCTACAACATTTAGTTAAGGTGTGAGAGCCAAAATGAACTTTTTATTGCTTTAAATGCATTTTCAGCCCGATTGTACACTTCAGGTGAAACTGTCAAAATATTCAAAATGAGCAAAAGCACAATGAAATTAATGCTGGAATCATCTTCAAGTTGCTAAAATACACTAATGACAGCAAAAAGTTTGAGTCTACAACATTTAGTTAAGGTGTGAGAGACAAAATGAACTTTTTATTGCTGTAAACGCGTTTTCAGCACCTGATTGTACACTTCAGGTGAAACTGTAAAAATCTTCAAAATGAGCAAAAGCACAATGAAATTAATGCTGGAATCATCTTCAAGTTGCTAAAATACACTAATGACAGCAAAAAGTTTGAGTCTACAACATTTAGTTAAGGTGTGAGAGCCAAAATGAACTTTGTATTGCTTTAAATGCATTTTCAGCCCGATTGTACACTTCAGGTGAAACTGTCAAAATCTTCAAAATGAGCAAAAGCACAATGAAATTAAAGCTGGAATCATCTTCAAGTTGCTAAAATACACTAATGACAGCAAAAAGTTTGAGTCTACAACATTTAGTTAAGGTGTGAGAGCCAAAATGAACTTTGTATTGCTTTAAATGCATTTTCAGCCCGATTGTACACTTCAGGTGAAACTGTCAAAATCTTCAAAATGAGCAAAAGCACAATGAAATTAATGCTGGAATCATCTTCAAGTTTCTAAAATACACTAATGACAGCAAAAAGTTTGAGTCTACAACATTTAGTTAAGGTGTGAGAGCCAAAATGAACTTTGTATTGCTTTAAATGCATTTTCAGCCCGATTGTACACTTCAGGTGAAACTGTCAAAATCTTCAAAATGAGCAAAAGCACAATGAAATTAATGCTGGAATCATCTTCAAGTTGCTAAAATACACCAATGACAGCAAAAAGTTTGAGTCTACAACATTTAGTTAAGGTGTGAGAGCCAAAATGAACTTTGTATTGCTTTAAATGCATTTTCAGCCCGATAGTACACTTCAGGTGAAACTGTCAAAATCTTCAAAATGAGCAAAAGCACAATTAAATTAATGATGGAATCATCTTCAAGTTGCTAAAATACACTAATGACAGCAAAAAGTGTGAGTCTACAACATTTAGTTAAGGTGTGAGAGCCAAAATGAACTTTGTATTGCTGTAAACGCGTTTTCAGCACCTGATTGTACACTTCAGGTGAAACTGTCAAAATCTTCAAAATGAGCAAAAGCACAATGAAATTAATGCTGGAATCATCTTCAAGTTGCTAAAATACACTAATGACAGCAAAAAGTTTGAGTCTACAACATTTAGTTAAGTTGTGAGAGCCTAAATTAACTTTTTATTGCTTTAAACGCGTTTTCAGCCCTTGTTTGTTCACTTCAGGTGAAACTGTCAAAATCTTCAAAATGAGCAAAAGCACAATGAAATTAATTCTGGAAACATCTTCAAGTTGCTAAAATACACTAATGACAGCAACAAGTTTGAGTCTACAACATTTAGTTAAGGTGTGAGAGCCAAAATGAACTTTGTATTGCTGTAAACGCGTTTTCAGCACATGATTGTACACTTCAGGTGAAACTGTCAAAATATTCAAAATGAGCAAAAGCACAATGAAATTAATGCTGGAATCATCTTCAAGTTGCTAAAATACACTAATGACAGCAAAAAGTTTGAGTCTACAACATTTAGTTAAGGTGTGAGAGCCAAAATGAACTTTGTATTGCTGTAAACGCGTTTTCAGCACCTGAATGTACACTTCAGGTGAAACTGTCAAAATCTTCAAAATGAGCAAAAGCACAATTAAATTAATGTTGGAATCATCTTCAAGTTGCTAAAATACACTAATGACAGCAAAGAGTTTGAGTCTACAACATTTAGTTAAGGTGTGAGAGCCTAAATTAACTTTTTATTGCTTTAAACGCGTTTTCAGCCCTTGATTGTACACTTCAGGTGAAAGTGTCAAAATCTTCAAAATGAGCAAAAGCACAATGAAATTAATGCTGGAATCATCTTCAAGTTGCTAAAATACACTAATGACAGCAAAAAGTTTGAGTGTACAACATTTAGTTAAGGTGTGAGAGCCAAAATGAACTTTGTATTGCTTTAAATGCACTTTCAGCCCGAATGTACACTTCAGATGAAACTGTCAAAATCTTCAAAATGAGCAAAAGCACAATGAAATTAATGCTGGAATCATCTTCATGTTGCTAAAATACACTAATGACAGCAAAAAGTTTGAGTCTACAACATTTAGTTAAGGTCTGAGAGCCTAAATGAACTTTGTATTGCTGTAAACGCGTTTTCAGCACCTGATTGTACACTTCAGGTGAAACTTTCAAAATCTTCAAAATTAGCAAAAGCACAATGAAATTAATGCTGGAATCATCTTCAAGTTGCTAAAATACACCAATGACAGCAAAAAGTTTGAGTCTACAACATTTAGTTAAGGTGTGAGAGCCAAAATGAACTTTGTATTTCTTTAAATGCATTTTCAGCCCGATAGTACACTTCAGGTGAAACTGTCAAAATCTTCAAAATGAGCAAAAGCACAATTAAATTAATGATGGAATCATCTTCAAGTTGCTAAAATACACTAATAACAGCAAAAAGTTTGAGTCTACAACATTTAGTTAAGGTGTGAGAGCCAAAATGAACTTTGTATTGCTGTAAACGCGTTTTCAGCACCTGATTGTACACTTCAGGTGAAACTGTCAAAATCTTCAAAATAAGCAAAAGCACAATGAAATTAATGCTGGAATCATCTTCAAGTTGCTAAAATACACTAATGACAGCAAAATGTTTGAGTCTACAATATTTAGTTAAGGTGTGAGAGCCAAAATGAACTTTGTATTGCTTTAAAATTCATTTTCAGCCCGATTGTACACTTCAGGTGAAACTGTCAAAATCTTCAAAATGAGCAAAAGCACAATGAAATTAATGTTGGAATCATCTTCAAGTTGCTAAAATACACTAATGACAGCAAAAAGTTTGAGTCTACAACATTTAGTTGAGGTGTGAGAGCCTAAATGAACTTTTTATTGCTTTAAACGCGTTTTCAGCCCTTGATTGTACAATTCAGGTGAAACTGTCAAAATCTTCAACATGAGCAAAAGCACAATGAAATTAATGCTGGAATCATATTCAAGTTGCTAAAATACACTAATGACAGCAACAATTTTGAGTCTACAACATTTAGTTAAGGTGTGAGAGCCTAAATGAACTTTGTATTGCTGTAAACGCGTTTTCAGCACCTGATTGTACACTTCAGGTGAAACTGTCAAAATCTTCAAAATGAGCAAAAGCACAATGAAATTAATGCTGGAATCATCTTCAAGTTGCTAAAATACACTAATGACAGCAACAAGTTTGAGTCTACAACATTTAGTTAAGGTGTGAGATTCAAAATTAACTTTGTATTGCTTTAAATGCATTTTCAGCCCGATTGGACACTTCAGGTGAAACTGTCAAAATCTTCAAAATGAGCAAAAGCACAATGAAATTAATGCTGGAATCATCTTCAAGTTGCTAAAATACACTAATGACAGTAAAACGTTTAAGTCTACAACATTTAGTTAAGGTGTGAGAGCCTAAATGAACTTTGTATTGCTTTAAACGCGTTTTCAGCCCCTGATTGTACACTTCAGGTGAAACTGTCAAAATCTTCAAAATGAGCAAAAGCACAATTAAATTAATGCTGGAATCATCTTCAAGTTGCTAAAATACACTAATGACGGTAAAAAGTTTGAGTGTACAACATTTAGTTAAGGTGTGAGAGCCAAAATGAACTTTGTATTGCTTTAAATGCACTTTCAGCCCGAATGTACACTTCAGATGAAACTGTCAAAATCTTCAAAATGAGCAAAAGCACAATGAAATTAATGCTGGAATCATCTTCAAGTTGCTAAAATACACTAATGACAGCAAAAAATTTGAGTCTACAACATTTAGTTAAGGTGTGAGAGCCTAAATGAACTTTGTATTGCTGTAAACGCGTTTTCAGCACCTGATTGTACACTTCAGGTGAAACTGTCAAAATCTTCAAAATGAGCAAAAGCACAATGAAATTAATGCTGGAATCATCTTCAAGTTGCTAAAATACACTAATGACAGCAAAAAGTTTGAGTCTACAACATTTAGTTAAGGTGTAAGAGCCAAAATGAACTTTGTATTGCTGTAAACGCGTTTTCAGCACCTGATTGTACACTTCAGGTGAAACTGTCAAAATGTTCAAAATG
Organism: Leptonotus elevatus; assembly: GCF_054856555.1. NCBI lineage: Eukaryota > Metazoa > Chordata > Actinopteri > Syngnathiformes > Syngnathidae > Leptonotus > Leptonotus elevatus. The sequence continues at coordinate 1,014,442 of NC_141244.1, read as the reverse complement.
AGCAAAAGCACAATGAAATTAATGCTGGAATCATCTTCAAGTTGCTAAAATACACTAATGACAGCAAAAAGTTTGAGTCTACAATATTTAGTTAAGGTGTGAGAGCCAAAATGAACTTTGTATTGCTTTAAAATTCATTTTCAGCCCGATTGTACACTTCAGGTGAAACTGTCAAAATCTTAAAAATGAGCAAAAGCACAATGAAATTAATGTTGGAATCATCTTCAAGTTGCTAAAATGCACTAATGACAGCAAACATTTTGAGTCTACAACATTTAGTTGAGGTGTGAGAGCCAAAATGAACTTTTTATTGCTGTAAACGCGTTTTCAGCACCTGAATGTACACTTCAGGTGAAACTGTCAAAATCTTCAAAATGAGCAAAAGCACAATAAAATTAATGCTGGAATCATCTTCAAGTTGCTAAAATACACTAATGACAGCAAAAAGTTTGAGTCTACAACATTTAGTTAAGGTGTGAGAGCCTAAATGAACTTTGTATTGCTTTAAACGCGTTTTCAGCCCCTGATTGTACACTTCAGGTGAAACTGTCAAAATCTTCAAAATGAGCAAAAGCACAATGAAATTAATGCTGGAATCATCTTCAAGTTGCTGAAATACACTAATGACAGCAAAAAGTTTGAGTCTACAACATTTAGTTAAGGTGTGAGAGCCAAAATGAACTTTGTATTGCTTTAAATGCACTTTCAGCCCGAATGTACACTTCAGATGAAACTGTCAAAATCTTCAAAATGAGCAAAAGCACAATGAAATTAATGCTGGAATCATCTTCAAGTTGCTAAAATACACTAATGACAGCAAAAAATTTGAGTCTACAACATTTAGTTAAGGTGTGAGAGCCTAAATGAACTTTGTATTGCTGTAAACGCGTTTTCAGCACCTGATTGTACACTTCAGGTGAAACTGTCAAAATCTTCAAAATGAGCAAAAGCACAATGAAATTAATGCTGGAATCATCTTCAAGTTGCTAAAATACACTAATGACAGCAAAAAGTTTGAGTCTACAACATTTAGTTAAGGTGTAAGAGCCAAAATGAACTTTGTATTGCTGTAAACGCGTTTTCAGCACCTGATTGTACACTTCAGGTGAAACTGTCAAAATGTTCAAAATGAGCAAAAGCACAATGAAATTAATGCTGGAATCATCTTCAAGTTGCTAAAATACACTAATGACAGCAAAAAGTTTGAGTCTACAATATTTAGTTAAGGTGTGAGAGCCAAAATGAACTTTGTATTGCTTTAAAATTCATTTTCAGCCCGATTGTACACTTCAGGTGAAACTGTCAAAATCTTAAAAATGAGCAAAAGCACAATGAAATTAATGTTGGAATCATCTTCAAGTTGCTAAAATGCACTAATGACAGCAAACATTTTGAGTCTACAACATTTAGTTGAGGTGTGAGAGCCAAAATGAACTTTTTATTGCTGTAAACGCGTTTTCAGCACCTGAATGTACACTTCAGGTGAAACTGTCAAAATCTTCAAAATGAGCAAAAGCACAATGAAATTAATGCTGGAATCATCTTCAAGTTGCTAAAATACACTAATGACAGCAAAAAGTTTTAGTCTACAACATTTAGTTAAGGTGTGAGAGCCAAAATGAACTTTTTATTGCTGTAAACGCGTTTTCAGCACCTGAATGTACACTTCAGGTGAAACTGTCAAAATCTTCAAAATGAGCAAAAGCACAATGAAATTAATGCTGGAATCATCTTCAAGTTGCTAAAATACACTAATGACAGCAAAAAGTTTGAGTCTACAACATTTAGTTAAGGTGTGAGAGCCTAAATGAACTTTGTATTGCTTTAAACGCGTTTTCAGCCCCTGATTGTACACTTCAGGTGAAACTGTCAAAATCTTCAAAATGAGCAAAAGCACAATGAAATTAATGCTGGAATCATCGTCAAGTTGCTGAAATACACTAATGACAGCAAAAAGTTTGAGTCTACAACATTTAGTTAAGGTGTGAGAGCCAAAATGAACTTTGTATTGCTTTAAATGCGTTTTCAGCCCGATTGTACACTTCAGGTGAAACTGTCAAAATCTTCAAAATGAGCAAAATCACAATGAAATTAATGCTGGAATCATCTTCAAGTTGCTAAAATACACTAATGACAGCAAAAAGTTTAAATCTACAACATTTAGTTAAGGTATGAGAGCCTAAATTAACTTTGTATTGCTTTAAACGCGTTTTCAGCCCCTGATTGTACACTTCAGGTGAAACTGTCAAAATCTTCAAAATGAGCAAAAGCACAATGAAATTAATGCTGGAATCATCTTCAAGTTGCTAAAATACACTAATGACAGCAAAAAGTTTGAGTCTACAACATTTAGTTAAGGTGTGAGAGCCAAAATGAACTTTGTATTGCTTTAAATGCACTTTCAGCCCGAATGTACACTTCAGATGAAACTGTCAAAATCTTCAAAATGAGCAAAAGCACAATGAAATTAATGCTGGAATCATCTTCAAGTTGCTAAAATACACTAATGACAGCAAAAAATTTGAGTCTAAAACATTTAGTTAAGGTGTGAGAGCCTAAATGAACTTTGTATTGCTGTAAACGCGTTTTCAGCACCTGATTGTAAACTTCAGGTGAAACTGTCAAAATCTTCAAAATGAGCAAAAGCACAATGAAATTAATGCTGGAATCATCTTCAAGTTGCTAAAATACACTAATGACAGCAACAAGTTTGAGTCTACAACATTTAGTTAAGGTTTGAGAGCCAAAATGAACGTTGTATTGCTTTAAATGCATTTTCAGCCCGAATGTACACTTCAGGTGAAACTGTCAAAATCTTAAAAATGAGCAAAAGCACAATGAAATTAATGTTGGAATCATCTTCAAGTTGCTAAAATGCACTAATGACAGCAAACATTTTGAGTCTACAACATTTAGTTGAGGTGTGAGAGCCAAAATGAACTTTTTATTGCTGTAAACGCGTTTTCAGCACCTGAATGTACACTTCAGGTGAAACTGTCAAAATCTTCAAAATGAGCAAAAGCACAATGAAATTAATGCTGGAATCATCTTCAAGTTGCTAAAATACACTAATGACAGCAAAAAGTTTTAGTCTACAACATTTAGTTAAGGTGTGAGAGCCAAAATGAACTTTTTATTGCTGTAAACGCGTTTTCAGCACCTGAATGTACACTTCAGGTGAAACTGTCAAAATCTTCAAAATGAGCAAAAGCACAATGAAATTAATGCTGGAATCATCTTCAAGTTGCTAAAATACACTAATGACAGCAAAAAGTTTGAGTCTACAACATTTAGTTAAGGTGTGAGAGCCTAAATGAACTTTGTATTGCTTTAAACGCGTTTTCAGCCCCTGATTGTACACTTCAGGTGAAACTGTCAAAATCTTCAAAATGAGCAAAAGCACAATGAAATTAATGCTGGAATCATCTTCAAGTTGCTGAAATACACTAATGACAGCAAAAAGTTTGAGTCTACAACATTTAGTTAAGGTGTGAGAGCCAAAATGAACTTTGTATTGCTTTAAATGCATTATCAGGCCGATTGTACACTTCAGGTGAAACTGTCAAAATCTTCAAAATGAACAAAAGCACAATGAAATTAATGCTGGAATCATCTTCAAGTTGCTAAAATACACTAATGACAGTAAAAAGTTTGAGTGTACAACATTTAGTTAAGGTGTGAGAGCCAAAATGAACTTTGTATTGCTTTAAATGCACTTTCAGCCCGAATGTACACTTCAGATGAAACTGTCAAAATCTTCAAAATGAGCAAAAGCACAATGAAATTAATGCTGGAATCATCTTCAAGTTGCTAAAATACACTAATGACAGCAAAAAATTTGAGTCTACAACATTTAGTTAAGGTGTGAGAGCCTAAATGAACTTTGTATTGCTGTAAACGCGTTTTCAGCACCTGATTGTACACTTCAGGTGAAACTGTCAAAATCTTCAAAATGAGCAAAAGCACAATGAAATTAATGCTGGAATCATCTTCAAGTTGCTAAAATACACTAATGACAGCAAAAAGTTTGAGTCTACAACATTTAGTTAAGGTGTAAGAGCCAAAATGAACTTTGTATTGCTGTAAACGCGTTTTCAGCACCTGATTGTACACTTCAGGTGAAACTGTCAAAATGTTCAAAATGAGCAAAAGCACAATGAAATTAATGCTGGAATCATCTTCAAGTTGCTAAAATACACTAATGACAGCAAAAAGTTTGAGTCTACAATATTTAGTTAAGGTGTGAGAGCCAAAATGAACTTTGTATTGCTTTAAAATTCATTTTCAGCCCGATTGTACACTTCAGGTGAAACTGTCAAAATCTTAAAAATGAGCAAAAGCACAATGAAATTAATGTTGGAATCATCTTCAAGTTGCTAAAATGCACTAATGACAGCAAACATTTTGAGTCTACAACATTTAGTTGAGGTGTGAGAGCCAAAATGAACTTTTTATTGCTGTAAACGCGTTTTCAGCACCTGAATGTACACTTCAGGTGAAACTGTCAAAATCTTCAAAATGAGCAAAAGCACAATGAAATTAATGCTGGAATCATCTTCAAGTTGCTAAAATACACTAATGACAGCAAAAAGTTTTAGTCTACAACATTTAGTTAAGGTGTGAGAGCCAAAATGAACTTTTTATTGCTGTAAACGCGTTTTCAGCACCTGAATGTACACTTCAGGTGAAACTGTCAAAATCTTCAAAATGAGCAAAAGCACAATGAAATTAATGCTGGAATCATCTTCAAGTTGCTAAAATACACTAATGACAGCAAAAAGTTTGAGTCTACAACATTTAGTTAAGGTGTGAGAGCCTAAATGAACTTTGTATTGCTTTAAACGCGTTTTCAGCCCCTGATTGTACACTTCAGGTGAAACTGTCAAAATCTTCAAAATGAGCAAAAGCACAATGAAATTAATGCTGGAATCATCGTCAAGTTGCTGAAATACACTAATGACAGCAAAAAGTTTGAGTCTACAACATTTAGTTAAGGTGTGAGAGCCAAAATGAACTTTGTATTGCTTTAAATGCGTTTTCAGCCCGATTGTACACTTCAGGTGAAACTGTCAAAATCTTCAAAATGAGCAAAATCACAATGAAATTAATGCTGGAATCATCTTCAAGTTGCTAAAATACACTAATGACAGCAAAAAGTTTGAGTCTACAACATTTAGTTAAGGTATGAGAGCCTAAATTAACTTTGTATTGCTTTAAACGCGTTTTCAGCCCCTGATTGTACACTTCAGGTGAAACTGTCAAAATCTTCAAAATGAGCAAAAGCACAATGAAATTAATGCTGGAATCATCTTCAAGTTGCTAAAATACACTAATGACAGCAAAAAGTTTGAGTCTACAACATTTAGTTAAGGTGTGAGAGCCAAAATGAACTTTGTATTGCTTTAAATGCACTTTCAGCCCGAATGTACACTTCAGATGAAACTGTCAAAATCTTCAAAATGAGCAAAAGCACAATGAAATTAATGCTGGAATCATCTTCAAGTTGCTAAAATACACTAATGACAGCAAAAAATTTGAGTCTAAAACATTTAGTTAAGGTGTGAGAGCCTAAATGAACTTTGTATTGCTGTAAACGCGTTTTCAGCACCTGATTGTAAACTTCAGGTGAAACTGTCAAAATCTTCAAAATGAGCAAAAGCACAATGAAATTAATGCTGGAATCATCTTCAAGTTGCTAAAATACACTAATGACAGCAACAAGTTTGAGTCTACAACATTTAGTTAAGGTTTGAGAGCCAAAATGAACGTTGTATTGCTTTAAATGCATTTTCAGCCCGAATGTACACTTCAGGTGAAACTGTCAAAATCTTAAAAATGAGCAAAAGCACAATGAAATTAATGTTGGAATCATCTTCAAGTTGCTAAAATGCACTAATGACAGCAAACATTTTGAGTCTACAACATTTAGTTGAGGTGTGAGAGCCAAAATGAACTTTTTATTGCTGTAAACGCGTTTTCAGCACCTGAATGTACACTTCAGGTGAAACTGTCAAAATCTTCAAAATGAGCAAAAGCACAATGAAATTAATGCTGGAATCATCTTCAAGTTGCTAAAATACACTAATGACAGCAAAAAGTTTTAGTCTACAACATTTAGTTAAGGTGTGAGAGCCAAAATGAACTTTTTATTGCTGTAAACGCGTTTTCAGCACCTGAATGTACACTTCAGGTGAAACTGTCAAAATCTTCAAAATGAGCAAAAGCACAATGAAATTAATGCTGGAATCATCTTCAAGTTGCTAAAATACACTAATGACAGCAAAAAGTTTGAGTCTACAACATTTAGTTAAGGTGTGAGAGCCTAAATGAACTTTGTATTGCTTTAAACGCGTTTTCAGCCCCTGATTGTACACTTCAGGTGAAACTGTCAAAATCTTCAAAATGAGCAAAAGCACAATGAAATTAATGCTGGAATCATCTTCAAGTTGCTGAAATACACTAATGACAGCAAAAAGTTTGAGTCTACAACATTTAGTTAAGGTGTGAGAGCCAAAATGAACTTTGTATTGCTTTAAATGCATTATCAGGCCGATTGTACACTTCAGGTGAAACTGTCAAAATCTTCAAAATGAACAAAAGCACAATGAAATTAATGCTGGAATCATCTTCAAGTTGCTAAAATACACTAATGACAGTAAAAAGTTTGAGTGTACAACATTTAGTTAAGGTGTGAGAGCCAAAATGAACTTTGTATTGCTTTAAATGCACTTTCAGCCCGAATGTACACTTCAGATGAAACTGTCAAAATCTTCAAAATGAGCAAAAGCACAATGAAATTAATGCTGGAATCATCTTCAAGTTGCTAAAATACACTAATGACAGCAAAAAATTTGAGTCTACAACATTTAGTTAAGGTGTGAGAGCCTAAATGAACTTTGTATTGCTGTAAACGCGTTTTCAGCACCTGATTGTACACTTCAGGTGAAACTGTCAAAATCTTCAAAATGAGCAAAAGCACAATGAAATTAATGCTGGAATCATCTTCAAGTTGCTAAAATACACTAATGACAGCAAAAAGTTTGAGTCTACAACATTTAGTTAAGGTGTAAGAGCCAAAATGAACTTTGTATTGCTGTAAACGCGTTTTCAGCACCTGATTGTACACTTCAGGTGAAACTGTCAAAATGTTCAAAATGAGCAAAAGCACAATGAAATTAATGCTGGAATCATCTTCAAGTTGCTAAAATACACTAATGACAGCAAAAAGTTTGAGTCTACAATATTTAGTTAAGGTGTGAGAGCCAAAATGAACTTTGTATTGCTTTAAAATTCATTTTCAGCCCGATTGTACACTTCAGGTGAAACTGTCAAAATCTTAAAAATGAGCAAAAGCACAATGAAATTAATGTTGGAATCATCTTCAAGTTGCTAAAATGCACTAATGACAGCAAACATTTTGAGTCTACAACATTTAGTTGAGGTGTGAGAGCCAAAATGAACTTTTTATTGCTGTAAACGCGTTTTCAGCACCTGAATGTACACTTCAGGTGAAACTGTCAAAATCTTCAAAATGAGCAAAAGCACAATGAAATTAATGCTGGAATCATCTTCAAGTTGCTAAAATACACTAATGACAGCAAAAAGTTTTAGTCTACAACATTTAGTTAAGGTGTGAGAGCCAAAATGAACTTTTTATTGCTGTAAACGCGTTTTCAGCACCTGAATGTACACTTCAGGTGAAACTGTCAAAATCTTCAAAATGAGCAAAAGCACAATGAAATTAATGCTGGAATCAACTTCAAGTTGCTAAAATACACTAATGACAGCAAAAAGTTTGAGTCTACAACATTTAGTTAAGGTGTGAGAGCCTAAATGAACTTTGTATTGCTTTAAACGCGTTTTCAGCCCCTGATTGTACACTTCAGGTGAAACTGTCAAAATCTTCAAAATGAGCAAAAGCACAATGAAATTAATGCTGGAATCATCTTCAAGTTGCTGAAATACACTAATGACAGCAAAAAGTTTGAGTCTACTACATTTAGTTAAGGTGTGAGAGCCAAAATGAACTTTGTATTGCTTTAAATGCGTTTTCAGCCCGATTGTACACTTCAGGTGAAACTGTCAAAATCTTCAAAATGAGCAAAATCACAATGAAATTAATGCTGGAATCATCTTCAAGTTGCTAAAATACACTAATGACAGCAAAAAGTTTGAGTCTACAACATTTAGTTAAGGTATGAGAGCCTAAATTAACTTTGTATTGCTTTAAACGCGTTTTCAGCCCCTGATTGTACACTTCAGGTGAAACTGTCAAAATCTTCAAAATGAGCAAAAGCACAATGAAATTAATGCTGGAATCATCTTCAAGTTGCTAAAATACACTAATGACAGCAAAAAGTTTGAGTCTACAACATTTAGTTAAGGTGTGAGAGCCAAAATGAACTTTGTATTGCTTTAAATGCACTTTCAGCCCGAATGTACACTTCAGATGAAACTGTCAAAATCTTCAAAATGAGCAAAAGCACAATGAAATTAATGCTGGAATCATCTTCAAGTTGCTAAAATACACTAATGACAGCAAAAAATTTGAGTCTAAAACATTTAGTTAAGGTGTGAGAGCCTAAATGAACTTTGTATTGCTGTAAACGCGTTTTCAGCACCTGATTGTAAACTTCAGGTGAAACTGTCAAAATCTTCAAAATGAGCAAAAGCACAATGAAATTAATGCTGGAATCATCTTCAAGTTGCTAAAATACACTAATGACAGCAACAAGTTTGAGTCTACAACATTTAGTTAAGGTTTGAGAGCCAAAATGAACGTTGTATTGCTTTAAATGCATTTTCAGCCCGAATGTACACTTCAGGTGAAACTGTCAAAATCTTAAAAATGAGCAAAAGCACAATGAAATTAATGTTGGAATCATCTTCAAGTTGCTAAAATGCACTAATGACAGCAAACATTTTGAGTCTACAACATTTAGTTGAGGTGTGAGAGCCAAAATGAACTTTTTATTGCTGTAAACGCGTTTTCAGCACCTGAATGTACACTTCAGGTGAAACTGTCAAAATCTTCAAAATGAGCAAAAGCACAATGAAATTAATGCTGGAATCATCTTAAAGTTGCTAAAATACACTAATGACAGCAAAAAGTTTTAGTCTACAACATTTAGTTAAGGTGTGAGAGCCAAAATGAACTTTTTATTGCTGTAAACGCGTTTTCAGCACCTGAATGTACACTTCAGGTGAAACTGTCAAAATCTTCAAAATGAGCAAAAGCACAATGAAATTAATGCTGGAATCATCTTCAAGTTGCTAAAATACACTAATGACAGCAAAAAGTTTGAGTCTACAACATTTAGTTAAGGTGTGAGAGCCTAAATGAACTTTGTATTGCTTTAAACGCGTTTTCAGCCCCTGATTGTACACTTCAGGTGAAACTGTCAAAATCTTCAAAATGAGCAAAAGCACAATGAAATTAATGCTGGAATCATCTTCAAGTTGCTGAAATACACTAATGACAGCAAAAAGTTTGAGTCTACAACATTTAGTTAAGGTGTGAGAGCCAAAATGAACTTTGTATTGCTTTAAATGCGTTTTCAGCCCGATTGTACACTTCAGGTGAAACTGTCAAAATCTTCAAAATGAGCAAAATCACAATGAAATTAATGCTGGAATCATCTTCAAGTTGCTAAAATACACTAATGACAGCAAAAAGTTTGAGTCTACAACATTTAGTTAAGGTATGAGAGCCTAAATTAACTTTGTATTGCTTTAAACGCGTTTTCAGCCCCTGATTGTACACTTCAGGTGAAACTGTCAAAATCTTCAAAATGAGCAAAAGCACAATGAAATTAATGCTGGAATCATCTTCAAGTTGCTAAAATACACTAATGACAGCAAAAAGTTTGAGTCTACAACATTTAGTTAAGGTGTGAGAGCCAAAATGAACTTTGTATTGCTTTAAATGCACTTTCAGCCCGAATGTACACTTCAGATGAAACTGTCAAAATCTTCAAAATGAGCAAAAGCACAATGAAATTAATGCTGGAATCATCTTCAAGTTGCTAAAATACACTAATGACAGCAAAAAATTTGAGTCTAAAACATTTAGTTAAGGTGTGAGAGCCTAAATGAACTTTGTATTGCTGTAAACGCGTTTTCAGCACCTGATTGTAAACTTCAGGTGAAACTGTCAAAATCTTCAAAATGAGCAAAAGCACAATGAAATTAATGCTGGAATCATCTTCAAGTTGCTAAAATACACTAATGACAGCAACAAGTTTGAGTCTACAACATTTAGTTAAGGTTTGAGAGCCAAAATGAACGTTGTATTGCTTTAAATGCATTTTCAGCCCGAATGTACACTTCAGGTGAAACTGTCAAATTCTTCAAAATGAGCAAAAGCACAATGAAATTAATTCTGGAAACATCTTCAAGTTGCTAAAATACACTAATGACAGCAACAAGTTTGAGTCTACAACATTTAGTTAAGGTGTGAGAGCCAAAATGAACTTTGTATTGCTGTAAACGCGTTTTCAGCACCTGAATGTACACTTCAGGTGAAACTGTCAAAATCTTCAAAATGAGCAAAAGCACAATTAAATTAATGTTGGAATCATCTTCAAGTTGCTAAAATACACTAATGACAGCAAAGAGTTTCAGTCTACAACATTTAGTTAAGGTGTGAGAGCCTAAATTAACTTTTTATTGCTTTAAACGCGTTTTCAGCCCTTGATTGTACACTTCAGGTGAAAGTGTCAAAATCTTCAAAATGAGCAAAAGCACAATGAAATTAATGCTGGAATCATCTTCAAGTTGCTAAAATACACTAATGACAGCAAAAAGTTTGAGTGTACAACATTTAGTTAAGGTGTGAGAGCCAAAATGAACTTTGTATTGCTTTAAATGCACTTTCAGCCCGAATGTACACTTCAGATGAAACTGTCAAAATCTTCAAAATGAGCAAAAGCACAATGAAATTAATGCTGGAATCATCTTCATGTTGCTAAAATACACTAATGACAGCAAAAAGTTTGAGTCTACAACATTTAGTTAAGGTGTGAGAGCCTAAATGAACTTTGTATTGCTGTAAACGCGTTTTCAGCACCTGATTGTACACTTCAGGTGAAACTTTCAAAATCTTCAAAATTAGCAAAAGCACAATGAAATTAATGCTGGAATCATCTTCAAGTTGCTAAAATACACCAATGACAGCAAAAAGTTTGAGTCTACAACATTTAGTTAAGGTGTGAGAGCCAAAATGAACTTTGTATTGCTTTAAATGCATTTTCAGCCCGATAGTACACTTCAGGTGAAACTGTCAAAATCTTCAAAATGAGCAAAAGCACAATTAAATTAATGATGGAATCATCTTCAAGTTGCTAAAATACACTAATGACAGCAAAAAGTTTGAGTCTACAACATTTAGTTAAGGTGTGAGAGCCAAAATGAACTTTGTATTGCTGTAAACGCGTTTTCAGCACCTGATTGTACACTTCAGGTGAAACTGTCAAAATCTTCAAAATGAGCAAAAGCACAATGAAATTAATGCTGGAATCATCTTCAAGTTGCTAAAATACACTAATGACAGCAAAAAGTTTGAGTCTACAACATTTAGTTAAGTTGTGAGAGCCTAAATTAACTTTTTATTGCTTTAAACGCGTTTTCAGCCCTTGTTTGTTCACTTCAGGTGAAACTGTCAAAATCTTCAAAATGAGCAAAAGCACAATGAAATTAATTCTGGAAACATCTTCAAGTTGCTAAAATACACTAATGACAGCAACAAGTTTGAGTCTACAACATTTAGTTAAGGTGTGAGAGCCAAAATGAACTTTGTATTGCTGTAAACGCGTTTTCAGCACCTGATTGTACACTTCAGGTGAAACTGTCAAAATATTCAAAATGAGCAAAAGCACAATGAAATTAATGCTGGAATCATCTTCAAGTTGCTAAAATACACTAATGACAGCAAAAAGTTTGAGTCTACAACATTTAGTTAAGGTGTGAGAGCCAAAATGAACTTTGTATTGCTGTAAACGCGTTTTCAGCACCTGAATGTACACTTCAGGTGAAACTGTCAAAATCTTCAAAATGAGCAAAAGCACAATTAAATTAATGTTGGAATCATCTTCAAGTTGCTAAAATACACTAATGACAGCAAAGAGTTTGAGTCTACAACATTTAGTTAAGGTGTGAGAGCCTAAATTAACTTTTTATTGCTTTAAACGCGTTTTCAGCCCTTGATTGTACACTTCAGGTGAAAGTGTCAAAATCTTCAAAATGAGCAAAAGCACAATGAAATTAATGCTGGAATCATCTTCAAGTTGCTAAAATACACTAATGACAGCAAAAAGTTTGAGTGTACAACATTTAGTTAAGGTGTGAGAGCCAAAATGAACTTTGTATTGCTTTAAATGCACTTTCAGCCCGAATGTACACTTCAGATGAAACTGTCAAAATCTTCAAAATGAGCAAAAGCACAATGAAATTAATGCTGGAATCATCTTCATGTTGCTAAAATACACTAATGACAGCAAAAAGTTTGAGTCTACAACATTTAGTTAAGGTGTGAGAGCCTAAATGAACTTTGTATTGCTGTAAACGCGTTTTCAGCACCTGAATGTACACTTCAGGTGAAACTGTCAAAATCTTCAAAATGAGCAAAAGCACAATGAAATTAATGCTGGAATCATCTTCAAGTTGCTAAAATACACTAATGACAGCAAAAAGTTTGAGTCTACAACATTTAGTTAAGGTGTGAGAGCCTAAATGAACTTTGTATTGCTTTAAACGCGTTTTCAGCCCCTGATTGTACACTTCAGGTGAAACTGTCAAAATCTTCAAAATGAGCAAAAGCACAATGAAATTAATGCTGGAATCATCTTCAAGTTGCTGAAATACACTAATGACAGCAAAAAGTTTGAGTCTACTACATTTAGTTAAGGTGTGAGAGCCAAAATGAACTTTGTATTGCTTTAAATGCGTTTTCAGCCCGATTGTACACTTCAGGTGAAACTGTCAAAATCTTCAAAATGAGCAAAATCACAATGAAATTAATGCTGGAATCATCTTCAAGTTGCTAAAATACACTAATGACAGCAAAAAGTTTGAGTCTACAACATTTAGTTAAGGTATGAGAGCCTAAATTAACTTTGTATTGCTTTAAACGCGTTTTCAGCCCCTGATTGTACACTTCAGGTGAAACTGTCAAAATCTTCAAAATGAGCAAAAGCACAATGAAATTAATGCTGGAATCATCTTCAAGTTGCTAAAATACACTAATGACAGCAAAAAGTTTGAGTCTACAACATTTAGTTAAGGTGTGAGAGCCAAAATGAACTTTGTATTGCTTTAAATGCACTTTCAGCCCGAATGTACACTTCAGATGAAACTGTCAAAATCTTCAAAATGAGCAAAAGCACAATGAAATTAATGCTGGAATCATCTTCAAGTTGCTAAAATACACTAATGACAGCAAAAAATTTGAGTCTAAAACATTTAGTTAAGGTGTGAGAGCCTAAATGAACTTTGTATTGCTGTAAACGCGTTTTCAGCACCTGATTGTAAACTTCAGGTGAAACTGTCAAAATCTTCAAAATGAGCAAAAGCACAATGAAATTAATGCTGGAATCATCTTCAAGTTGCTAAAATACACTAATGACAGCAACAAGTTTGAGTCTACAACATTTAGTTAAGGTTTGAGAGCCAAAATGAACGTTGTATTGCTTTAAATGCATTTTCAGCCCGAATGTACACTTCAGGTGAAACTGTCAAAATCTTAAAAATGAGCAAAAGCACAATGAAATTAATGTTGGAATCATCTTCAAGTTGCTAAAATGCACTAATGACAGCAAACATTTTGAGTCTACAACATTTAGTTGAGGTGTGAGAGCCAAAATGAACTTTTTATTGCTGTAAACGCGTTTTCAGCACCTGAATGTACACTTCAGGTGAAACTGTCAAAATCTTCAAAATGAGCAAAAGCACAATGAAATTAATGCTGGAATCATCTTAAAGTTGCTAAAATACACTAATGACAGCAAAAAGTTTTAGTCTACAACATTTAGTTAAGGTGTGAGAGCCAAAATGAACTTTTTATTGCTGTAAACGCGTTTTCAGCACCTGAATGTACACTTCAGGTGAAACTGTCAAAATCTTCAAAATGAGCAAAAGCACAATGAAATTAATGCTGGAATCATCTTCAAGTTGCTAAAATACACTAATGACAGCAAAAAGTTTGAGTCTACAACATTTAGTTAAGGTGTGAGAGCCTAAATGAACTTTGTATTGCTTTAAACGCGTTTTCAGCCCCTGATTGTACACTTCAGGTGAAACTGTCAAAATCTTCAAAATGAGCAAAAGCACAATGAAATTAATGCTGGAATCATCTTCAAGTTGCTGAAATACACTAATGACAGCAAAAAGTTTGAGTCTACAACATTTAGTTAAGGTGTGAGAGCCAAAATGAACTTTGTATTGCTTTAAATGCGTTTTCAGCCCGATTGTACACTTCAGGTGAAACTGTCAAAATCTTCAAAATGAGCAAAATCACAATGAAATTAATGCTGGAATCATCTTCAAGTTGCTAAAATACACTAATGACAGCAAAAAGTTTGAGTCTACAACATTTAGTTAAGGTATGAGAGCCTAAATTAACTTTGTATTGCTTTAAACGCGTTTTCAGCCCCTGATTGTACACTTCAGGTGAAACTGTCAAAATCTTCAAAATGAGCAAAAGCACAATGAAATTAATGCTGGAATCATCTTCAAGTTGCTAAAATACACTAATGACAGCAAAAAGTTTGAGTCTACAACATTTAGTTAAGGTGTGAGAGCCAAAATGAACTTTGTATTGCTTTAAATGCACTTTCAGCCCGAATGTACACTTCAGATGAAACTGTCAAAATCTTCAAAATGAGCAAAAGCACAATGAAATTAATGCTGGAATCATCTTCAAGTTGCTAAAATACACTAATGACAGCAAAAAATTTGAGTCTAAAACATTTAGTTAAGGTGTGAGAGCCTAAATGAACTTTGTATTGCTGTAAACGCGTTTTCAGCACCTGATTGTAAACTTCAGGTGAAACTGTCAAAATCTTCAAAATGAGCAAAAGCACAATGAAATTAATGCTGGAATCATCTTCAAGTTGCTAAAATACACTAATGACAGCAACAAGTTTGAGTCTACAACATTTAGTTAAGGTTTGAGAGCCAAAATGAACGTTGTATTGCTTTAAATGCATTTTCAGCCCGAATGTACACTTCAGGTGAAACTGTCAAATTCTTCAAAATGAGCAAAAGCACAATGAAATTAATTCTGGAAACATCTTCAAGTTGCTAAAATACACTAATGACAGCAACAAGTTTGAGTCTACAACATTTAGTTAAGGTGTGAGAGCCAAAATGAACTTTGTATTGCTGTAAACGCGTTTTCAGCACCTGAATGTACACTTCAGGTGAAACTGTCAAAATCTTCAAAATGAGCAAAAGCACAATTAAATTAATGTTGGAATCATCTTCAAGTTGCTAAAATACACTAATGACAGCAAAGAGTTTCAGTCTACAACATTTAGTTAAGGTGTGAGAGCCTAAATTAACTTTTTATTGCTTTAAACGCGTTTTCAGCCCTTGATTGTACACTTCAGGTGAAAGTGTCAAAATCTTCAAAATGAGCAAAAGCACAATGAAATTAATGCTGGAATCATCTTCAAGTTGCTAAAATACACTAATGACAGCAAAAAGTTTGAGTGTACAACATTTAGTTAAGGTGTGAGAGCCAAAATGAACTTTGTATTACTTTAAATGCACTTTCAGCCCGAATGTACACTTCAGATGAAACTGTCAAAATCTTCAAAATGAGCAAAAGCACAATGAAATTAATGCTGGAATCATCTTCATGTTGCTAAAATACACTAATGACAGCAAAAAGTTTGAGTCTACAACATTTAGTTAAGGTGTGAGAGCCTAAATGAACTTTGTATTGCTGTAAACGCGTTTTCAGCACCTGATTGTACACTTCAGGTGAAACTTTCAAAATCTTCAAAATTAGCAAAAGCACAATGAAATTAATGCTGGAATCATCTTCAAGTTGCTAAAATACACCAATGACAGCAAAAAGTTTGAGTCTACAACATTTAGTTAAGGTGTGAGAGCCAAAATGAACTTTGTATTGCTTTAAATGCATTTTCAGCCCGATAGTACACTTCAGGTGAAACTGTCAAAATCTTCAAAATGAGCAAAAGCACAATTAAATTAATGATGGAATCATCTTCAAGTTGCTAAAATACACTAATGACAGCAAAAAGTTTGAGTCTACAACATTTAGTTAAGGTGTGAGAGCCAAAATGAACTTTGTATTGCTGTAAACGCGTTTTCAGCACCTGATTGTACACTTCAGGTGAAACTGTCAAAATCTTCAAAATGAGCAAAAGCACAATGAAATTAATGCTGGAATCATCTTCAAGTTGCTAAAATACACTAATGACAGCAAAAAGTTTGAGTCTACAACATTTAGTTAAGTTGTGAGAGCCTAAATTAACTTTTTATTGCTTTAAACGCGTTTTCAGCCCTTGTTTGTTCACTTCAGGTGAAACTGTCAAAATCTTCAAAATGAGCAAAAGCACAATGAAATTAATTCTGGAAACATCTTCAAGTTGCTAAAATACACTAATGACAGCAACAAGTTTGAGTCTACAACATTTAGTTAAGGTGTGAGAGCCAAAATGAACTTTGTATTGCTGTAAACGCGTTTTCAGCACCTGATTGTACACTTCAGGTGAAACTGTCAAAATATTCAAAATGAGCAAAAGCACAATGAAATTAATGCTGGAATCATCTTCAAGTTGCTAAAATACACTAATGACAGCAAAAAGTTTGAGTCTACAACATTTAGTTAAGGTGTGAGAGCCAAAATGAACTTTGTATTGCTGTAAACGCGTTTTCAGCACCTGAATGTACACTTCAGGTGAAACTGTCAAAATCTTCAAAATGAGCAAAAGCACAATTAAATTAATGTTGGAATCATCTTCAAGTTGCTAAAATACACTAATGACAGCAAAGAGTTTGAGTCTACAACATTTAGTTAAGGTGTGAGAGCCTAAATTAACTTTTTATTGCTTTAAACGCGTTTTCAGCCCTTGATTGTACACTTCAGGTGAAAGTGTCAAAATCTTCAAAATGAGCAAAAGCACAATGAAATTAATGCTGGAATCATCTTCAAGTTGCTAAAATACACTAATGACAGCAAAAAGTTTGAGTGTACAACATTTAGTTAAGGTGTGAGAGCCAAAATGAACTTTGTATTGCTTTAAATGCACTTTCAGCCCGAATGTACACTTCAGATGAAACTGTCAAAATCTTCAAAATGAGCAAAAGCACAATGAAATTAATGCTGGAATCATCTTCATGTTGCTAAAATACACTAATGACAGCAAAAAGTTTGAGTCTACAACATTTAGTTAAGGTGTGAGAGCCTAAATGAACTTTGTATTGCTGTAAACGCGTTTTCAGCACCTGATTGTACACTTCAGGTGAAACTGTCAAAATCTTCAAAATGAGCAAAAGCACAATGAAATTAATGCTGGAATCATCTTCAAGTTGCTAAAATACACCAATGACAGCAAAAAGTTTGAGTCTACAACATTTAGTTAAGGTGTGAGAGCCAAAATGAACTTTGTATTGCTGTAAACGCGTTTTCAGCACCTGATTGTACACTTCAGGTGAAACTGTCAAAATCTTCAAAATGAGCAAAAGCACAATGAAATTAATGCTGGAATCATCTTCAAGTTGCTAAAATACACTAATGACAGCAAAAAGTTTGAGTCTACAATATTTAGTTAAGGTGTGAGAGCCAAAATGAACTTTGTATTGCTTTAAAATTCATTTTCAGCCCGATTGTACACTTCAGGTGAAACTGTCAAAATCTTCAAAATGAGCAAAAGCACAATGAAATTAATGTTGGAATCATCTTCAAGTTGCTAAAATACACTAATGACAGCAAAAAGTTTGAGTCTACAACATTTAGTTGAGGTGTGAGAGCCTAAATGAACTTTTTATTGCTTTAAACGCGTTTTCAGCCCTTGATTGTACACTTCAGGTGAAACTGTCAAAATCTTCAAAATGAGCAAAAGCACAATGAAATTAATGCTGGAATCATCTTCAAGTTGCTAAAATACACTAATGACAGCAACAAGTTTGAGTCTACAACATTTAGTTAAGGTGTGAGAGCCTAAATGAACTTTGTATTGCTTTAAATGCATTTTCAGCCCGATTGTACACTTCAGGTGAAACTGTCAAAATCTTCAAAATGAGCAAAAGCACAATGAAATTAATGCTGGAATCATCTTCAATTTGCTAAAATACACTAATGACAGCAAAAAGTTTGAGTCTACAACATTTAGTTAAGGTGTGAGAGCCTAAATGAACTTTGTATTGCTTTAAACGCGTTTTCAGCCCCTGATTGTACACTTCAGGTGAAACTGTCAAAATCTTCAAAATGAGCAAAAGCACAATTAAATTAATGCTGGAATCATCTTCAAGTTGCTAAAATACACTAATGACAGCAAAAAGTTTGAGTCTACAACATTTAGTTAAGGTGTGAGAGCCAAAATGAACTTTGTATTGCTTTAAATGCATTATCAGGCCGATTGTACACTTCAGGTGAAACTGTCAAAATCTTCAAAATGAACAAAAGCACAATGAAATTAATGCTGGAATCATCTTCAAGTTGCTAAAATACACTAATGACAGTAAAAAGTTTGAGTGTACAACATTTAGTTAAGGTGTGAGAGCCAAAATGAACTTTGTATTGCTTTAAATGCACTTTCAGCCCGAATGTACACTTCAGATGAAACTGTCAAAATCTTCAAAATGAGCAAAAGCACAATGAAATTAATGCTGGAATCATCTTCAAGTTGCTAAAATACACTAATGACAGCAAAAAATTTGAGTCTACAACATTTAGTTAAGGTGTGAGAGCCTAAATGAACTTTGTATTGCTGTAAACGCGTTTTCAGCACCTGATTGTACACTTCAGGTGAAACTGTCAAAATCTTCAAAATGAGCAAAAGCACAATGAAATTAATGCTGGAATCATCTTCAAGTTGCTAAAATACACTAATGACAGCAAAAAGTTTGAGTCTACAACATTTAGTTAAGGTGTGAGAGCCAAAATGAACTTTGTATTGCTGTAAACGCGTTTTCAGCACCTGATTGTACACTTCAGGTGAAACTGTCAAAATGTTCAAAATGAGCAAAAGCACAATGAAATTAATGCTGGAATCATCTTCAAGTTGCTAAAATACACTAATGACAGCAAAAAGTTTGAGTCTACAATATTTAGTTAAGGTGTGAGAGCCAAAATGAACTTTGTATTGCTTTAAAATTCATTTTCAGCCCGATTGTACACTTCAGGTGAAACTGTCAAAATCTTAAAAATGAGCAAAAGCACAATGAAATTAATAATGGAATCATCTTCAAGTTGCTAAAATGCACTAATGACAGCAAACATTTTGAGTCTACAACATTTAGTTGAGGTGTGAGAGCCAAAATGAACTTTTTATTGCTGTAAACGCGTTTTCAGCACCTGAATGTACACTTCCGGTGAAACTGTCAAAATCTTCAAAATGAGCAAAAGCACAATGAAATTAATGCTGGAATCATCTTCAAGTTGCTAAAATACACTAATGACAGCAAAAAGTTTTAGTCTACAACATTTAGTTAAGGTGTGAGAGCCAAAATGAACTTTTTATTGCTGTAAACGCGTTTTCAGCACCTGAATGTACACTTCAGGTGAAACTGTCAAAATCTTCAAAATGAGCAAAAGCACAATGAAATTAATGCTGGAATCATCTTCAAGTTGCTGAAATACACTAATGACAGCAAAAAGTTTGAGTCTACAACATTTAGTTAAGGTGTGAGAGCCAAAATGAACTTTGTATTGCTTTAAATGCGTTTTCAGCCCGATTGTACACTTCAGGTGAAACTGTCAAAATCTTCAAAATGAGCAAAATCACAATGAAATTAATGCTGGAATCATCTTCAAGTTGCTAAAATACACTAATGACAGCAAAAAGTTTGAGTCTACAACATTTAGTTAAGGTATGAGAGCCTAAATTAACTTTGTATTGCTTTAAACGCGTTTTCAGCCCCTGATTGTACACTTCAGGTGAAACTGTCAAAATCTTCAAAATGAGCAAAAGCACAATGAAATTAATGCTGGAATCATCTTCAAGTTGCTAAAATACACTAATGACAGCAAAAAGTTTGAGTCTACAACATTTAGTTACGGTGTGAGAGCCAAAATGAACTTTGTATTGCTTTAAATGCACTTTCAGCCCGAATGTACACTTCAGATGAAACTGTCAAAATCTTCAAAATGAGCAAAAGCACAATGGAATTAATGCTGGAATCATCTTCAAGTTGCTAAAATACACTAATGACAGCAAAAAATTTGAGTCTAAAACATTTAGTTAAGGTGTGAGAGCCTAAATGAACTTTGTATTGCTGTAAACGCGTTTTCAGCACCTGATTGTACACTTCAGGTGAAACTGTCAAAATCTTCAAAATGAGCAAAAGCACAATGAAATTAATGCTGGAATCATCTTCAAGTTGCTAAAATACACTAATGACAGCAAAAAGTTTGAGTCTACAATATTTAGTTAAGGTGTGAGAGCCAAAATGAACTTTGTATTGCTTTAAAATTCATTTTCAGCCCGATTGTACACTTCAGGTGAAACTGTCAAAATCTTCAAAATGAGCAAAAGCACAATGAAATTAATGTTGGAATCATCTTCAAGTTGCTAAAATACACTAATGACAGCAAAAAGTTTGAGTCTACAACATTTAGTTGAGGTGTGAGAGCCTAAATGAACTTTTTATTGCTTTAAACGCGTTTTCAGCCCTTGATTGTACAATTTAGGTGAAACTGTCAAAATCTTCAAAATGAGCAAAAGCACAATTAAATTAATGTTGGAATCATCTTCAAGTTGCTAAAATACACTAAAGACAGCAAAGAGTTTGAGTCTACAACATTTAGTTAAGGTGTGAGAGCCTAAATTAACTTTTTATTGCTGTAAACGCGTTTTCAGCACCTGATTGTACACTTCAGGTGAAACTGTCAAAATCTTCAAAATGAGCAAAAGCACAATGAAATTAATGCGGGAATCATCTTCAAGTTGCTAAAATACACTAATGACAGCAAAAAGTTTGAGTCTACAACATTTAGTTAAGGTGTGACAGCCAAAATGAACTTTGTATTGCTGTAAACGCGTTTTCAGCACCTGATTGTACACTTCAGGTGAAACTGTCAAAATCTTCTAAATGAGCAAAAGCACAATGAAATTAATGCTGGAATCATCTTCAAGTTGCTAAAATACACTAATGACAGCAAAAAGTTTGAGTCTACAACATTTAGTTGAGGTGTGAGAGCCTAAATGAACTTTTTATTGCTTTAAACGCATTTTCAGCCCTTGATTGTACAATTCAGGTGAAACTGTCAAAATCTTCAAAATGAGCAAAAGCACAATGAAATTAATGCTGGAATCATCTTCAAGTTGCTAAAATACACTATTGACAGCAAAAAGTTTGAGTCTACAACATTTAGTTAAGGTGTGAGAGCCAAAATTAACTTTGTATTGCTTTAAATGCATTTTCATCCCGATTGGACACTTCAGGTGAAACTGTCAAAATCTTCAAAATGAGCAAAAGCACAATGAAATTAATGCTGGAATCATCTTCAAGTTGCTAAAATACACTAATGACAGCAAAAAGTTTGAGTCTACAACATTTAGTTAAGGTGTGAGAGTCAAAATGAACTTTTTATTGCTTTAAACGCGTTTTCAGCCCCTAATTGTACACTTCAGGTGAAAATGTCAAAATGTTCAAAATGAGCAAAAGCACAATGAAATTAATGCTGGAATCATCTTCAAGTTGCTAAAATACACTAATGACAGCAAAAAGTTTGAGTCTACAATATTTAGTTAAGGTGTGAGAGCCAAAATGAACTTTGTATTGCTTTAAATGCACTTTCAGCCCGATTGTACACTTCAGGTGAAACTGTCAAAATCTTAAAAATGAGCAAAAGCACAATGAAATTAATGTTGGAATCATCTTCAAGTTGCTAAAATGCACTAATGACAGCAAACATTTTGAGTCTACAACATTTAGTTGAGGTGTGAGAGCCAAAATGAACTTTTTATTGCTGTAAACGCGTTTTCAGCACCTGAATGTACACTTCAGGTGAAACTGTCAAAATCTTCAAAATGAGCAAAAGCACAATGAAATTAATGCTGGAATCATCTTCAAGTTGCTAAAATACACTAATGACAGCAAAAAGTTTTAGTCTACAACATTTAGTTAAGGTGTGAGAGCCAAAATGAACTTTTTATTGCTGTAAACGCGTTTTCAGCACCTGAATGTACACTTCAGGTGAAACTGTCAAAATCTTCAAAATGAGCAAAAGCACAATGAAATTAATGCTGGAATCATCTTCAAGTTGCTAAAATACACTAATGACAGCAAAAAGTTTGAGTCTACAACATTTAGTTAAGGTGTGAGAGCCTAAATGAACTTTGTATTGCTGTAAACGCGTTTTCAGCACCTGATTGTACACTTCAGGTGAAACTGTCAAAATCTTCAAAATGAGCAAAAGCACAATGAAATTAATGTTGGAATCATCTTCAAGTTGCTAAAATACACTAATGACAGCAAAGAGTTTGAGTCTACAACATTTAGTTAAGGTGTGAGAGCCTAAATTAACTTTTTATTGCTTTAAACGCGTTTTCAGCCCTTGTTTGTTCACTTCAGGTGAAACTGTCAAAATCTTCAAAATGAGCAAAAGCACAATGAAATTAATGCTGGAATCATCTTCAAGTTGCTAAAATACACTAATGACAGCAACAAGTTTGAGTCTACAACATTTAGTTAAGGTGTGAGAGCCAAAATGAACGTTGTATTGCTTTAAATGCATTTTCAGCCCGAATGTACACTTCAGGTGAAACTGTCAAATTCTTCAAAATGAGCAAAAGCACAATGAAATTAATTCTGGAAACATCTTCAAGTTGCTAAAATACACTAATGACAGCAAAAAGTTTGAGTCTACAACATTTAGTTAAGGTGTGAGAGCCAAAATTAACTTTGTATTGCTGTAAACGCGTTTTCAGCACCTGATTGTACACTTCAGGTGAAACTGTCAAAATCTTCAAAATGAGCAAAAGCACAATGAAATTAATGCTGGAATCATCTTCAAGTTGCTAAAATACACTAATGACAGCAAAAAGTTTGAGTCTACAACATTTAGTTAAGTTGTGAGAGCCTAAATTAACTTTTTATTGCTTTAAACGCGTTTTCAGCCCTTGTTTGTTCACTTCAGGTGAAACTGTCAAAATCTTCAAAATGAGCAAAAGCACAATGAAATTAATGCTGGAATCATCTTCAAGTTGCTAAAATACACTAATGACAGCAACAAGTTTGAGTCTACAACAATTAGTTAAGGTGTGAGAGCCAAAATGAACGTTGTATTGCTTTAAATGCATTTTCAGCCCGAATGTACACTTCAGGTGAAACTGTCAAATTCTTCAAAATGAGCAAAAGCACAATGAAATTAATTCTGGAAACATCTTCAAGTTGCTAAAATACACTAATGACAGCAACAAGTTTGAGTCTACAACATTTAGTTAAGGTGTGAAAGCCAAAATGAACTTTGTATTGCTGTAAACGCGTTTTCAGCACCTGATTGTACACTTCAGGTGAAACTGTCAAAATATTCAAAATGAGCAAAAGCACAATGAAATTAATGCTGGAATCATCTTCAAGTTGCTAAAATACACTAATGACAGCAAAAAGTTTGAGTCTACAACATTTAGTTAAGGTGTGAGAGCCAAAATGAGCGTTGTATTGCTTTAAATCCATTTTCAGCCTGAATGTACACTTCAGGTGAAACTGTCAAATTCTTCAAAATGAGCAAAAGCACAATGAAATTAATGCTGGAATCATCTTCAAGTTGCTAAAATACACTAATGACAGCAAAAAGTTTGAGTCTACAACATTTAGTTAAGGTGTGAGAGCCAAAATGAACTTTGTATTGCTGTAAACGCGTTTTCAGCACCTGAATGTACACTTCAGGTGAAACTGTCAAAATCTTCAAAATGAGCAAAAGCACAATTAAATTAATGTTGGAATCATCTTCAAGTTGCAAAAATACACTAATGACAGCAAAGAGTTTGAGTCTACAACATTTAGTTAAGGTGTGAGAGCCTAAATTAACTTTTTATTGCTTTAAACGCGTTTTCAGCCCTTGATTGTACACTTCAGGTGAAAGTGTCAAAATCTTCAAAATGAGCAAAAGCACAATGAAATTAATGCTGGAATCATCTTCAAGTTGCTAAAATACACTAATGACAGCAAAAAGTTTGAGTGTACAACATTTAGTTAAGGTGTGAGAGCCAAAATGAACTTTGTATTGCTTTAAATGCACTTTCAGCCCGAATGTACACTTCAGATGAAACTGTCAAAATCTTCAAAATGAGCAAAAACACAATGAAATTAATGCTGGAATCATCTTCAAGTTGCTAAAATACACTAATGACAGCAAAAAGTTTGAGTCTACAACATTTAGTTAAGGTGTGAGAGCCTAAATGAACTTTGTATTGCTGTAAACGCGTTTTCAGCACCTGATTGTACACTTCAGGTGAAACTTTCAAAATTTTCAAAATTAGCAAAAGCACAATGAAATTAATGCTGGAATCATCTTCAAGTTGCTAAAATACACCAATGACAGCAAAAAGTTTGAGTCTACAACATTTAGTTAAGGTGTGAGAGCCAAAATGAACTTTGTATTGCTTTAAATGCATTTTCAGCCCGATAGTACACTTCAGGTGAAACTGTCAAAATCTTCAAAATGAGCAAAAGCACAATTAAATTAATGATGGAATCATCTTCAAGTTGCTAAAATACACTAATGACAGCAAAAAGTTTGAGTCTACAACATTTAGTTAAGGTGTGAGAGCCAAAATCAACTTTGTATTGCTGTAAACGCGTTTTCAGCACCTGATTGTACACTTCAGGTGAAACTGTCAAAATCTTCAAAATGAGCAAAAGCACAATGAAATTAATGCTGGAATCATCTTCAAGTTGCTAAAATACACTAATGACAGCAAAAAGTTTGAGTGTACAACATTTAGTTAAGGTGTGAGAGCCAAAATGAACTTTGTATTGCTTTAAATGCACTTTCAGCCCGAATGTACACTTCAGATGAAACTGTCAAAATCTTCAAAATGAGCAAAAACACAATGAAATTAATGCTGGAATCATCTTCAAGTTGCTAAAATACACTAATGACAGCAAAAAGTTTGAGTCTACAACATTTAGTTAAGGTGTGAGAGCCTAAATGAACTTTGTATTGCTGTAAACGCGTTTTCAGCACGTGATTGTACACTTCAGGTGAAACTTTCAAAATTTTCAAAATTAGTAAAAACACAATGAAATTAATGCTGGAATCATCTTCAAGTTGCTAAAATACACCAATGACAGCAAAAAGTTTGAGTCTACAACATTTAGTTAAGGTGTGAGAGCCAAAATGAACTTTGTATTGCTTTAAATGCATTTTCAGCCCGATAGTACACTTCAGGTGAAACTGTCAAAATCTTCAAAATGAGCAAAAGCACAATTAAATTAATGATGGAATCATCTTCAAGTTGCTAAAATACACTAATGACAGCAAAAAGGTTGAGTCTACAACATTTAGTTAAGGTGTGAGAGCCAAAATCAACTTTGTATTGCTGTAAACGCGTTTTCAGCACCTGATTGTACACTTCAGGTGAAACTGTCAAAATCTTCAAAATGAGCAAAAGCACAATGAAATTAATGCTGGAATCATCTTCAAGTTGCTAAAATACACTAATGACAGCAAAAAGTTTGAGTCTACAACATTTAGTTAAGTTGTGAGAGCCTAAATTAACTTTTTATTGCTTTAAACGCGTTTTCAGCCCTTGTTTGTTCACTTCAGGTGAAACTGTCAAAATCTTCAAAATGAGCAAAAGCACAATGAAATTAATGCTGGAATCATCTTCAAGTTGCTAAAATACACTAATGACAGCAACAAGTTTGAGTCTACAACATTTAGTTAAGGTGTGAGAGCCAAAATGAACGTTGTATTGCTTTAAATGCATTTTCAGCCCGAATGTACACTTCAGGTGAAACTGTCAAATTCTTCAAAATGAGCAAAAGCACAATGAAATTAATTCTGGAAACATCTTCAAGTTGCTAAAATACACTAATGACAGCAACAAGTTTGAGTCTACAACATTTAGTTAAGGTGTGAAAGCCAAAATGAACTTTGTATTGCTGTAAACGCGTTTTCAGCACCTGATTGTACACTTCAGGTGAAACTGTCAAAATATTCAAAATGAGCGAAAGCACAATGAAATTAATGCTGGAATCATCTTCAAGTTGCTAAAATACACTAATGACAGCAAAAAGTTTGAGTCTACAACATTTAGTTAAGGTGTGAGAGCCAAAATGAACTTTGTATTGCTGTAAACGCGTTTTCAGCACCTGAATGTACACTTCAGGTGAAACTGTCAAAATCTTCAAAATGAGCAAAAGCACAATGAAATTAATGCTGGAATCATCTTCAAGTTGCTAAAATACACTAATGACAGCAAAAAGTTTGAGTGTACAACATTTAGTTAAGGTGTGAGAGCCAAAATGAACTTTGTATTGCTTTAAATGCACTTTCAGCCCGAATGTACACTTCAGATGAAACTGTCAAAATCTTCAAAATGAGCAAAAACACAATGAAATTAATGCTGGAATCATCTTCAAGTTGCTAAAATACACTAATGACAGCAAAAAGTTTGAGTCTACAACATTTAGTTAAGGTGTGAGAGCCAAAATCAACTTTGTATTGCTGTAAACGCGTTTTCAGCACCTGATTGTACACTTCAGGTGAAACTGTCAAAATCTTCAAAATGAGCAAAAGCACAATGAAATTAATGCTGGAATCATCTTCAAGTTGCTAAAATACACTAATGACAGCAAAAAGTTTGAGTGTACAACATTTAGTTAAGGTGTGAGAGCCAAAATGAACTTTGTATTGCTTTAAATGCACTTTCAGCCCGAATGTACACTTCAGATGAAACTGTCAAAATCTTCAAAATGAGCAAAAACACAATGAAATTAATGCTGGAATCATCTTCAAGTTGCTAAAATACACTAATGACAGCAAAAAGTTTGAGTCTACAACATTTAGTTAAGGTGTG
Source organism: Leptonotus elevatus (assembly GCF_054856555.1). Classification (NCBI taxonomy): domain Eukaryota; kingdom Metazoa; phylum Chordata; class Actinopteri; order Syngnathiformes; family Syngnathidae; genus Leptonotus; species Leptonotus elevatus. The sequence continues at coordinate 987,224 of NC_141244.1, read as the reverse complement.
AGAGCCTAAATGAACTTTGTATTGCTGTAAACGCGTTTTCAGCACCTGATTGTACACTTCAGGTGAAACTTTCAAAATTTTCAAAATTAGCAAAAGCACAATGAAATTAATGCTGGAATCATCTTCAAGTTGCTAAAATACACCAATGACAGCAAAAAGTTTGAGTCTACAACATTTAGTTAAGGTGTGAGAGCCAAAATGAACTTTGTATTGCTTTAAATGCATTTTCAGCCCGATAGTACACTTCAGGTGAAACTGTCAAAATCTTCAAAATGAGCAAAAGCACAATTAAATTAATGATGGAATCATCTTCAAGTTGCTAAAATACACTAATGACAGCAAAAAGGTTGAGTCTACAACATTTAGTTAAGGTGTGAGAGCCAAAATCAACTTTGTATTGCTGTAAACGCGTTTTCAGCACCTGATTGTACACTTCAGGTGAAACTGTCAAAATCTTCAAAATGAGCAAAAGCACAATGAAATTAATGCTGGAATCATCTTCAAGTTGCTAAAATACACTAATGACAGCAAAAAGTTTGAGTCTACAACATTTAGTTAAGTTGTGAGAGCCTAAATTAACTTTTTATTGCTTTAAACGCGTTTTCAGCCCTTGTTTGTTCACTTCAGGTGAAACTGTCAAAATCTTCAAAATGAGCAAAAGCACAATGAAATTAATGCTGGAATCATCTTCAAGTTGCTAAAATACACTAATGACAGCAACAAGTTTGAGTCTACAACATTTAGTTAAGGTGTGAGAGCCAAAATGAACGTTGTATTGCTTTAAATGCATTTTCAGCCCGAATGTACACTTCAGGTGAAACTGTCAAATTCTTCAAAATGAGCAAAAGCACAATGAAATTAATTCTGGAAACATCTTCAAGTTGCTAAAATACACTAATGACAGCAACAAGTTTGAGTCTACAACATTTAGTTAAGGTGTGAAAGCCAAAATGAACTTTGTATTGCTGTAAACGCGTTTTCAGCACCTGATTGTACACTTCAGGTGAAACTGTCAAAATATTCAAAATGAGCGAAAGCACAATGAAATTAATGCTGGAATCATCTTCAAGTTGCTAAAATACACTAATGACAGCAAAAAGTTTGAGTCTACAACATTTAGTTAAGGTGTGAGAGCCAAAATGAACTTTGTATTGCTGTAAACGCGTTTTCAGCACCTGAATGTACACTTCAGGTGAAACTGTCAAAATCTTCAAAATGAGCAAAAGCACAATGAAATTAATGCTGGAATCATCTTCAAGTTGCTAAAATACACTAATGACAGCAAAAAGTTTGAGTGTACAACATTTAGTTAAGGTGTGAGAGCCAAAATGAACTTTGTATTGCTTTAAATGCACTTTCAGCCCGAATGTACACTTCAGATGAAACTGTCAAAATCTTCAAAATGAGCAAAAACACAATGAAATTAATGCTGGAATCATCTTCAAGTTGCTAAAATACACTAATGACAGCAAAAAGTTTGAGTCTACAACATTTAGTTAAGGTGTGAGAGCCTAAATGAACTTTGTATTGCTGTAAACGCGTTTTCAGCACCTGATTGTACACTTCAGGTGAAACTTTCAAAATTTTCAAAATTAGCAAAAGCACAATGAAATTAATGCTGGAATCATCTTCAAGTTGCTAAAATACACCAATGACAGCAAAAAGTTTGAGTCTACAACATTTAGTTAAGGTGTGAGAGCCAAAATGAACTTTGTATTGCTTTAAATGCATTTTCAGCCCGATAGTACACTTCAGGTGAAACTGTCAAAATCTTCAAAATGAGCAAAAGCACAATTAAATTAATGATGGAATCATCTTCAAGTTGCTAAAATACACTAATGACAGCAAAAAGTTTGAGTCTACAACATTTAGTTAAGGTGTGAGAGCCAAAATCAACTTTGTATTGCTGTAAACGCGTTTTCAGCACCTGATTGTACACTTCAGGTGAAACTGTCAAAATCTTCAAAATGAGCAAAAGCACAATGAAATTAATGCTGGAATCATCTTCAAGTTGCTAAAATACACTAATGACAGCAAAAAGTTTGAGTCTACAACATTTAGTTAAGTTGTGAGAGCCTAAATTAACTTTTTATTGCTTTAAACGCGTTTTCAGCCCTTGTTTGTTCACTTCAGGTGAAACTGTGAAAATCTTCAAAATGAGCAAAAGCACAATGAAATTAATGCTGGAATCATCTTCAAGTTGCTAAAATACACTAATGACAGCAACAAGTTTGAGTCTACAACATTTAGTTAAGGTGTGAGAGCCAAAATGAACGTTGTATTGCTTTAAATGCATTTTCAGCCCGAATGTACACTTCAGGTGAAACTGTCAAATTCTTCAAAATGAGCAAAAGCACAATGAAATTAATTCTGGAAACATCTTCAAGTTGCTAAAATACACTAATGACAGCAACAAGTTTGAGTCTACAACATTTAGTTAAGGTGTGAAAGCCAAAATGAACTTTGTATTGCTGTAAACGCGTTTTCAGCACCTGATTGTACACTTCAGGTGAAACTGTCAAAATATTCAAAATGAGCGAAAGCACAATGAAATTAATGCTGGAATCATCTTCAAGTTGCTAAAATACACTAATGACAGCAAAAAGTTTGAGTCTACAACATTTAGTTAAGGTGTGAGAGCCAAAATGAACTTTGTATTGCTGTAAACGCGTTTTCAGCACCTGAATGTACACTTCAGGTGAAACTGTCAAAATCTTCAAAATGAGCAAAAGCACAATGAAATTAATGCTGGAATCATCTTCAAGTTGCTAAAATACACTAATGACAGCAACAAGTTTGAGTCTACAACATTTAGTTAAGGTGTGAGAGCCTAAATGAACTTTGTATTGCTGTAAACGCGTTTTCAGCACCTGATTGTACACTTCAGGTGAAACTGTCAAAATGTTCAAAATGAGCAAAAGCACAATGAAATTAATGCTGGAATCATCTTCAAGTTGCTAAAATACACTAATGACAGCAAAAAGTTTGAGTCTACAACATTTAGTTAAGGTGTGAGAGCCAAAATTAACTTTGTATTGCTTTAAACGTGTTTTCAGCCCCTGATTGTACACTTCAGGTGAAACTGTCAAAATCTTCAAAATGAGCAAAAGCACAATGAAATTAATGCTGGAATCATCTTCATGTTGCTAAAATACACTAATGACAGCAAAAAGTTTGAGTCTACAACATTTAGTTAAGGTGTGAGAGCCTAAATGAACTTTGTATTGCTGTAAACGCGTTTTCAGCACCTGATTGTACACTTCAGGTGAAACTTTCAAAATCTTCAAAATTAGCAAAAGCACAATGAAATTAATGCTGGAATCATCTTCAAGTTGCTAAAATACACCAATGACAGCAAAAAGTTTGAGTCTACAACATTTAGTTAAGGTGTGAGAGCCAAAATGAACTTTGTATTGCTTTAAATGCATTTTCAGCCCGAATGTACACTTCAGGTGAAACTGTCAAATTCTTCAAAATGAGCAAAAGCACAATGAAATTAATTCTGGAAACATCTTCAAGTTGCTAAAATACACTAATGACAGCAAAAAGTTTGAGTCTACAACATTTAGTTAAGGTGTGAGAGCCAAAATGAACTTTGTATTGCTGTAAACGCGTTTTCAGCACCTGAATGTACACTTCAGGTGAAACTGTCAAAATCTTCAAAATGAGCAAAAGCACAATTAAATTAATGTTGGAATCATCTTCAAGTTGCTAAAATACACTAATGACAGCAAAGAGTTTGAGTCTACAACATTTAGTTAAGGTGTGAGAGCCTAAATTAACTTTTTATTGCTTTAAACGCGTTTTCAGCCCTTGATTGTACACTTCAGGTGAAAGTGTCAAAATCTTCAAAATGAGCAAAAGCACAATGAAATTAATGCTGGAATCATCTTCAAGTTGCTAAAATACACTAATGACAGCAAAAAGTTTGAGTGTACAACATTTAGTTAAGGTGTGAGAGCCAAAATGAACTTTGTATTGCTTTAAATGCACTTTCAGCCCGAATGTACACTTCAGATGAAACTGTCAAAATCTTCAAAATGAGCAAAAACACAATGAAATTAATGCTGGAATCATCTTCAAGTTGCTAAAATACACTAATGACAGCAAAAAGTTTGAGTCTACAACATTTAGTTAAGGTGTGAGAGCCTAAATGAACTTTGTATTGCTGTAAACGCGTTTTCAGCACCTGATTGTACACTTCAGGTGAAACTTTCAAAATTTTCAAAATTAGCAAAAGCACAATGAAATTAATGCTGGAATCATCTTCAAGTTGCTAAAATACACCAATGACAGCAAAAAGTTTGAGTCTACAACATTTAGTTAAGGTGTGAGAGCCAAAATGAACTTTGTATTGCTTTAAATGCATTTTCAGCCCGATAGTACACTTCAGGTGAAACTGTCAAAATCTTCAAAATGAGCAAAAGCACAATTAAATTAATGATGGAATCATCTTCAAGTTGCTAAAATACACTAATGACAGCAAAAAGTTTGAGTCTACAACATTTAGTTAAGGTGTGAGAGCCAAAATCAACTTTGTATTGCTGTAAACGCGTTTTCAGCACCTGATTGTACACTTCAGGTGAAACTGTCAAAATCTTCAAAATGAGCAAAAGCACAATGAAATTAATGCTGGAATCATCTTCAAGTTGCTAAAATACACTAATGACAGCAAAAAGTTTGAGTCTACAACATTTAGTTAAGTTGTGAGAGCCTAAATTAACTTTTTATTGCTTTAAACGCGTTTTCAGCCCTTGTTTGTTCACTTCAGGTGAAACTGTCAAAATCTTCAAAATGAGCAAAAGCACAATGAAATTAATGCTGGAATCATCTTCAAGTTGCTAAAATACACTAATGACAGCAACAAGTTTGAGTCTACAACATTTAGTTAAGGTGTGAGAGCCAAAATGAACGTTGTATTGCTTTAAATGCATTTTCAGCCCGAATGTACACTTCAGGTGAAACTGTCAAATTCTTCAAAATGAGCAAAAGCACAATGAAATTAATTCTGGAAACATCTTCAAGTTGCTAAAATACACTAATGACAGCAACAAGTTTGAGTCTACAACATTTAGTTAAGGTGTGAAAGCCAAAATGAACTTTGTATTGCTGTAAACGCGTTTTCAGCACCTGATTGTACACTTCAGGTGAAACTGTCAAAATATTCAAAATGAGCGAAAGCACAATGAAATTAATGCTGGAATCATCTTCAAGTTGCTAAAATACACTAATGACAGCAAAAAGTTTGAGTCTACAACATTTAGTTAAGGTGTGAGAGCCAAAATGAACTTTGTATTGCTGTAAACGCGTTTTCAGCACCTGAATGTACACTTCAGGTGAAACTGTCAAAATCTTCAAAATGAGCAAAAGCACAATGAAATTAATGCTGGAATCATCTTCAAGTTGCTAAAATACACTAATGACAGCAACAAGTTTGAGTCTACAACATTTAGTTAAGGTGTGAGAGCCTAAATGAACTTTGTATTGCTGTAAACGCGTTTTCAGCACCTGATTGTACACTTCAGGTGAAACTGTCAAAATGTTCAAAATGAGCAAAAGCACAATGAAATTAATGCTGGAATCATCTTCAAGTTGCTAAAATACACTAATGACAGCAAAAAGTTTGAGTCTACAACATTTAGTTAAGGTGTGAGAGCCAAAATTAACTTTGTATTGCTTTAAACGTGTTTTCAGCCCCTGATTGTACACTTCAGGTGAAACTGTCAAAATCTTCAAAATGAGCAAAAGCACAATGAAATTAATGCTGGAATCATCTTCATGTTGCTAAAATACACTAATGACAGCAAAAAGTTTGAGTCTACAACATTTAGTTAAGGTGTGAGAGCCAAAATGAACTTTGTATTGCTTTAAATGCATTTTCAGCCCGATAGTACACTTCAGGTGAAACTGTCAAATCTTCAAAATGAGCAAAAGCACAATTAAATTAATGATGGAATCATCTTCAAGTTGCTAAAATACACTAATGACAGCAAAAAGTTTGAGTCTACAACATTTAGTTAAGGTGTGAGAGCCAAAATCAACTTTGTATTGCTGTAAACGCGTTTTCAGCACCTGATTGTACACTTCAGGTGAAACTGTCAAAATCTTCAAAATGAGCAAAAGCACAATGAAATTAATGCTGGAATCATCTTCAAGTTGCTAAAATACACTAATGACAGCAAAAAGTTTGAGTCTACAACATTTAGTTAAGTTGTGAGAGCCTAAATTAACTTTTTATTGCTTTAAACGCGTTTTCAGCCCTTGTTTGTTCACTTCAGGTGAAACTGTCAAAATCTTCAAAATGAGCAAAAGCACAATGAAATTAATGCTGGAATCATCTTCAAGTTGCTAAAATACACTAATGACAGCAACAAGTTTGAGTCTACAACATTTAGTTAAGGTGTGAGAGCCAAAATGAACGTTGTATTGCTTTAAATGCATTTTCAGCCCGAATGTACACTTCAGGTGAAACTGTCAAATTCTTCAAAATGAGCAAAAGCACAATGAAATTAATTCTGGAAACATCTTCAAGTTGCTAAAATACACTAATGACAGCAACAAGTTTGAGTCTACAACATTTAGTTAAGGTGTGAAAGCCAAAATGAACTTTGTATTGCTGTAAACGCGTTTTCAGCACCTGATTGTACACTTCAGGTGAAACTGTCAAAATATTCAAAATGAGCGAAAGCACAATGAAATTAATGCTGGAATCATCTTCAAGTTGCTAAAATACACTAATGACAGCAAAAAGTTTGAGTCTACAACATTTAGTTAAGGTGTGAGAGCCAAAATGAACTTTGTATTGCTGTAAACGCGTTTTCAGCACCTGAATGTACACTTCAGGTGAAACTGTCAAAATCTTCAAAATGAGCAAAAGCACAATGAAATTAATGCTGGAATCATCTTCAAGTTGCTAAAATACACTAATGACAGCAACAAGTTTGAGTCTACAACATTTAGTTAAGGTGTGAGAGCCTAAATGAACTTTGTATTGCTGTAAACGCGTTTTCAGCACCTGATTGTACACTTCAGGTGAAACTGTCAAAATGTTCAAAATGAGCAAAAGCACAATGAAATTAATGCTGGAATCATCTTCAAGTTGCTAAAATACACTAATGACAGCAAAAAGTTTGAGTCTACAACATTTAGTTAAGGTGTGAGAGCCAAAATTAACTTTGTATTGCTTTAAACGTGTTTTCAGCCCCTGATTGTACACTTCAGGTGAAACTGTCAAAATCTTCAAAATGAGCAAAAGCACAATGAAATTAATGCTGGAATCATCTTCATGTTGCTAAAATACACTAATGACAGCAAAAAGTTTGAGTCTACAACATTTAGTTAAGGTGTGAGAGCCTAAATGAACTTTGTATTGCTGTAAACGCGTTTTCAGCACCTGATTGTACACTTCAGGTGAAACTTTCAAAATCTTCAAAATTAGCAAAAGCACAATGAAATTAATGCTGGAATCATCTTCAAGTTGCTAAAATACACCAATGACAGCAAAAAGTTTGAGTCTACAACATTTAGTTAAGGTGTGAGAGCCAAAATGAACTTTGTATTGCTTTAAATGCATTTTCAGCCCGAATGTACACTTCAGGTGAAACTGTCAAATTCTTCAAAATGAGCAAAAGCACAATGAAATTAATTCTGGAAACATCTTCAAGTTGCTAAAATACACTAATGACAGCAAAAAGTTTGAGTCTACAACATTTAGTTAAGGTGTGAGAGCCAAAATGAACTTTGTATTGCTGTAAACGCGTTTTCAGCACCTGAATGTACACTTCAGGTGAAACTGTCAAAATCTTCAAAATGAGCAAAAGCACAATTAAATTAATGTTGGAATCATCTTCAAGTTGCTAAAATACACTAATGACAGCAAAGAGTTTGAGTCTACAACATTTAGTTAAGGTGTGAGAGCCTAAATTAACTTTTTATTGCTTTAAACGCGTTTTCAGCCCTTGATTGTACACTTCAGGTGAAAGTGTCAAAATCTTCAAAATGAGCAAAAGCACAATGAAATTAATGCTGGAATCATCTTCAAGTTGCTAAAATACACTAATGACAGCAAAAAGTTTGAGTGTACAACATTTAGTTAAGGTGTGAGAGCCAAAATGAACTTTGTATTGCTTTAAATGCACTTTCAGCCCGAATGTACACTTCAGATGAAACTGTCAAAATCTTCAAAATGAGCAAAAACACAATGAAATTAATGCTGGAATCATCTTCAAGTTGCTAAAATACACTAATGACAGCAAAAAGTTTGAGTCTACAACATTTAGTTAAGGTGTGAGAGCCTAAATGAACTTTGTATTGCTGTAAACGCGTTTTCAGCACCTGATTGTACACTTCAGGTGAAACTTTCAAAATTTTCAAAATTAGCAAAAGCACAATGAAATTAATGCTGGAATCATCTTCAAGTTGCTAAAATACACCAATGACAGCAAAAAGTTTGAGTCTACAACATTTAGTTAAGGTGTGAGAGCCAAAATGAACTTTGTATTGCTTTAAATGCATTTTCAGCCCGATAGTACACTTCAGGTGAAACTGTCAAAATCTTCAAAATGAGCAAAAGCACAATTAAATTAATGATGGAATCATCTTCAAGTTGCTAAAATACACTAATGACAGCAAAAAGTTTGAGTCTACAACATTTAGTTAAGGTGTGAGAGCCAAAATCAACTTTGTATTGCTGTAAACGCGTTTTCAGCACCTGATTGTACACTTCAGGTGAAACTGTCAAAATCTTCAAAATGAGCAAAAGCACAATGAAATTAATGCTGGAATCATCTTCAAGTTGCTAAAATACACTAATGACAGCAAAAAGTTTGAGTCTACAACATTTAGTTAAGTTGTGAGAGCCTAAATTAACTTTTTATTGCTTTAAACGCGTTTTCAGCCCTTGTTTGTTCACTTCAGGTGAAACTGTCAAAATCTTCAAAATGAGCAAAAGCACAATGAAATTAATGCTGGAATCATCTTCAAGTTGCTAAAATACACTAATGACAGCAACAAGTTTGAGTCTACAACATTTAGTTAAGGTGTGAGAGCCAAAATGAACGTTGTATTGCTTTAAATGCATTTTCAGCCCGAATGTACACTTCAGGTGAAACTGTCAAATTCTTCAAAATGAGCAAAAGCACAATGAAATTAATTCTGGAAACATCTTCAAGTTGCTAAAATACACTAATGACAGCAACAAGTTTGAGTCTACAACATTTAGTTAAGGTGTGAAAGCCAAAATGAACTTTGTATTGCTGTAAACGCGTTTTCAGCACCTGATTGTACACTTCAGGTGAAACTGTCAAAATATTCAAAATGAGCGAAAGCACAATGAAATTAATGCTGGAATCATCTTCAAGTTGCTAAAATACACTAATGACAGCAAAAAGTTTGAGTCTACAACATTTAGTTAAGGTGTGAGAGCCAAAATGAACTTTGTATTGCTGTAAACGCGTTTTCAGCACCTGAATGTACACTTCAGGTGAAACTGTCAAAATCTTCAAAATGAGCAAAAGCACAATGAAATTAATGCTGGAATCATCTTCAAGTTGCTAAAATACACTAATGACAGCAACAAGTTTGAGTCTACAACATTTAGTTAAGGTGTGAGAGCCTAAATGAACTTTGTATTGCTGTAAACGCGTTTTCAGCACCTGATTGTACACTTCAGGTGAAACTGTCAAAATGTTCAAAATGAGCAAAAGCACAATGAAATTAATGCTGGAATCATCTTCAAGTTGCTAAAATACACTAATGACAGCAAAAAGTTTGAGTCTACAACATTTAGTTAAGGTGTGAGAGCCAAAATTAACTTTGTATTGCTTTAAACGTGTTTTCAGCCCCTGATTGTACACTTCAGGTGAAACTGTCAAAATCTTCAAAATGAGCAAAAGCACAATGAAATTAATGCTGGAATCATCTTCATGTTGCTAAAATACACTAATGACAGCAAAAAGTTTGAGTCTACAACATTTAGTTAAGGTGTGAGAGCCAAAATGAACTTTGTATTGCTTTAAATGCATTTTCAGCCCGATAGTACACTTCAGGTGAAACTGTCAAATCTTCAAAATGAGCAAAAGCACAATTAAATTAATGATGGAATCATCTTCAAGTTGCTAAAATACACTAATGACAGCAAAAAGTTTGAGTCTACAACATTTAGTTAAGGTGTGAGAGCCAAAATCAACTTTGTATTGCTGTAAACGCGTTTTCAGCACCTGATTGTACACTTCAGGTGAAACTGTCAAAATCTTCAAAATGAGCAAAAGCACAATGAAATTAATGCTGGAATCATCTTCAAGTTGCTAAAATACACTAATGACAGCAAAAAGTTTGAGTCTACAACATTTAGTTAAGTTGTGAGAGCCTAAATTAACTTTTTATTGCTTTAAACGCGTTTTCAGCCCTTGTTTGTTCACTTCAGGTGAAACTGTCAAAATCTTCAAAATGAGCAAAAGCACAATGAAATTAATGCTGGAATCATCTTCAAGTTGCTAAAATACACTAATGACAGCAACAAGTTTGAGTCTACAACATTTAGTTAAGGTGTGAGAGCCAAAATGAACGTTGTATTGCTTTAAATGCATTTTCAGCCCGAATGTACACTTCAGGTGAAACTGTCAAATTCTTCAAAATGAGCAAAAGCACAATGAAATTAATTCTGGAAACATCTTCAAGTTGCTAAAATACACTAATGACAGCAACAAGTTTGAGTCTACAACATTTAGTTAAGGTGTGAAAGCCAAAATGAACTTTGTATTGCTGTAAACGCGTTTTCAGCACCTGATTGTACACTTCAGGTGAAACTGTCAAAATATTCAAAATGAGCGAAAGCACAATGAAATTAATGCTGGAATCATCTTCAAGTTGCTAAAATACACTAATGACAGCAAAAAGTTTGAGTCTACAACATTTAGTTAAGGTGTGAGAGCCAAAATGAACTTTGTATTGCTGTAAACGCGTTTTCAGCACCTGAATGTACACTTCAGGTGAAACTGTCAAAATCTTCAAAATGAGCAAAAGCACAATGAAATTAATGCTGGAATCATCTTCAAGTTGCTAAAATACACTAATGACAGCAACAAGTTTGAGTTTACAACATTTAGTTAAGGTGTGAGAGCCTAAATGAACTTTGTATTGCTGTAAACGCGTTTTCAGCACCTGATTGTACACTTCAGGTGAAACTGTCAAAATGTTCAAAATGAGCAAAAGCACAATGAAATTAATGCTGGAATCATCTTCAAGTTGCTAAAATACACTAATGACAGCAAAAAGTTTGAGTCTACAACATTTAGTTAAGGTGTGAGAGCCAAAATTAACTTTGTATTACTTTAAACGTGTTTTCAGCCCCTGATTGTACACTTCAGGTGAAACTGTCAAAATCTTCAAAATGAGCAAAAGCACAATGAAATTAATGCTGGAATCATCTTCATGTTGCTAAAATACACTAATGACAGCAAAAAGTTTGAGTCTACAACATTTAGTTAAGGTGTGAGAGCCTAAATGAACTTTGTATTGCTGTAAACGCGTTTTCAGCACCTGATTGTACACTTCAGGTGAAACTGTCAAAATCTTCAAAATGAGCAAAAGCACAATGAAATTAATGCTGGAATCATCTTCAAGTTGCTAAAATACACTAATGACAGCAAAAAGTTTGAGTCTACAATATTTAGTTAAGGTGTGAGAGCCAAAATGAACTTTGTATTGCTTTAAAATTCATTTTCAGCCCGATTGTACACTTCAGGTGAAACTGTCAAAATCTTCAAAATGAGCAAAAGCACAATGAAATTAATGTTGGAATCATCTTCAAGTTGCTAAAATACACTAATGACAGCAAAAAGTTTGAGTCTACAACATTTAGTTGAGGTGTGAGAGCCTAAATGAACTTTTTATTGCTGTAAACGCGTTTTCAGCCCTTGATTGTACAATTCAGGTGAAACTGTCAAAATCTTCAACATGAGCAAAAGCACAATGAAATTAATGCTGGAATCATATTCAAGTTGCTAAAATACACTAATGACAGCAACAATTTTGAGTCTACAACATTTAGTTAAGGTGTGAGAGCCTAAATGAACTTTGTATTGCTGTAAACGCGTTTTCAGCACCTGATTGTACACTTCAGGTGAAACTGTCAAAATCTTCAAAATGAGCAAAAGCACAATGAAATTAATGCTGGAATCATCTTCAAGTTGCTAAAATACACTAATGACAGCAACAAGTTTGAGTCTACAACATTTAGTTAAGGTGTGAGAGCCAAAATGAACTTTGTATTGCTTTAAATGCATTTTCAGCCCGATAGTACACTTCAGGTGAAACTGTCAAAATCTTCAAAATGAGCAAAAGCACAATTAAATTAATGATGGAATCATCTTCAAGTTGCTAAAATACACTAATGACAGCAAAAAGTTTGAGTCTACAACATTTAGTTAAGGTGTGAGAGCCAAAATGAACTTTGTATTGCTGTAAACGCGTTTTCAGCACCTGATTGTACACTTCAGGTGAAACTGTCAAAATCTTCAAAATGAGCAAAAGCACAATGAAATTAATGTTGGAATCATCTTCAAGTTGCTAAAATACACTAATGACAGCAAAGAGTTTGAGTCTACAACATTTAGTTAAGGTGTGAGAGCCTAAATTAACTTTTTATTGCTTTAAACGCGTTTTCAGCCCTTGATTGTACACTTCAGGTGAAACTGTCAAAATCTTCAAAATGAGCAAAAGCACAATGAAATTAATGCTGGAATCATCTTCAAGTTGCTAAAATACACTAATGACAGCAACAAGTTTGAGTCTACAACATTTAGTTAAGGTTTGAGAGCCAAAATGAACGTTGTATTGCTTTAAATGCATTTTCAGCCCGAATGTACACTTCAGGTGAAACTGTCAAATTCTTCAAAATGAGCAAAAGCACAATGAAATTAATTCTGGAAACATCTTCAAGTTGCTAAAATACACTAATGACAGCAACAAGTTTGAGTCTACAACATTTAGTTAAGGTGTGAGAGCCAAAATGAACTTTGTATTGCTGTAAACGCGTTTTCAGCACCTGAATGTACACTTCAGGTGAAACTGTCAAAATCTTCAAAATGAGCAAAAGCACAATTAAATTAATGTTGGAATCATCTTCAAGTTGCTAAAATACACTAATGACAGCAAAGAGTTTGAGTCTACAACATTTAGTTAAGGTGTGAGAGCCTAAATTAACTTTTTATTGCTTTAAACGCGTTTTCAGCCCTTGATTGTACACTTCAGGTGAAAGTGTCAAAATCTTCAAAATGAGCAAAAGCACAATGAAATTAATGCTGGAATCATCTTCAAGTTGCTAAAATACACTAATGACAGCAAAAAGTTTGAGTGTACAACATTTAGTTAAGGTGTGAGAGCCAAAATGAACTTTGTATTGCTTTAAATGCACTTTCAGCCCGAATGTACACTTCAGATGAAACTGTCAAAATCTTCAAAATGAGCAAAAGCACAATGAAATTAATGCTGGAATCATCTTCATGTTGCTAAAATACACTAATGACAGCAAAAAGTTTGAGTCTACAACATTTAGTTAAGGTGTGAGAGCCTAAATGAACTTTGTATTGCTGTAAACGCGTTTTCAGCACCTGATTGTACACTTCAGGTGAAACTTTCAAAATCTTCAAAATTAGCAAAAGCACAATGAAATTAATGCTGGAATCATCTTCAAGTTGCTAAAATACACTAATGACAGCAAAAAGTTTGAGTCTACAACATTTAGTTAAGTTGTGAGAGCCTAAATTAACTTTTTATTGCTTTAAACGCGTTTTCAGCCCTTGTTTGTTCACTTCAGGTGAAACTGTCAAAATCTTCAAAATGAGCAAAAGCACAATGAAATTAATGCTGGAATCATCTTCAAGTTGCTAAAATACACTAATGACAGCAACAAGTTTGAGTCTACAACAATTAGTTAAGGTGTGAGAGCCAAAATGAACGTTGTATTGCTTTAAATGCATTTTCAGCCCGAATGTACACTTCAGGTGAAACTGTCAAATTCTTCAAAATGAGCAAAAGCACAATGAAATTAATTCTGGAAACATCTTCAAGTTGCTAAAATACACTAATGACAGCAACAAGTTTGAGTCTACAACATTTAGTTAAGGTGTGAAAGCCAAAATGAACTTTGTATTGCTGTAAACGCGTTTTCAGCACCTGATTGTACACTTCAGGTGAAACTGTCAAAATATTCAAAATGAGCAAAAGCACAATGAAATTAATGCTGGAATCATCTTCAAGTTGCTAAAATACACTAATGACAGCAAAAAGTTTGAGTCTACAACATTTAGTTAAGGTGTGAGAGCCAAAATGAACGTTGTATTGCTTTAAATCCATTTTCAGCCTGAATGTACACTTCAGGTGAAACTGTCAAATTCTTCAAAATGAGCAAAAGCACAATGAAATTAATTCTGGAAACATCTTCAAGTTGCTAAAATACACTAATGACAGCAACAAGTTTGAGTCTACAACATTTAGTTAAGGTGTGAAAGCCAAAATGAACTTTGTATTGCTGTAAACGCGTTTTCAGCACCTGATTGTACACTTCAGGTGAAACTGTCAAAATATTCAAAATGAGCAAAAGCACAATGAAATTAATGCTGGAATCATCTTCAAGTTGCTAAAATACACTAATGACAGCAAAAAGTTTGAGTCTACAACATTTAGTTAAGGTGTGAGAGCCAAAATGAACTTTGTATTGCTGTAAACGCGTTTTCAGCACCTGAATGTACACTTCAGGTGAAACTGTCAAAATCTTCAAAATGAGCAAAAGCACAATTAAATTAATGTTGGAATCATCTTCAAGTTGCTAAAATACACTAATGACAGCAAAGAGTTTGAGTCTACAACATTTAGTTAAGGTGTGAGAGCCTAAATTAACTTTTTATTGCTTTAAACGCGTTTTCAGCCCTTGATTGTACACTTCAGGTGAAAGTGTCAAAATCTTCAAAATGAGCAAAAGCACAATGAAATTAATGCTGGAATCATCTTCAAGTTGCTAAAATCCACTAATGACAGCAAAAAGTTTGAGTGTACAACATTTAGTTAAGGTGTGAGAGCCAAAATGAACTTTGTATTGCTTTAAATGCACTTTCAGCCCGAATGTACACTTCAGATGAAACTGTCAAAATCTTCAAAATGAGCAAAAACACAATGAAATTAATGCTGGAATCATCTTCAAGTTGCTAAAATACACTAATGACAGCAAAAAGTTTGAGTCTACAACATTTAGTTAAGGTGTGAGAGCCTAAATGAACTTTGTATTGCTGTAAACGCGTTTTCAGCACCTGATTGTACACTTCAGGTGAAACTTTCAAAATCTTCAAAATTAGCAAAAGCACAATGAAATTAATGCTGGAATCATCTTCAAGTTGCTAAAATACACCAATGACAGCAAAAAGTTTGAGTCTACAACATTTAGTTAAGGTGTGAGAGCCAAAATGAACTTTGTATTGCTTTAAATGCATTTTCAGCCCGATAGTACACTTCAGGTGAAACTGTCAAAATCTTCAAAATGAGCAAAAGCACAATTAAATTAATGATGGAATCATCTTCAAGTTGCTAAAATACACTAATGACAGCAAAAAGTTTGAGTCTACAACATTTAGTTAAGGTGTGAGAGCCAAAATCAACTTTGTATTGCTGTAAACGCGTTTTCAGCACCTGATTGTACACTTCAGGTGAAACTGTCAAAATCTTCAAAATGAGCAAAAGCACAATGAAATTAATGCTGGAATCATCTTCAAGTTGCTAAAATACACTAATGACAGCAACAAGTTTGAGTCTACAACATTTAGTTAAGTTGTGAGAGCCTAAATTAACTTTTTATTGCTTTAAACGCGTTTTCAGCCCTTGTTTGTTCACTTCAGGTGAAACTGTCAAAATCTTCAAAATGAGCAAAAGCACAATGAAATTAATGCTGGAATCATCTTCAAGTTGCTAAAATACACTAATGACAGCAACAAGTTTGAGTCTACAACATTTAGTTAAGGTGTGAGAGCCAAAATGAACGTTGTATTGCTTTAAATGCATTTTCAGCCCGAATGTACACTTCAGGTGAAACTGTCAAATTCTTCAAAATGAGCAAAAGCACAATGAAATTAATTCTGGAAACATCTTCAAGTTGCTAAAATACACTAATGACAGCAACAAGTTTGAGTCTACAACATTTAGTTAAGGTGTGAAAGCCAAAATGAACTTTGTATTGCTGTAAACGCGTTTTCAGCACCTGATTGTACACTTCAGGTGAAACTGTCAAAATATTCAAAATGAGCAAAAGCACAATGAAATTAATGCTGGAATCATCTTCAAGTTGCTAAAATACACTAATGACAGCAAAAAGTTTGAGTCTACAACATTTAGTTAAGGTGTGAGAGCCAAAATGAACTTTGTATTGCTGTAAACGCGTTTTCAGCACCTGAATGTACACTTCAGGTGAAACTGTCAAAATCTTCAAAATGAGCAAAAGCACAATGAAATTAATGCTGGAATCATCTTCAAGTTGCTAAAATCCACTAATGACAGCAAAAAGTTTGAGTCTACAACATTTAGTTAAGGTGTGAGAGCCAAAATTAACTTTGTATTGCTTTAAACGTGTTTTCAGCCCCTGATTGTACACTTCAGGTGAAACTGTCAAAATCTTCAAAATGAGCAAAAGCACAATGAAATTAATGCTGGAATCATCTTCATGTTGCTAAAATACACTAATGACAGCAAAAAGTTTGAGTCTACAACATTTAGTTAAGGTGTGAGAGCCTAAATGAACTTTGTATTGCTGTAAACGCGTTTTCAGCACCTGATTGTACACTTCAGGTGAAACTTTCAAAATCTTCAAAATTAGCAAAAGCACAATGAAATTAATGCTGGAATCATCTTCAAGTTGCTAAAATACACCAATGACAGCAAAAAGTTTGAGTCTACAACATTTAGTTAAGGTGTGAGAGCCAAAATGAACTTTGTATTGCTTTAAATGCATTTTCAGCCCGATAGTACACTTCAGGTGAAACTGTCAAAATCTTCAAAATGAGCAAAAGCACAATTAAATTAATGATGGAATCATCTTCAAGTTGCTAAAATACACTAATGACAGCAAAAAGTTTGAGTCTACAACATTTAGTTAAGGTGTGAGAGCCAAAATGAACTTTGTATTGCTGTAAACGCGTTTTCAGCACCTGATTGTACACTTCAGGTGAAACTGTCAAAATCTTCAAAATGAGCAAAAGCACAATGAAATTAATGCTGGAATCATCTTCAAGTTGCTAAAATACACTAATGACAGCAAAAAGTTTGAGTCTACAATATTTAGTTAAGGTGTGAGAGCCAAAATGAACTTTGTATTGCTTTAAAATTCATTTTCAGCCCGATTGTACACTTCAGGTGAAACTGTCAAAATCTTCAAAATGAGCAAAAGCACAATGAAATTAATGTTGGAATCATCTTCAAGTTGCTAAAATACACTAATGACAGCAAAGAGTTTGAGTCTACAACATTTAGTTGAGGTGTGAGAGCCTAAATGAACTTTTTATTGCTGTAAACGCGTTTTCAGCCCTTGATTGTACAATTCAGGTGAAACTGTCAAAATCTTCAACATGAGCAAAAGCACAATGAAATTAATGCTGGAATCATATTCAAGTTGCTAAAATACACTAATGACAGCAACAATTTTGAGTCTACAACATTTAGTTAAGGTGTGAGAGCCTAAATGAACCTTGTATTGCTGTAAACGCGTTTTCAGCACCTGATTGTACACTTCAGGTGAAACTGTCAAAATCTTCAAAATGAGCAAAAGCACAATGAAATTAATGCTGGAATCATCTTCAAGTTGCTAAAATACACTAATGACAGCAACAAGTTTGAGTCTACAACATTTAGTTAAGGTGTGAGAGCCAAAATGAACTTTGTATTGCTTTAAATGCATTTTCAGCCCGATAGTACACTTCAGGTGAAACTGTCAAAATCTTCAAAATGAGCAAAAGCACAATTAAATTAATGATGGAATCATCTTCAAGTTGCTAAAATACACTAATGACAGCAAAAAGTTTGAGTCTACAACATTTAGTTAAGGTGTGAGAGCCAAAATGAACTTTGTATTGCTGTAAATGCGTTTTCAGCACCTGATTGTACACTTCAGGTGAAACTGTCAAAATCTTCAAAATGAGCAAAAGCACAATGAAATTAATGCTGGAATCATCTTCAAGTTGCTAAAATACACTAATGACAGCAAAAAGTTTGAGTCTACAACATTTAGTTAAGTTGTGAGAGCCTAAATTAACTTTTTATTGCTTTAAACGCGTTTTCAGCCCTTGTTTGTTCACTTCAGGTGAAACTGTCAAAATCTTCAAAATGAGCAAAAGCACAATGAAATTAATGCTGGAATCATCTTCAAGTTGCTAAAATACACTAATGACAGCAACAAGTTTGAGTCTACAACATTTAGTTAAGGTTTGAGAGCCAAAATGAACGTTGTATTGCTTTAAATGCATTTTCAGCCCGAATGTACACTTCAGGTGAAACTGTCAAATTCTTCAAAATGAGCAAAAGCACAATGAAATTAATTCTGGAAACATCTTCAAGTTGCTAAAATACACTAATGACAGCAACAAGTTTGAGTCTACAACATTTAGTTAAGGTGTGAGAGCCAAAATGAACTTTGTATTGCTGTAAACGCGTTTTCAGCACCTGAATGTACACTTCAGGTGAAACTGTCAAAATCTTCAAAATGAGCAAAAGCACAATTAAATTAATGTTGGAATCATCTTCAAGTTGCTAAAATACACTAATGACAGCAAAGAGTTTGAGTCTACAACATTTAGTTAAGGTGTGAGAGCCTAAATTAACTTTTTATTGCTTTAAACGCGTTTTCAGCCCTTGATTGTACACTTCAGGTGAAAGTGTCAAAATCTTCAAAATGAGCAAAAGCACAATGAAATTAATGCTGGAATCATCTTCAAGTTGCTAAAATACACTAATGACAGCAAAAAGTTTGAGTGTACAACATTTAGTTAAGGTGTGAGAGCCAAAATGAACTTTGTATTGCTTTAAATGCACTTTCAGCCCGAATGTACACTTCAGATGAAACTGTCAAAATCTTCAAAATGAGCAAAAGCACAATGAAATTAATGCTGGAATCATCTTCATGTTGCTAAAATACACTAATGACAGCAAAAAGTTTGAGTCTACAACATTTAGTTAAGGTGTGAGAGCCTAAATGAACTTTGTATTGCTGTAAACGCGTTTTCAGCACCTGATTGTACACTTCAGGTGAAACTTTCAAAATCTTCAAAATTAGCAAAAGCACAATGAAATTAATGCTGGAATCATCTTCAAGTTGCTAAAATACACCAATGACAGCAAAAAGTTTGAGTCTACAACATTTAGTTAAGGTGTGAGAGCCAAAATGAACTTTGTATTGCTGTAAACGCGTTTTCAGCACCTGATTGTACACTTCAGGTGAAACTGTCAAAATCTGCAAAATGAGCAAAAGCACAATGAAATTAATGCTGGAATCATCTTCAAGTTGCTAAAATACACTAATGACAGCAAAAAGTTTGAGTCTACAACATTTAGTTAAGTTGTGAGAGCCTAAATTAACTTTTTATTGCTTTAAACGCGTTTTCAGCCCTTGTTTGTTCACTTCAGGTGAAACTGTCAAAATCTTCAAAATGAGCAAAAGCACAATGAAATTAATTCTGGAAACATCTTCAAGTTGCTAAAATACACTAATGACAGCAACAAGTTTGAGTCTACAACATTTAGTTAAGGTGTGAGAGCCAAAATGAACTTTGTATTGCTGTAAACGCGTTTTCAGCACCTGATTGTACACTTCAGGTGAAACTGTCAAAATATTCAAAATGAGCAAAAGCACAATGAAATTAATGCTGGAATCATCTTCAAGTTGCTAAAATACACTAATGACAGCAAAAAGTTTGAGTCTACAACATTTAGTTAAGGTGTGAGAGCCAAAATGAACTTTGTATTGCTGTAAACGCGTTTTCAGCACCTGAATGTACACTTCAGGTGAAACTGTCAAAATCTTCAAAATGAGCAAAAGCACAATTAAATTAATGTTGGAATCATCTTCAAGTTGCTAAAATACACTAATGACAGCAAAGAGTTTGAGTCTACAACATTTAGTTAAGGTGTGAGAGCCTAAATTAACTATTTATTGCTTTAAACGCGTTTTCAGCCCTTGATTGTACACTTCAGGTGAAAGTGTCAAAATCTTCAAAATGAGCAAAAGCACAATGAAATTAATGCTGGAATCATCTTCAAGTTGCTAAAATACACTAATGACAGCAAAAAGTTTGAGTGTACAACATTTAGTTAAGGTGTGAGAGCCAAAATGAACTTTGTATTGCTTTAAATGCACTTTCAGCCCGAATGTACACTTCAGATGAAACTGTCAAAATCTTCAAAATGAGCAAAAGCACAATGAAATTAATGCTGGAATCATCTTCATGTTGCTAAAATACACTAATGACAGCAAAAAGTTTGAGTCTACAACATTTAGTTAAGGTGTGAGAGCCTAAATGAACTTTGTATTGCTGTAAACGCGTTTTCAGCACCTGATTGTACACTTCAGGTGAAACTTTCAAAATCTTCAAAATTAGCAAAAGCACAATGAAATTAATGCTGGAATCATCTTCAAGTTGCTAAAATACACCAATGACAGCAAAAAGTTTGAGTCTACAACATTTAGTTAAGGTGTGAGAGCCAAAATGAACTTTGTATTGCTTTAAATGCATTTTCAGCCCGATAGTACACTTCAGGTGAAACTGTCAAAATCTTCAAAATGAGCAAAAGCACAATTAAATTAATGATGGAATCATCTTCAAGTTGCTAAAATACACTAATGACAGCAAAAAGTTTGAGTCTACAACATTTAGTTAAGGTGTGAGAGCCAAAATCAACTTTGTATTGCTGTAAACGCGTTTTCAGCACCTGATTGTACACTTCAGGTGAAACTGTCAAAATCTTCAAAATGAGCAAAAGCACAATGAAATTAATGCTGGAATCATCTTCAAGTTGCTAAAATACACTAATGACAGCAACAAGTTTGAGTCTACAACATTTAGTTAAGTTGTGAGAGCCTAAATTAACTTTTTATTGCTTTAAACGCGTTTTCAGCCCTTGTTTGTTCACTTCAGGTGAAACTGTCAAAATCTTCAAAATGAGCAAAAGCACAATGAAATTAATGCTGGAATCATCTTCAAGTTGCTAAAATACACTAATGACAGCAACAAGTTTGAGTCTACAACATTTAGTTAAGGTGTGAGAGCCAAAATGAACGTTGTATTGCTTTAAATGCATTTTCAGCCCGAATGTACACTTCAGGTGAAACTGTCAAATTCTTCAAAATGAGCAAAAGCACAATGAAATTAATTCTGGAAACATCTTCAAGTTGCTAAAATACACTAATGACAGCAACAAGTTTGAGTCTACAACATTTAGTTAAGGTGTGAAAGCCAAAATGAACTTTGTATTGCTGTAAACGCGTTTTCAGCACCTGATTGTACACTTCAGGTGAAACTGTCAAAATATTCAAAATGAGCAAAAGCACAATGAAATTAATGCTGGAATCATCTTCAAGTTGCTAAAATACACTAATGACAGCAAAAAGTTTGAGTCTACAACATTTAGTTAAGGTGTGAGAGCCAAAATGAACTTTGTATTGCTGTAAACGCGTTTTCAGCACCTGAATGTACACTTCAGGTGAAACTGTCAAAATCTTCAAAATGAGCAAAAGCACAATGAAATTAATGCTGGAATCATCTTCAAGTTGCTAAAATCCACTAATGACAGCAAAAAGTTTGAGTCTACAACATTTAGTTAAGGTGTGAGAGCCAAAATTAACTTTGTATTGCTTTAAACGTGTTTTCAGCCCCTGATTGTACACTTCAGGTGAAACTGTCAAAATCTTCAAAATGAGCAAAAGCACAATGAAATTAATGCTGGAATCATCTTCATGTTGCTAAAATACACTAATGACAGCAAAAAGTTTGAGTCTACAACATTTAGTTAAGGTGTGAGAGCCTAAATGAACTTTGTATTGCTGTAAACGCGTTTTCAGCACCTGATTGTACACTTCAGGTGAAACTTTCAAAATCTTCAAAATTAGCAAAAGCACAATGAAATTAATGCTGGAATCATCTTCAAGTTGCTAAAATACACCAATGACAGCAAAAAGTTTGAGTCTACAACATTTAGTTAAGGTGTGAGAGCCAAAATGAACTTTGTATTGCTTTAAATGCATTTTCAGCCCGATAGTACACTTCAGGTGAAACTGTCAAAATCTTCAAAATGAGCAAAAGCACAATTAAATTAATGATGGAATCATCTTCAAGTTGCTAAAATACACTAATGACAGCAAAAAGTTTGAGTCTACAACATTTAGTTAAGGTGTGAGAGCCAAAATGAACTTTGTATTGCTGTAAACGCGTTTTCAGCACCTGATTGTACACTTCAGGTGAAACTGTCAAAATCTTCAAAATGAGCAAAAGCACAATGAAATTAATGCTGGAATCATCTTCAAGTTGCTAAAATACACTAATGACAGCAAAAAGTTTGAGTCTACAATATTTAGTTAAGGTGTGAGAGCCAAAATGAACTTTGTATTGCTTTAAAATTCATTTTCAGCCCGATTGTACACTTCAGGTGAAACTGTCAAAATCTTCAAAATGAGCAAAAGCACAATGAAATTAATGTTGGAATCATCTTCAAGTTGCTAAAATACACTAATGACAGCAAAGAGTTTGAGTCTACAACATTTAGTTGAGGTGTGAGAGCCTAAATGAACTTTTTATTGCTGTAAACGCGTTTTCAGCCCTTGATTGTACAATTCAGGTGAAACTGTCAAAATCTTCAACATGAGCAAAAGCACAATGAAATTAATGCTGGAATCATATTCAAGTTGCTAAAATACACTAATGACAGCAACAATTTTGAGTCTACAACATTTAGTTAAGGTGTGAGAGCCTAAATGAACCTTGTATTGCTGTAAACGCGTTTTCAGCACCTGATTGTACACTTCAGGTGAAACTGTCAAAATCTTCAAAATGAGCAAAAGCACAATGAAATTAATGCTGGAATCATCTTCAAGTTGCTAAAATACACTAATGACAGCAACAAGTTTGAGTCTACAACATTTAGTTAAGGTGTGAGAGCCAAAATGAACTTTGTATTGCTTTAAATGCATTTTCAGCCCGATAGTACACTTCAGGTGAAACTGTCAAAATCTTCAAAATGAGCAAAAGCACAATTAAATTAATGATGGAATCATCTTCAAGTTGCTAAAATACACTAATGACAGCAAAAAGTTTGAGTCTACAACATTTAGTTAAGGTGTGAGAGCCAAAATGAACTTTGTATTGCTGTAAATGCGTTTTCAGCACCTGATTGTACACTTCAGGTGAAACTGTCAAAATCTTCAAAATGAGCAAAAGCACAATGAAATTAATGCTGGAATCATCTTCAAGTTGCTAAAATACACTAATGACAGCAAAAAGTTTGAGTCTACAACATTTAGTTAAGTTGTGAGAGCCTAAATTAACTTTTTATTGCTTTAAACGCGTTTTCAGCCCTTGTTTGTTCACTTCAGGTGAAACTGTCAAAATCTTCAAAATGAGCAAAAGCACAATGAAATTAATGCTGGAATCATCTTCAAGTTGCTAAAATACACTAATGACAGCAACAAGTTTGAGTCTACAACATTTAGTTAAGGTTTGAGAGCCAAAATGAACGTTGTATTGCTTTAAATGCATTTTCAGCCCGAATGTACACTTCAGGTGAAACTGTCAAATTCTTCAAAATGAGCAAAAGCACAATGAAATTAATTCTGGAAACATCTTCAAGTTGCTAAAATACACTAATGACAGCAACAAGTTTGAGTCTACAACATTTAGTTAAGGTGTGAGAGCCAAAATGAACTTTGTATTGCTGTAAACGCGTTTTCAGCACCTGAATGTACACTTCAGGTGAAACTGTCAAAATCTTCAAAATGAGCAAAAGCACAATTAAATTAATGTTGGAATCATCTTCAAGTTGCTAAAATACACTAATGACAGCAAAGAGTTTGAGTCTACAACATTTAGTTAAGGTGTGAGAGCCTAAATTAACTTTTTATTGCTTTAAACGCGTTTTCAGCCCTTGATTGTACACTTCAGGTGAAAGTGTCAAAATCTTCAAAATGAGCAAAAGCACAATGAAATTAATGCTGGAATCATCTTCAAGTTGCTAAAATACACTAATGACAGCAAAAAGTTTGAGTGTACAACATTTAGTTAAGGTGTGAGAGCCAAAATGAACTTTGTATTGCTTTAAATGCACTTTCAGCCCGAATGTACACTTCAGATGAAACTGTCAAAATCTTCAAAATGAGCAAAAGCACAATGAAATTAATGCTGGAATCATCTTCATGTTGCTAAAATACACTAATGACAGCAAAAAGTTTGAGTCTACAACATTTAGTTAAGGTGTGAGAGCCTAAATGAACTTTGTATTGCTGTAAACGCGTTTTCAGCACCTGATTGTACACTTCAGGTGAAACTTTCAAAATCTTCAAAATTAGCAAAAGCACAATGAAATTAATGCTGGAATCATCTTCAAGTTGCTAAAATACACCAATGACAGCAAAAAGTTTGAGTCTACAACATTTAGTTAAGGTGTGAGAGCCAAAATGAACTTTGTATTGCTGTAAACGCGTTTTCAGCACCTGATTGTACACTTCAGGTGAAACTGTCAAAATCTGCAAAATGAGCAAAAGCACAATGAAATTAATGCTGGAATCATCTTCAAGTTGCTAAAATACACTAATGACAGCAAAAAGTTTGAGTCTACAACATTTAGTTAAGTTGTGAGAGCCTAAATTAACTTTTTATTGCTTTAAACGCGTTTTCAGCCCTTGTTTGTTCACTTCAGGTGAAACTGTCAAAATCTTCAAAATGAGCAAAAGCACAATGAAATTAATTCTGGAAACATCTTCAAGTTGCTAAAATACACTAATGACAGCAACAAGTTTGAGTCTACAACATTTAGTTAAGGTGTGAGAGCCAAAATGAACTTTGTATTGCTGTAAACGCGTTTTCAGCACCTGATTGTACACTTCAGGTGAAACTGTCAAAATATTCAAAATGAGCAAAAGCACAATGAAATTAATGCTGGAATCATCTTCAAGTTGCTAAAATACACTAATGACAGCAAAAAGTTTGAGTCTACAACATTTAGTTAAGGTGTGAGAGCCAAAATGAACTTTGTATTGCTGTAAACGCGTTTTCAGCACCTGAATGTACACTTCAGGTGAAACTGTCAAAATCTTCAAAATGAGCAAAAGCACAATTAAATTAATGTTGGAATCATCTTCAAGTTGCTAAAATACACTAATGACAGCAAAGAGTTTGAGTCTACAACATTTAGTTAAGGTGTGAGAGCCTAAATTAACTATTTATTGCTTTAAACGCGTTTTCAGCCCTTGATTGTACACTTCAGGTGAAAGTGTCAAAATCTTCAAAATGAGCAAAAGCACAATGAAATTAATGCTGGAATCATCTTCAAGTTGCTAAAATACACTAATGACAGCAAAAAGTTTGAGTGTACAACATTTAGTTAAGGTGTGAGAGCCAAAATGAACTTTGTATTGCTTTAAATGCACTTTCAGCCCGAATGTACACTTCAGATGAAACTGTCAAAATCTTCAAAATGAGCAAAAGCACAATGAAATTAATGCTGGAATCATCTTCATGTTGCTAAAATACACTAATGACAGCAAAAAGTTTGAGTCTACAACATTTAGTTAAGGTGTGAGAGCCTAAATGAACTTTGTATTGCTGTAAACGCGTTTTCAGCACCTGATTGTACACTTCAGGTGAAACTTTCAAAATCTTCAAAATTAGCAAAAGCACAATGAAATTAATGCTGGAATCATCTTCAAGTTGCTAAAATACACCAATGACAGCAAAAAGTTTGAGTCTACAACATTTAGTTAAGGTGTGAGAGCCAAAATGAACTTTGTATTGCTTTAAATGCATTTTCAGCCCGATAGTACACTTCAGGTGAAACTGTCAAAATCTTCAAAATGAGCAAAAGCACAATTAAATTAATGATGGAATCATCTTCAAGTTGCTAAAATACACTAATGACAGCAAAAAGTTTGAGTCTACAACATTTAGTTAAGGTGTGAGAGCCAAAATGAACTTTGTATTGCTGTAAACGCGTTTTCAGCACCTGATTGTACACTTCAGGTGAAACTGTCAAAATCTTCAAAATGAGCAAAAGCACAATGAAATTAATGCTGGAATCATCTTCAAGTTGCTAAAATACACTAATGACAGCAAAAAGTTTGAGTCTACAATATTTAGTTAAGGTGTGAGAGCCAAAATGAACTTTGTATTGCTTTAAAATTCATTTTCAGCCCGATTGTACACTTCAGGTGAAACTGTCAAAATCTTCAAAATGAGCAAAAGCACAATGAAATTAATGTTGGAATCATCTTCAAGTTGCTAAAATACACTAATGACAGCAAAAAGTTTGAGTCTACAACATTTAGTTGAGGTGTGAGAGCCTAAATGAACTTTTTATTGCTTTAAACGCGTTTTCAGCCCTTGATTGTACAATTCAGGTGAAACTGTCAAAATCTTCAAAATGAGCAAAAGCACAATGAAATTAATGCTGGAATCATCTTCAAGTTGCTAAAATACACTAATGACAGCAACAAGTTTGAGTCTACAACATTTAGTTAAGGTGTGAGAGCCTAAATGAACTTTGTATTGCTTTAAATGCATTTTCAGCCCGATTGTACACTTCAGGTGAAACTGTCAAAATCTTCAAAATGAGCAAAAGCACAATGAAATTAATGCTGGAATCATCTTCAATTTGCTAAAATACACTAATGACAGCAAAAAGTTTGAGTCTACAACATTTAGTTAAGGTGTGAGAGCCTAAATGAACTTTGTATTGCTTTAAACGCGTTTTCAGCCCCTGATTGTACACTTCAGGTGAAACTGTCAAAATCTTCAAAATGAGCAAAAGCACAATTAAATTAATGCTGGAATCATCTTCAAGTTGCTAAAATACACTAATGACAGCAAAAAGTTTGAGTCTACAACATTTAGTTAAGGTGTGAGAGCCAAAATGAACTTTGTATTGCTTTAAATGCATTATCAGGCCGATTGTACACTTCAGGTGAAACTGTCAAAATCTTCAAAATGAACAAAAGCACAATGAAATTAATGCTGGAATCATCTTCAAGTTGCTAAAATACACTAATGACAGTAAAAAGTTTGAGTGTACAACATTTAGTTAAGGTGTGAGAGCCAAAATGAACTTTGTATTGCTTTAAATGCATTTTCAGCCCGAATGTACACTTCAGATGAAACTGTCAAAATCTTCAAAATGAGCAAAAGCACAATGAAATTAATGCTGGAATCATCTTCAAGTTGCTAAAATACACTAATGACAGCAAAAAAATTGAGTCTACAACATTTAGTTAAGGTGTGAGAGCCTAAATGAACTTTGTATTGCTGTAAACGCGTTTTCAGCACCTGATTGTACACTTCAGGTGAAACTGTCAAAATCTTCAAAATGAGCAAAAGCACAATGAAATTAATGCTGGAATCATCTTCAAGTTGCTAAAATACACTAATGACAGCAAAAAGTTTGAGTCTACAACATTTAGTTAAGGTGTGAGAGCCAAAATGAACTTTGTATTGCTGTAAACGCGTTTTCAGCACCTGATTGTACACTTCAGGTGAAACTGTCAAAATGTTCAAAATGAGCAAAAGCACAATGAAATGAATGCTGGAATCATCTTCAAGTTGCTAAAATACACTAATGACAGCAAAAAGTTTGAGTCTACAATATTTAGTTAAGGTGTGAGAGCCAAAATGAACTTTGTATTGCTTTAAAATTCATTTTCAGCCCGATTGTACACTTCAGGTGAAACTGTCAAAATCTTAAAAATGAGCAAAAGCACAATGAAATTAATGTTGGAATCATCTTCAAGTTGCTAAAATACACTAAAGACAGCAAAGAGTTTGAGTCTACAACATTTAGTTAAGGTGTGAGAGCCTAAATTAACTTTTTATTGCTTTAAACGTGTTTTCAGCCCTTGATTGTACACTTCAGGTGAAAGTGTCAAAATCTTCAAAATGAGCAAAAGCACAATGAAATTAATGCTGGAATCATCTTCAAGTTGCTAAAATACACTAATGACAGCAAAAAGTTTGAGTCTACAACATTTAGTTAAGGTGTGAGAGCCAAAATGAACTTTGTATTGCTGTAAACGCGTTTTCAGCACCTGATTGTACACTTCAGGTGAAACTGTCAAAATGTTCAAAATGAGCAAAAGCACAATGAAATTAATGCTGGAATCATCTTCAAGTTGCTAAAATACACTAATGACAGCAAAAAGTTTGAGTCTACAATATTTAGTTAAGGTGTGAGAGCCAAAATGAACTTTGTATTGCTTTAAAATTCATTTTCAGCCCGATTGTACACTTCAGGTGAAACTGTCAAAATCTTAAAAATGAGCAAAAGCACAATGAAATTAATGTTGGAATCATCTTCAAGTTGCTAACATGCACTAATGACAGCAAACATTTTGAGTCTACAACATTTAGTTGAGGTGTGAGAGCCAAAATGAACTTTTTATTGCTGTAAACGCGTTTTCAGCACCTGAATGTACACTTCAGGTGAAACTGTCAAAATCTTCAAAATGAGCAAAAGCACAATGAAATTAATGCTGGAATCATCTTCAAGTTGCTAAAATACACTAATGACAGCAAAAAGTTTTAGTCTACAACATTTAGTTAAGGTGTGAGAGCCAAAATGAACTTTTTATTGCTGTAAACGCGTTTTCAGCACCTGAATGTACACTTCAGGTGAAACTGTCAAAATCTTCAAAATGAGCAAAAGCACAATGAAATTAATGCTGGAATCATCTTCAAGTTGCTGAAATACACTAATGACAGCAAAAAGTTTGAGTCTACAACATTTAGTTAAGGTGTGAGAGCCAAAATGAACTTTGTATTGCTTTAAATGCGTTTTCAGCCCGATTGTACACTTCAGGTGAAACTGTCAAAATCTTCAAAATGAGCAAAATCACAATGAAATTAATGCTGGAATCATCTTCAAGTTGCTAAAATACACTAATGACAGCAAAAAGTTTGAGTCTACAACATTTAGTTAAGGTATGAGAGTCTAAATTAACTTTGTATTGCTTTAAACGCGTTTTCAGCCCCTGATTGTACACTTCAGGTGAAACTGTCAAAATCTTCAAAATGAGCAAAAGCACAATGAAATTAATGCTGGAATCATCTTCAAGTTGCTAAAATACACTAATGACAGCAAAAAGTTTGAGTCTACAACATTTAGTTAAGGTGTGAGAGCCAAAATGAACTTTGTATTGCTTTAAATGCACTTTCAGCCCGAATGTACACTTCAGATGAAACTGTCAAAATCTTCAAAATGAGCAAAAGCACAATGAAATTAATGCTGGAATCATCTTCAAGTTGCTAAAATACACTAATGACAGCAAAAAATTTGAGTCTAAAACATTTAGTTAAGGTGTGAGAGCCTAAATGAACTTTGTATTGCTGTAAACGCGTTTTCAGCACCTGATTGTACACTTCAGGTGAAACTGTAAAAATCTTCAAAATGAGCAAAAGCACAATGAAATTAATGCTGGAATCATCTTCAAATTGCTAAAATACACTAATGACAGCAAAAAGTTTGAGTCTACAACATTTAGTTAAGGTGTGACAGCCAAAATGAACTTTGTATTGCTGTAAACGCGTTTTCAGCACCTGATTGTACACTTCAGGTGAAACTGTCAAAATCTTCAAAATGAGCAAAAGCACAATGAAATTAATGCTGGAATCATCTTCAAGTTGCTAAAATACACTAATGACAGCAAAAAGTTTGAGTCTACAATATTTAGTTAAGGTGTGAGAGCCAAAATGAACTTTGTATTGCTTTAAAATTCATTTTCAGCCCGATTGTACACTTCAGGTGAAACTGTCAAAATCTTCAAAATGAGCAAAAGCACAATGAAATTAATGTTGGAATCATCTTCAAGTTGCTAAAATACACTAATGACAGCAAAAAGTTTGAGTCTACAACATTTAGTTGAGGTGTGAGAGCCTAAATGAACTTTTTATTGCTTTAAACGCGTTTTCAGCCCTTGATTGTACAATTTAGGTGAAACTGTCAAAATCTTCAAAATGAGCAAAAGCACAATTAAATTAATGTTGGAATCATCTTCAAGTTGCTAAAATACACTAAAGACAGCAAATAGTTTGAGTCTACAACATTTAGTTAAGGTGTGAGAGCCTAAATTAACTTTTTATTGCTTTAAACGTGTTTTCAGCCCTTGATTGTACACTTCAGGTGAAAGTGTCAAAATCTTCAAAATGAGCAAAAGCACAATGAAATTAATGCTGGAATCATCTTCAAGTTGCTAAAATACACTAATGACAGCAAAAAGTTTGAGTGTACAACATTTAGTTAAGGTGTGAGAGCCAAAATGAACTTTGTATTGCTTTAAATGCACTTTCAGCCCGAATGTACACTTCAGATGAAACTGTCAAAATCTTCAAAATGAGCAAAAGCACAATGAAATTAATGCTGGAATCATCTTCAAGTTGCTAAAATACACTAATGACAGCAAAAAGTTTGAGTCTACAACATTTAGTTAAGGTGTGAGAGCCAAAATGAACTTTTTATTGCTGTAAACGCGTTTTCAGCACCTGAATGTACACTTCAGGTGAAACTGTCAAAATCTTCAAAATGAGCAAAAGCACAATGAAATTAATGCTGGAATCATCTTCAAGTTGCTAAAATACACTAATGACAGCAAAAAGTTTGAGTCTACAACATTTAGTTAAGGTGTGAGAGCCAAAATGAACTTTGTATTGCTTTAAATGCACTTTCAGCCCGAATGTACACTTCAGATGAAACTGTCAAAATCTTCAAAATGAGCAAAAGCACAATGAAATTAATGCTGGAATCATCTTCAAGTTGCTAAAATACACTAATGACAGCAAAAAATTTGTGTCTACAACATTTAGTTAAGGTGTGAGAGCCTAAATGAACTTTGTATTGCTGTAAACGCGTTTTCAGCACCTGATTGTACACTTCAGGTGAAACTGTCAAAATCTTCAAAATGAGCAAAAGCACAATGAAATTAATGCGGGAATCATCTTCAAGTTGCTAAAATACACTAATGACAGCAAAAAGTTTGAGTCTACAACATTTAGTTAAGGTGTGACAGCCAAAATGAACTTTGTATTGCTGTAAACGCGTTTTCAGCACCTGATTGTACACTTCAGGTGAAACTGTCAAAATCTTCTAAATGAGCAAAAGCACAATGAAATTAATGCTAGAATCATCTTCAAGTTGCTAAAATACACTAATGACAGCAAAAAGTTTGAGTCTACAACATTTAGTTGAGGTGTGAGAGCCTAAATGAACTTTTTATTGCTTTAAACGCATTTTCAGCCCTTGATTGTACAATTCAGGTGAAACTGTCAAAATCTTCAAAATGAGCAAAAGCACAATGAAATTAATGCTGGAATCATCTTCAAGTTGCTAAAATACACTATTGACAGCAAAAAGTTTGAGTCTACAACATTTAGTTAAGGTGTGAGAGCCAAAATTAACTTTGTATTGCTTTAAATGCATTTTCAGCCCGATTGGACACTTCAGGTGAAACTGTCAAAATCTTCAAAATGAGCAAAAGCACAATGAAATTAATGTTGGAATCATCTTCAAGTTGCTAAAATGCACTAATGACAGCAAACATTTTGAGTCTACAACATTTAGTTGAGGTGTGAGAGCCAAAATTAACTTTTTATTGCTGTAAACGCGTTTTCAGCACCTGAATGTACACTTCAGGTGAAACTGTCAAAATCTTCAAAATGAGCAAAAGCACAATGAAATTAATGCTGGAATCATTTTCAAGTTGCTAAAATACACTAATGACAGCAAAAAGTTTTAGTCTACAACATTTAGTTAAGGTGTGAGAGCCAAAATGAACTTTTTATTGCTGTAAACGCGTTTTCAGCACCTGAATGTACACTTCAGGTGAAACTGTCAAAATTTTCAAAATGAGCAAAAGCACAATGAAATTAATGCTGGAATCATCTTCAAGTTGCTAAAATACACTAATGACAGCAAAAAGTTTGAGTCTACAACATTTAGTTAAGGTGTGAGAGCCTAAATGAACTTTGTATTGCTGTAAACGCGTTTTCAGCACCTGATTGTACACTTCAGGTGAAACTGTCAAAATCTTCAAAATGAGCAAAAGCACAATGAAATTAATGCTGGAATCATCTTCAAGTTGCTAAAATACACTAATGACAGCAAAAAGTTTGAGTCTACAACATTTAGTTAAGGTGTGAGAGCCAAAATGAACTTTGTATTGCTGTAAACGCGTTTTCAGCACCTGATTGTACACTTCAGGTGAAACTGTCAAAATGTTCAAAATGAGCAAAAGCACAATGAAATTAATGCTGGAATCATCTTCAAGTTGCTAAAATACACTAATGACAGCAAAAAGTTTGAGTCTACAATATTTAGTTAAGGTGTGAGAGCCAAAATGAACTTTGTATTGCTTTAAAATTCATTTTCAGCCCGATTGTACACTTCAGGTGAAACTGTCAAAATCTTAAAAATGAGCAAAAGCACAATGAAATTAATGTTGGAATCATCTTCAAGTTGCTAAAATGCACTAATGACAGCAAACATTTTGAGTCTACAACATTTAGTTGAGGTGTGAGAGCCAAAATGAACTTTTTATTGCTGTAAACGCGTTTTCAGCACCTGAATGTACACTTCAGGTGAAACTGTCAAAATCTTCAAAATGAGCAAAAGCACAATGAAATTAATGCTGGAATCATCTTCGAGTTGCTAAAATACACTAATGACAGCAAAAAGTTTTAGTCTAAAACATTTAGTTAAGGTGTGAGAGCCAAAATGAACTTTTTATTGCTGTAAACGCGTTTTCAGCACCTGAATGTACACTTCAGGTGAAACTGTCAAAATCTTCAAAATGAGCAAAAGCACAATGAAATTAATGCTGGAATCATCTTCAAGTTGCTAAAATACACTAATGACAGCAAAAAGTTTGAGTCTACAACATTTAGTTAAGGTGTGAGAGCCTAAATGAACTTTGTATTGCTTTAAACGCGTTTTCAGCCCCTGATTGTACACTTCAGGTGAAACTGTCAAAATCTTCAAAATGAGCAAAAGCACAATGAAATTAATGCTGGAATCATCTTCAAGTTGCTGAAATACACTAATGACAGCAAAAAGTTTGAGTCTACAACATTTAGTTAAGGTGTGAGAGCCAAAATGAACTTTGTATTGCTTTAAACGCGTTTTCAGCCCGATTGTACACTTCAGGTGAAACTGTCAAAATCTTCAAAATGAGCAAAATCACAATGAAATTAATGCTGGAATCATCTTCAAGTTGCTAAAATACACTAATGACAGCAAAAAGTTTGAGTCTACAACATTTAGTTAAGGTATGAGAGCCTAAATTAACTTTGTATTGCTTTAAACGCGTTTTCAGCCCCTGATTGTACACTTCAGGTGAAACTGTCAAAATCTTCAAAATGAGCAAAAGCACAATGAAATTAATGCTGGAATCATCTTCAAGTTGCTAAAATACACTAATGACAGCAAAAAGTTTGAGTCTACAACATTTAGTTAAGGTGTGAGAGCCAAAATGAACTTTGTATTGCTTTAAATGCACTTTCAGCCCGAATGTACACTTCAGATGAAACTGTCAAAATCTTCAAAATGAGCAAAAGCACAATGAAATTAATGCTGGAATCATCTTCAAGTTGCTAAAATACACTAATGACAGCAAAAAATTTGAGTCTAAAACATTTAGTTAAGGTGTGAGAGCCTAAATGAACTTTGTATTGCTGTAAACGCGTTTTCAGCACCTGATTGTACACTTCAGGTGAAACTGTCAAAATCTTCAAAATGAGCAAAAGCACAATGAAATTAATGCTGGAATCATCTTCAAATTGCTAAAATACACTAATGACAGCAAAAAGTTTGAGTCTACAACATTTAGTTAAGGTGTGAGAGCCAAAATGAACTTTGTATTGCTTTAAATGCACTTTCAGCCCGAATGTACACTTCAGGTGAAACTGTCAAAATATTCAAAATGAGCAAAAGCACAATGAAATTAATGCTGGAATCATCTTCAAGTTGCTAAAATACACTAATGACAGCAAAAAGTTTGAGTCTACAACATTTAGTTAAGGTGTGAGAGCCAAAATGAACTTTGTATTGCTGTAAACGCGTTTTCAGCACCTGAATGTACACTTCAGGTGAAACTGTCAAAATCTTCAAAATGAGCAAAAGCACAATGAAATTAATGCTGGAATCATCTTCAAGTTGCTAAAATACACTAATGACAGCAAAAAGTTTGAGTCTACAACATTTAGTTAAGGTGTGAGAGCCAAAATGAACTTTGTATTGCTTTAAATGCACTTTCAGCCCGAATGTACACTTCAGATGAAACTGTCAAAATCTTCAAAATGAGCAAAAGCACAATGAAATTAATGCTGGAATCATCTTCAAGTTGCTAAAATACACTAATGACAGCAAAAAATTTGAGTCTAAAACATTTAGTTAAGGTGTGAGAGCCTAAATGAACTTTGTATTGCTGTAAACGCGTTTTCAGCACCTGATTGTACACTTCAGGTGAAACTGTCAAAATCTTCAAAATGAGCAAAAGCACAATGAAATTAATGCTGGAATCATCTTCAAATTGCTAAAATACACTAATGACAGCAAAAAGTTTGAGTCTACAACATTTAGTTAAGGTGTGAGAGCCAAAATGAACTTTGTATTGCTTTAAATGCACTTTCAGCCCGAATGTACACT
This sequence comes from Leptonotus elevatus, assembly GCF_054856555.1. Classification (NCBI taxonomy): domain Eukaryota; kingdom Metazoa; phylum Chordata; class Actinopteri; order Syngnathiformes; family Syngnathidae; genus Leptonotus; species Leptonotus elevatus. Next base: position 952,313 of record NC_141244.1, on the reverse strand, counting down.
TCAGGTGAAACTGTCAAAATATTCAAAATGAGCAAAAGCACAATGAAATTAATGCTGGAATCATCTTCAAGTTGCTAAAATACACTAATGACAGCAAAAAGTTTGAGTCTACAACATTTAGTTAAGGTGTGAGAGCCAAAATGAACTTTGTATTGCTGTAAACGCGTTTTCAGCACCTGAATGTACACTTCAGGTGAAACTGTCAAAATCTTCAAAATGAGCAAAAGCACAATTAAATTAATGTTGGAATCATCTTCAAGTTGCTAAAATACACTAATGACAGCAAAGAGTTTGAGTCTACAACATTTAGTTAAGGTGTGAGAGCCTAAATTAACTTTTTATTGCTTTTAACGCGTTTTCAGCCCTTGATTGTACACTTCAGGTGAAAGTGTCAAAATCTTCAAAATGAGCAAAAGCACAATGAAATTAATGCTGGAATCATCTTCAAGTTGCTAAAATACACTAATGACAGCAAAAAGTTTGAGTGTACAACATTTAGTTAAGGTGTGAGAGCCAAAATGAACTTTGTATTGCTTTAAATGCACTTTCAGCCCGAATGTACACTTCAGATGAAACTGTCAAAATCTTCAAAATGAGCAAAAGCACAATGAAATTAATGCTGGAATCATCTTCATGTTGCTAAAATACACTAATGACAGCAAAAAGTTTGAGTCTACAACATTTAGTTAAGGTGTGAGAGCCTAAATGAACTTTGTATTGCTGTAAACACGTTTTCAGCACCTGATTGTACACTTCAGGTGAAACTTTCAAAATCTTCAAAATTAGCAAAAGCACAATGAAATTAATGCTGGAATCATCTTCAAGTTGCTAAAATACACCAATGACAGCAAAAAGTTTGAGTCTACAACATTTAGTTAAGGTGTGAGAGCCAAAATGAACTTTGTATTGCTTTAAATGCATTTTCAGCCCGATAGTACACTTCAGGTGAAACTGTCAAAATCTTCAAAATGAGCAAAAGCACAATTAAATTAATGATGGAATCATCTTCAAGTTGCTAAAATACACTAATGACAGCAAAAAGTTTGAGTCTACAACATTTAGTTAAGGTGTGAGAGCCAAAATGAACTTTGTATTGCTGTAAACGCGTTTTCAGCACCTGATTGTACACTTCAGGTGAAACTGTCAAAATCTTCAAAATGAGCAAAAGCACAATGAAATTAATGCTGGAATCATCTTCAAGTTGCTAAAATACACTAATGACAGCAAAAAGTTTGAGTCTACAATATTTAGTTAAGGTGTGAGAGCCAAAATGAACTTTGTATTGCTTTAAAATTCATTTTCAGCCCGATTGTACACTTCAGGTGAAACTGTCAAAATCTTCAAAATGAGCAAAAGCACAATGAAATTAATGTTGGAATCATCTTCAAGTTGCTAAAATACACTAATGACAGCAAAAAGTTTGAGTCTACAACATTTAGTTGAGGTGTGAGAGCCTAAATGAACTTTTTATTGCTTTAAACGCGTTTTCAGCCCTTGATTGTACAATTCAGGTGAAACTGTCAAAATCTTCAACATGAGCAAAAGCACAATGAAATTAATGCTGGAATCATATTCAAGTTGCTAAAATACACTAATGACAGCAACAATTTTGAGTCTACAACATTTAGTTAAGGTGTGAGAGCCTAAATGAACTTTGTATTGCTGTAAACGCGTTTTCAGCACCTGATTGTACACTTCAGGTGAAACTGTCAAAATCTTCAAAATGAGCAAAAGCACAATGAAATTAATGCTGGAATCATCTTCAAGTTGCTAAAATACACTAATGACAGCAACAAGTTTGAGTCTACAACATTTAGTTAAGGTGTGAGATTCAAAATTAACTTTGTATTGCTTTAAATGCATTTTCAGCCCGATTGGACACTTCAGGTGAAACTGTCAAAATCTTCAAAATGAGCAAAAGCACAATGAAATTAATGCTGGAATCATCTTCAAGTTGCTAAAATACACTAATGACAGTAAAAAGTTTAAGTCTACAACATTTAGTTAAGGTGTGAGAGCCTAAATGAACTTTGTATTGCTTTAAACGCGTTTTCAGCCCCTGATTGTACACTTCAGGTGAAACTGTCAAAATCTTCAAAATGAGCAAAAGCACAATGAAATTAATGCTGGAATCATCTTCAAGTTGCTAAAATACACTAATGACAGCAACAAGTTTGAGTCTACAACATTTAGTTAAGGTGTGAGAGCCTAAATTAACTTTGTATTGCTTTAAATGCATTTTCAGCCCGATTGTACACTTCAGGTGAAACTGTCAAAATCTTCAAAATGAGCAAAAGCACAATGAAATTAATGCTGGAATCATCTTCAATTTGCTAAAATACACTAATGACAGCAAAAAGTTTGAGTCTACAACATTTAGTTAAGGTGTGAGAGCCTAAATGAACTTTGTATTGCTTTAAACGCGTTTTCAGCCCCTGATTGTACACTTCAGGTGAAACTGTCAAAATCTTCAAAATGAGCAAAAGCACAATTAAATTAATGCTGGAATCATCTTCAAGTTGCTAAAATACACTAATGACAGCAAAAAGTTTGAGTCTACAACATTTAGTTAAGGTGTGAGAGCCAAAATGAACTTTGTATTGCTTTAAATGCATTATCAGGCCGATTGTACACTTCAGGTGAAACTGTCAAAATCTTCAAAATGAACAAAAGCACAATGAAATTAATATTGGAATCATCTTCAAGTTGCTAAAATACACTAATGACAGTAAAAAGTTTGAGTGTACAACATTTAGTTAAGGTGTGAGAGCCAAAATGAACTTTGTATTGCTTTAAATGCACTTTCAGCCCGAATGTACACTTCAGATGAAACTGTCAAAATCTTCAAAATGAGCAAAAGCACAATGAAATTAATGCTGGAATCATCTTCAAGTTGCTAAAATACACTAATGACAGCAACAAATTTGAGTCTACAACATTTAGTTAAGGTGTGAGAGCCTAAATGAACTTTGTATTGCTGTAAACGCGTTTTCAGCACCTGATTGTACACTTCAGGTGAAACTGTCAAAATCTTCAAAATGAGCAAAAGCACAATGAAATTAATGCTGGAATCATCTTCAAGTTGCTGAAATACACTAATGACAGCAAAAAGTTTGAGTCTACAACATTTAGTTAAGGTGTGAGAGCCAAAATGAACTTTGTATTGCTTTAAACGCGTTTTCAGCCCCTGATTGTACACTTCAGGTGAAACTGTCAAAATCTTCAAAATGAGCAAAAGCACAATGAAATTAATGCTGGAATCATCTTCAAGTTGCTAAAATACACTAATGACAGCAAAAAGTTTGAGTCTACAACATTTAGTTAAGGTGTGAGAGCCAAAATGAACTTTGTATTGCTTTAAATGCACTTTCAGCCCGAATGTACACTTCAGATGAAACTGTCAAAATCTTCAAAATGAGCAAAAGCACAATGAAATTAATGCTGGAATCATCTTCAAGTTGCTAAAATACACTAATGACAGCAAAAAATTTGAGTCTAAAACATTTAGTTAAGGTGTGAGAGCCTAAATGAACTTTGTATTGCTGTAAACGCGTTTTCAGCACCTGATTGTACACTTCAGGTGAAACTGTCAAAATCTTCAAAATGAGCAAAAGCACAATGAAATTAATGCTGGAATCATCTTCAAATTGCTAAAATACACTAATGACAGCAAAAAGTTTGAGTCTACAACATTTAGTTAAGGTGTGACAGCCAAAATGAACTTTGTATTGCTGTAAACGCGTTTTCAGCACCTGATTGTACACTTCAGGTGAAACTGTCAAAATCTTCAAAATGAGCAAAAGCACAATGAAATTAATGCTGGAATCATCTTCAAGTTGCTAAAATACACTAATGACAGCAAAAAGTTTGAGTCTACAATATTTAGTTAAGGTGTGAGAGCCAAAATGAACTTTGTATTGCTTTAAAATTCATTTTCAGCCCGATTGTACACTTCAGGTGAAACTGTCAAAATCTTCAAAATGAGCAAAAGCACAATGAAATTAATGTTGGAATCATCTTCAAGTTGCTAAAATACACTAATGACAGCAAAAAGTTTGAGTCTACAACATTTAGTTGAGGTGTGAGAGCCTAAATGAACTTTTTATTGCTTTAAACGCGTTTTCAGCCCTTGATTGTACAATTTAGGTGAAACTGTCAAAATCTTCAAAATGAGCAAAAGCACAATTAAATTAATGTTGGAATCATCTTCAAGTTGCTAAAATACACTAAAGACAGCAAAGAGTTTGAGTCTACAACATTTAGTTAAGGTGTGAGAGCCTAAATTAACTTTTTATTGCTTTAAACGTGTTTTCAGCCCTTGATTGTACACTTCAGGTGAAAGTGTCAAAATCTTCAAAATGAGCAAAAGCACAATGAAATTAATGCTGGAATCATCTTCAAGTTGCTAAAATACACTAATGACAGCAAAAAGTTTGAGTGTACAACATTTAGTTAAGGTGTGAGAGCCAAAATGAACTTTGTATTGCTTTAAATGCACTTTCAGCCCGAATGTACACTTCAGATGAAACTGTCAAAATCTTCAAAATGAGCAAAAGCACAATGAAATTAATGCTGGAATCATCTTCAAGTTGCTAAAATACACTAATGACAGCAAAAAGTTTGAGTCTACAACATTTAGTTAAGGTGTGAGAGCCAAAATGAACTTTTTATTGCTGTAAACGCGTTTTCAGCACCTGAATGTACACTTCAGGTGAAACTGTCAAAATCTTCAAAATGAGCAAAAGCACAATGAAATTAATGCTGGAATCATCTTCAAGTTGCTAAAATACACTAATGACAGCAAAAAGTTTGAGTCTACAACATTTAGTTAAGGTGTGAGAGCCAAAATGAACTTTGTATTGCTTTAAATGCACTTTCAGCCCGAATGTACACTTCAGATGAAACTGTCAAAATCTTCAAAATGAGCAAAAGCACAATGAAATTAATGCTGGAATCATCTTCAAGTTGCTAAAATACACTAATGACAGCAAAAAATTTGTGTCTACAACATTTAGTTAAGGTGTGAGAGCCTAAATGAACTTTGTATTGCTTTAAATGCATTTTCAGCCCGAATGTACACTTCAGGTGAAACTGTCAAATTCTTCAAAATGAGCAAAAGCACAATGAAATTAATTCTGGAAACATCTTCAAGTTGCTAAAATACACTAATGACAGCAACAAGTTTGAGTCTACAACATTTAGTTAAGGTGTGAAAGCCAAAATGAACTTTGTATTGCTGTAAACGCGTTTTCAGCACCTGATTGTACACTTCAGGTGAAACTGTCAAAATCTTCTAAATGAGCAAAAGCACAATGAAATTAATGCTGGAATCATCTTCAAGTTGCTAAAATACACTAATGACAGCAAAAACTTTGAGTCTACAACATTTAGTTGAGGTGTGAGAGCCTAAATGAACTTTTTATTGCTTTAAACGCATTTTCAGCCCTTGATTGTACAATTCAGGTGAAACTGTCAAAATCTTCAAAATGAGCAAAAGCACAATGAAATTAATGCTGGAATAATCTTCAAGTTGCTAAAATACACTATTGACAGCAAAAAGTTTGAGTCTACAACATTTAGTTAAGGTGTGAGAGCCAAAATTAACTTTGTATTGCTTTAAATGCATTTTCAGCCCGATTGGACACTTCAGGTGAAACTGTCAAAATCTTCAAAATGAGCAAAAGCACAATGAAATTAATGTTGGAATCATCTTCAAGTTGCTAAAATGCACTAATGACAGCAAACATTTTGAGTCTACAACATTTAGTTGAGGTGTGAGAGCCAAAATGAACTTTTTATTGCTGTAAACGCGTTTTCAGCACCTGAATGTACACTTCAGGTGAAACTGTCAAAATCTTCAAAATGAGCAAAAGCACAATGAAATTAATGCTGGAATCATTTTCAAGTTGCTAAAATACACTAATGACAGCAAAAAGTTTTAGTCTACAACATTTAGTTAAGGTGTGAGAGCCAAAATGAACTTTTTATTGCTGTAAACGCGTTTTCAGCACCTGAATGTACACTTCAGGTGAAACTGTCAAAATCTTCAAAATGAGCAAAAGCACAATGAAATTAATGCTGGAATCATCTTCAAGTTGCTAAAATACACTAATGACAGCAAAAAGTTTGAGTCTACAACATTTAGTTAAGGTGTGAGAGCCTAAATGAACTTTGTATTGCTGTAAACGCGTTTTCAGCACCTGATTGTACACTTCAGGTGAAACTGTCAAAATCTTCAAAATGAGCAAAAGCACAATGAAATTAATGCTGGAATCATCTTCAAGTTGCTAAAATACACTAATGACAGCAAAAAGTTTGAGTCTACAATATTTAGTTAAGGTGTGAGAGCCAAAATGAACTTTGTATTGCTTTAAAATTCATTTTCAGCCCGATTGTACACTTCAGGTGAAACTGTCAAAATCTTCAAAATGAGCAAAAGCACAATGAAATTAATGTTGGAATCATCTTCAAGTTGCTAAAATACACTAATGACAGCAAAAAGTTTGAGTCTACAACATTTAGTTGAGGTGTGAGAGCCTAAATGAACTTTTTATTGCTTTAAACGCGTTTTCAGCCCTTGATTGTACAATTTAGGTGAAACTGTCAAAATCTTCAAAATGAGCAAAAGCACAATTAAATTAATGTTGGAATCATCTTCAAGTTGCTAAAATACACTAAAGACAGCAAAGAGTTTGAGTCTACAACATTTAGTTAAGGTGTGAGAGCCTAAATTAACTTTGTATTGCTTTAAACGCGTTTTCAGCACCTGATTGTACACTTCAGGTGAAACTGTCAAAATCTTCAAAATGAGCAAAAGCACAATGAAATTAATGCTGGAATCATCTTCAAGTTGCTAAAATACACTAATGACAGCAAAAAGTTTGAGTCTACAACATTTAGTTAAGGTGTGAGAGCCTAAATGAACTTTGTATTGCTGTAAACGCGTTTTCAGCACCTGATTGTACACTTCAGGTGAAACTGTCAAAATGTTCAAAATGAGCAAAAGCACAATGAAATTAATGCTGGAATCATCTTCAAGTTGCTAAAATACACTAATGACAGCAAAAAGTTTGAGTCTACAATATTTAGTTAAGGTGTGAGAGCCAAAATGAACTTTGTATTGCTTTAAAATTCATTTTCAGCCCGATTGTACACTTCAGGTGAAACTGTCAAAATCTTAAAAATGAGCAAAAGCACAATGAAATTAATGTTGGAATCATCTTCAAGTTGCTAAAATGCACTAATGACAGCAAACATTTTGAGTCTACAACATTTAGTTGAGGTGTGAGAGCCAAAATGAACTTTTTATTGCTGTAAACGCGTTTTCAGCACCTGAATGTACACTTCAGGTGAAACTGTCAAAATCTTCAAAATGAGCAAAAGCACAATGAAATTAATGCTGGAATCATCTTCAAGTTGCTAAAATACACTAATGACAGCAAAAAGTTTTAGTCTACAACATTTAGTTAAGGTGTGAGAGCCAAAATGAACTTTTTATTGCTGTAAACGCGTTTTCAGCACCTGAATGTACACTTCAGGTGAAACTGTCAAAATCTTCAAAATGAGCAAAAGCACAATGAAATTAATGCTGGAATCATCTTCAAGTTGCTAAAATACACTAATGACAGCAAAAAGTTTGAGTCTACAACATTTAGTTAAGGTGTGAGAGCCAAAATGAACTTTGTATTGCTTTAAATGCACTTTCAGCCCGAATGTACACTTCAGATGAAACTGTCAAAATCTTCAAAATGAGCAAAAGCACAATGAAATTAATGCTGGAATCATCTTCAAGTTGCTAAAATACACTAATGACAGCAAAAAATTTGTGTCTACAACATTTAGTTAAGGTGTGAGAGCCTAAATGAACTTTGTATTGCTTTAAATGCATTTTCAGCCCGAATGTACACTTCAGGTGAAACTGTCAAATTCTTCAAAATGAGCAAAAGCACAATGAAATTAATTCTGGAAACATCTTCAAGTTGCTAAAATACACTAATGACAGCAACAAGTTTGAGTCTACAACATTTAGTTAAGGTGTGAAAGCCAAAATGAACTTTGTATTGCTGTAAACGCGTTTTCAGCACCTGATTGTACACTTCAGGTGAAACTGTCAAAATCTTCTAAATGAGCAAAAGCACAATGAAATTAATGCTGGAATCATCTTCAAGTTGCTAAAATACACTAATGACAGCAAAAACTTTGAGTCTACAACATTTAGTTGAGGTGTGAGAGCCTAAATGAACTTTTTATTGCTTTAAACGCATTTTCAGCCCTTGATTGTACAATTCAGGTGAAACTGTCAAAATCTTCAAAATGAGCAAAAGCACAATGAAATTAATGCTGGAATAATCTTCAAGTTGCTAAAATACACTATTGACAGCAAAAAGTTTGAGTCTACAACATTTAGTTAAGGTGTGAGAGCCAAAATTAACTTTGTATTGCTTTAAATGCATTTTCAGCCCGATTGGACACTTCAGGTGAAACTGTCAAAATCTTCAAAATGAGCAAAAGCACAATGAAATTAATGTTGGAATCATCTTCAAGTTGCTAAAATGCACTAATGACAGCAAACATTTTGAGTCTACAACATTTAGTTGAGGTGTGAGAGCCAAAATGAACTTTTTATTGCTGTAAACGCGTTTTCAGCACCTGAATGTACACTTCAGGTGAAACTGTCAAAATCTTCAAAATGAGCAAAAGCACAATGAAATTAATGCTGGAATCATTTTCAAGTTGCTAAAATACACTAATGACAGCAAAAAGTTTTAGTCTACAACATTTAGTTAAGGTGTGAGAGCCAAAATGAACTTTTTATTGCTGTAAACGCGTTTTCAGCACCTGAATGTACACTTCAGGTGAAACTGTCAAAATCTTCAAAATGAGCAAAAGCACAATGAAATTAATGCTGGAATCATCTTCAAGTTGCTAAAATACACTAATGACAGCAAAAAGTTTGAGTCTACAACATTTAGTTAAGGTGTGAGAGCCTAAATGAACTTTGTATTGCTGTAAACGCGTTTTCAGCACCTGATTGTACACTTCAGGTGAAACTGTCAAAATCTTCAAAATGAGCAAAAGCACAATGAAATTAATGCTGGAATCATCTTCAAGTTGCTAAAATACACTAATGACAGCAAAAAGTTTGAGTCTACAATATTTAGTTAAGGTGTGAGAGCCAAAATGAACTTTGTATTGCTTTAAAATTCATTTTCAGCCCGATTGTACACTTCAGGTGAAACTGTCAAAATCTTCAAAATGAGCAAAAGCACAATGAAATTAATGTTGGAATCATCTTCAAGTTGCTAAAATACACTAATGACAGCAAAAAGTTTGAGTCTACAACATTTAGTTGAGGTGTGAGAGCCTAAATGAACTTTTTATTGCTTTAAACGCGTTTTCAGCCCTTGATTGTACAATTTAGGTGAAACTGTCAAAATCTTCAAAATGAGCAAAAGCACAATTAAATTAATGTTGGAATCATCTTCAAGTTGCTAAAATACACTAAAGACAGCAAAGAGTTTGAGTCTACAACATTTAGTTAAGGTGTGAGAGCCTAAATTAACTTTGTATTGCTTTAAACGCGTTTTCAGCACCTGATTGTACACTTCAGGTGAAACTGTCAAAATCTTCAAAATGAGCAAAAGCACAATGAAATTAATGCTGGAATCATCTTCAAGTTGCTAAAATACACTAATGACAGCAAAAAGTTTGAGTCTACAACATTTAGTTAAGGTGTGAGAGCCTAAATGAACTTTGTATTGCTGTAAACGCGTTTTCAGCACCTGATTGTACACTTCAGGTGAAACTGTCAAAATGTTCAAAATGAGCAAAAGCACAATGAAATTAATGCTGGAATCATCTTCAAGTTGCTAAAATACACTAATGACAGCAAAAAGTTTGAGTCTACAATATTTAGTTAAGGTGTGAGAGCCAAAATGAACTTTGTATTGCTTTAAAATTCATTTTCAGCCCGATTGTACACTTCAGGTGAAACTGTCAAAATCTTAAAAATGAGCAAAAGCACAATGAAATTAATGTTGGAATCATCTTCAAGTTGCTAAAATGCACTAATGACAGCAAACATTTTGAGTCTACAACATTTAGTTGAGGTGTGAGAGCCAAAATGAACTTTTTATTGCTGTAAACGCGTTTTCAGCACCTGAATGTACACTTCAGGTGAAACTGTCAAAATCTTCAAAATGAGCAAAAGCACAATGAAATTAATGCTGGAATCATCTTCAAGTTGCTAAAATACACTAATGACAGCAAAAAGTTTTAGTCTACAACATTTAGTTAAGGTGTGAGAGCCAAAATGAACTTTTTATTGCTGTAAACGCGTTTTCAGCACCTGAATGTACACTTCAGGTGAAACTGTCAAAATCTTCAAAATGAGCAAAAGCACAATGAAATTAATGCTGGAATCATCTTCAAGTTGCTAAAATACACTAATGACAGCAAAAAGTTTGAGTCTACAACATTTAGTTAAGGTGTGAGAGCCTAAATGAACTTTGTATTGCTTTAAACGCGTTTTCAGCCCCTGATTGTACACTTCAGGTGAAACTGTCAAAATCTTCAAAATGAGCAAAAGCACAATGAAATTAATGCTGGAATCATCTTCAAGTTGCTGAAATACACTAATGACAGCAAAAAGTTTGAGTCTACAACATTTAGTTAAGGTGTGAGAGCCAAAATTAACTTTGTATTGCTTTAAACGCGTTTTCAGCCCGATTGTACACTTCAGGTGAAACTGTCAAAATCTTCAAAATGAGCAAAATCACAATGAAATTAATGCTGGAATCATCTTCAAGTTGCTAAAATACACTAATGACAGCAAAAAGTTTGAGTCTACAACATTTAGTTAAGGTATGAGAGCCTAAATTAACTTTGTATTGCTTTAAACGCGTTTTCAGCCCCTGATTGTACACTTCAGGTGAAATTTTCAAAATCTTCAAAATGAGCAAAAGCACAATGAAATTAATGCTGGAATCATCTTCAAGTTGCTAAAATACACTAATGACAGCAAAAAGTTTGAGTCTACAACATTTAGTTAAGGTGTGAGAGCCAAAATGAACTTTGTATTGCTTTAAATGCACTTTCAGCCCGAATGTACACTTCAGATGAAACTGTCAAAATCTTCAAAATGAGGAAAAGCACAATGAAATTAATGCTGGAATCATCTTCAAGTTGCTAAAATACACTAATGACAGCAAAAAATTTGAGTCTAAAACATTTAGTTAAGGTGTGAGAGCCTAAATGAACTTTGTATTGCTGTAAACGCGTTTTCAGCACCTGATTGTACACTTCAGGTGAAACTGTCAAAATCTTCAAAATGAGAAAAAGCACAATGAAATTAATGCTGGAATCATCTTCAAATTGCTAAAATACACTAATGACAGCAAAAAGTTTGAGTCTACAACATTTAGTTAAGGTGTGACAGCCAAAATGAACTTTGTATTGCTGTAAACGCGTTTTCAGCACCTGATTGTACACTTCAGGTGAAACTGTCAAAATCTTCAAAATGAGCAAAAGCACAATGAAATTAATGCTGGAATCATCTTCAAGTTGCTAAAATACACTAATGACAGCAAAAAGTTTGAGTCTACAATATTTAGTTAAGGTGTGAGAGCCAAAATGAACTTTGTATTGCTTTAAAATTCATTTTCAGCCCGATTGTACACTTCAGGTGAAACTGTCAAAATCTTCAAAATGAGCAAAAGCACAATGAAATTAATGTTGGAATCATCTTCAAGTTGCTAAAATACACTAATGACAGCAAAAAGTTTGAGTCTACAACATTTAGTTGAGGTGTGAGAGCCTAAATGAACTTTTTATTGCTTTAAACGCGTTTTCAGCCCTTGATTGTACAATTTAGGTGAAACTGTCAAAATCTTCAAAATGAGCAAAAGCACAATTAAATTAATGTTGGAATCATCTTCAAGTTGCTAAAATACACTAAAGACAGCAAAGAGTTTGAGTCTACAACATTTAGTTAAGGTGTGATGGCCTAAATTAACTTTTTATTGCTTTAAACGTGTTTTCAGCCCTTGATTGTACACTTCAGGTGAAAGTGTCAAAATCTACAAAATGAGCAAAAGCACAATGAAATTAATGCTGGAATCATCTTCAAGTTGCTAAAATACACTAATGACAGCAAAAAGTTTGAGTGTACAACATTTAGTTAAGGTGTGAGAGCCAAAATGAACTTTGTATTGCTTTAAATGCACTTTCAGCCCGAATGTACACTTCAGATGAAACTGTCAAAATCTTCAAAATGAGCAAAAGCACAATGAAATTAATGCTGGAATCATCTTCAAGTTGCTAAAATACACTAATGACAGCAAAAAGTTTGAGTCTACAACATTTAGTTAAGGTGTGAGAGCCAAAATGAACTTTTTATTGCTGTAAACGCGTTTTCAGCACCTGAATGTACACTTCAGGTGAAACTGTCAAAATCTTCAAAATGAGCAAAAGCACAATGAAATTAATGCTGGAATCATCTTCAAGTTGCTGAAATACACTAATGACAGCAAAAAGTTTGAGTCTACAACATTTAGTTAAGGTGTGAGAGCCAAAATGAACTTTGTATTGCTTTAAACGCGTTTTCAGCCCGATTGTACACTTCAGGTGAAACTGTCAAAATCTTCAAAATGAGCAAAATCACAATGAAATTAATGCTGGAATCATCTTCAAGTTGCTAAAATACACTAATGACAGCAAAAAATTTGAGTCTAAAACATTTAGTTAAGGTGTGAGAGCCTAAATGAACTTTGTATTGCTGTAAACGCGTTTTCAGCACCTGATTGTACACTTCAGGTGAAACTGTCAAAATCTTCAAAATGAGCAAAAGCACAATGAAATTAATGCTGGAATCATCTTCAAATTGCTAAAATACACTAATGACAGCAAAAAGTTTGAGTCTACAACATTTAGTTAAGGTGTGACAGCCAAAATGAACTTTGTATTGCTGTAAACGCGTTTTCAGCACCTGATTGTACACTTCAGGTGAAACTGTCAAAATCTTCAAAATGAGGAAAAGCACAATGAAATTAATGCTGGAATCATCTTCAAGTTGCTAAAATACACTAATGACAGCAAAAAGTTTGAGTCTACAATATTTAGTTAAGGTGTGAGAGCCAAAATGAACTTTGTATTGCTTTAAAATTCATTTTCAGCCCGATTGTACACTTCAGGTGAAACTGTCAAAATCTTCAAAATGAGCAAAAGCACAATGAAATTAATGTTGGAATCATCTTCAAGTTGCTAAAATACACTAATGACAGCAAAAAGTTTGAGTCTACAACATTTAGTTGAGGTGTGAGAGCCTAAATGAACTTTTTATTGCTTTAAACGCGTTTTCAGCCCTTGATTGTACAATTTAGGTGAAACTGTCAAAATCTTCAAAATGAGCAAAAGCACAATTAAATTAATGTTGGAATCATCTTCAAGTTGCTAAAATACACTAAAGACAGCAAAGAGTTTGAGTCTACAACATTTAGTTAAGGTGTGAGAGCCTAAATTAACTTTTTATTGCTTTAAACGTGTTTTCAGCCCTTGATTGTACACTTCAGGTGAAAGTGTCAAAATCTTCAAAATGAGCAAAAGCACAATGAAATTAATGCTGGAATCATCTTCAAGTTGCTAAAATACACTAATGACAGCAAAGAGTTTGAGTCTACAACATTTAGTTAAGGTGTGAGAGCCTAAATTAACTTTTTATTGCTTTAAACGTGTTTTCAGCCCTTGATTGTACAATTCAGGTGAAACTGTCAAAATCTTCAAAATGAGCAAAAGCACAATGAAATTAATGCTGGAATCATCTTCAAGTTGCTAAAATACACTAATGACAGCAAAAAGTTTGAGTGTACAACATTTAGTTAAGGTGTGAGAGCCAAAATGAACTTTGTATTGCTTTAAATGCACTTTCAGCCCGAATGTACACTTCAGATGAAACTGTCAAAATCTTCAAAATGAGCAAAAGCACAATGAAATTAATGCTGGAATCATCTTCAAGTTGCTAAAATACACTAATGACAGCAAAAAGTTTGAGTCTACAACATTTAGTTAAGGTGTGAGAGCCAAAATGAACTTTTTATTGCTGTAAACGCGTTTTCAGCACCTGAATGTACACTTCAGGTGAAACTGTCAAAATCTTCAAAATGAGCAAAAGCACGATGAAATTAATGCTGGAATCATCTTCAAGTTGCTAAAATACACTAATGACAGCAAAAAGTTTGAGTCTACAACATTTAGTTAAGGTGTGAGAGCCAAAATGAACTTTGTATTGCTTTAAATGCACTTTCAGCCCGAATGTACACTTCAGATGAAACTGTCAAAATCTTCAAAATGAGCAAAAGCACAATGAAATTAATGCTGGAATCATCTTCAAATTGCTAAAATACACTAATGACAGCAAAAAATTTGTGTCTACAACATTTAGTTAAGGTGTGAGAGCCTAAATGAACTTTGTATTGCTGTAAACGCGTTTTCAGCACCTGATTGTACACTTCAGGTGAAACTGTCAAAATCTTCAAAATGAGCAAAAGCACAATGAAATTAATGCGGGAATCATCTTCAAGTTGCTAAAATACACTAATGACAGCAAAAAGTTTGAGTCTACAACATTTAGTTAAGGTGTGACAGCCAAAATGAACTTTGTATTGCTGTAAACGCGTTTTCAGCACCTGATTGTACACTTCAGGTGAAACTGTCAAAATCTTCAAAATGAGCAAAAGCACAATGAAATTAATGCTGGAATCATCTTCAAGTTGCTAAAATACACTAATGACAGCAAAAAGTTTGAGTCTACAATATTTAGTTAAGGTGTGAGAGCCAAAATGAACTTTGTATTGCTTTAAAATTCATTTTCAGCCCGATTGTACACTTCAGGTGAAACTGTCAAAATCTTCAAAATGAGCAAAAGCACAATGAAATTAATGTTGGAATCATCTTCAAGTTGCTAAAATACACTAATGACAGCAAAAAGTTTGAGTCTACAACATTTAGTTGAGGTGTGAGAGCCTAAATGAACTTTTTATTGCTTTAAACGCGTTTTCAGCCCTTGATTGTACAATTTAGGTGAAACTGTCAAAATCTTCAAAATGAGCAAAAGCACAATTAAATTAATGTTGGAATCATCTTCAAGTTGCTAAAATACACTAAAGACAGCAAAGAGTTTGAGTCTACAACATTTAGTTAAGGTGTGAGAGCCTAAATTAACTTTTTATTGCTTTAAACGTGTTTTCAGCCCTTGATTGTACACTTCAGGTGAAAGTGTCAAAATCTTCAAAATGAGCAAAAGCACAATGAAATTAATGCTGGAATCATCTTCAAGTTGCTAAAATACACTAATGACAGCAAAGAGTTTGAGTCTACAACATTTAGTTAAGGTGTGAGAGCCTAAATTAACTTTTTATTGCTTTAAACGTGTTTTCAGCCCTTGATTGTACAATTCAGGTGAAACTGTCAAAATCTTCAAAATGAGCAAAAGCACAATGAAATTAATGCTGGAATCATCTTCAAGTTGCTAAAATACACTAATGACAGCAAAAAGTTTGAGTGTACAACATTTAGTTAAGGATTGAGAGCCAAAATGAACTTTGTATTGCTTTAAATGCACTTTCAGCCCGAATGTACACTTCAGATGAAACTGTCAAAATCTTCAAAATGAGCAAAAGCACAATGAAATTAATGCTGGAATCATCTTCAAGTTGCTAAAATACACTAATGACAGCAAAAAGTTTGAGTCTACAACATTTAGTTAAGGTGTGAGAGCCAAAATGAACTTTTTATTGCTGTAAACGCGTTTTCAGCACCTGAATGTACACTTCAGGTGAAACTGTCAAAATCTTCAAAATGAGCAAAAGCACGATGAAATTAATGCTGGAATCATCTTCAAGTTGCTAAAATACACTAATGACAGCAAAAAGTTTGAGTCTACAACATTTAGTTAAGGTGTGAGAGCCAAAATGAACTTTGTATTGCTTTAAATGCACTTTCAGCCCGAATGTACACTTCAGATGAAACTGTCAAAATCTTCAAAATGAGCAAAAGCACAATGAAATTAATGCTGGAATCATCTTCAAATTGCTAAAATACACTAATGACAGCAAAAAATTTGTGTCTACAACATTTAGTTAAGGTGTGAGAGCCTAAATGAACTTTGTATTGCTGTAAACGCGTTTTCAGCACCTGATTGTACACTTCAGGTGAAACTGTCAAAATCTTCAAAATGAGCAAAAGCACAATGAAATTAATGCGGGAATCATCTTCAAGTTGCTAAAATACACTAATGACAGCAAAAAGTTTGAGTCTACAACATTTAGTTAAGGTGTGACAGCCAAAATGAACTTTGTATTGCTGTAAACGCGTTTTCAGCACCTGATTGTACACTTCAGGTGAAACTGTCAAAATCTTCAAAATGAGCAAAAGCACAATGAAATTAATGCTGGAATCATCTTCAAGTTGCTAAAATACACTAATGACAGCAAAAAGTTTGAGTCTACAATATTTAGTTAAGGTGTGAGAGCCAAAATGAACTTTGTATTGCTTTAAAATTCATTTTCAGCCCGATTGTACACTTCAGGTGAAACTGTCAAAATCTTCAAAATGAGCAAAAGCACAATGAAATTAATGTTGGAATCATCTTCAAGTTGCTAAAATACACTAATGACAGCAAAAAGTTTGAGTCTACAACATTTAGTTGAGGTGTGAGAGCCTAAATGAACTTTTTATTGCTTTAAACGCGTTTTCAGCCCTTGATTGTACAATTTAGGTGAAACTGTCAAAATCTTCAAAATGAGCAAAAGCACAATTAAATTAATGTTGGAATCATCTTCAAGTTGCTAAAATACACTAAAGACAGCAAAGAGTTTGAGTCTACAACATTTAGTTAAGGTGTGAGAGCCTAAATTAACTTTTTATTGTTTAAACGTGTTTTCAGCCCTTGATTGTACACTTCAGGTGAAAGTGTCAAAATCTTCAAAATGAGCAAAAGCACAATGAAATTAATGCTGGAATCATCTTCAAGTTGCTAAAATACACTAATGACAGCAAAGAGTTTGAGTCTACAACATTTAGTTAAGGTGTGAGAGCCTAAATTAACTTTTTATTGCTTTAAACGTGTTTTCAGCCCTTGATTGTACAATTCAGGTGAAACTGTCAAAATCTTCAAAATGAGCAAAAGCACAATGAAATTAATGCTGGAATCATCTTCAAGTTGCTAAAATACACTAATGACAGCAAAAAGTTTGAGTGTACAACATTTAGTTAAGGTGTGAGAGCCAAAATGAACTTTGTATTGCTTTAAATGCACTTTCAGCCCGAATGTACACTTCAGATGAAACTGTCAAAATCTTCAAAATGAGCAAAAGCACAATGAAATTAATGCTGGAATCATCTTCAAGTTGCTAAAATACACTAATGACAGCAAAAAGTTTGAGTCTACAACATTTAGTTAAGGTGTGAGAGCCAAAATGAACTTTGTATTGCTTTAAATGCACTTTCAGCCCGAATGTACACTTCAGATGAAACTGTCAAAATCTTCAAAATGAGCAAAAGCACAATGAAATTAATGCTGGAATCATCTTCAAGTTGCTAAAATACACTAATGACAGCAAAAAATTTGTGTCTACAACATTTAGTTAAGGTGTGAGAGCCTAAATGAACTTTGTATTGCTGTAAACGCGTTTTCAGCACCTGATTTTACACTTCAGGTGAAACTGTCAAAATCTTCAAAATGAGCAAAAGCACAATGAAATTAATGCGGGAATCATCTTCAAGTTGCTAAAATACACTAATGACAGCAAAAAGTTTGAGTCTACAACATTTAGTTAAGGTGTGACAGCCAAAATGAACTTTGTATTGCTGTAAACGCGTTTTCAGCACCTGATTGTACACTTCAGGTGAAACTGTCAAAATCTTCAAAATGAGCAAAAGCACAATTAAATTAATGTTGGAATCATCTTCAAGTTGCTAAAATACACTAAAGACAGCAAAGAGTTTGAGTCTACAACATTTAGTTAAGGTGTGAGAGCCTAAATTAACTTTTTATTGCTTTAAACGTGTTTTCAGCCCTTGATTGTACACTTCAGGTGAAAGTGTCAAAATCTTCAAAATGAGCAAAAGCACAATGAAATTAATGCTGGAATCATCTTCAAGTTGCTAAAATACACTAATGACAGCAAAGAGTTTGAGTCTACAACATTTAGTTAAGGTGTGAGAGCCTAAATTAACTTTTTATTGCTTTAAACGTGTTTTCAGCCCTTGATTGTACAATTCAGGTGAAACTGTCAAAATCTTCAAAATGAGCAAAAGCACAATGAAATTAATGCTGGAATCATCTTCAAGTTGCTAAAATACACTAATGACAGCAAAAAGTTTGAGTGTACAACATTTAGTTAAGGTGTGAGAGCCAAAATGAACTTTGTATTGCTTTAAATGCACTTTCAGCCCGAATGTACACTTCAGATGAAACTGTCAAAATCTTCAAAATGAGCAAAAGCACAATGAAATTAATGCTGGAATCATCTTCAAGTTGCTAAAATACACTAATGACAGCAAAAAGTTTGAGTCTACAACATTTAGTTAAGGTGTGAGAGCCAAAATGAACTTTTTATTGCTGTAAACGCGTTTTCAGCACCTGAATGTACACTTCAGGTGAAACTGTCAAAATCTTCAAAATGAGCAAAAGCACGATGAAATTAATGCTGGAATCATCTTCAAGTTGCTAAAATACACTAATGACAGCAAAAAGTTTGAGTCTACAACATTTAGTTAAGGTGTGAGAGCCAAAATGAACTTTGTATTGCTGTAAACGCGTTTTCAGCACCTGATTGTACACTTCAGGTGAAACTGTCAAAATCTTCAAAATGAGCAAAAGCACAATGAAATTAATGCGGGAATCATCTTCAAGTTGCTAAAATACACTAATGACAGCAAAAAGTTTGAGTCTACAACATTTAGTTAAGGTGTGACAGCCAAAATGAACTTTGTATTGCTGTAAACGCGTTTTCAGCACCTGATTGTACACTTCAGGTGAAACTGTCAAAATCTTCTAAATGAGCAAAAGCACAATGAAATTAATGCTGGAATCATCTTCAAGTTGCTAAAATACACTAATGACAGCAAAAAGTTTGAGTCTACAACATTTAGTTGAGGTGTGAGAGCCTAAATGAACTTTTTATTGCTTTAAACGCATTTTCAGCCCTTGATTGTACAATTCAGGTGAAACTGTCAAAATCTTCAAAATGAGCAAAAGCACAATGAAATTAATGCTGGAATCATCTTCAAGTTGCTAAAATACACTATTGACAGCAAAAAGTTTGAGTCTACAACATTTAGTTAAGGTGTGAGAGCCAAAATTAACTTTGTATTGCTTTAAATGCATTTTCAGCCCGATTGGACACTTCAGGTGAAACTGTCAAAATCTTCAAAATGAGCAAAAGCACAATGAAATTAATGCTGGAATCATCTTCAAGTTGCTAAAATACACTAATGACAGCAAAAAGTTTGAGTCTACAACATTTAGTTAAGGTGTGAGAGTCAAAATGAACTTTTTATTGCTTTAAACGCGTTTTCAGCCCCTAATTGTACACTTCAGGTGAAAATGTCAAAATCTTCAAAATGAGCAAAAGCACAATGAAATTAATGCTTGAATCATCTTCATTTTGCTAAAATACACTAATGACAGCAAAAAGTTTGAGTCTACAACATTTAGTTAAGGTGTGAGAGCCAAAATTAACTTTGTATTGCTTTAAAATTCATTTTCAGCCCGATTGTACACTTCAGGTGAAACTGTCAAAATCTTCAAAATGAGCAAAAGCACAATGAAATTAATGTTGGAATCATCTTCAAGTTGCTAAAATACACTAATGACAGCAAAAAGTTTGAGTCTACAACATTTAGTTGAGGTGTGAGAGCCTAAATGAACTTTTTATTGCTTTAAACGCGTTTTCAGCCCTTGATTGTACAATTCAGGTGAAACTGTCAAAATCTTCAAAATGAGCAAAAGCACAATGAAATTAATGCTGGAATCATCTTCAAGTTGCTAAAATACACTAATGACAGCAACAAGTTTGAGTCTACAACATTTAGTTAAGGTGTGAGAGCCTAAATGAACTTTGTATTGCTTTAAATGCATTTTCAGCCCGATTGTACACTTCAGGTGAAACTGTCAAAATCTTCAAAATGAGCAAAAGCACAATGAAATTAATGCTGGAATCATCTTCAATTTGCTAAAATACACTAATGACAGCAAAAAGTTTGAGTCTACAACATTTAGTTAAGGTGTGAGAGCCTAAATGAACTTTGTATTGCTTTAAACGCGTTTTCAGCCCCTGATTGTACACTTCAGGTGAAACTGTCAAAATCTTCAAAATGAGCAAAAGCACAATTAAATTAATGCTGGAATCATCTTCAAGTTGCTAAAATACACTAATGACAGCAAAAAGTTTGAGTCTACAACATTTAGTTAAGGTGTGAGAGCCAAAATGAACTTTGTATTGCTTTAAATGCATTATCAGGCCGATTGTACACTTCAGGTGAAACTGTCAAAATCTTCAAAATGAACAAAAGCACAATGAAATTAATGCTGGAATCATCTTCAAGTTGCTAAAATACACTAATGACAGTAAAAAGTTTGAGTGTACAACATTTAGTTAAGGTGTGAGAGCCAAAATGAACTTTGTATTGCTTTAAATGCATTTTCAGCCCGAATGTACACTTCAGATGAAACTGTCAAAATCTTCAAAATGAGCAAAAGCACAATGAAATTAATGCTGGAATCATCTTCAAGTTGCTAAAATACACTAATGACAGCAAAAAAATTGAGTCTACAACATTTAGTTAAGGTGTGAGAGCCTAAATGAACTTTGTATTGCTGTAAACGCGTTTTCAGCACCTGATTGTACACTTCAGGTGAAACTGTCAAAATCTTCAAAATGAGCAAAAGCACAATGAAATTAATGCTGGAATCATCTTCAAGTTGCTAAAATACACTAATGACAGCAAAAAGTTTGAGTCTACAACATTTAGTTAAGGTGTGAGAGCCAAAATGAACTTTGTATTGCTGTAAACGCGTTTTCAGCACCTGATTGTACACTTCAGGTGAAACTGTCAAAATGTTCAAAATGAGCAAAAGCACAATGAAATGAATGCTGGAATCATCTTCAAGTTGCTAAAATACACTAATGACAGCAAAAAGTTTGAGTCTACAATATTTAGTTAAGGTGTGAGAGCCAAAATGAACTTTGTATTGCTTTAAAATTCATTTTCAGCCCGATTGTACACTTCAGGTGAAACTGTCAAAATCTTAAAAATGAGCAAAAGCACAATGAAATTAATGTTGGAATCATCTTCAAGTTGCTAAAATACACTAAAGACAGCAAAGAGTTTGAGTCTACAACATTTAGTTAAGGTGTGAGAGCCTAAATTAACTTTTTATTGCTTTAAACGTGTTTTCAGCCCTTGATTGTACACTTCAGGTGAAAGTGTCAAAATCTTCAAAATGAGCAAAAGCACAATGAAATTAATGCTGGAATCATCTTCAAGTTGCTAAAATACACTAATGACAGCAAAAAGTTTGAGTCTACAACATTTAGTTAAGGTGTGAGAGCCAAAATGAACTTTGTATTGCTGTAAACGCGTTTTCAGCACCTGATTGTACACTTCAGGTGAAACTGTCAAAATGTTCAAAATGAGCAAAAGCACAATGAAATTAATGCTGGAATCATCTTCAAGTTGCTAAAATACACTAATGACAGCAAAAAGTTTGAGTCTACAATATTTAGTTAAGGTGTGAGAGCCAAAATGAACTTTGTATTGCTTTAAAATTCATTTTCAGCCCGATTGTACACTTCAGGTGAAACTGTCAAAATCTTAAAAATGAGCAAAAGCACAATGAAATTAATGTTGGAATCATCTTCAAGTTGCTAACATGCACTAATGACAGCAAACATTTTGAGTCTACAACATTTAGTTGAGGTGTGAGAGCCAAAATGAACTTTTTATTGCTGTAAACGCGTTTTCAGCACCTGAATGTACACTTCAGGTGAAACTGTCAAAATCTTCAAAATGAGCAAAAGCACAATGAAATTAATGCTGGAATCATCTTCAAGTTGCTAAAATACACTAATGACAGCAAAAAGTTTTAGTCTACAACATTTAGTTAAGGTGTGAGAGCCAAAATGAACTTTTTATTGCTGTAAACGCGTTTTCAGCACCTGAATGTACACTTCAGGTGAAACTGTCAAAATCTTCAAAATGAGCAAAAGCACAATGAAATTAATGCTGGAATCATCTTCAAGTTGCTGAAATACACTAATGACAGCAAAAAGTTTGAGTCTACAACATTTAGTTAAGGTGTGAGAGCCAAAATGAACTTTGTATTGCTTTAAATGCGTTTTCAGCCCGATTGTACACTTCAGGTGAAACTGTCAAAATCTTCAAAATGAGCAAAATCACAATGAAATTAATGCTGGAATCATCTTCAAGTTGCTAAAATACACTAATGACAGCAAAAAGTTTGAGTCTACAACATTTAGTTAAGGTATGAGAGTCTAAATTAACTTTGTATTGCTTTAAACGCGTTTTCAGCCCCTGATTGTACACTTCAGGTGAAACTGTCAAAATCTTCAAAATGAGCAAAAGCACAATGAAATTAATGCTGGAATCATCTTCAAGTTGCTAAAATACACTAATGACAGCAAAAAGTTTGAGTCTACAACATTTAGTTAAGGTGTGAGAGCCAAAATGAACTTTGTATTGCTTTAAATGCACTTTCAGCCCGAATGTACACTTCAGATGAAACTGTCAAAATCTTCAAAATGAGCAAAAGCACAATGAAATTAATGCTGGAATCATCTTCAAGTTGCTAAAATACACTAATGACAGCAAAAAATTTGAGTCTAAAACATTTAGTTAAGGTGTGAGAGCCTAAATGAACTTTGTATTGCTGTAAACGCGTTTTCAGCACCTGATTGTACACTTCAGGTGAAACTGTAAAAATCTTCAAAATGAGCAAAAGCACAATGAAATTAATGCTGGAATCATCTTCAAATTGCTAAAATACACTAATGACAGCAAAAAGTTTGAGTCTACAACATTTAGTTAAGGTGTGACAGCCAAAATGAACTTTGTATTGCTGTAAACGCGTTTTCAGCACCTGATTGTACACTTCAGGTGAAACTGTCAAAATCTTCAAAATGAGCAAAAGCACAATGAAATTAATGCTGGAATCATCTTCAAGTTGCTAAAATACACTAATGACAGCAAAAAGTTTGAGTCTACAATATTTAGTTAAGGTGTGAGAGCCAAAATGAACTTTGTATTGCTTTAAAATTCATTTTCAGCCCGATTGTACACTTCAGGTGAAACTGTCAAAATCTTCAAAATGAGCAAAAGCACAATGAAATTAATGTTGGAATCATCTTCAAGTTGCTAAAATACACTAATGACAGCAAAAAGTTTGAGTCTACAACATTTAGTTGAGGTGTGAGAGCCTAAATGAACTTTTTATTGCTTTAAACGCGTTTTCAGCCCTTGATTGTACAATTTAGGTGAAACTGTCAAAATCTTCAAAATGAGCAAAAGCACAATTAAATTAATGTTGGAATCATCTTCAAGTTGCTAAAATACACTAAAGACAGCAAATAGTTTGAGTCTACAACATTTAGTTAAGGTGTGAGAGCCTAAATTAACTTTTTATTGCTTTAAACGTGTTTTCAGCCCTTGATTGTACACTTCAGGTGAAAGTGTCAAAATCTTCAAAATGAGCAAAAGCACAATGAAATTAATGCTGGAATCATCTTCAAGTTGCTAAAATACACTAATGACAGCAAAAAGTTTGAGTGTACAACATTTAGTTAAGGTGTGAGAGCCAAAATGAACTTTGTATTGCTTTAAATGCACTTTCAGCCCGAATGTACACTTCAGATGAAACTGTCAAAATCTTCAAAATGAGCAAAAGCACAATGAAATTAATGCTGGAATCATCTTCAAGTTGCTAAAATACACTAATGACAGCAAAAAGTTTGAGTCTACAACATTTAGTTAAGGTGTGAGAGCCAAAATGAACTTTTTATTGCTGTAAACGCGTTTTCAGCACCTGAATGTACACTTCAGGTGAAACTGTCAAAATCTTCAAAATGAGCAAAAGCACAATGAAATTAATGCTGGAATCATCTTCAAGTTGCTAAAATACACTAATGACAGCAAAAAGTTTGAGTCTACAACATTTAGTTAAGGTGTGAGAGCCAAAATGAACTTTGTATTGCTTTAAATGCACTTTCAGCCCGAATGTACACTTCAGATGAAACTGTCAAAATCTTCAAAATGAGCAAAAGCACAATGAAATTAATGCTGGAATCATCTTCAAGTTGCTAAAATACACTAATGACAGCAAAAAATTTGTGTCTACAACATTTAGTTAAGGTGTGAGAGCCTAAATGAACTTTGTATTGCTGTAAACGCGTTTTCAGCACCTGATTGTACACTTCAGGTGAAACTGTCAAAATCTTCAAAATGAGCAAAAGCACAATGAAATTAATGCGGGAATCATCTTCAAGTTGCTAAAATACACTAATGACAGCAAAAAGTTTGAGTCTACAACATTTAGTTAAGGTGTGACAGCCAAAATGAACTTTGTATTGCTGTAAACGCGTTTTCAGCACCTGATTGTACACTTCAGGTGAAACTGTCAAAATCTTCTAAATGAGCAAAAGCACAATGAAATTAATGCTAGAATCATCTTCAAGTTGCTAAAATACACTAATGACAGCAAAAAGTTTGAGTCTACAACATTTAGTTGAGGTGTGAGAGCCTAAATGAACTTTTTATTGCTTTAAACGCATTTTCAGCCCTTGATTGTACAATTCAGGTGAAACTGTCAAAATCTTCAAAATGAGCAAAAGCACAATGAAATTAATGCTGGAATCATCTTCAAGTTGCTAAAATACACTATTGACAGCAAAAAGTTTGAGTCTACAACATTTAGTTAAGGTGTGAGAGCCAAAATTAACTTTGTATTGCTTTAAATGCATTTTCAGCCCGATTGGACACTTCAGGTGAAACTGTCAAAATCTTCAAAATGAGCAAAAGCACAATGAAATTAATGTTGGAATCATCTTCAAGTTGCTAAAATGCACTAATGACAGCAAACATTTTGAGTCTACAACATTTAGTTGAGGTGTGAGAGCCAAAATTAACTTTTTATTGCTGTAAACGCGTTTTCAGCACCTGAATGTACACTTCAGGTGAAACTGTCAAAATCTTCAAAATGAGCAAAAGCACAATGAAATTAATGCTGGAATCATTTTCAAGTTGCTAAAATACACTAATGACAGCAAAAAGTTTTAGTCTACAACATTTAGTTAAGGTGTGAGAGCCAAAATGAACTTTTTATTGCTGTAAACGCGTTTTCAGCACCTGAATGTACACTTCAGGTGAAACTGTCAAAATTTTCAAAATGAGCAAAAGCACAATGAAATTAATGCTGGAATCATCTTCAAGTTGCTAAAATACACTAATGACAGCAAAAAGTTTGAGTCTACAACATTTAGTTAAGGTGTGAGAGCCTAAATGAACTTTGTATTGCTGTAAACGCGTTTTCAGCACCTGATTGTACACTTCAGGTGAAACTGTCAAAATCTTCAAAATGAGCAAAAGCACAATGAAATTAATGCTGGAATCATCTTCAAGTTGCTAAAATACACTAATGACAGCAAAAAGTTTGAGTCTACAACATTTAGTTAAGGTGTGAGAGCCAAAATGAACTTTGTATTGCTGTAAACGCGTTTTCAGCACCTGATTGTACACTTCAGGTGAAACTGTCAAAATGTTCAAAATGAGCAAAAGCACAATGAAATTAATGCTGGAATCATCTTCAAGTTGCTAAAATACACTAATGACAGCAAAAAGTTTGAGTCTACAATATTTAGTTAAGGTGTGAGAGCCAAAATGAACTTTGTATTGCTTTAAAATTCATTTTCAGCCCGATTGTACACTTCAGGTGAAACTGTCAAAATCTTAAAAATGAGCAAAAGCACAATGAAATTAATGTTGGAATCATCTTCAAGTTGCTAAAATGCACTAATGACAGCAAACATTTTGAGTCTACAACATTTAGTTGAGGTGTGAGAGCCAAAATGAACTTTTTATTGCTGTAAACGCGTTTTCAGCACCTGAATGTACACTTCAGGTGAAACTGTCAAAATCTTCAAAATGAGCAAAAGCACAATGAAATTAATGCTGGAATCATCTTCGAGTTGCTAAAATACACTAATGACAGCAAAAAGTTTTAGTCTAAAACATTTAGTTAAGGTGTGAGAGCCAAAATGAACTTTTTATTGCTGTAAACGCGTTTTCAGCACCTGAATGTACACTTCAGGTGAAACTGTCAAAATCTTCAAAATGAGCAAAAGCACAATGAAATTAATGCTGGAATCATCTTCAAGTTGCTAAAATACACTAATGACAGCAAAAAGTTTGAGTCTACAACATTTAGTTAAGGTGTGAGAGCCTAAATGAACTTTGTATTGCTTTAAACGCGTTTTCAGCCCCTGATTGTACACTTCAGGTGAAACTGTCAAAATCTTCAAAATGAGCAAAAGCACAATGAAATTAATGCTGGAATCATCTTCAAGTTGCTGAAATACACTAATGACAGCAAAAAGTTTGAGTCTACAACATTTAGTTAAGGTGTGAGAGCCAAAATGAACTTTGTATTGCTTTAAACGCGTTTTCAGCCCGATTGTACACTTCAGGTGAAACTGTCAAAATCTTCAAAATGAGCAAAATCACAATGAAATTAATGCTGGAATCATCTTCAAGTTGCTAAAATACACTAATGACAGCAAAAAGTTTGAGTCTACAACATTTAGTTAAGGTATGAGAGCCTAAATTAACTTTGTATTGCTTTAAACGCGTTTTCAGCCCCTGATTGTACACTTCAGGTGAAACTGTCAAAATCTTCAAAATGAGCAAAAGCACAATGAAATTAATGCTGGAATCATCTTCAAGTTGCTAAAATACACTAATGACAGCAAAAAGTTTGAGTCTACAACATTTAGTTAAGGTGTGAGAGCCAAAATGAACTTTGTATTGCTTTAAATGCACTTTCAGCCCGAATGTACACTTCAGATGAAACTGTCAAAATCTTCAAAATGAGCAAAAGCACAATGAAATTAATGCTGGAATCATCTTCAAGTTGCTAAAATACACTAATGACAGCAAAAAATTTGAGTCTAAAACATTTAGTTAAGGTGTGAGAGCCTAAATGAACTTTGTATTGCTGTAAACGCGTTTTCAGCACCTGATTGTACACTTCAGGTGAAACTGTCAAAATCTTCAAAATGAGCAAAAGCACAATGAAATTAATGCTGGAATCATCTTCAAATTGCTAAAATACACTAATGACAGCAAAAAGTTTGAGTCTACAACATTTAGTTAAGGTGTGAGAGCCAAAATGAACTTTGTATTGCTTTAAATGCACTTTCAGCCCGAATGTACACTTCAGGTGAAACTGTCAAAATATTCAAAATGAGCAAAAGCACAATGAAATTAATGCTGGAATCATCTTCAAGTTGCTAAAATACACTAATGACAGCAAAAAGTTTGAGTCTACAACATTTAGTTAAGGTGTGAGAGCCAAAATGAACTTTGTATTGCTGTAAACGCGTTTTCAGCACCTGAATGTACACTTCAGGTGAAACTGTCAAAATCTTCAAAATGAGCAAAAGCACAATGAAATTAATGCTGGAATCATCTTCAAGTTGCTAAAATACACTAATGACAGCAAAAAGTTTGAGTCTACAACATTTAGTTAAGGTGTGAGAGCCAAAATGAACTTTGTATTGCTTTAAATGCACTTTCAGCCCGAATGTACACTTCAGATGAAACTGTCAAAATCTTCAAAATGAGCAAAAGCACAATGAAATTAATGCTGGAATCATCTTCAAGTTGCTAAAATACACTAATGACAGCAAAAAATTTGAGTCTAAAACATTTAGTTAAGGTGTGAGAGCCTAAATGAACTTTGTATTGCTGTAAACGCGTTTTCAGCACCTGATTGTACACTTCAGGTGAAACTGTCAAAATCTTCAAAATGAGCAAAAGCACAATGAAATTAATGCTGGAATCATCTTCAAATTGCTAAAATACACTAATGACAGCAAAAAGTTTGAGTCTACAACATTTAGTTAAGGTGTGAGAGCCAAAATGAACTTTGTATTGCTTTAAATGCACTTTCAGCCCGAATGTACACTTCAGGTGAAACTGTCAAAATATTCAAAATGAGCAAAAGCACAATGAAATTAATGCTGGAATCATCTTCAAGTTGCTAAAATACACTAATGACAGCAAAAAGTTTGAGTCTACAACATTTAGTTAAGGTGTGAGAGCCAAAATGAACTTTGTATTGCTGTAAACGCGTTTTCAGCACCTGAATGTACACTTCAGGTGAAACTGTCAAAATCTTCAAAATGAGCAAAAGCACAATTAAATTAATGTTGGAATCATCTTCAAGTTGCTAAAATACACTAATGACAGCAAAGAGTTTGAGTCTACAACATTTAGTTAAGGTGTGAGAGCCTAAATTAACTTTTTATTGCTTTTAACGCGTTTTCAGCCCTTGATTGTACACTTCAGGTGAAAGTGTCAAAATCTTCAAAATGAGCAAAAGCACAATGAAATTAATGCTGGAATCATCTTCAAGTTGCTAAAATACACTAATGACAGCAAAAAGTTTGAGTGTACAACATTTAGTTAAGGTGTGAGAGCCAAAATGAACTTTGTATTGCTTTAAATGCACTTTCAGCCCGAATGTACACTTCAGATGAAACTGTCAAAATCTTCAAAATGAGCAAAAGCACAATGAAATTAATGCTGGAATCATCTTCATGTTGCTAAAATACACTAATGACAGCAAAAAGTTTGAGTCTACAACATTTAGTTAAGGTGTGAGAGCCTAAATGAACTTTGTATTGCTGTAAACACGTTTTCAGCACCTGATTGTACACTTCAGGTGAAACTTTCAAAATCTTCAAAATTAGCAAAAGCACAATGAAATTAATGCTGGAATCATCTTCAAGTTGCTAAAATACACCAATGACAGCAAAAAGTTTGAGTCTACAACATTTAGTTAAGGTGTGAGAGCCAAAATGAACTTTGTATTGCTTTAAATGCATTTTCAGCCCGATAGTACACTTCAGGTGAAACTGTCAAAATCTTCAAAATGAGCAAAAGCACAATTAAATTAATGATGGAATCATCTTCAAGTTGCTAAAATACACTAATGACAGCAAAAAGTTTGAGTCTACAACATTTAGTTAAGGTGTGAGAGCCAAAATGAACTTTGTATTGCTGTAAACGCGTTTTCAGCACCTGATTGTACACTTCAGGTGAAACTGTCAAAATCTTCAAAATGAGCAAAAGCACAATGAAATTAATGCTGGAATCATCTTCAAGTTGCTAAAATACACTAATGACAGCAAAAAGTTTGAGTCTACAATATTTAGTTAAGGTGTGAGAGCCAAAATGAACTTTGTATTGCTTTAAAATTCATTTTCAGCCCGATTGTACACTTCAGGTGAAACTGTCAAAATCTTCAAAATGAGCAAAAGCACAATGAAATTAATGTTGGAATCATCTTCAAGTTGCTAAAATACACTAATGACAGCAAAAAGTTTGAGTCTACAACATTTAGTTGAGGTGTGAGAGCCTAAATGAACTTTTTATTGCTTTAAACGCGTTTTCAGCCCTTGATTGTACAATTCAGGTGAAACTGTCAAAATCTTCAACATGAGCAAAAGCACAATGAAATTAATGCTGGAATCATATTCAAGTTGCTAAAATACACTAATGACAGCAACAATTTTGAGTCTACAACATTTAGTTAAGGTGTGAGAGCCTAAATGAACTTTGTATTGCTGTAAACGCGTTTTCAGCACCTGATTGTACACTTCAGGTGAAACTGTCAAAATCTTCAAAATGAGCAAAAGCACAATGAAATTAATGCTGGAATCATCTTCAAGTTGCTAAAATACACTAATGACAGCAACAAGTTTGAGTCTACAACATTTAGTTAAGGTGTGAGATTCAAAATTAACTTTGTATTGCTTTAAATGCATTTTCAGCCCGATTGGACACTTCAGGTGAAACTGTCAAAATCTTCAAAATGAGCAAAAGCACAATGAAATTAATGCTGGAATCATCTTCAAGTTGCTAAAATACACTAATGACAGTAAAAAGTTTAAGTCTACAACATTTAGTTAAGGTGTGAGAGCCTAAATGAACTTTGTATTGCTTTAAACGCGTTTTCAGCCCCTGATTGTACACTTCAGGTGAAACTGTCAAAATCTTCAAAATGAGCAAAAGCACAATGAAATTAATGCTGGAATCATCTTCAAGTTGCTAAAATACACTAATGACAGCAACAAGTTTGAGTCTACAACATTTAGTTAAGGTGTGAGAGCCTAAATTAACTTTGTATTGCTTTAAATGCATTTTCAGCCCGATTGTACACTTCAGGTGAAACTGTCAAAATCTTCAAAATGAGCAAAAGCACAATGAAATTAATGCTGGAATCATCTTCAATTTGCTAAAATACACTAATGACAGCAAAAAGTTTGAGTCTACAACATTTAGTTAAGGTGTGAGAGCCTAAATGAACTTTGTATTGCTTTAAACGCGTTTTCAGCCCCTGATTGTACACTTCAGGTGAAACTGTCAAAATCTTCAAAATGAGCAAAAGCACAATTAAATTAATGCTGGAATCATCTTCAAGTTGCTAAAATACACTAATGACAGCAAAAAGTTTGAGTCTACAACATTTAGTTAAGGTGTGAGAGCCAAAATGAACTTTGTATTGCTTTAAATGCATTATCAGGCCGATTGTACACTTCAGGTGAAACTGTCAAAATCTTCAAAATGAACAAAAGCACAATGAAATTAATATTGGAATCATCTTCAAGTTGCTAAAATACACTAATGACAGTAAAAAGTTTGAGTGTACAACATTTAGTTAAGGTGTGAGAGCCAAAATGAACTTTGTATTGCTTTAAATGCACTTTCAGCCCGAATGTACACTTCAGATGAAACTGTCAAAATCTTCAAAATGAGCAAAAGCACAATGAAATTAATGCTGGAATCATCTTCAAGTTGCTAAAATACACTAATGACAGCAACAAATTTGAGTCTACAACATTTAGTTAAGGTGTGAGAGCCTAAATGAACTTTGTATTGCTGTAAACGCGTTTTCAGCACCTGATTGTACACTTCAGGTGAAACTGTCAAAATCTTCAAAATGAGCAAAAGCACAATGAAATTAATGCTGGAATCATCTTCAAGTTGCTGAAATACACTAATGACAGCAAAAAGTTTGAGTCTACAACATTTAGTTAAGGTGTGAGAGCCAAAATGAACTTTGTATTGCTTTAAACGCGTTTTCAGCCCCTGATTGTACACTTCAGGTGAAACTGTCAAAATCTTCAAAATGAGCAAAAGCACAATGAAATTAATGCTGGAATCATCTTCAAGTTGCTAAAATACACTAATGACAGCAAAAAGTTTGAGTCTACAACATTTAGTTAAGGTGTGAGAGCCAAAATGAACTTTGTATTGCTTTAAATGCACTTTCAGCCCGAATGTACACTTCAGATGAAACTGTCAAAATCTTCAAAATGAGCAAAAGCACAATGAAATTAATGCTGGAATCATCTTCAAGTTGCTAAAATACACTAATGACAGCAAAAAATTTGAGTCTAAAACATTTAGTTAAGGTGTGAGAGCCTAAATGAACTTTGTATTGCTGTAAACGCGTTTTCAGCACCTGATTGTACACTTCAGGTGAAACTGTCAAAATCTTCAAAATGAGCAAAAGCACAATGAAATTAATGCTGGAATCATCTTCAAATTGCTAAAATACACTAATGACAGCAAAAAGTTTGAGTCTACAACATTTAGTTAAGGTGTGACAGCCAAAATGAACTTTGTATTGCTGTAAACGCGTTTTCAGCACCTGATTGTACACTTCAGGTGAAACTGTCAAAATCTTCAAAATGAGCAAAAGCACAATGAAATTAATGCTGGAATCATCTTCAAGTTGCTAAAATACACTAATGACAGCAAAAAGTTTGAGTCTACAATATTTAGTTAAGGTGTGAGAGCCAAAATGAACTTTGTATTGCTTTAAAATTCATTTTCAGCCCGATTGTACACTTCAGGTGAAACTGTCAAAATCTTCAAAATGAGCAAAAGCACAATGAAATTAATGTTGGAATCATCTTCAAGTTGCTAAAATACACTAATGACAGCAAAAAGTTTGAGTCTACAACATTTAGTTGAGGTGTGAGAGCCTAAATGAACTTTTTATTGCTTTAAACGCGTTTTCAGCCCTTGATTGTACAATTTAGGTGAAACTGTCAAAATCTTCAAAATGAGCAAAAGCACAATTAAATTAATGTTGGAATCATCTTCAAGTTGCTAAAATACACTAAAGACAGCAAAGAGTTTGAGTCTACAACATTTAGTTAAGGTGTGAGAGCCTAAATTAACTTTTTATTGCTTTAAACGTGTTTTCAGCCCTTGATTGTACACTTCAGGTGAAAGTGTCAAAATCTTCAAAATGAGCAAAAGCACAATGAAATTAATGCTGGAATCATCTTCAAGTTGCTAAAATACACTAATGACAGCAAAAAGTTTGAGTGTACAACATTTAGTTAAGGTGTGAGAGCCAAAATGAACTTTGTATTGCTTTAAATGCACTTTCAGCCCGAATGTACACTTCAGATGAAACTGTCAAAATCTTCAAAATGAGCAAAAGCACAATGAAATTAATGCTGGAATCATCTTCAAGTTGCTAAAATACACTAATGACAGCAAAAAGTTTGAGTCTACAACATTTAGTTAAGGTGTGAGAGCCAAAATGAACTTTTTATTGCTGTAAACGCGTTTTCAGCACCTGAATGTACACTTCAGGTGAAACTGTCAAAATCTTCAAAATGAGCAAAAGCACAATGAAATTAATGCTGGAATCATCTTCAAGTTGCTAAAATACACTAATGACAGCAAAAAGTTTGAGTCTACAACATTTAGTTAAGGTGTGAGAGCCAAAATGAACTTTGTATTGCTTTAAATGCACTTTCAGCCCGAATGTACACTTCAGATGAAACTGTCAAAATCTTCAAAATGAGCAAAAGCACAATGAAATTAATGCTGGAATCATCTTCAAGTTGCTAAAATACACTAATGACAGCAAAAAATTTGTGTCTACAACATTTAGTTAAGGTGTGAGAGCCTAAATGAACTTTGTATTGCTTTAAATGCATTTTCAGCCCGAATGTACACTTCAGGTGAAACTGTCAAATTCTTCAAAATGAGCAAAAGCACAATGAAATTAATTCTGGAAACATCTTCAAGTTGCTAAAATACACTAATGACAGCAACAAGTTTGAGTCTACAACATTTAGTTAAGGTGTGAAAGCCAAAATGAACTTTGTATTGCTGTAAACGCGTTTTCAGCACCTGATTGTACACTTCAGGTGAAACTGTCAAAATCTTCTAAATGAGCAAAAGCACAATGAAATTAATGCTGGAATCATCTTCAAGTTGCTAAAATACACTAATGACAGCAAAAACTTTGAGTCTACAACATTTAGTTGAGGTGTGAGAGCCTAAATGAACTTTTTATTGCTTTAAACGCATTTTCAGCCCTTGATTGTACAATTCAGGTGAAACTGTCAAAATCTTCAAAATGAGCAAAAGCACAATGAAATTAATGCTGGAATAATCTTCAAGTTGCTAAAATACACTATTGACAGCAAAAAGTTTGAGTCTACAACATTTAGTTAAGGTGTGAGAGCCAAAATTAACTTTGTATTGCTTTAAATGCATTTTCAGCCCGATTGGACACTTCAGGTGAAACTGTCAAAATCTTCAAAATGAGCAAAAGCACAATGAAATTAATGTTGGAATCATCTTCAAGTTGCTAAAATGCACTAATGACAGCAAACATTTTGAGTCTACAACATTTAGTTGAGGTGTGAGAGCCAAAATGAACTTTTTATTGCTGTAAACGCGTTTTCAGCACCTGAATGTACACTTCAGGTGAAACTGTCAAAATCTTCAAAATGAGCAAAAGCACAATGAAATTAATGCTGGAATCATTTTCAAGTTGCTAAAATACACTAATGACAGCAAAAAGTTTTAGTCTACAACATTTAGTTAAGGTGTGAGAGCCAAAATGAACTTTTTATTGCTGTAAACGCGTTTTCAGCACCTGAATGTACACTTCAGGTGAAACTGTCAAAATCTTCAAAATGAGCAAAAGCACAATGAAATTAATGCTGGAATCATCTTCAAGTTGCTAAAATACACTAATGACAGCAAAAAGTTTGAGTCTACAACATTTAGTTAAGGTGTGAGAGCCTAAATGAACTTTGTATTGCTGTAAACGCGTTTTCAGCACCTGATTGTACACTTCAGGTGAAACTGTCAAAATCTTCAAAATGAGCAAAAGCACAATGAAATTAATGCTGGAATCATCTTCAAGTTGCTAAAATACACTAATGACAGCAAAAAGTTTGAGTCTACAATATTTAGTTAAGGTGTGAGAGCCAAAATGAACTTTGTATTGCTTTAAAATTCATTTTCAGCCCGATTGTACACTTCAGGTGAAACTGTCAAAATCTTCAAAATGAGCAAAAGCACAATGAAATTAATGTTGGAATCATCTTCAAGTTGCTAAAATACACTAATGACAGCAAAAAGTTTGAGTCTACAACATTTAGTTGAGGTGTGAGAGCCTAAATGAACTTTTTATTGCTTTAAACGCGTTTTCAGCCCTTGATTGTACAATTTAGGTGAAACTGTCAAAATCTTCAAAATGAGCAAAAGCACAATTAAATTAATGTTGGAATCATCTTCAAGTTGCTAAAATACACTAAAGACAGCAAAGAGTTTGAGTCTACAACATTTAGTTAAGGTGTGAGAGCCTAAATTAACTTTGTATTGCTTTAAACGCGTTTTCAGCACCTGATTGTACACTTCAGGTGAAACTGTCAAAATCTTCAAAATGAGCAAAAGCACAATGAAATTAATGCTGGAATCATCTTCAAGTTGCTAAAATACACTAATGACAGCAAAAAGTTTGAGTCTACAACATTTAGTTAAGGTGTGAGAGCCTAAATGAACTTTGTATTGCTGTAAACGCGTTTTCAGCACCTGATTGTACACTTCAGGTGAAACTGTCAAAATGTTCAAAATGAGCAAAAGCACAATGAAATTAATGCTGGAATCATCTTCAAGTTGCTAAAATACACTAATGACAGCAAAAAGTTTGAGTCTACAATATTTAGTTAAGGTGTGAGAGCCAAAATGAACTTTGTATTGCTTTAAAATTCATTTTCAGCCCGATTGTACACTTCAGGTGAAACTGTCAAAATCTTAAAAATGAGCAAAAGCACAATGAAATTAATGTTGGAATCATCTTCAAGTTGCTAAAATGCACTAATGACAGCAAACATTTTGAGTCTACAACATTTAGTTGAGGTGTGAGAGCCAAAATGAACTTTTTATTGCTGTAAACGCGTTTTCAGCACCTGAATGTACACTTCAGGTGAAACTGTCAAAATCTTCAAAATGAGCA
The DNA here is from genome assembly GCF_054856555.1 of Leptonotus elevatus. NCBI lineage: Eukaryota > Metazoa > Chordata > Actinopteri > Syngnathiformes > Syngnathidae > Leptonotus > Leptonotus elevatus. The sequence goes on along the minus strand of NC_141244.1, from coordinate 916,678 downwards.
AAAGCACAATGAAATTAATGCTGGAATCATCTTCAAGTTGCTAAAATACACTAATGACAGCAAAAAGTTTTAGTCTACAACATTTAGTTAAGGTGTGAGAGCCAAAATGAACTTTTTATTGCTGTAAACGCGTTTTCAGCACCTGAATGTACACTTCAGGTGAAACTGTCAAAATCTTCAAAATGAGCAAAAGCACAATGAAATTAATGCTGGAATCATCTTCAAGTTGCTAAAATACACTAATGACAGCAAAAAGTTTGAGTCTACAACATTTAGTTAAGGTGTGAGAGCCAAAATGAACTTTGTATTGCTTTAAATGCACTTTCAGCCCGAATGTACACTTCAGATGAAACTGTCAAAATCTTCAAAATGAGCAAAAGCACAATGAAATTAATGCTGGAATCATCTTCAAGTTGCTAAAATACACTAATGACAGCAAAAAATTTGTGTCTACAACATTTAGTTAAGGTGTGAGAGCCTAAATGAACTTTGTATTGCTTTAAATGCATTTTCAGCCCGAATGTACACTTCAGGTGAAACTGTCAAATTCTTCAAAATGAGCAAAAGCACAATGAAATTAATTCTGGAAACATCTTCAAGTTGCTAAAATACACTAATGACAGCAACAAGTTTGAGTCTACAACATTTAGTTAAGGTGTGAAAGCCAAAATGAACTTTGTATTGCTGTAAACGCGTTTTCAGCACCTGATTGTACACTTCAGGTGAAACTGTCAAAATCTTCTAAATGAGCAAAAGCACAATGAAATTAATGCTGGAATCATCTTCAAGTTGCTAAAATACACTAATGACAGCAAAAACTTTGAGTCTACAACATTTAGTTGAGGTGTGAGAGCCTAAATGAACTTTTTATTGCTTTAAACGCATTTTCAGCCCTTGATTGTACAATTCAGGTGAAACTGTCAAAATCTTCAAAATGAGCAAAAGCACAATGAAATTAATGCTGGAATAATCTTCAAGTTGCTAAAATACACTATTGACAGCAAAAAGTTTGAGTCTACAACATTTAGTTAAGGTGTGAGAGCCAAAATTAACTTTGTATTGCTTTAAATGCATTTTCAGCCCGATTGGACACTTCAGGTGAAACTGTCAAAATCTTCAAAATGAGCAAAAGCACAATGAAATTAATGTTGGAATCATCTTCAAGTTGCTAAAATGCACTAATGACAGCAAACATTTTGAGTCTACAACATTTAGTTGAGGTGTGAGAGCCAAAATGAACTTTTTATTGCTGTAAACGCGTTTTCAGCACCTGAATGTACACTTCAGGTGAAACTGTCAAAATCTTCAAAATGAGCAAAAGCACAATGAAATTAATGCTGGAATCATTTTCAAGTTGCTAAAATACACTAATGACAGCAAAAAGTTTTAGTCTACAACATTTAGTTAAGGTGTGAGAGCCAAAATGAACTTTTTATTGCTGTAAACGCGTTTTCAGCACCTGAATGTACACTTCAGGTGAAACTGTCAAAATCTTCAAAATGAGCAAAAGCACAATGAAATTAATGCTGGAATCATCTTCAAGTTGCTAAAATACACTAATGACAGCAAAAAGTTTGAGTCTACAACATTTAGTTAAGGTGTGAGAGCCTAAATGAACTTTGTATTGCTGTAAACGCGTTTTCAGCACCTGATTGTACACTTCAGGTGAAACTGTCAAAATCTTCAAAATGAGCAAAAGCACAATGAAATTAATGCTGGAATCATCTTCAAGTTGCTAAAATACACTAATGACAGCAAAAAGTTTGAGTCTACAATATTTAGTTAAGGTGTGAGAGCCAAAATGAACTTTGTATTGCTTTAAAATTCATTTTCAGCCCGATTGTACACTTCAGGTGAAACTGTCAAAATCTTCAAAATGAGCAAAAGCACAATGAAATTAATGTTGGAATCATCTTCAAGTTGCTAAAATACACTAATGACAGCAAAAAGTTTGAGTCTACAACATTTAGTTGAGGTGTGAGAGCCTAAATGAACTTTTTATTGCTTTAAACGCGTTTTCAGCCCTTGATTGTACAATTTAGGTGAAACTGTCAAAATCTTCAAAATGAGCAAAAGCACAATTAAATTAATGTTGGAATCATCTTCAAGTTGCTAAAATACACTAAAGACAGCAAAGAGTTTGAGTCTACAACATTTAGTTAAGGTGTGAGAGCCTAAATTAACTTTGTATTGCTTTAAACGCGTTTTCAGCACCTGATTGTACACTTCAGGTGAAACTGTCAAAATCTTCAAAATGAGCAAAAGCACAATGAAATTAATGCTGGAATCATCTTCAAGTTGCTAAAATACACTAATGACAGCAAAAAGTTTGAGTCTACAACATTTAGTTAAGGTGTGAGAGCCTAAATGAACTTTGTATTGCTGTAAACGCGTTTTCAGCACCTGATTGTACACTTCAGGTGAAACTGTCAAAATGTTCAAAATGAGCAAAAGCACAATGAAATTAATGCTGGAATCATCTTCAAGTTGCTAAAATACACTAATGACAGCAAAAAGTTTGAGTCTACAATATTTAGTTAAGGTGTGAGAGCCAAAATGAACTTTGTATTGCTTTAAAATTCATTTTCAGCCCGATTGTACACTTCAGGTGAAACTGTCAAAATCTTAAAAATGAGCAAAAGCACAATGAAATTAATGTTGGAATCATCTTCAAGTTGCTAAAATGCACTAATGACAGCAAACATTTTGAGTCTACAACATTTAGTTGAGGTGTGAGAGCCAAAATGAACTTTTTATTGCTGTAAACGCGTTTTCAGCACCTGAATGTACACTTCAGGTGAAACTGTCAAAATCTTCAAAATGAGCAAAAGCACAATGAAATTAATGCTGGAATCATCTTCAAGTTGCTAAAATACACTAATGACAGCAAAAAGTTTTAGTCTACAACATTTAGTTAAGGTGTGAGAGCCAAAATGAACTTTTTATTGCTGTAAACGCGTTTTCAGCACCTGAATGTACACTTCAGGTGAAACTGTCAAAATCTTCAAAATGAGCAAAAGCACAATGAAATTAATGCTGGAATCATCTTCAAGTTGCTAAAATACACTAATGACAGCAAAAAGTTTGAGTCTACAACATTTAGTTAAGGTGTGAGAGCCTAAATGAACTTTGTATTGCTTTAAACGCGTTTTCAGCCCCTGATTGTACACTTCAGGTGAAACTGTCAAAATCTTCAAAATGAGCAAAAGCACAATGAAATTAATGCTGGAATCATCTTCAAGTTGCTGAAATACACTAATGACAGCAAAAAGTTTGAGTCTACAACATTTAGTTAAGGTGTGAGAGCCAAAATTAACTTTGTATTGCTTTAAACGCGTTTTCAGCCCGATTGTACACTTCAGGTGAAACTGTCAAAATCTTCAAAATGAGCAAAATCACAATGAAATTAATGCTGGAATCATCTTCAAGTTGCTAAAATACACTAATGACAGCAAAAAGTTTGAGTCTACAACATTTAGTTAAGGTATGAGAGCCTAAATTAACTTTGTATTGCTTTAAACGCGTTTTCAGCCCCTGATTGTACACTTCAGGTGAAATTTTCAAAATCTTCAAAATGAGCAAAAGCACAATGAAATTAATGCTGGAATCATCTTCAAGTTGCTAAAATACACTAATGACAGCAAAAAGTTTGAGTCTACAACATTTAGTTAAGGTGTGAGAGCCAAAATGAACTTTGTATTGCTTTAAATGCACTTTCAGCCCGAATGTACACTTCAGATGAAACTGTCAAAATCTTCAAAATGAGGAAAAGCACAATGAAATTAATGCTGGAATCATCTTCAAGTTGCTAAAATACACTAATGACAGCAAAAAATTTGAGTCTAAAACATTTAGTTAAGGTGTGAGAGCCTAAATGAACTTTGTATTGCTGTAAACGCGTTTTCAGCACCTGATTGTACACTTCAGGTGAAACTGTCAAAATCTTCAAAATGAGAAAAAGCACAATGAAATTAATGCTGGAATCATCTTCAAATTGCTAAAATACACTAATGACAGCAAAAAGTTTGAGTCTACAACATTTAGTTAAGGTGTGACAGCCAAAATGAACTTTGTATTGCTGTAAACGCGTTTTCAGCACCTGATTGTACACTTCAGGTGAAACTGTCAAAATCTTCAAAATGAGCAAAAGCACAATGAAATTAATGCTGGAATCATCTTCAAGTTGCTAAAATACACTAATGACAGCAAAAAGTTTGAGTCTACAATATTTAGTTAAGGTGTGAGAGCCAAAATGAACTTTGTATTGCTTTAAAATTCATTTTCAGCCCGATTGTACACTTCAGGTGAAACTGTCAAAATCTTCAAAATGAGCAAAAGCACAATGAAATTAATGTTGGAATCATCTTCAAGTTGCTAAAATACACTAATGACAGCAAAAAGTTTGAGTCTACAACATTTAGTTGAGGTGTGAGAGCCTAAATGAACTTTTTATTGCTTTAAACGCGTTTTCAGCCCTTGATTGTACAATTTAGGTGAAACTGTCAAAATCTTCAAAATGAGCAAAAGCACAATTAAATTAATGTTGGAATCATCTTCAAGTTGCTAAAATACACTAAAGACAGCAAAGAGTTTGAGTCTACAACATTTAGTTAAGGTGTGATGGCCTAAATTAACTTTTTATTGCTTTAAACGTGTTTTCAGCCCTTGATTGTACACTTCAGGTGAAAGTGTCAAAATCTACAAAATGAGCAAAAGCACAATGAAATTAATGCTGGAATCATCTTCAAGTTGCTAAAATACACTAATGACAGCAAAAAGTTTGAGTGTACAACATTTAGTTAAGGTGTGAGAGCCAAAATGAACTTTGTATTGCTTTAAATGCACTTTCAGCCCGAATGTACACTTCAGATGAAACTGTCAAAATCTTCAAAATGAGCAAAAGCACAATGAAATTAATGCTGGAATCATCTTCAAGTTGCTAAAATACACTAATGACAGCAAAAAGTTTGAGTCTACAACATTTAGTTAAGGTGTGAGAGCCAAAATGAACTTTTTATTGCTGTAAACGCGTTTTCAGCACCTGAATGTACACTTCAGGTGAAACTGTCAAAATCTTCAAAATGAGCAAAAGCACAATGAAATTAATGCTGGAATCATCTTCAAGTTGCTGAAATACACTAATGACAGCAAAAAGTTTGAGTCTACAACATTTAGTTAAGGTGTGAGAGCCAAAATGAACTTTGTATTGCTTTAAACGCGTTTTCAGCCCGATTGTACACTTCAGGTGAAACTGTCAAAATCTTCAAAATGAGCAAAATCACAATGAAATTAATGCTGGAATCATCTTCAAGTTGCTAAAATACACTAATGACAGCAAAAAATTTGAGTCTAAAACATTTAGTTAAGGTGTGAGAGCCTAAATGAACTTTGTATTGCTGTAAACGCGTTTTCAGCACCTGATTGTACACTTCAGGTGAAACTGTCAAAATCTTCAAAATGAGCAAAAGCACAATGAAATTAATGCTGGAATCATCTTCAAATTGCTAAAATACACTAATGACAGCAAAAAGTTTGAGTCTACAACATTTAGTTAAGGTGTGACAGCCAAAATGAACTTTGTATTGCTGTAAACGCGTTTTCAGCACCTGATTGTACACTTCAGGTGAAACTGTCAAAATCTTCAAAATGAGGAAAAGCACAATGAAATTAATGCTGGAATCATCTTCAAGTTGCTAAAATACACTAATGACAGCAAAAAGTTTGAGTCTACAATATTTAGTTAAGGTGTGAGAGCCAAAATGAACTTTGTATTGCTTTAAAATTCATTTTCAGCCCGATTGTACACTTCAGGTGAAACTGTCAAAATCTTCAAAATGAGCAAAAGCACAATGAAATTAATGTTGGAATCATCTTCAAGTTGCTAAAATACACTAATGACAGCAAAAAGTTTGAGTCTACAACATTTAGTTGAGGTGTGAGAGCCTAAATGAACTTTTTATTGCTTTAAACGCGTTTTCAGCCCTTGATTGTACAATTTAGGTGAAACTGTCAAAATCTTCAAAATGAGCAAAAGCACAATTAAATTAATGTTGGAATCATCTTCAAGTTGCTAAAATACACTAAAGACAGCAAAGAGTTTGAGTCTACAACATTTAGTTAAGGTGTGAGAGCCTAAATTAACTTTTTATTGCTTTAAACGTGTTTTCAGCCCTTGATTGTACACTTCAGGTGAAAGTGTCAAAATCTTCAAAATGAGCAAAAGCACAATGAAATTAATGCTGGAATCATCTTCAAGTTGCTAAAATACACTAATGACAGCAAAGAGTTTGAGTCTACAACATTTAGTTAAGGTGTGAGAGCCTAAATTAACTTTTTATTGCTTTAAACGTGTTTTCAGCCCTTGATTGTACAATTCAGGTGAAACTGTCAAAATCTTCAAAATGAGCAAAAGCACAATGAAATTAATGCTGGAATCATCTTCAAGTTGCTAAAATACACTAATGACAGCAAAAAGTTTGAGTGTACAACATTTAGTTAAGGTGTGAGAGCCAAAATGAACTTTGTATTGCTTTAAATGCACTTTCAGCCCGAATGTACACTTCAGATGAAACTGTCAAAATCTTCAAAATGAGCAAAAGCACAATGAAATTAATGCTGGAATCATCTTCAAGTTGCTAAAATACACTAATGACAGCAAAAAGTTTGAGTCTACAACATTTAGTTAAGGTGTGAGAGCCAAAATGAACTTTTTATTGCTGTAAACGCGTTTTCAGCACCTGAATGTACACTTCAGGTGAAACTGTCAAAATCTTCAAAATGAGCAAAAGCACGATGAAATTAATGCTGGAATCATCTTCAAGTTGCTAAAATACACTAATGACAGCAAAAAGTTTGAGTCTACAACATTTAGTTAAGGTGTGAGAGCCAAAATGAACTTTGTATTGCTTTAAATGCACTTTCAGCCCGAATGTACACTTCAGATGAAACTGTCAAAATCTTCAAAATGAGCAAAAGCACAATGAAATTAATGCTGGAATCATCTTCAAATTGCTAAAATACACTAATGACAGCAAAAAATTTGTGTCTACAACATTTAGTTAAGGTGTGAGAGCCTAAATGAACTTTGTATTGCTGTAAACGCGTTTTCAGCACCTGATTGTACACTTCAGGTGAAACTGTCAAAATCTTCAAAATGAGCAAAAGCACAATGAAATTAATGCGGGAATCATCTTCAAGTTGCTAAAATACACTAATGACAGCAAAAAGTTTGAGTCTACAACATTTAGTTAAGGTGTGACAGCCAAAATGAACTTTGTATTGCTGTAAACGCGTTTTCAGCACCTGATTGTACACTTCAGGTGAAACTGTCAAAATCTTCAAAATGAGCAAAAGCACAATGAAATTAATGCTGGAATCATCTTCAAGTTGCTAAAATACACTAATGACAGCAAAAAGTTTGAGTCTACAATATTTAGTTAAGGTGTGAGAGCCAAAATGAACTTTGTATTGCTTTAAAATTCATTTTCAGCCCGATTGTACACTTCAGGTGAAACTGTCAAAATCTTCAAAATGAGCAAAAGCACAATGAAATTAATGTTGGAATCATCTTCAAGTTGCTAAAATACACTAATGACAGCAAAAAGTTTGAGTCTACAACATTTAGTTGAGGTGTGAGAGCCTAAATGAACTTTTTATTGCTTTAAACGCGTTTTCAGCCCTTGATTGTACAATTTAGGTGAAACTGTCAAAATCTTCAAAATGAGCAAAAGCACAATTAAATTAATGTTGGAATCATCTTCAAGTTGCTAAAATACACTAAAGACAGCAAAGAGTTTGAGTCTACAACATTTAGTTAAGGTGTGAGAGCCTAAATTAACTTTTTATTGCTTTAAACGTGTTTTCAGCCCTTGATTGTACACTTCAGGTGAAAGTGTCAAAATCTTCAAAATGAGCAAAAGCACAATGAAATTAATGCTGGAATCATCTTCAAGTTGCTAAAATACACTAATGACAGCAAAGAGTTTGAGTCTACAACATTTAGTTAAGGTGTGAGAGCCTAAATTAACTTTTTATTGCTTTAAACGTGTTTTCAGCCCTTGATTGTACAATTCAGGTGAAACTGTCAAAATCTTCAAAATGAGCAAAAGCACAATGAAATTAATGCTGGAATCATCTTCAAGTTGCTAAAATACACTAATGACAGCAAAAAGTTTGAGTGTACAACATTTAGTTAAGGATTGAGAGCCAAAATGAACTTTGTATTGCTTTAAATGCACTTTCAGCCCGAATGTACACTTCAGATGAAACTGTCAAAATCTTCAAAATGAGCAAAAGCACAATGAAATTAATGCTGGAATCATCTTCAAGTTGCTAAAATACACTAATGACAGCAAAAAGTTTGAGTCTACAACATTTAGTTAAGGTGTGAGAGCCAAAATGAACTTTTTATTGCTGTAAACGCGTTTTCAGCACCTGAATGTACACTTCAGGTGAAACTGTCAAAATCTTCAAAATGAGCAAAAGCACGATGAAATTAATGCTGGAATCATCTTCAAGTTGCTAAAATACACTAATGACAGCAAAAAGTTTGAGTCTACAACATTTAGTTAAGGTGTGAGAGCCAAAATGAACTTTGTATTGCTTTAAATGCACTTTCAGCCCGAATGTACACTTCAGATGAAACTGTCAAAATCTTCAAAATGAGCAAAAGCACAATGAAATTAATGCTGGAATCATCTTCAAATTGCTAAAATACACTAATGACAGCAAAAAATTTGTGTCTACAACATTTAGTTAAGGTGTGAGAGCCTAAATGAACTTTGTATTGCTGTAAACGCGTTTTCAGCACCTGATTGTACACTTCAGGTGAAACTGTCAAAATCTTCAAAATGAGCAAAAGCACAATGAAATTAATGCGGGAATCATCTTCAAGTTGCTAAAATACACTAATGACAGCAAAAAGTTTGAGTCTACAACATTTAGTTAAGGTGTGACAGCCAAAATGAACTTTGTATTGCTGTAAACGCGTTTTCAGCACCTGATTGTACACTTCAGGTGAAACTGTCAAAATCTTCAAAATGAGCAAAAGCACAATGAAATTAATGCTGGAATCATCTTCAAGTTGCTAAAATACACTAATGACAGCAAAAAGTTTGAGTCTACAATATTTAGTTAAGGTGTGAGAGCCAAAATGAACTTTGTATTGCTTTAAAATTCATTTTCAGCCCGATTGTACACTTCAGGTGAAACTGTCAAAATCTTCAAAATGAGCAAAAGCACAATGAAATTAATGTTGGAATCATCTTCAAGTTGCTAAAATACACTAATGACAGCAAAAAGTTTGAGTCTACAACATTTAGTTGAGGTGTGAGAGCCTAAATGAACTTTTTATTGCTTTAAACGCGTTTTCAGCCCTTGATTGTACAATTTAGGTGAAACTGTCAAAATCTTCAAAATGAGCAAAAGCACAATTAAATTAATGTTGGAATCATCTTCAAGTTGCTAAAATACACTAAAGACAGCAAAGAGTTTGAGTCTACAACATTTAGTTAAGGTGTGAGAGCCTAAATTAACTTTTTATTGCTTTAAACGTGTTTTCAGCCCTTGATTGTACACTTCAGGTGAAAGTGTCAAAATCTTCAAAATGAGCAAAAGCACAATGAAATTAATGCTGGAATCATCTTCAAGTTGCTAAAATACACTAATGACAGCAAAGAGTTTGAGTCTACAACATTTAGTTAAGGTGTGAGAGCCTAAATTAACTTTTTATTGCTTTAAACGTGTTTTCAGCCCTTGATTGTACAATTCAGGTGAAACTGTCAAAATCTTCAAAATGAGCAAAAGCACAATGAAATTAATGCTGGAATCATCTTCAAGTTGCTAAAATACACTAATGACAGCAAAAAGTTTGAGTGTACAACATTTAGTTAAGGTGTGAGAGCCAAAATGAACTTTGTATTGCTTTAAATGCACTTTCAGCCCGAATGTACACTTCAGATGAAACTGTCAAAATCTTCAAAATGAGCAAAAGCACAATGAAATTAATGCTGGAATCATCTTCAAGTTGCTAAAATACACTAATGACAGCAAAAAGTTTGAGTCTACAACATTTAGTTAAGGTGTGAGAGCCAAAATGAACTTTGTATTGCTTTAAATGCACTTTCAGCCCGAATGTACACTTCAGATGAAACTGTCAAAATCTTCAAAATGAGCAAAAGCACAATGAAATTAATGCTGGAATCATCTTCAAGTTGCTAAAATACACTAATGACAGCAAAAAATTTGTGTCTACAACATTTAGTTAAGGTGTGAGAGCCTAAATGAACTTTGTATTGCTGTAAACGCGTTTTCAGCACCTGATTGTACACTTCAGGTGAAACTGTCAAAATCTTCAAAATGAGCAAAAGCACAATGAAATTAATGCGGGAATCATCTTCAAGTTGCTAAAATACACTAATGACAGCAAAAAGTTTGAGTCTACAACATTTAGTTAAGGTGTGACAGCCAAAATGAACTTTGTATTGCTGTAAACGCGTTTTCAGCACCTGATTGTACACTTCAGGTGAAACTGTCAAAATCTTCAAAATGAGCAAAAGCACAATTAAATTAATGTTGGAATCATCTTCAAGTTGCTAAAATACACTAAAGACAGCAAAGAGTTTGAGTCTACAACATTTAGTTAAGGTGTGAGAGCCTAAATTAACTTTTTATTGCTTTAAACGTGTTTTCAGCCCTTGATTGTACACTTCAGGTGAAAGTGTCAAAATCTTCAAAATGAGCAAAAGCACAATGAAATTAATGCTGGAATCATCTTCAAGTTGCTAAAATACACTAATGACAGCAAAGAGTTTGAGTCTACAACATTTAGTTAAGGTGTGAGAGCCTAAATTAACTTTTTATTGCTTTAAACGTGTTTTCAGCCCTTGATTGTACAATTCAGGTGAAACTGTCAAAATCTTCAAAATGAGCAAAAGCACAATGAAATTAATGCTGGAATCATCTTCAAGTTGCTAAAATACACTAATGACAGCAAAAAGTTTGAGTGTACAACATTTAGTTAAGGTGTGAGAGCCAAAATGAACTTTGTATTGCTTTAAATGCACTTTCAGCCCGAATGTACACTTCAGATGAAACTGTCAAAATCTTCAAAATGAGCAAAAGCACAATGAAATTAATGCTGGAATCATCTTCAAGTTGCTAAAATACACTAATGACAGCAAAAAGTTTGAGTCTACAACATTTAGTTAAGGTGTGAGAGCCAAAATGAACTTTTTATTGCTGTAAACGCGTTTTCAGCACCTGAATGTACACTTCAGGTGAAACTGTCAAAATCTTCAAAATGAGCAAAAGCACGATGAAATTAATGCTGGAATCATCTTCAAGTTGCTAAAATACACTAATGACAGCAAAAAGTTTGAGTCTACAACATTTAGTTAAGGTGTGAGAGCCAAAATGAACTTTGTATTGCTGTAAACGCGTTTTCAGCACCTGATTGTACACTTCAGGTGAAACTGTCAAAATCTTCAAAATGAGCAAAAGCACAATGAAATTAATGCGGGAATCATCTTCAAGTTGCTAAAATACACTAATGACAGCAAAAAGTTTGAGTCTACAACATTTAGTTAAGGTGTGACAGCCAAAATGAACTTTGTATTGCTGTAAACGCGTTTTCAGCACCTGATTGTACACTTCAGGTGAAACTGTCAAAATCTTCTAAATGAGCAAAAGCACAATGAAATTAATGCTGGAATCATCTTCAAGTTGCTAAAATACACTAATGACAGCAAAAAGTTTGAGTCTACAACATTTAGTTGAGGTGTGAGAGCCTAAATGAACTTTTTATTGCTTTAAACGCATTTTCAGCCCTTGATTGTACAATTCAGGTGAAACTGTCAAAATCTTCAAAATGAGCAAAAGCACAATGAAATTAATGCTGGAATCATCTTCAAGTTGCTAAAATACACTATTGACAGCAAAAAGTTTGAGTCTACAACATTTAGTTAAGGTGTGAGAGCCAAAATTAACTTTGTATTGCTTTAAATGCATTTTCAGCCCGATTGGACACTTCAGGTGAAACTGTCAAAATCTTCAAAATGAGCAAAAGCACAATGAAATTAATGCTGGAATCATCTTCAAGTTGCTAAAATACACTAATGACAGCAAAAAGTTTGAGTCTACAACATTTAGTTAAGGTGTGAGAGTCAAAATGAACTTTTTATTGCTTTAAACGCGTTTTCAGCCCCTAATTGTACACTTCAGGTGAAAATGTCAAAATCTTCAAAATGAGCAAAAGCACAATGAAATTAATGCTTGAATCATCTTCATTTTGCTAAAATACACTAATGACAGCAAAAAGTTTGAGTCTACAACATTTAGTTAAGGTGTGAGAGCCAAAATTAACTTTGTATTGCTTTAAAATTCATTTTCAGCCCGATTGTACACTTCAGGTGAAACTGTCAAAATCTTCAAAATGAGCAAAAGCACAATGAAATTAATGTTGGAATCATCTTCAAGTTGCTAAAATACACTAATGACAGCAAAAAGTTTGAGTCTACAATATTTAGTTAAGGTGTGAGAGCCAAAATGAACTTTGTATTGCTTTAAAATTCATTTTCAGCCCGATTGTACACTTCAGGTGAAACTGTCAAAATCTTAAAAATGAGCAAAAGCACAATGAAATTAATGTTGGAATCATCTTCAAGTTGCTAAAATACACTAATGACAGCAAAAAGTTTGAGTCTACAACATTTAGTTAAGTTGTGAGAGCCTAAATTAACTTTTTATTGCTTTAAACGCGTTTTCAGCCCTTGATTGTACACTTCAGGTGAAACTGTCAAAATCTTCAAAATGTGCAAAAGCACAATGAAATTAATGATGGAATCATCTTCAAGTTTCTAAAATACACTAATGACAGCAAAAAGTTTGAGTCTACAACATTTAGTTAAGGTGTGAGAGCCAAAATGAACTTTGTATTGCTTTAAATGCACTTTCAGCCCGAATGTACACTTCAGATGAAACTGTCAAAATCTTCAAAATGAGCAAAAGCACAATGAAATTAATGCTGGAATCATCTTCAAGTTGCTAAAATACACTAATGACAGCAAAAAATTTGAGTCTAAAACATTTAGTTAAGGTGTGAGAGCCTAAATGAACTTTGTATTGCTGTAAACGCGTTTTCAGCACCTGATTGTACACTTCAGGTGAAACTGTCAAAATCTTCAAAATGAGAAAAAGCACAATGAAATTAATGCTGGAATCATCTTCAAATTGCTAAAATACACTAATGACAGCAAAAAGTTTGAGTCTACAACATTTAGTTAAGGTGTGACAGCCAAAATGAACTTTGTATTGCTGTAAACGCGTTTTCAGCACCTGATTGTACACTTCAGGTGAAACTGTCAAAATCTTCAAAATGAGCAAAAGCACAATGAAATTAATGCTGGAATCATCTTCAAGTTGCTAAAATACACTAATGACAGCAAAAAGTTTGAGTCTACAATATTTAGTTAAGGTGTGAGAGCCAAAATGAACTTTGTATTGCTTTAAAATTCATTTTCAGCCCGATTGTACACTTCAGGTGAAACTGTCAAAATCTTCAAAATGAGCAAAAGCACAATGAAATTAATGTTGGAATCATCTTCAAGTTGCTAAAATACACTAATGACAGCAAAAAGTTTGAGTCTACAACATTTAGTTGAGGTGTGAGAGCCTAAATGAACTTTTTATTGCTTTAAACGCGTTTTCAGCCCTTGATTGTACAATTTAGGTGAAACTGTCAAAATCTTCAAAATGAGCAAAAGCACAATTAAATTAATGTTGGAATCATCTTCAAGTTGCTAAAATACACTAAAGACAGCAAAGAGTTTGAGTCTACAACATTTAGTTAAGGTGTGATGGCCTAAATTAACTTTTTATTGCTTTAAACGTGTTTTCAGCCCTTGATTGTACACTTCAGGTGAAAGTGTCAAAATCTTCAAAATGAGCAAAAGCACAATGAAATTAATGCTGGAATCATCTTCAAGTTGCTAAAATACACTAATGACAGCAAAAAGTTTGAGTGTACAACATTTAGTTAAGGTGTGAGAGCCAAAATGAACTTTGTATTGCTTTAAATGCACTTTCAGCCCGAATGTACACTTCAGATGAAACTGTCAAAATCTTCAAAATGAGCAAAAGCACAATGAAATTAATGCTGGAATCATCTTCAAGTTGCTAAAATACACTAATGACAGCAAAAAGTTTGAGTCTACAACATTTAGTTAAGGTGTGAGAGCCAAAATGAACTTTTTATTGCTGTAAACGCGTTTTCAGCACCTGAATGTACACTTCAGTTGAAACTGTCAAAATCTTCAAAATGAGCAAAAGCACAATGAAATTAATGCTGGAATCATCTTCAAGTTGCTGAAATACACTAATGACAGCAAAAAGTTTGAGTCTACAACATTTAGTTAAGGTGTGAGAGCCAAAATGAACTTTGTATTGCTTTAAACGCGTTTTCAGCCCGATTGTACACTTCAGGTGAAACTGTCAAAATCTTCAAAATGAGCAAAATCACAATGAAATTAATGCTGGAATCATCTTCAAGTTGCTAAAATACACTAATGACAGCAAAAAGTTTGAGTCTACAACATTTAGTTAAGGTATGAGAGCCTAAATTAACTTTGTATTGCTTTAAACGCGTTTTCAGCCCCTGATTGTACACTTCAGGTGAAACTGTCAAAATCTTCAAAATGAGCAAAAGCACAATGAAATTAATGCTGGAATCATCTTCAAGTTGCTAAAATACACTAATGACAGCAAAAAGTTTGAGTCTACAACATTTAGTTAAGGTGTGAGAGCCAAAATGAACTTTGTATTGCTTTAAATGCACTTTCAGCCCGAATGTACACTTCAGATGAAACTGTCAAAATCTTCAAAATGAGCAAAAGCACAATGAAATTAATGCTGGAATCATCTTCAAGTTGCTAAAATACACTAATGACAGCAAAAAATTTGAGTCTAAAACATTTAGTTAAGGTGTGAGAGCCTAAATGAACTTTGTATTGCTGTAAACGCGTTTTCAGCACCTGATTGTACACTTCAGGTGAAACTGTCAAAATCTTCAAAATGAGCAAAAGCACAATGAAATTAATGCTGGAATCATCTTCAAATTGCTAAAATACACTAATGACAGCAAAAAGTTTGAGTCTACAACATTTAGTTAAGGTGTGACAGCCAAAATGAACTTTGTATTGCTGTAAACGCGTTTTCAGCACCTGATTGTACACTTCAGGTGAAACTGTCAAAATCTTCAAAATGAGGAAAAGCACAATGAAATTAATGCTGGAATCATCTTCAAGTTGCTAAAATACACTAATGACAGCAAAAAGTTTGAGTCTACAATATTTAGTTAAGGTGTGAGAGCCAAAATGAACTTTGTATTGCTTTAAAATTCATTTTCAGCCCGATTGTACACTTCAGGTGAAACTGTCAAAATCTTCAAAATGAGCAAAAGCACAATGAAATTAATGTTGGAATCATCTTCAAGTTGCTAAAATACACTAATGACAGCAAAAAGTTTGAGTCTACAACATTTAGTTGAGGTGTGAGAGCCTAAATGAACTTTTTATTGCTTTAAACGCGTTTTCAGCCCTTGATTGTACAATTTAGGTGAAACTGTCAAAATCTTCAAAATGAGCAAAAGCACAATTAAATTAATGTTGGAATCATCTTCAAGTTGCTAAAATACACTAAAGACAGCAAAGAGTTTGAGTCTACAACATTTAGTTAAGGTGTGAGAGCCTAAATTAACTTTTTATTGCTTTAAACGTGTTTTCAGCCCTTGATTGTACACTTCAGGTGAAAGTGTCAAAATCTTCAAAATGAGCAAAAGCACAATGAAATTAATGCTGGAATCATCTTCAAGTTGCTAAAATACACTAATGACAGCAAAGAGTTTGAGTCTACAACATTTAGTTAAGGTGTGAGAGCCTAAATTAACTTTTTATTGCTTTAAACGTGTTTTCAGCCCTTGATTGTACAATTCAGGTGAAACTGTCAAAATCTTCAAAATGAGCAAAAGCACAATGAAATTAATGCTGGAATCATCTTCAAGTTGCTAAAATACACTAATGACAGCAAAAAGTTTGAGTGTACAACATTTAGTTAAGGTGTGAGAGCCAAAATGAACTTTGTATTGCTTTAAATGCACTTTCAGCCCGAATGTACACTTCAGATGAAACTGTCAAAATCTTCAAAATGAGCAAAAGCACAATGAAATTAATGCTGGAATCATCTTCAAGTTGCTAAAATACACTAATGACAGCAAAAAGTTTGAGTCTACAACATTTAGTTAAGGTGTGAGAGCCAAAATGAACTTTTTATTGCTGTAAACGCGTTTTCAGCACCTGAATGTACACTTCAGGTGAAACTGTCAAAATCTTCAAAATGAGCAAAAGCACGATGAAATTAATGCTGGAATCATCTTCAAGTTGCTAAAATACACTAATGACAGCAAAAAGTTTGAGTCTACAACATTTAGTTAAGGTGTGAGAGCCAAAATGAACTTTGTATTGCTTTAAATGCACTTTCAGCCCGAATGTACACTTCAGATGAAACTGTCAAAATCTTCAAAATGAGCAAAAGCACAATGAAATTAATGCTGGAATCATCTTCAAGTTGCTAAAATACACTAATGACAGCAAAAAATTTGTGTCTACAACATTTAGTTAAGGTGTGAGAGCCTAAATGAACTTTGTATTGCTGTAAACGCGTTTTCAGCACCTGATTGTACACTTCAGGTGAAACTGTCAAAATCTTCAAAATGAGCAAAAGCACAATGAAATTAATGCGGGAATCATCTTCAAGTTGCTAAAATACACTAATGACAGCAAAAAGTTTGAGTCTACAACATTTAGTTAAGGTGTGACAGCCAAAATGAACTTTGTATTGCTGTAAACGCGTTTTCAGCACCTGATTGTACACTTCAGGTGAAACTGTCAAAATCTTCAAAATGAGCAAAAGCACAATGAAATTAATGCTGGAATCATCTTCAAGTTGCTAAAATACACTAATGACAGCAAAAAGTTTGAGTCTACAATATTTAGTTAAGGTGTGAGAGCCAAAATGAACTTTGTATTGCTTTAAAATTCATTTTCAGCCCGATTGTACACTTCAGGTGAAACTGTCAAAATCTTCAAAATGAGCAAAAGCACAATGAAATTAATGTTGGAATCATCTTCAAGTTGCTAAAATACACTAATGACAGCAAAAAGTTTGAGTCTACAACATTTAGTTGAGGTGTGAGAGCCTAAATGAACTTTTTATTGCTTTAAACGCGTTTTCAGCCCTTGATTGTACAATTTAGGTGAAACTGTCAAAATCTTCAAAATGAGCAAAAGCACAATTAAATTAATGTTGGAATCATCTTCAAGTTGCTAAAATACACTAAAGACAGCAAAGAGTTTGAGTCTACAACATTTAGTTAAGGTGTGAGAGCCTAAATTAACTTTTTATTGCTTTAAACGTGTTTTCAGCCCTTGATTGTACACTTCAGGTGAAAGTGTCAAAATCTTCAAAATGAGCAAAAGCACAATGAAATTAATGCTGGAATCATCTTCAAGTTGCTAAAATACACTAATGACAGCAAAGAGTTTGAGTCTACAACATTTAGTTAAGGTGTGAGAGCCTAAATTAACTTTTTATTGCTTTAAACGTGTTTTCAGCCCTTGATTGTACAATTCAGGTGAAACTGTCAAAATCTTCAAAATGAGCAAAAGCACAATGAAATTAATGCTGGAATCATCTTCAAGTTGCTAAAATACACTAATGACAGCAAAAAGTTTGAGTGTACAACATTTAGTTAAGGTGTGAGAGCCAAAATGAACTTTGTATTGCTTTAAATGCACTTTCAGCCCGAATGTACACTTTAGATGAAACTGTCAAAATCTTCAAAATGAGCAAAAGCACAATGAAATTAATGCTGGAATCATCTTCAAGTTGCTAAAATACACTAATGACAGCAAAAAGTTTGAGTCTACAACATTTAGTTAAGGTGTGAGAGCCAAAATGAACTTTGTATTGCTTTAAATGCACTTTCAGCCCGAATGTACACTTCAGATGAAACTGTCAAAATCTTCAAAATGAGCAAAAGCACAATGAAATTAATGCTGGAATCATCTTCAAGTTGCTAAAATACACTAATGACAGCAAAAAATTTGTGTCTACAACATTTAGTTAAGGTGTGAGAGCCTAAATGAACTTTGTATTGCTGTAAACGCGTTTTCAGCACCTGATTGTACACTTCAGGTGAAACTGTCAAAATCTTCAAAATGAGCAAAAGCACAATGAAATTAATGCGGGAATCATCTTCAAGTTGCTAAAATACACTAATGACAGCAAAAAGTTTGAGTCTACAACATTTAGTTAAGGTGTGACAGCCAAAATGAACTTTGTATTGCTGTAAACGCGTTTTCAGCACCTGATTGTACACTTCAGGTGAAACTGTCAAAATCTTCAAAATGAGCAAAAGCACAATTAAATTAATGTTGGAATCATCTTCAAGTTGCTAAAATACACTAAAGACAGCAAAGAGTTTGAGTCTACAACATTTAGTTAAGGTGTGAGAGCCTAAATTAACTTTTTATTGCTTTAAACGTGTTTTCAGCCCTTGATTGTACACTTCAGGTGAAAGTGTCAAAATCTTCAAAATGAGCAAAAGCACAATGAAATTAATGCTGGAATCATCTTCAAGTTGCTAAAATACACTAATGACAGCAAAGAGTTTGAGTCTACAACATTTAGTTAAGGTGTGAGAGCCTAAATTAACTTTTTATTGCTTTAAACGTGTTTTCAGCCCTTGATTGTACAATTCAGGTGAAACTGTCAAAATCTTCAAAATGAGCAAAAGCACAATGAAATTAATGCTGGAATCATCTTCAAGTTGCTAAAATACACTAATGACAGCAAAAAGTTTGAGTGTACAACATTTAGTTAAGGTGTGAGAGCCAAAATGAACTTTGTATTGCTTTAAATGCACTTTCAGCCCGAATGTACACTTCAGATGAAACTGTCAAAATCTTCAAAATGAGCAAAAGCACAATGAAATTAATGCTGGAATCATCTTCAAGTTGCTAAAATACACTAATGGCAGCAAAAAGTTTGAGTCTACAACATTTAGTTAAGGTGTGAGAGCCAAAATGAACTTTTTATTGCTGTAAACGCGTTTTCAGCACCTGAATGTACACTTCAGGTGAAACTGTCAAAATCTTCAAAATGAGCAAAAGCACGATGAAATTAATGCGGGAATCATCTTCAAGTTGCTAAAATACACTAATGACAGCAAAAAGTTTGAGTCTACAACATTTAGTTAAGGTGTGACAGCCAAAATGAACTTTGTATTGCTGTAAACGCGTTTTCAGCACCTGATTGTACACTTCAGGTGAAACTGTCAAAATCTTCTAAATGAGCAAAAGCACAATGAAATTAATGCTGGAATCATCTTCAAGTTGCTAAAATACACTAATGACAGCAAAAAGTTTGAGTCTACAACATTTAGTTGAGGTGTGAGAGCCTAAATGAACTTTTTATTGCTTTAAACGCATTTTCAGCCCTTGATTGTACAATTCAGGTGAAACTGTCAAAATCTTCAAAATGAGCAAAAGCACAATGAAATTAATGCTGGAATCATCTTCAAGTTGCTAAAATACACTATTGACAGCAAAAAGTTTGAGTCTACAACATTTAGTTAAGGTGTGAGAGCCAAAATTAACTTTGTATTGCTTTAAATGCATTTTCAGCCCGATTGGACACTTCAGGTGAAACTGTCAAAATCTTCAAAATGAGCAAAAGCACAATGAAATTAATGCTGGAATCATCTTCAAGTTGCTAAAATACACTAATGACAGCAAAAAGTTTGAGTCTACAACATTTAGTTAAGGTGTGAGAGTCAAAATGAACTTTTTATTGCTTTAAACGCGTTTTCAGCCCCTAATTGTACACTTCAGGTGAAAATGTCAAAATCTTCAAAATGAGCAAAAGCACAATGAAATTAATGCTTGAATCATCTTCATTTTGCTAAAATACACTAATGACAGCAAAAAGTTTGAGTCTACAACATTTAGTTAAGGTGTGAGAGCCAAAATTAACTTTGTATTGCTTTAAAATTCATTTTCAGCCCGATTGTACACTTCAGGTGAAACTGTCAAAATCTTCAAAATGAGCAAAAGCACAATGAAATTAATGTTGGAATCATCTTCAAGTTGCTAAAATACACTAATGACAGCAAAAAGTTTGAGTCTACAATATTTAGTTAAGGTGTGAGAGCCAAAATGAACTTTGTATTGCTTTAAAATTCATTTTCAGCCCGATTGTACACTTCAGGTGAAACTGTCAAAATCTTAAAAATGAGCAAAAGCACAATGAAATTAATGTTGGAATCATCTTCAAGTTGCTAAAATACACTAATGACAGCAAAAAGTTTGAGTCTACAACATTTAGTTAAGTTGTGAGAGCCTAAATTAACTTTTTATTGCTTTAAACGCGTTTTCAGCCCTTGATTGTACACTTCAGGTGAAACTGTCAAAATCTTCAAAATGTGCAAAAGCACAATGAAATTAATGATGGAATCATCTTCAAGATTCTAAAATACACTAATGACAGCAAAAAGTTTGAGTCTACAACATTTAGTTAAGGTGTGAGAGCCAAAATGAACTTTGTATTGCTTTAAATGCACTTTCAGCCCGAATGTACACTTCAGATGAAACTGTCAAAATCTTCAAAATGAGCAAAAGCACAATGAAATTAATGCTGGAATCATCTTCAAGTTGCTAAAATACACTAATGACAGCAAAAAATTTGAGTCTAAAACATTTAGTTAAGGTGTGAGAGCCTAAATGAACTTTGTATTGCTGTAAACACGTTTTCAGCACCTGATTGTACACTTCAGGTGAAACTGTCAAAATCTTCAAAATGAGAAAAAGCACAATGAAATTAATGCTGGAATCATCTTCAAATTGCTAAAATACACTAATGACAGCAAAAAGTTTGAGTCTACAACATTTAGTTAAGGTGTGACAGCCAAAATGAACTTTGTATTGCTGTAAACGCGTTTTCAGCACCTGATTGTACACTTCAGGTGAAACTGTCAAAATCTTCAAAATGAGCAAAAGCACAATGAAATTAATGCTGGAATCATCTTCAAGTTGCTAAAATACACTAATGACAGCAAAAAGTTTGAGTCTACAATATTTAGTTAAGGTGTGAGAGCCAAAATGAACTTTGTATTGCTTTAAAATTCATTTTCAGCCCGATTGTACACTTCAGGTGAAACTGTCAAAATCTTCAAAATGAGCAAAAGCACAATGAAATTAATGTTGGAATCATCTTCAAGTTGCTAAAATACACTAATGACAGCAAAAAGTTTGAGTCTACAACATTTAGTTAAGGTGTGAGAGCCAAAATGAACTTTGTATTGCTTTAAATGCACTTTCAGCCCGAATGTACACTTCAGATGAAACTGTCAAAATCTTCAAAATGAGCAAAAGCACAATGAAATTAATGCTGGAATCATCTTCAAGTTGCTAAAATACACTAATGACAGCAAAAAATTTGTGTCTACAACATTTAGTTAAGGTGTGAGAGCCTAAATGAACTTTGTATTGCTGTAAACGCGTTTTCAGCACCTGATTGTACACTTCAGGTGAAACTGTCAAAATCTTCAAAATGAGCAAAAGCACAATGAAATTAATGCGGGAAATCATCTTCAAGTTGCTAAAATACACTAATGACAGCAAAAAGTTTGAGTCTACAACATTTAGTTAAGGTGTGACAGCCAAAATGAACTTTGTATTGCTGTAAACGCGTTTTCAGCACCTGATTGTACACTTCAGGTGAAACTGTCAAAATCTTCTAAATGAGCAAAAGCACAATGAAATTAATGCTGGAATCATCTTCAAGTTGCTAAAATACACTAATGACAGCAAAAAGTTTGAGTCTACAACATTTAGTTGAGGTGTGAGAGCCTAAATGAACTTTTTATTGCTTTAAACGCATTTTCAGCCCTTGATTGTACAATTCAGGTGAAACTGTCAAAATCTTCAAAATGAGCAAAAGCACAATGAAATTAATGCTGGAATCATCTTCAAGTTGCTAAAATACACTATTGACAGCAAAAAGTTTGAGTCTACAACATTTAGTTAAGGTGTGAGAGCCAAAATTAACTTTGTATTGCTTTAAATGCATTTTCAGCCCGATTGGACACTTCAGGTGAAACTGTCAAAATCTTCAAAATGAGCAAAAGCACAATGAAATTAATGCTGGAATCATCTTCAAGTTGCTAAAATACACTAATGACAGCAAAAAGTTTGAGTCTACAACATTTAGTTAAGGTGTGAGAGTCAAAATGAACTTTTTATTGCTTTAAACGCGTTTTCAGCCCCTAATTGTACACTTCAGGTGAAAATGTCAAAATCTTCAAAATGAGCAAAAGCACAATGAAATTAATGCTTGAATCATCTTCATTTTGCTAAAATACACTAATGACAGCAAAAAGTTTGAGTCTACAACATTTAGTTAAGGTGTGAGAGCCAAAATTAACTTTGTATTGCTTTAAAATTCATTTTCAGCCCGATTGTACACTTCAGGTGAAACTGTCAAAATCTTCAAAATGAGCAAAAGCACAATGAAATTAATGTTGGAATCATCTTCAAGTTGCTAAAATACACTAATGACAGCAAAAAGTTTGAGTCTACAATATTTAGTTAAGGTGTGAGAGCCAAAATGAACTTTGTATTGCTTTAAAATTCATTTTCAGCCCGATTGTACACTTCAGGTGAAACTGTCAAAATCTTAAAAATGAGCAAAAGCACAATGAAATTAATGTTGGAATCATCTTCAAGTTGCTAAAATACACTAATGACAGCAAAAAGTTTGAGTCTACAACATTTAGTTAAGTTGTGAGAGCCTAAATTAACTTTTTATTGCTTTAAACGCGTTTTCAGCCCTTGATTGTACACTTCAGGTGAAACTGTCAAAATCTTCAAAATGTGCAAAAGCACAATGAAATTAATGATGGAATCATCTTCAAGTTTCTAAAATACACTAATGACAGCAAAAAGTTTGAGTCTACAACATTTAGTTAAGGTGTGAGAGCCAAAATGAACTTTGTATTGCTTTAAATGCACTTTCAGCCCGAATGTACACTTCAGATGAAACTGTCAAAATCTTCAAAATGAGCAAAAGCACAATGAAATTAATGCTGGAATCATCTTCAAGTTGCTAAAATACACTAATGACAGCAAAAAATTTGAGTCTAAAACATTTAGTTAAGGTGTGAGAGCCTAAATGAACTTTGTATTGCTGTAAACGCGTTTTCAGCACCTGATTGTACACTTCAGGTGAAACTGTCAAAATCTTCAAAATGAGAAAAAGCACAATGAAATTAATGCTGGAATCATCTTCAAATTGCTAAAATACACTAATGACAGCAAAAAGTTTGAGTCTACAACATTTAGTTAAGGTGTGACAGCCAAAATGAACTTTGTATTGCTGTAAACGCGTTTTCAGCACCTGATTGTACACTTCAGGTGAAACTGTCAAAATCTTCAAAATGAGCAAAAGCACAATGAAATTAATGCTGGAATCATCTTCAAGTTGCTAAAATACACTAATGACAGCAAAAAGTTTGAGTCTACAATATTTAGTTAAGGTGTGAGAGCCAAAATGAACTTTGTATTGCTTTAAAATTCATTTTCAGCCCGATTGTACACTTCAGGTGAAACTGTCAAAATCTTCAAAATGAGCAAAAGCACAATGAAATTAATGTTGGAATCATCTTCAAGTTGCTAAAATACACTAATGACAGCAAAAAGTTTGAGTCTACAACATTTAGTTGAGGTGTGAGAGCCTAAATGAACTTTTTATTGCTTTAAACGCGTTTTCAGCCCTTGATTGTACAATTTAGGTGAAACTGTCAAAATCTTCAAAATGAGCAAAAGCACAATTAAATTAATGTTGGAATCATCTTCAAGTTGCTAAAATACACTAAAGACAGCAAAGAGTTTGAGTCTACAACATTTAGTTAAGGTGTGATGGCCTAAATTAACTTTTTATTGCTTTAAACGTGTTTTCAGCCCTTGATTGTACACTTCAGGTGAAAGTGTCAAAATCTTCAAAATGAGCAAAAGCACAATGAAATTAATGCTGGAATCATCTTCAAGTTGCTAAAATACACTAATGACAGCAAAAAGTTTGAGTGTACAACATTTAGTTAAGGTGTGAGAGCCAAAATGAACTTTGTATTGCTTTAAATGCACTTTCAGCCCGAATGTACACTTCAGATGAAACTGTCAAAATCTTCAAAATGAGCAAAAGCACAATGAAATTAATGCTGGAATCATCTTCAAGTTGCTAAAATACACTAATGACAGCAAAAAGTTTGAGTCTACAACATTTAGTTAAGGTGTGAGAGCCAAAATGAACTTTTTATTGCTGTAAACGCGTTTTCAGCACCTGAATGTACACTTCAGGTGAAACTGTCAAAATCTTCAAAATGAGCAAAAGCACAATGAAATTAATGCTGGAATCATCTTCAAGTTGCTGAAATACACTAATGACAGCAAAAAGTTTGAGTCTACAACATTTAGTTAAGGTGTGAGAGCCAAAATGAACTTTGTATTGCTTTAAACGCGTTTTCAGCCCGATTGTACACTTCAGGTGAAACTGTCAAAATCTTCAAAATGAGCAAAATCACAATGAAATTAATGCTGGAATCATCTTCAAGTTGCTAAAATACACTAATGACAGCAAAAAGTTTGAGTCTACAACATTTAGTTAAGGTATGAGAGCCTAAATTAACTTTGTATTGCTTTAAACGCGTTTTCAGCCCCTGATTGTACACTTCAGGTGAAACTGTCAAAATCTTCAAAATGAGCAAAAGCACAATGAAATTAATGCTGGAATCATCTTCAAGTTGCTAAAATACACTAATGACAGCAAAAAGTTTGAGTCTACAACATTTAGTTAAGGTGTGAGAGCCAAAATGAACTTTGTATTGCTTTAAATGCACTTTCAGCCCGAATGTACACTTCAGATGAAACTGTCAAAATCTTCAAAATGAGCAAAAGCACAATGAAATTAATGCTGGAATCATCTTCAAGTTGCTAAAATACACTAATGACAGCAAAAAATTTGAGTCTAAAACATTTAGTTAAGGTGTGAGAGCCTAAATGAACTTTGTATTGCTGTAAACGCGTTTTCAGCACCTGATTGTACACTTCAGGTGAAACTGTCAAAATCTTCAAAATGAGCAAAAGCACAATGAAATTAATGCTGGAATCATCTTCAAATTGCTAAAATACACTAATGACAGCAAAAAGTTTGAGTCTACAACATTTAGTTAAGGTGTGACAGCCAAAATGAACTTTGTATTGCTGTAAACGCGTTTTCAGCACCTGATTGTACACTTCAGGTGAAACTGTCAAAATCTTCAAAATGAGGAAAAGCACAATGAAATTAATGCTGGAATCATCTTCAAGTTGCTAAAATACACTAATGACAGCAAAAAGTTTGAGTCTACAATATTTAGTTAAGGTGTGAGAGCCAAAATGAACTTTGTATTGCTTTAAAATTCATTTTCAGCCCGATTGTACACTTCAGGTGAAACTGTCAAAATCTTCAAAATGAGCAAAAGCACAATGAAATTAATGTTGGAATCATCTTCAAGTTGCTAAAATACACTAATGACAGCAAAAAGTTTGAGTCTACAACATTTAGTTGAGGTGTGAGAGCCTAAATGAACTTTTTATTGCTTTAAACGCGTTTTCAGCCCTTGATTGTACAATTTAGGTGAAACTGTCAAAATCTTCAAAATGAGCAAAAGCACAATTAAATTAATGTTGGAATCATCTTCAAGTTGCTAAAATACACTAAAGACAGCAAAGAGTTGAGTCTACAACATTTAGTTAAGGTGTGAGAGCCTAAATTAACTTTTTATTGCTTTAAACGTGTTTTCAGCCCTTGATTGTACAATTCAGGTGAAACTGTCAAAATCTTCAAAATGAGCAAAAGCACAATGAAATTAATGCTGGAATCATCTTCAAGTTGCTAAAATACACTAATGACAGCAAAGAGTTTGAGTCTACAACATTTAGTTAAGGTGTGAGAGCCTAAATTAACTTTTTATTGCTTTAAACGTGTTTTCAGCCCTTGATTGTACAATTCAGGTGAAACTGTCAAAATCTTCAAAATGAGCAAAAGCACAATGAAATTAATGCTGGAATCATCTTCAAGTTGCTAAAATACACTAATGACAGCAAAAAGTTTGAGTGTACAACATTTAGTTAAGGTGTGAGAGCCAAAATGAACTTTGTATTGCTTTAAATGCACTTTCAGCCCGAATGTACACTTCAGATGAAACTGTCAAAATCTTCAAAATGAGCAAAAGCACAATGAAATTAATGCTGGAATCATCTTCAAGTTGCTAAAATACACTAATGACAGCAAAAAGTTTGAGTCTACAACATTTAGTTAAGGTGTGAGAGCCAAAATGAACTTTTTATTGCTGTAAACGCGTTTTCAGCACCTGAATGTACACTTCAGGTGAAACTGTCAAAATCTTCAAAATGAGCAAAAGCACGATGAAATTAATGCTGGAATCATCTTCAAGTTGCTAAAATACACTAATGACAGCAAAAAGTTTGAGTCTACAACATTTAGTTAAGGTGTGAGAGCCAAAATGAACTTTGTATTGCTTTAAATGCACTTTCAGCCCGAATGTACACTTCAGATGAAACTGTCAAAATCTTCAAAATGAGCAAAAGCACAATGAAATTAATGCTGGAATCATCTTCAAGTTGCTAAAATACACTAATGACAGCAAAAAATTTGTGTCTACAACATTTAGTTAAGGTGTGAGAGCCTAAATGAACTTTGTATTGCTGTAAACGCGTTTTCAGCACCTGATTGTACACTTCAGGTGAAACTGTCAAAATCTTCAAAATGAGCAAAAGCACAATGAAATTAATGCGGGAATCATCTTCAAGTTGCTAAAATACACTAATGACAGCAAAAAGTTTGAGTCTACAACATTTAGTTAAGGTGTGACAGCCAAAATGAACTTTGTATTGCTGTAAACGCGTTTTCAGCACCTGATTGTACACTTCAGGTGAAACTGTCAAAATCTTCAAAATGAGCAAAAGCACAATGAAATTAATGCTGGAATCATCTTCAAGTTGCTAAAATACACTAATGACAGCAAAAAGTTTGAGTCTACAATATTTAGTTAAGGTGTGAGAGCCAAAATGAACTTTGTATTGCTTTAAAATTCATTTTCAGCCCGATTGTACACTTCAGGTGAAACTGTCAAAATCTTCAAAATGAGCAAAAGCACAATGAAATTAATGTTGGAATCATCTTCAAGTTGCTAAAATACACTAATGACAGCAAAAAGTTTGAGTCTACAACATTTAGTTGAGGTGTGAGAGCCTAAATGAACTTTTTATTGCTTTAAACGCGTTTTCAGCCCTTGATTGTACAATTTAGGTGAAACTGTCAAAATCTTCAAAATGAGCAAAAGCACAATTAAATTAATGTTGGAATCATCTTCAAGTTGCTAAAATACACTAAAGACAGCAAAGAGTTTGAGTCTACAACATTTAGTTAAGGTGTGAGAGCCTAAATTAACTTTTTATTGCTTTAAACGTGTTTTCAGCCCTTGATTGTACACTTCAGGTGAAAGTGTCAAAATCTTCAAAATGAGCAAAAGCACAATGAAATTAATGCTGGAATCATCTTCAAGTTGCTAAAATACACTAATGACAGCAAAGAGTTTGAGTCTACAACATTTAGTTAAGGTGTGAGAGCCTAAATTAACTTTTTATTGCTTTAAACGTGTTTTCAGCCCTTGATTGTACAATTCAGGTGAAACTGTCAAAATCTTCAAAATGAGCAAAAGCACAATGAAATTAATGCTGGAATCATCTTCAAGTTGCTAAAATACACTAATGACAGCAAAAAGTTTGAGTGTACAACATTTAGTTAAGGTGTGAGAGCCAAAATGAACTTTGTATTGCTTTAAATGCACTTTCAGCCCGAATGTACACTTCAGATGAAACTGTCAAAATCTTCAAAATGAGCAAAAGCACAATGAAATTAATGCTGGAATCATCTTCAAGTTGCTAAAATACACTAATGACAGCAAAAAGTTTGAGTCTACAACATTTAGTTAAGGTGTGAGAGCCAAAATGAACTTTGTATTGCTTTAAATGCACTTTCAGCCCGAATGTACACTTCAGATGAAACTGTCAAAATCTTCAAAATGAGCAAAAGCACAATGAAATTAATGCTGGAATCATCTTCAAGTTGCTAAAATACACTAATGACAGCAAAAAATTTGTGTCTACAACATTTAGTTAAGGTGTGAGAGCCTAAATGAACTTTGTATTGCTGTAAACGCGTTTTCAGCACCTGATTGTACACTTCAGGTGAAACTGTCAAAATCTTCAAAATGAGCAAAAGCACAATGAAATTAATGCGGGAATCATCTTCAAGTTGCTAAAATACACTAATGACAGCAAAAAGTTTGAGTCTACAACATTTAGTTAAGGTGTGACAGCCAAAATGAACTTTGTATTGCTGTAAACGCGTTTTCAGCACCTGATTGTACACTTCAGGTGAAACTGTCAAAATCTTCAAAATGAGCAAAAGCACAATTAAATTAATGTTGGAATCATCTTCAAGTTGCTAAAATACACTAAAGACAGCAAAGAGTTTGAGTCTACAACATTTAGTTAAGGTGTGAGAGCCTAAATTAACTTTTTATTGCTTTAAACGTGTTTTCAGCCCTTGATTGTACACTTCAGGTGAAAGTGTCAAAATCTTCAAAATGAGCAAAAGCACAATGAAATTAATGCTGGAATCATCTTCAAGTTGCTAAAATACACTAATGACAGCAAAGAGTTTGAGTCTACAACATTTAGTTAAGGTGTGAGAGCCTAAATTAACTTTTTATTGCTTTAAACGTGTTTTCAGCCCTTGATTGTACAATTCAGGTGAAACTGTCAAAATCTTCAAAATGAGCAAAAGCACAATGAAATTAATGCTGGAATCATCTTCAAGTTGCTAAAATACACTAATGACAGCAAAAAGTTTGAGTGTACAACATTTAGTTAAGGTGTGAGAGCCAAAATGAACTTTGTATTGCTTTAAATGCACTTTCAGCCCGAATGTACACTTCAGATGAAACTGTCAAAATCTTCAAAATGAGCAAAAGCACAATGAAATTAATGCTGGAATCATCTTCAAGTTGCTAAAATACACTAATGACAGCAAAAAGTTTGAGTCTACAACATTTAGTTAAGGTGTGAGAGCCAAAATGAACTTTTTATTGCTGTAAACGCGTTTTCAGCACCTGAATGTACACTTCAGGTGAAACTGTCAAAATCTTCAAAATGAGCAAAAGCACGATGAAATTAATGCTGGAATCATCTTCAAGTTGCTAAAATACACTAATGACAGCAAAAAGTTTGAGTCTACAACATTTAGTTAAGGTGTGAGAGCCAAAATGAACTTTGTATTGCTTTAAATGCACTTTCAGCCCGAATGTACACTTCAGATGAAACTGTCAAAATCTTCAAAATGAGCAAAAGCACAATGAAATTAATGCTGGAATCATCTTCAAGTTGCTAAAATACACTAATGACAGCAAAAAATTTGTGTCTACAACATTTAGTTAAGGTGTGAGAGCCTAAATGAACTTTGTATTGCTGTAAACGCGTTTTCAGCACCTGATTGTACACTTCAGGTGAAACTGTCAAAATCTTCAAAATGAGCAAAAGCACAATGAAATTAATGCGGGAATCATCTTCAAGTTGCTAAAATACACTAATGACAGCAAAAAGTTTGAGTCTACAACATTTAGTTAAGGTGTGACAGCCAAAATGAACTTTGTATTGCTGTAAACGCGTTTTCAGCACCTGATTGTACACTTCAGGTGAAACTGTCAAAATCTTCTAAATGAGCAAAAGCACAATGAAATTAATGCTGGAATCATCTTCAAGTTGCTAAAATACACTAATGACAGCAAAAAGTTTGAGTCTACAACATTTAGTTGAGGTGTGAGAGCCTAAATGAACTTTTTATTGCTTTAAACGCATTTTCAGCCCTTGATTGTACAATTCAGGTGAAACTGTCAAAATCTTCAAAATGAGCAAAAGCACAATGAAATTAATGCTGGAATCATCTTCAAGTTGCTAAAATACACTATTGACAGCAAAAAGTTTGAGTCTACAACATTTAGTTAAGGTGTGAGAGCCAAAATTAACTTTGTATTGCTTTAAATGCATTTTCAGCCCGATTGGACACTTCAGGTGAAACTGTCAAAATCTTCAAAATGAGCAAAAGCACAATGAAATTAATGCTGGAATCATCTTCAAGTTGCTAAAATACACTAATGACAGCAAAAAGTTTGAGTCTACAACATTTAGTTAAGGTGTGAGAGTCAAAATGAACTTTTTATTGCTTTAAACGCGTTTTCAGCCCCTAATTGTACACTTCAGGTGAAAATGTCAAAATCTTCAAAATGAGCAAAAGCACAATGAAATTAATGCTTGAATCATCTTCATTTTGCTAAAATACACTAATGACAGCAAAAAGTTTGAGTCTACAACATTTAGTTAAGGTGTGAGAGCCAAAATTAACTTTGTATTGCTTTAAAATTCATTTTCAGCCCGATTGTACACTTCAGGTGAAACTGTCAAAATCTTCAAAATGAGCAAAAGCACAATGAAATTAATGTTGGAATCATCTTCAAGTTGCTAAAATACACTAATGACAGCAAAAAGTTTGAGTCTACAATATTTAGTTAAGGTGTGAGAGCCAAAATGAACTTTGTATTGCTTTAAAATTCATTTTCAGCCCGATTGTACACTTCAGGTGAAACTGTCAAAATCTTAAAAATGAGCAAAAGCACAATGAAAATAATGTTGGAATCATCTTCAAGTTGCTAAAATACACTAATGACAGCAAAAAGTTTGAGTCTACAACATTTAGTTAAGTTGTGAGAGCCTAAATTAACTTTTTATTGCTTTAAACGCGTTTTCAGCCCTTGATTGTACACTTCAGGTGAAACTGTCAAAATCTTCAAAATGTGCAAAAGCACAATGAAATTAATGATGGAATCATCTTCAAATTTCTAAAATACACTAATGACAGCAAAAAGTTTGAGTCTACAACATTTAGTTAAGGTGTGAGAGCCAAAATGAACTTTGTATTGCTTTAAATGCATTTTCAGCCCGATTGGACACTTCAGGTGAAACTGTCAAAATCTTCAAAATGAGCAAAAGCAAAATTAAATTAATGCTGGAATCATCTTCAAGTTGCTAAAATACACTAATGACAGTAAAAAGTTTAAGTCTACAACATTTAGTTAAGGTGTGAGAGCCAAAATGAACGTTGTATTGCTTTAAATGCATTTTCAGCCCGAATGTACACTTCAGGTGAAACTGTCAAATTCTTCAAAATGAGCAAAAGCACAATGAAATTAATGCTGGAAACATCTTCAAGTTGCTAAAATACACTAATGACAGCAACAAGTTTGAGTCTACAACATTTAGTTAAGGTGTGAGAGCCAAAATGAACTTTGTATTGCTGTAAACGCGTTTTCAGCACCTGATTGTACACTTCAGGTGAAACTGTCAAAATATTCAAAATGAGCAAAAGCACAATGAAATTAATGCTGGAATCATCTTCAAGTTGCTAAAATACACTAATGACAGAAAAAAGTTTGAGTTTACAACATTTAGTTAAGGTGTGAGAGCCAAAATGAACTTTGTATTGCTGTAAACGCGTTTTCAGCACCTGAATGTACACTTCAGGTGAAACTGTCAAAATCTTCAAAATGAGCAAAAGCACAATTAAATTAATGTTGGAATCATCTTCAAGTTGCTAAAATACACTAATGACAGCAAAGAGTTTGAGTCTACAACATTTAATTAAGGTGTGAGAGCCTAAATTAACATTTTATTGCTTTAAACGCGTTTTCAGCCCTTGATTGTACACTTCAGGTGAAAGTGTCAAAATATTCAAAATGAGCAAAAGCACAATGAAATTAATGCTGGAATCATCTTCAAGTTGCTAAAATACACTAATGACAGCAAAAAGTTTGAGTGTACAACATTTAGTTAAGGTGTGAGAGCCAAAATGAACTTTGTATTGCTTGAAATGCACTTTCAGCCCGAATGTACACTTCAGATGAAACTGTCAAAATCTTCAAAATGAGCAAAAGCACAATGAAATTAATGCTGGAATCATCTTCAAGTTGCTAAAATACACTAATGACAGCAAAAAGTTTGAGTCTACAACATTTAGTTAAGGTGTGAGAGCCTAAATGAACTTTGTATTGCTGTAAACGCGTTTTCAGCACCTGATTGTAAACTTCAGGTGAAACTGTCAAAATCTTCAAAATGAGCAAAAGCACAATGAAATTAATGCTGGAATCATCTTCAAGTTGCTAAAATACACTAATGACAGCAAAAAGTTTGAGTCTACAACATTTAGTTAAGGTGTGAGAGTCAAAATGAACTTTGTATTGCTTTAAATGCATTTTCAGCCCGATAGTACACTTCAGGTGAAACTGTCAAAATCTTCAAAATGAGCAAAAGCACAATTAAATTAATGATGGAATCATCTTCAAGTTGCTAAAATACACTAATGACAGCAAAAAGTTTGAGTCTACAACATTTAGTTAAGGTGTGAGAGCCAAAATGAACTTTGTATTGCTGTAAACGCGTTTTCAGCACCTGATTGTACACTTCAGGTGAAACTGTCAAAATCTTCAAAATGAGCAAAAGCACAATGAAATTAATAATGGAATCATATTCAAGTTGCTAAAATACACTAATGACAGCAAAAAGTTTGAGTCTACAACATTTAGTTAAGGTGTGAGAGCCAAAATGAACTTTGTATTGCTGTAAACGCGTTTTCAGCACCTGAATGTACACTTCAGGTGAAACTGTCAAAATCTTCAAAAAGAGCAAAAGCACAATTAAATTAATGTTGGAATCATCTTCAAGTTGCTAAAATACACTAATGACAGCAAAGAGTTTGAGTCTACAACATTTAGTTAAGGTGTGAGAGCCTAAATTAACTTTTTATTGCTTTAAACGCGTTTTCAGCCCTTGATTGTACATTTCAGGTGAAAGTGTCAAAATCTTCAAAATGAGCAAAAGCACAATGAAATTAATGCTGGAATCATCTTCAAGTTGCTAAAATACACTAATGACAGCAAAAAGTTTGAGTGCACAACATTTAGTTAAGGTGTGAGAGCCAAAATGAACTTTGTATTGCTTTAAATGCACTTTCAGCCCGAATGTACACTTCAGATGAAACTGTCAAAATCTTCAAAATGAGCAAAAGCACAATGAAATTAATGCTGGAATAATCTTCAAGTTGCTAAAATACACTAATGACAGCAAAAAGTTTGAGTCTACAACATTTAGTTAAGGTGTGAGAGCCTAAAAAAACTTTGTATTGCTGTAAACGCGTTTTCAGCACCTGATTGTAAACTTCAGGTGAAACTGTCAAAATCTTCAAAATGAGCAAAAGCACAATGAAATTAATGCTGGAATCATCTTCAAGTTGCTAAAATACACTAATGACAGCAAAAAGTTTGAGTCTACAACATTTAGTTAAGGTGTGAGAGTCAAAATGAACTTTGTATTGCTTTAAATGCATTTTCAGCCCGATAGTACACTTCAGGTGAAACTGTCAAAATCTTCAAAATGAGCAAAAGCACAATTAAATTAATGATGGAATCATCTTCAAGTTGCTAAAATACACTAATGACAGCAAAAAGTTTGAGTCTACAACATTTAGTTAAGGTGTGAGAGCCAAAATGAACTTTGTATTGCTGTAAACGCGTTTTCAGCACCTGATTGTACACTTCAGGTGAAACTGTCAAAATCTTCAAAATGAGCAAAAGCACAATGAAATTAATAATGGAATCATATTCAAGTTGCTAAAATACACTAATGACAGCAAAAAGTTTGAGTCTACAACATTTAGTTAAGGTGTGAGAGCCAAAATGAACTTTGTATTGCTGTAAACGCGTTTTCAGCACCTGAATGTACACTTCAGGTGAAACTGTCAAAATCTTCAAAATGAGCAGAAGCACAATTAAATTAATAATGGAATCATCTTCAAGTTTCTAAAATACACTAATGACAGCAAAGAGTTTGAGTCTACAACATTTAGTTAAGTTGTGAGAGCCTAAATTAACTTTTTATTGCTTTAAACGCGTTTTCAGCCCTTGATTGTACATTTCAGGTGAAAGTGTCAAAATCTTCAAAATGAGCAAAAGCACAATGAAATTAATGCTGGAATCATCTTCAAGTTGCTAAAATACACTAATGACAGCAAAAAGTTTGAGTCTACAACATTTAGTTGAGGTGTGAGAGCCTAAATGAACTTTTTATTGCTTTAAACGCGTTTTCAGCCCTTGATTGTACAATTCAGGTGAAACTGTCAAAATCTTCAACATGAGCAAAAGCACAATGAAATTAATGCTGGAATCATATTCAAGTTGCTAAAATACACTAATGACAGCAACAATT
Organism: Leptonotus elevatus; assembly: GCF_054856555.1. Classification (NCBI taxonomy): domain Eukaryota; kingdom Metazoa; phylum Chordata; class Actinopteri; order Syngnathiformes; family Syngnathidae; genus Leptonotus; species Leptonotus elevatus. Next base: position 882,134 of record NC_141244.1, on the reverse strand, counting down.
TTGAGTCTACAACATTTAGTTAAGGTGTGAGAGCCTAAATGAACTTTGTATTGCTGTAAACGCGTTTTCAGCACCTGATTGTACACTTCAGGTGAAACTGTCAAAATCTTAAAAATGAGCAAAAGCACAATAAAATTAATGCTGGAATCATCTTCAAGTTGCTAAAATACACTAATGACAGCAACAAGTTTGAGTCTACAACATTTAGTTAAGGTGTGAGAGCCAAAATTAACTTTGTATTGCTTTAAATGCATTTTCAGCCCGATTGGACACTTCAGGTGAAACTGTCAAAATCTTCAAAATGAGCAAAAGCACAATGAAATTAATGCTGGAATCATCTTCAAGTTGCTAAAATACACTAATGACAGCAAAAAGTTTGAGTCTACAACATTTAGTTAAGGTGTGAGAGTCAAAATGAACTTTTTATTGCTTTAAACGCGTTTTCAGCCCCTAATTGTACACTTCAGGTGAAAATGTCAAAATCTTCAAAATGAGCAAAAGCACAATGAAATTAATGCTTGAATCATCTTCATTTTGCTAAAATACACTAATGACAGCAAAAAGTTTGAGTCTACAACATTTAGTTAAGGTGTGAGAGCCAAAATTAACTTTGTATTGCTTTAAAATTCATTTTCAGCCCGATTGTACACTTCAGGTGAAACTGTCAAAATCTTAAAAATGAGCAAAAGCACAATGAAATTAATGTTGGAATCATCTTCAAGTTGCTAAAATACACTAATGACAGCAAAAAGTTTGAGTCTACAACATTTAGTTAAGGTGTGAGAGCCAAAATGAACTTTGTATTGCTTTAAACGCGTTTTCAGCCCGATTGTACACTTCAGGTGAAACTGTCAAAATCTTCAAAATGAGCAAAATCACAATGAAATTAATGCTGGAATCATCTTCAAGTTGCTAAAATACACTAATGACAGCAAAAAGTTTGAGTCTACAACATTTAGTTAAGGTATGAGAGCCTAAATTAACTTTGTATTGCTTTAAACGCGTTTTCAGCCCCTGATTGTACACTTCAGGTGAAACTGTCAAAATCTTCAAAATGAGCAAAAGCACAATGAAATTAATGCTGGAATCATCTTCAAGTTGCTAAAATACACTAATGACAGCAAAAAGTTTGAGTCTACAACATTTAGTTAAGGTGTGAGAGCCAAAATGAACTTTGTATTGCTTTAAATGCACTTTCAGCCCGAATGTACACTTCAGATGAAACTGTCAAAATCTTCAAAATGAGCAAAAGCACAATTAAATTAATGATGGAATCATCTTCAAGTTGCTAAAATACACTAATGACAGCAAAAAGTTTGAGTCTACAACATTTAGTTAAGGTGTGAGAGCCAAAATCAACTTTGTATTGCTGTAAACGCGTTTTCAGCACCTGATTGTACACTTCAGGTGAAACTGTCAAAATCTTCAAAATGAGCAAAAGCACAATGAAATTAATGCTGGAATCATCTTCAAGTTGCTAAAATACACTAATGACAGCAACAAGTTTGAGTCTACAACATTTAGTTAAGTTGTGAGAGCCTAAATTAACTTTTTATTGCTTTAAACGCGTTTTCAGCCCTTGTTTGTTCACTTCAGGTGAAACTGTCAAAATCTTCAAAATGAGCAAAAGCACAATGAAATTAATGCTGGAATCATCTTCAAGTTGCTAAAATACACTAATGACAGCAACAAGTTTGAGTCTACAACATTTAGTTAAGGTGTGAGAGCCAAAATGAACGTTGTATTGCTTTAAATGCATTTTCAGCCCGAATGTACACTTCAGGTGAAACTGTCAAATTCTTCAAAATGAGCAAAAGCACAATGAAATTAATTCTGGAAACATCTTCAAGTTGCTAAAATACACTAATGACAGCAACAAGTTTGAGTCTACAACATTTAGTTAAGGTGTGAAAGCCAAAATGAACTTTGTATTGCTGTAAACGCGTTTTCAGCACCTGATTGTACACTTCAGGTGAAACTGTCAAAATATTCAAAATGAGCAAAAGCACAATGAAATTAATGCTGGAATCATCTTCAAGTTGCTAAAATACACTAATGACAGCAAAAAGTTTGAGTCTACAACATTTAGTTAAGGTGTGAGAGCCAAAATTAACTTTGTATTGCTTTAAACGTGTTTTCAGCCCCTGATTGTACACTTCAGGTGAAACTGTCAAAATCTTCAAAATGAGCAAAAGCACAATGAAATTAATGCTGGAATCATCTTCAAGTTGCTAAAATACACTAATGACAGCAAAAAATTTGAGTCTAAAACATTTAGTTAAGGTGTGAGAGCCTAAATGAACTTTGTATTGCTGTAAACGCGTTTTCAGCACCTGATTGTACACTTCAGGTGAAACTGTCAAAATCTTCAAAATGAGCAAAAGCACAATGAAATTAATGCTGGAATCATCTTCAAATTGCTAAAATACACTAATGACAGCAAAAAGTTTGAGTCTACAACATTTAGTTAAGGTGTGACAGCCAAAATGAACTTTGTATTGCTGTAAACGCGTTTTCAGCACCTGATTGTACACTTCAGGTGAAACTGTCAAAATCTTCAAAATGAGGAAAAGCACAATGAAATTAATGCTGGAATCATCTTCAAGTTGCTAAAATACACTAATGACAGCAAAAAGTTTGAGTCTACAATATTTAGTTAAGGTGTGAGAGCCAAAATGAACTTTGTATTGCTTTAAAATTCATTTTCAGCCCGATTGTACACTTCAGGTGAAACTGTCAAAATCTTCAAAATGAGCAAAAGCACAATGAAATTAATGTTGGAATCATCTTCAAGTTGCTAAAATACACTAATGACAGCAAAAAGTTTGAGTCTACAACATTTAGTTGAGGTGTGAGAGCCTAAATGAACTTTTTATTGCTTTAAACGCGTTTTCAGCCCTTGATTGTACAATTTAGGTGAAACTGTCAAAATCTTCAAAATGAGCAAAAGCACAATTAAATTAATGTTGGAATCATCTTCAAGTTGCTAAAATACACTAAAGACAGCAAAGAGTTTGAGTCTACAACATTTAGTTAAGGTGTGAGAGCCTAAATTAACTTTTTATTGCTTTAAACGTGTTTTCAGCCCTTGATTGTACACTTCAGGTGAAAGTGTCAAAATCTTCAAAATGAGCAAAAGCACAATGAAATTAATGCTGGAATCATCTTCAAGTTGCTAAAATACACTAATGACAGCAAAGAGTTTGAGTCTACAACATTTAGTTAAGGTGTGAGAGCCTAAATTAACTTTTTATTGCTTTAAACGTGTTTTCAGCCCTTGATTGTACAATTCAGGTGAAACTGTCAAAATCTTCAAAATGAGCAAAAGCACAATGAAATTAATGCTGGAATCATCTTCAAGTTGATAAAATACACTAATGACAGCAAAAAGTTTGAGTGTACAACATTTAGTTAAGGTGTGAGAGCCAAAATGAACTTTGTATTGCTTTAAATGCACTTTCAGCCCGAATGTACACTTCAGATGAAACTGTCAAAATCTTCAAAATGAGCAAAAGCACAATGAAATTAATGCTGGAATCATCTTCAAGTTGCTAAAATACACTAATGACAGCAAAAAGTTTGAGTCTACAACATTTAGTTAAGGTGTGAGAGCCAAAATGAACTTTTTATTGCTGTAAACGCGTTTTCAGCACCTGAATGTACACTTCAGGTGAAACTGTCAAAATCTTCAAAATGAGCAAAAGCACGATGAAATTAATGCTGGAATCATCTTCAAGTTGCTAAAATACACTAATGACAGCAAAAAGTTTGAGTCTACAACATTTAGTTAAGGTGTGAGAGCCAAAATGAACTTTGTATTGCTTTAAATGCACTTTCAGCCCGAATGTACACTTCAGATGAAACTGTCAAAATCTTCAAAATGAGCAAAAGCACAATGAAATTAATGCTGGAATCATCTTCAAGTTGCTAAAATACACTAATGACAGCAAAAAATTTGTGTCTACAACATTTAGTTAAGGTGTGAGAGCCTAAATGAACTTTGTATTGCTGTAAACGCGTTTTCAGCACCTGATTGTACACTTCAGGTGAAACTGTCAAAATCTTCAAAATGAGCAAAAGCACAATGAAATTAATGCGGGAATCATCTTCAAGTTGCTAAAATACACTAATGACAGCAAAAAGTTTGAGTCTACAACATTTAGTTAAGGTGTGACAGCCAAAATGAACTTTGTATTGCTGTAAACGCGTTTTCAGCACCTGATTGTACACTTCAGGTGAAACTGTCAAAATCTTCAAAATGAGCAAAAGCACAATGAAATTAATGCTGGAATCATCTTCAAGTTGCTAAAATACACTAATGACAGCAAAAAGTTTGAGTCTACAATATTTAGTTAAGGTGTGAGAGCCAAAATGAACTTTGTATTGCTTTAAAATTCATTTTCAGCCCGATTGTACACTTCAGGTGAAACTGTCAAAATCTTCAAAATGAGCAAAAGCACAATGAAATTAATGTTGGAATCATCTTCAAGTTGCTAAAATACACTAATGACAGCAAAAAGTTTGAGTCTACAACATTTAGTTGAGGTGTGAGAGCCTAAATGAACTTTTTATTGCTTTAAACGCGTTTTCAGCCCTTGATTGTACAATTTAGGTGAAACTGTCAAAATCTTCAAAATGAGCAAAAGCACAATTAAATTAATGTTGGAATCATCTTCAAGTTGCTAAAATACACTAAAGACAGCAAAGAGTTTGAGTCTACAACATTTAGTTAAGGTGTGAGAGCCTAAATTAACTTTTTATTGCTTTAAACGTGTTTTCAGCCCTTGATTGTACACTTCAGGTGAAAGTGTCAAAATCTTCAAAATGAGCAAAAGCACAATGAAATTAATGCTGGAATCATCTTCAAGTTGCTAAAATACACTAATGACAGCAAAGAGTTTGAGTCTACAACATTTAGTTAAGGTGTGAGAGCCTAAATTAACTTTTTATTGCTTTAAACGTGTTTTCAGCCCTTGATTGTACAATTCAGGTGAAACTGTCAAAATCTTCAAAATGAGCAAAAGCACAATGAAATTAATGCTGGAATCATCTTCAAGTTGCTAAAATACACTAATGACAGCAAAAATTTGTGTCTACAACATTTAGTTAAGGTGTGAGAGCCTAAATGAACTTTGTATTGCTGTAAACGCGTTTTCAGCACCTGATTGTACACTTCAGGTGAAACTGTCAAAATCTTCAAAATGAGCAAAAGCACAATGAAATTAATGCGGGAATCATCTTCAAGTTGCTAAAATACACTAATGACAGCAAAAAGTTTGAGTCTACAACATTTAGTTAAGGTGTGACAGCCAAAATGAACTTTGTATTGCTGTAAACGCGTTTTCAGCACCTGATTGTACACTTCAGGTGAAACTGTCAAAATCTTCTAAATGAGCAAAAGCACAATGAAATTAATGCTGGAATCATCTTCAAGTTGCTAAAATACACTAATGACAGCAAAAAGTTTGAGTCTACAACATTTAGTTGAGGTGTGAGAGCCTAAATGAACTTTTTATTGCTTTAAACGCATTTTCAGCCCTTGATTGTACAATTCAGGTGAAACTGTCAAAATCTTCAAAATGAGCAAAAGCACAATGAAATTAATGCTGGAATCATCTTCAAGTTGCTAAAATACACTATTGACAGCAAAAAGTTTGAGTCTACAACATTTAGTTAAGGTGTGAGAGCCAAAATTAACTTTGTATTGCTTTAAATGCATTTTCAGCCCGATTGGACACTTCAGGTGAAACTGTCAAAATCTTCAAAATGAGCAAAAGCACAATGAAATTAATGCTGGAATCATCTTCAAGTTGCTAAAATACACTAATGACAGCAAAAAGTTTGAGTCTACAACATTTAGTTAAGGTGTGAGAGTCAAAATGAACTTTTTATTGCTTTAAACGCGTTTTCAGCCCCTAATTGTACACTTCAGGTGAAAATGTCAAAATCTTCAAAATGAGCAAAAGCACAATGAAATTAATGCTTGAATCATCTTCATTTTGCTAAAATACACTAATGACAGCAAAAAGTTTGAGTCTACAACATTTAGTTAAGGTGTGAGAGCCAAAATTAACTTTGTATTGCTTTAAAATTCATTTTCAGCCCGATTGTACACTTCAGGTGAAACTGTCAAAATCTTCAAAATGAGCAAAAGCACAATGAAATTAATGTTAGAATCATCTTCAAGTTGCTAAAATACACTAATGACAGCAAAAAGTTTGAGTCTACAATATTTAGTTAAGGTGTGAGAGCCAAAATGAACTTTGTATTGCTTTAAAATTCATTTTCAGCCCGATTGTACACTTCAGGTGAAACTGTCAAAATCTTAAAAATGAGCAAAAGCACAATGAAATTAATGTTGGAATCATCTTCAAGTTGCTAAAATACACTAATGACAGCAAAAAGTTTGAGTCTACAACATTTAGTTAAGGTGTGAGAGCCTAAATTAACTTTTTATTGCTTTAAACGCGTTTTCAGCCCGATTGGACACTTCAGGTGAAACTGTCAAAATCTTCAAAATGAGCAAAAGCAAAATTAAATTAATGCTGGAATCATCTTCAAGTTGCTAAAATACACTAATGACAGTAAAAAGTTTAAGTCTACAACATTTAGTTAAGGTGTGAGAGCCAAAATGAACGTTGTATTGCTTTAAATGCATTTTCAGCCCGAATGTACACTTCAGGTGAAACTGTCAAATTCTTCAAAATGAGCAAAAGCACAATGAAATTAATGCTGGAAACATCTTCAAGTTGCTAAAATACACTAATGACAGCAACAAGTTTGAGTCTACAACATTTAGTTAAGGTGTGAGAGCCAAAATGAACTTTGTATTGCTGTAAACGCGTTTTCAGCACCTGAATGTACACTTCAGGTGAAACTGTCAAAATCTTCAAAATGAGCAGAAGCACAATTAAATTAATAATGGAATCATCTTCAAGTTTCTAAAATACACTAATGACAGCAAAGAGTTTGAGTCTACAACATTTAGTTAAGTTGTGAGAGCCTAAATTAACTTTTTATTGCTTTAAACGCGTTTTCAGCCCTTGATTGTACATTTCAGGTGAAAGTGTCAAAATCTTCAAAATGAGCAAAAGCACAATGAAATTAATGCTGGAATCATCTTCAAGTTGCTAAAATACACTAATGACAGCAAAAAGTTTGAGTCTACAACATTTAGTTGAGGTGTGAGAGCCTAAATGAACTTTTTATTGCTTTAAACGCGTTTTCAGCCCTTGATTGTACAATTCAGGTGAAACTGTCAAAATCTTCAACATGAGCAAAAGCACAATGAAATTAATGCTGGAATCATATTCAAGTTGCTAAAATACACTAATGACAGCAACAATTTTGAGTCTACAACATTTAGTTAAGGTGTGAGAGCCTAAATGAACTTTGTATTGCTGTAAACGCGTTTTCAGCACCTGATTGTACACTTCAGGTGAAACTGTCAAAATCTTAAAAATGAGCAAAAGCACAATAAAATTAATGCTGGAATCATCTTCAAGTTGCTAAAATACACTAATGACAGCAACAAGTTTGAGTCTACAACATTTAGTTAAGGTGTGAGAGCCAAAATTAACTTTGTATTGCTTTAAATGCATTTTCAGCCCGATTGGACACTTCAGGTGAAACTGTCAAAATCTTCAAAATGAGCAAAAGCACAATGAAATTAATGCTGGAATCATCTTCAAGTTGCTAAAATACACTAATGACAGCAAAAAGTTTGAGTCTACAACATTTAGTTAAGGTGTGAGAGTCAAAATGAACTTTTTATTGCTTTAAACGCGTTTTCAGCCCCTAATTGTACACTTCAGGTGAAAATGTCAAAATCTTCAAAATGAGCAAAAGCACAATGAAATTAATGCTTGAATCATCTTCATTTTGCTAAAATACACTAATGACAGCAAAAAGTTTGAGTCTACAACATTTAGTTAAGGTGTGAGAGCCAAAATTAACTTTGTATTGCTTTAAAATTCATTTTCAGCCCGATTGTACACTTCAGGTGAAACTGTCAAAATCTTAAAAATGAGCAAAAGCACAATGAAATTAATGTTGGAATCATCTTCAAGTTGCTAAAATACACTAATGACAGCAAAAAGTTTGAGTCTACAACATTTAGTTAAGGTGTGAGAGCCAAAATGAACTTTGTATTGCTTTAAACGCGTTTTCAGCCCGATTGTACACTTCAGGTGAAACTGTCAAAATCTTCAAAATGAGCAAAATCACAATGAAATTAATGCTGGAATCATCTTCAAGTTGCTAAAATACACTAATGACAGCAAAAAGTTTGAGTCTACAACATTTAGTTAAGGTATGAGAGCCTAAATTAACTTTGTATTGCTTTAAACGCGTTTTCAGCCCCTGATTGTACACTTCAGGTGAAACTGTCAAAATCTTCAAAATGAGCAAAAGCACAATGAAATTAATGCTGGAATCATCTTCAAGTTGCTAAAATACACTAATGACAGCAAAAAGTTTGAGTCTACAACATTTAGTTAAGGTGTGAGAGCCAAAATGAACTTTGTATTGCTTTAAATGCACTTTCAGCCCGAATGTACACTTCAGATGAAACTGTCAAAATCTTCAAAATGAGCAAAAGCACAATTAAATTAATGATGGAATCATCTTCAAGTTGCTAAAATACACTAATGACAGCAAAAAGTTTGAGTCTACAACATTTAGTTAAGGTGTGAGAGCCAAAATCAACTTTGTATTGCTGTAAACGCGTTTTCAGCACCTGATTGTACACTTCAGGTGAAACTGTCAAAATCTTCAAAATGAGCAAAAGCACAATGAAATTAATGCTGGAATCATCTTCAAGTTGCTAAAATACACTAATGACAGCAACAAGTTTGAGTCTACAACATTTAGTTAAGTTGTGAGAGCCTAAATTAACTTTTTATTGCTTTAAACGCGTTTTCAGCCCTTGTTTGTTCACTTCAGGTGAAACTGTCAAAATCTTCAAAATGAGCAAAAGCACAATGAAATTAATGCTGGAATCATCTTCAAGTTGCTAAAATACACTAATGACAGCAACAAGTTTGAGTCTACAACATTTAGTTAAGGTGTGAGAGCCAAAATGAACGTTGTATTGCTTTAAATGCATTTTCAGCCCGAATGTACACTTCAGGTGAAACTGTCAAATTCTTCAAAATGAGCAAAAGCACAATGAAATTAATTCTGGAAACATCTTCAAGTTGCTAAAATACACTAATGACAGCAACAAGTTTGAGTCTACAACATTTAGTTAAGGTGTGAAAGCCAAAATGAACTTTGTATTGCTGTAAACGCGTTTTCAGCACCTGATTGTACACTTCAGGTGAAACTGTCAAAATATTCAAAATGAGCAAAAGCACAATGAAATTAATGCTGGAATCATCTTCAAGTTGCTAAAATACACTAATGACAGCAAAAAGTTTGAGTCTACAACATTTAGTTAAGGTGTGAGAGCCAAAATTAACTTTGTATTGCTTTAAACGTGTTTTCAGCCCCTGATTGTACACTTCAGGTGAAACTGTCAAAATCTTCAAAATGAGCAAAAGCACAATGAAATTAATGCTGGAATCATCTTCAAGTTGCTAAAATACACTAATGACAGCAAAAAATTTGAGTCTAAAACATTTAGTTAAGGTGTGAGAGCCTAAATGAACTTTGTATTGCTGTAAACGCGTTTTCAGCACCTGATTGTACACTTCAGGTGAAACTGTCAAAATCTTCAAAATGAGCAAAAGCACAATGAAATTAATGCTGGAATCATCTTCAAATTGCTAAAATACACTAATGACAGCAAAAAGTTTGAGTCTACAACATTTAGTTAAGGTGTGACAGCCAAAATGAACTTTGTATTGCTGTAAACGCGTTTTCAGCACCTGATTGTACACTTCAGGTGAAACTGTCAAAATCTTCAAAATGAGGAAAAGCACAATGAAATTAATGCTGGAATCATCTTCAAGTTGCTAAAATACACTAATGACAGCAAAAAGTTTGAGTCTACAATATTTAGTTAAGGTGTGAGAGCCAAAATGAACTTTGTATTGCTTTAAAATTCATTTTCAGCCCGATTGTACACTTCAGGTGAAACTGTCAAAATCTTCAAAATGAGCAAAAGCACAATGAAATTAATGTTGGAATCATCTTCAAGTTGCTAAAATACACTAATGACAGCAAAAAGTTTGAGTCTACAACATTTAGTTGAGGTGTGAGAGCCTAAATGAACTTTTTATTGCTTTAAACGCGTTTTCAGCCCTTGATTGTACAATTTAGGTGAAACTGTCAAAATCTTCAAAATGAGCAAAAGCACAATTAAATTAATGTTGGAATCATCTTCAAGTTGCTAAAATACACTAAAGACAGCAAAGAGTTTGAGTCTACAACATTTAGTTAAGGTGTGAGAGCCTAAATTAACTTTTTATTGCTTTAAACGTGTTTTCAGCCCTTGATTGTACACTTCAGGTGAAAGTGTCAAAATCTTCAAAATGAGCAAAAGCACAATGAAATTAATGCTGGAATCATCTTCAAGTTGCTAAAATACACTAATGACAGCAAAGAGTTTGAGTCTACAACATTTAGTTAAGGTGTGAGAGCCTAAATTAACTTTTTATTGCTTTAAACGTGTTTTCAGCCCTTGATTGTACAATTCAGGTGAAACTGTCAAAATCTTCAAAATGAGCAAAAGCACAATGAAATTAATGCTGGAATCATCTTCAAGTTGATAAAATACACTAATGACAGCAAAAAGTTTGAGTGTACAACATTTAGTTAAGGTGTGAGAGCCAAAATGAACTTTGTATTGCTTTAAATGCACTTTCAGCCCGAATGTACACTTCAGATGAAACTGTCAAAATCTTCAAAATGAGCAAAAGCACAATGAAATTAATGCTGGAATCATCTTCAAGTTGCTAAAATACACTAATGACAGCAAAAAGTTTGAGTCTACAACATTTAGTTAAGGTGTGAGAGCCAAAATGAACTTTTTATTGCTGTAAACGCGTTTTCAGCACCTGAATGTACACTTCAGGTGAAACTGTCAAAATCTTCAAAATGAGCAAAAGCACGATGAAATTAATGCTGGAATCATCTTCAAGTTGCTAAAATACACTAATGACAGCAAAAAGTTTGAGTCTACAACATTTAGTTAAGGTGTGAGAGCCAAAATGAACTTTGTATTGCTTTAAATGCACTTTCAGCCCGAATGTACACTTCAGATGAAACTGTCAAAATCTTCAAAATGAGCAAAAGCACAATGAAATTAATGCTGGAATCATCTTCAAGTTGCTAAAATACACTAATGACAGCAAAAAATTTGTGTCTACAACATTTAGTTAAGGTGTGAGAGCCTAAATGAACTTTGTATTGCTGTAAACGCGTTTTCAGCACCTGATTGTACACTTCAGGTGAAACTGTCAAAATCTTCAAAATGAGCAAAAGCACAATGAAATTAATGCGGGAATCATCTTCAAGTTGCTAAAATACACTAATGACAGCAAAAAGTTTGAGTCTACAACATTTAGTTAAGGTGTGACAGCCAAAATGAACTTTGTATTGCTGTAAACGCGTTTTCAGCACCTGATTGTACACTTCAGGTGAAACTGTCAAAATCTTCAAAATGAGCAAAAGCACAATGAAATTAATGCTGGAATCATCTTCAAGTTGCTAAAATACACTAATGACAGCAAAAAGTTTGAGTCTACAATATTTAGTTAAGGTGTGAGAGCCAAAATGAACTTTGTATTGCTTTAAAATTCATTTTCAGCCCGATTGTACACTTCAGGTGAAACTGTCAAAATCTTCAAAATGAGCAAAAGCACAATGAAATTAATGTTGGAATCATCTTCAAGTTGCTAAAATACACTAATGACAGCAAAAAGTTTGAGTCTACAACATTTAGTTGAGGTGTGAGAGCCTAAATGAACTTTTTATTGCTTTAAACGCGTTTTCAGCCCTTGATTGTACAATTTAGGTGAAACTGTCAAAATCTTCAAAATGAGCAAAAGCACAATTAAATTAATGTTGGAATCATCTTCAAGTTGCTAAAATACACTAAAGACAGCAAAGAGTTTGAGTCTACAACATTTAGTTAAGGTGTGAGAGCCTAAATTAACTTTTTATTGCTTTAAACGTGTTTTCAGCCCTTGATTGTACACTTCAGGTGAAAGTGTCAAAATCTTCAAAATGAGCAAAAGCACAATGAAATTAATGCTGGAATCATCTTCAAGTTGCTAAAATACACTAATGACAGCAAAGAGTTTGAGTCTACAACATTTAGTTAAGGTGTGAGAGCCTAAATTAACTTTTTATTGCTTTAAACGTGTTTTCAGCCCTTGATTGTACAATTCAGGTGAAACTGTCAAAATCTTCAAAATGAGCAAAAGCACAATGAAATTAATGCTGGAATCATCTTCAAGTTGCTAAAATACACTAATGACAGCAAAAATTTGTGTCTACAACATTTAGTTAAGGTGTGAGAGCCTAAATGAACTTTGTATTGCTGTAAACGCGTTTTCAGCACCTGATTGTACACTTCAGGTGAAACTGTCAAAATCTTCAAAATGAGCAAAAGCACAATGAAATTAATGCGGGAATCATCTTCAAGTTGCTAAAATACACTAATGACAGCAAAAAGTTTGAGTCTACAACATTTAGTTAAGGTGTGACAGCCAAAATGAACTTTGTATTGCTGTAAACGTGTTTTCAGCCCTTGATTGTACAATTCAGGTGAAACTGTCAAAATCTTCAAAATGAGCAAAAGCACAATGAAATTAATGCTGGAATCATCTTCAAGTTGCTAAAATACACTAATGACAGCAAAAAGTTTGAGTCTACAACATTTAGTTGAGGTGTGAGAGCCTAAATGAACTTTTTATTGCTTTAAACGCATTTTCAGCCCTTGATTGTACAATTCAGGTGAAACTGTCAAAATCTTCAAAATGAGCAAAAGCACAATGAAATTAATGCTGGAATCATCTTCAAGTTGCTAAAATACACTATTGACAGCAAAAAGTTTGAGTCTACAACATTTAGTTAAGGTGTGAGAGCCAAAATTAACTTTGTATTGCTTTAAATGCATTTTCAGCCCGATTGGACACTTCAGGTGAAACTGTCAAAATCTTCAAAATGAGCAAAAGCACAATGAAATTAATGCTGGAATCATCTTCAAGTTGCTAAAATACACTAATGACAGCAAAAAGTTTGAGTCTACAACATTTAGTTAAGGTGTGAGAGTCAAAATGAACTTTTTATTGCTTTAAACGCGTTTTCAGCCCCTAATTGTACACTTCAGGTGAAAATGTCAAAATCTTCAAAATGAGCAAAAGCACAATGAAATTAATGCTTGAATCATCTTCATTTTGCTAAAATACACTAATGACAGCAAAAAGTTTGAGTCTACAACATTTAGTTAAGGTGTGAGAGCCAAAATTAACTTTGTATTGCTTTAAAATTCATTTTCAGCCCGATTGTACACTTCAGGTGAAACTGTCAAAATCTTCAAAATGAGCAAAAGCACAATGAAATTAATGTTAGAATCATCTTCAAGTTGCTAAAATACACTAATGACAGCAAAAAGTTTGAGTCTACAATATTTAGTTAAGGTGTGAGAGCCAAAATGAACTTTGTATTGCTTTAAAATTCATTTTCAGCCCGATTGTACACTTCAGGTGAAACTGTCAAAATCTTAAAAATGAGCAAAAGCACAATGAAATTAATGTTGGAATCATCTTCAAGTTGCTAAAATACACTAATGACAGCAAAAAGTTTGAGTCTACAACATTTAGTTAAGTTGTGAGAGCCTAAATTAACTTTTTATTGCTTTAAACGCGTTTTCAGCCTTAGATTGTACACTTCAGGTGAAACTGTCAAAATCTTCAAAATGTGCAAAAGCACAATGAAATTAATGATGGAATCATCTTCAAGTTTCTAAAATACACTAATGACAGCAAAAAGTTTGAGTCTACAACATTTAGTTAAGGTGTGAGAGCCAAAATGAACTTTGTATTGCTTTAAATGCATTTTCAGCCCGATTGGACACTTCAGGTGAAACTGTCAAAATCTTCAAAATGAGCAAAAGCAAAATTAAATTAATGCTGGAATCATCTTCAAGTTGCTAAAATACACTAATGACAGTAAAAAGTTTAAGTCTACAACATTTAGTTAAGGTGTGAGAGCCAAAATGAACGTTGTATTGCTTTAAATGCATTTTCAGCCCGAATGTACACTTCAGGTGAAACTGTCAAATTCTTCAAAATGAGCAAAAGCACAATGAAATTAATGCTGGAAACATCTTCAAGTTGCTAAAATACACTAATGACAGCAACAAGTTTGAGTCTACAACATTTAGTTAAGGTGTGAGAGCCAAAATGAACTTTGTATTGCTGTAAACGCGTTTTCAGCACCTGATTGTACACTTCAGGTGAAACTGTCAAAATATTCAAAATGAGCAAAAGCACAATGAAATTAATGCTGGAATCATCTTCAAGTTGCTAAAATACACTAATGACAGAAAAAAGTTTGAGTTTACAACATTTAGTTAAGGTGTGAGAGCCAAAATGAACTTTGTATTGCTGTAAACGCGTTTTCAGCACCTGAATGTACACTTCAGGTGAAACTGTCAAAATCTTCAAAATGAGCAAAAGCACAATTAAATTAATGTTGGAATCATCTTCAAGTTGCTAAAATACACTAATGACAGCAAAGAGTTTGAGTCTACAACATTTAATTAAGGTGTGAGAGCCTAAATTAACATTTTATTGCTTTAAACGCGTTTTCAGCCCTTGATTGTACACTTCAGGTGAAAGTGTCAAAATATTCAAAATGAGCAAAAGCACAATGAAATTAATGCTGGAATCATCTTCAAGTTGCTAAAATACACTAATGACAGCAAAAAGTTTGAGTGTACAACATTTAGTTAAGGTGTGAGAGCCAAAATGAACTTTGTATTGCTTGAAATGCACTTTCAGCCCGAATGTACACTTCAGATGAAACTGTCAAAATCTTCAAAATGAGCAAAAGCACAATGAAATTAATGCTGGAATCATCTTCAAGTTGCTAAAATACACTAATGACAGCAAAAGTTTGAGTCTACAACATTTAGTTAAGGTGTGAGAGCCTAAATGAACTTTGTATTGCTGTAAACGCGTTTTCAGCACCTGATTGTAAACTTCAGGTGAAACTGTCAAAATCTTCAAAATGAGCAAAAGCACAATGAAATTAATGCTGGAATCATCTTCAAGTTGCTAAAATACACTAATGACAGCAAAAAGTTTGAGTCTACAACATTTAGTTAAGGTGTGAGAGTCAAAATGAACTTTGTATTGCTTTAAATGCATTTTCAGCCCGATAGTACACTTCAGGTGAAACTGTCAAAATCTTCAAAATGAGCAAAAGCACAATTAAATTAATGATGGAATCATCTTCAAGTTGCTAAAATACACTAATGACAGCAAAAAGTTTGAGTCTACAACATTTAGTTAAGGTGTGAGAGCCAAAATGAACTTTGTATTGCTGTAAACGCGTTTTCAGCACCTGATTGTACACTTCAGGTGAAACTGTCAAAATCTTCAAAATGAGCAAAAGCACAATGAAATTAATAATGGAATCATATTCAAGTTGCTAAAATACACTAATGACAGCAAAAAGTTTGAGTCTACAACATTTAGTTAAGGTGTGAGAGCCAAAATGAACTTTGTATTGCTGTAAACGCGTTTTCAGCACCTGAATGTACACTTCAGGTGAAACTGTCAAAATCTTCAAAATGAGCAAAAGCACAATTAAATTAATGTTGGAATCATCTTCAAGTTGCTAAAATACACTAATGACAGCAAAGAGTTTGAGTCTACAACATTTAGTTAAGGTGTGAGAGCCTAAATTAACTTTTTATTGCTTTAAACGCGTTTTCAGCCCTTGATTGTACATTTCAGGTGAAAGTGTCAAAATCTTCAAAATGAGCAAAAGCACAATGAAATTAATGCTGGAATCATCTTCAAGTTGCTAAAATACACTAATGACAGCAAAAAATTTGAGTCTAAAACATTTAGTTAAGGTGTGAGAGCCTAAATGAACTTTGTATTGCTGTAAACGCGTTTTCAGCACCTGATTGTACACTTCAGGTGAAACTGTCAAAATCTTCAAAATGAGCAAAAGCACAATGAAATTAATGCTGGAATCATCTTCAAATTGCTAAAATACACTAATGACAGCAAAAAGTTTGAGTCTACAACATTTAGTTAAGGTGTGACAGCCAAAATGAACTTTGTATTGCTGTAAACGCGTTTTCAGCACCTGATTGTACACTTCAGGTGAAACTGTCAAAATCTTCAAAATGAGGAAAAGCACAATGAAATTAATGCTGGAATCATCTTCAAGTTGCTAAAATACACTAATGACAGCAAAAAGTTTGAGTCTACAATATTTAGTTAAGGTGTGAGAGCCAAAATGAACTTTGTATTGCTTTAAAATTCATTTTCAGCCCGATTGTACACTTCAGGTGAAACTGTCAAAATCTTCAAAATGAGCAAAAGCACAATGAAATTAATGTTGGAATCATCTTCAAGTTGCTAAAATACACTAATGACAGCAAAAAGTTTGAGTCTACAACATTTAGTTGAGGTGTGAGAGCCTAAATGAACTTTTTATTGCTTTAAACGCGTTTTCAGCCCTTGATTGTACAATTTAGGTGAAACTGTCAAAATCTTCAAAATGAGCAAAAGCACAATTAAATTAATGTTGGAATCATCTTCAAGTTGCTAAAATACACTAAAGACAGCAAAGAGTTTGAGTCTACAACATTTAGTTAAGGTGTGAGAGCCTAAATTAACTTTTTATTGCTTTAAACGTGTTTTCAGCCCTTGATTGTACACTTCAGGTGAAAGTGTCAAAATCTTCAAAATGAGCAAAAGCACAATGAAATTAATGCTGGAATCATCTTCAAGTTGCTAAAATACACTAATGACAGCAAAGAGTTTGAGTCTACAACATTTAGTTAAGGTGTGAGAGCCTAAATTAACTTTTTATTGCTTTAAACGTGTTTTCAGCCCTTGATTGTACAATTCAGGTGAAACTGTCAAAATCTTCAAAATGAGCAAAAGCACAATGAAATTAATGCTGGAATCATCTTCAAGTTGATAAAATACACTAATGACAGCAAAAAGTTTGAGTGTACAACATTTAGTTAAGGTGTGAGAGCCAAAATGAACTTTGTATTGCTTTAAATGCACTTTCAGCCCGAATGTACACTTCAGATGAAACTGTCAAAATCTTCAAAATGAGCAAAAGCACAATGAAATTAATGCTGGAATCATCTTCAAGTTGCTAAAATACACTAATGACAGCAAAAAGTTTGAGTCTACAACATTTAGTTAAGGTGTGAGAGCCAAAATGAACTTTTTATTGCTGTAAACGCGTTTTCAGCACCTGAATGTACACTTCAGGTGAAACTGTCAAAATCTTCAAAATGAGCAAAAGCACGATGAAATTAATGCTGGAATCATCTTCAAGTTGCTAAAATACACTAATGACAGCAAAAAGTTTGAGTCTACAACATTTAGTTAAGGTGTGAGAGCCAAAATGAACTTTGTATTGCTTTAAATGCACTTTCAGCCCGAATGTACACTTCAGATGAAACTGTCAAAATCTTCAAAATGAGCAAAAGCACAATGAAATTAATGCTGGAATCATCTTCAAGTTGCTAAAATACACTAATGACAGCAAAAAATTTGTGTCTACAACATTTAGTTAAGGTGTGAGAGCCTAAATGAACTTTGTATTGCTGTAAACGCGTTTTCAGCACCTGATTGTACACTTCAGGTGAAACTGTCAAAATCTTCAAAATGAGCAAAAGCACAATGAAATTAATGCGGGAATCATCTTCAAGTTGCTAAAATACACTAATGACAGCAAAAAGTTTGAGTCTACAACATTTAGTTAAGGTGTGACAGCCAAAATGAACTTTGTATTGCTGTAAACGCGTTTTCAGCACCTGATTGTACACTTCAGGTGAAACTGTCAAAATCTTCAAAATGAGCAAAAGCACAATGAAATTAATGCTGGAATCATCTTCAAGTTGCTAAAATACACTAATGACAGCAAAAAGTTTGAGTCTACAATATTTAGTTAAGGTGTGAGAGCCAAAATGAACTTTGTATTGCTTTAAAATTCATTTTCAGCCCGATTGTACACTTCAGGTGAAACTGTCAAAATCTTCAAAATGAGCAAAAGCACAATGAAATTAATGTTGGAATCATCTTCAAGTTGCTAAAATACACTAATGACAGCAAAAAGTTTGAGTCTACAACATTTAGTTGAGGTGTGAGAGCCTAAATGAACTTTTTATTGCTTTAAACGCGTTTTCAGCCCTTGATTGTACAATTTAGGTGAAACTGTCAAAATCTTCAAAATGAGCAAAAGCACAATTAAATTAATGTTGGAATCATCTTCAAGTTGCTAAAATACACTAAAGACAGCAAAGAGTTTGAGTCTACAACATTTAGTTAAGGTGTGAGAGCCTAAATTAACTTTTTATTGCTTTAAACGTGTTTTCAGCCCTTGATTGTACACTTCAGGTGAAAGTGTCAAAATCTTCAAAATGAGCAAAAGCACAATGAAATTAATGCTGGAATCATCTTCAAGTTGCTAAAATACACTAATGAAAGCAAAGAGTTTGAGTCTACAACATTTAGTTAAGGTGTGAGAGCCTAAATTAACTTTTTATTGCTTTAAACGTGTTTTCAGCCCTTGATTGTACAATTCAGGTGAAACTGTCAAAATCTTCAAAATGAGCAAAAGCACAATGAAATTAATGCTGGAATCATCTTCAAGTTGCTAAAATACACTAATGACAGCAAAAATTTGTGTCTACAACATTTAGTTAAGGTGTGAGAGCCTAAATGAACTTTGTATTGCTGTAAACGCGTTTTCAGCACCTGATTGTACACTTCAGGTGAAACTGTCAAAATCTTCAAAATGAGCAAAAGCACAATGAAATTAATGCGGGAATCATCTTCAAGTTGCTAAAATACACTAATGACAGCAAAAAGTTTGAGTCTACAACATTTAGTTAAGGTGTGACAGCCAAAATGAACTTTGTATTGCTGTAAACGCGTTTTCAGCACCTGATTGTACACTTCAGGTGAAACTGTCAAAATCTTCTAAATGAGCAAAAGCACAATGAAATTAATGCTGGAATCATCTTCAAGTTGCTAAAATACACTAATGACAGCAAAAAGTTTGAGTCTACAACATTTAGTTGAGGTGTGAGAGCCTAAATGAACTTTTTATTGCTTTAAACGCATTTTCAGCCCTTGATTGTACAATTCAGGTGAAACTGTCAAAATCTTCAAAATGAGCAAAAGCACAATGAAATTAATGCTGGAATCATCTTCAAGTTGCTAAAATACACTATTGACAGCAAAAAGTTTGAGTCTACAACATTTAGTTAAGGTGTGAGAGCCAAAATTAACTTTGTATTGCTTTAAATGCATTTTCAGCCCGATTGGACACTTCAGGTGAAACTGTCAAAATCTTCAAAATGAGCAAAAGCACAATGAAATTAATGCTGGAATCATCTTCAAGTTGCTAAAATACACTAATGACAGCAAAAAGTTTGAGTCTACAACATTTAGTTAAGGTGTGAGAGTCAAAATGAACTTTTTATTGCTTTAAACGCGTTTTCAGCCCCTAATTGTACACTTCAGGTGAAAATGTCAAAATCTTCAAAATGAGCAAAAGCACAATGAAATTAATGCTTGAATCATCTTCATTTTGCTAAAATACACTAATGACAGCAAAAAGTTTGAGTCTACAACATTTAGTTAAGGTGTGAGAGCCAAAATTAACTTTGTATTGCTTTAAAATTCATTTTCAGCCCGATTGTACACTTCAGGTGAAACTGTCAAAATCTTCAAAATGAGCAAAAGCACAATGAAATTAATGTTAGAATCATCTTCAAGTTGCTAAAATACACTAATGACAGCAAAAAGTTTGAGTCTACAATATTTAGTTAAGGTGTGAGAGCCAAAATGAACTTTGTATTGCTTTAAAATTCATTTTCAGCCCGATTGTACACTTCAGGTGAAACTGTCAAAATCTTAAAAATGAGCAAAAGCACAATGAAATTAATGTTGGAATCATCTTCAAGTTGCTAAAATACACTAATGACAGCAAAAAGTTTGAGTCTACAACATTTAGTTAAGTTGTGAGAGCCTAAATTAACTTTTTATTGCTTTAAACGCGTTTTCAGCCTTAGATTGTACACTTCAGGTGAAACTGTCAAAATCTTCAAAATGTGCAAAAGCACAATGAAATTAATGATGGAATCATCTTCAAGTTTCTAAAATACACTAATGACAGCAAAAAGTTTGAGTCTACAACATTTAGTTAAGGTGTGAGAGCCAAAATGAACTTTGTATTGCTTTAAATGCATTTTCAGCCCGATTGGACACTTCAGGTGAAACTGTCAAAATCTTCAAAATGAGCAAAAGCAAAATTAAATTAATGCTGGAATCATCTTCAAGTTGCTAAAATACACTAATGACAGTAAAAAGTTTAAGTCTACAACATTTAGTTAAGGTGTGAGAGCCAAAATGAACGTTGTATTGCTTTAAATGCATTTTCAGCCCGAATGTACACTTCAGGTGAAACTGTCAAATTCTTCAAAATGAGCAAAAGCACAATGAAATTAATGCTGGAAACATCTTCAAGTTGCTAAAATACACTAATGACAGCAACAAGTTTGAGTCTACAACATTTAGTTAAGGTGTGAGAGCCAAAATGAACTTTGTATTGCTGTAAACGCGTTTTCAGCACCTGATTGTACACTTCAGGTGAAACTGTCAAAATATTCAAAATGAGCAAAAGCACAATGAAATTAATGCTGGAATCATCTTCAAGTTGCTAAAATACACTAATGACAGAAAAAAGTTTGAGTTTACAACATTTAGTTAAGGTGTGAGAGCCAAAATGAACTTTGTATTGCTGTAAACGCGTTTTCAGCACCTGAATGTACACTTCAGGTGAAACTGTCAAAATCTTCAAAATGAGCAAAAGCACAATTAAATTAATGTTGGAATCATCTTCAAGTTGCTAAAATACACTAATGACAGCAAAGAGTTTGAGTCTACAACATTTAATTAAGGTGTGAGAGCCTAAATTAACATTTTATTGCTTTAAACGCGTTTTCAGCCCTTGATTGTACACTTCAGGTGAAAGTGTCAAAATATTCAAAATGAGCAAAAGCACAATGAAATTAATGCTGGAATCATCTTCAAGTTGCTAAAATACACTAATGACAGCAAAAAGTTTGAGTGTACAACATTTAGTTAAGGTGTGAGAGCCAAAATGAACTTTGTATTGCTTGAAATGCACTTTCAGCCCGAATGTACACTTCAGATGAAACTGTCAAAATCTTCAAAATGAGCAAAAGCACAATGAAATTAATGCTGGAATCATCTTCAAGTTGCTAAAATACACTAATGACAGCAAAAAGTTTGAGTCTACAACATTTAGTTAAGGTGTGAGAGCCTAAATGAACTTTGTATTGCTGTAAACGCGTTTTCAGCACCTGATTGTAAACTTCAGGTGAAACTGTCAAAATCTTCAAAATGAGCAAAAGCACAATGAAATTAATGCTGGAATCATCTTCAAGTTGCTAAAATACACTAATGACAGCAAAAAGTTTGAGTCTACAACATTTAGTTAAGGTGTGAGAGTCAAAATGAACTTTGTATTGCTTTAAATGCATTTTCAGCCCGATAGTACACTTCAGGTGAAACTGTCAAAATCTTCAAAATGAGCAAAAGCACAATTAAATTAATGATGGAATCATCTTCAAGTTGCTAAAATACACTAATGACAGCAAAAAGTTTGAGTCTACAACATTTAGTTAAGGTGTGAGAGCCAAAATGAACTTTGTATTGCTGTAAACGCGTTTTCAGCACCTGATTGTACACTTCAGGTGAAACTGTCAAAATCTTCAAAATGAGCAAAAGCACAATGAAATTAATAATGGAATCATATTCAAGTTGCTAAAATACACTAATGACAGCAAAAAGTTTGAGTCTACAACATTTAGTTAAGGTGTGAGAGCCAAAATGAACTTTGTATTGCTGTAAACGCGTTTTCAGCACCTGATTGTACACTTCAGGTGAAACTGTCAAAATATTCAAAATGAGCAAAAGCACAATGAAATTAATGCTGGAATCATCTTCAAGTTGCTAAAATACACTAATGACAGCAAAAAGTTTGAGTCTACAACATTTAGTTAAGGTGTGAGAGCCAAAATTAACTTTGTATTGCTTTAAACGTGTTTTCAGCCCCTGATTGTACACTTCAGGTGAAACTGTCAAAATCTTCAAAATGAGCAAAAGCACAATGAAATTAATGCTGGAATCATCTTCAAGTTGCTAAAATACACTAATGACAGCAAAAAATTTGAGTCTAAAACATTTAGTTAAGGTGTGAGAGCCTAAATGAACTTTGTATTGCTGTAAACGCGTTTTCAGCACCTGATTGTACACTTCAGGTGAAACTGTCAAAATCTTCAAAATGAGCAAAAGCACAATGAAATTAATGCTGGAATCATCTTCAAATTGCTAAAATACACTAATGACAGCAAAAAGTTTGAGTCTACAACATTTAGTTAAGGTGTGACAGCCAAAATGAACTTTGTATTGCTGTAAACGCGTTTTCAGCACCTGATTGTACACTTCAGGTGAAACTGTCAAAATCTTCTAAATGAGCAAAAGCACAATGAAATTAATGCTGGAATCATCTTCAAGTTGCTAAAATACACTAATGACAGCAAAAAGTTTGAGTCTACAACATTTAGTTGAGGTGTGAGAGCCTAAATGAACTTTTTATTGCTTTAAACGCATTTTCAGCCCTTGATTGTACAATTCAGGTGAAACTGTCAAAATCTTCAAAATGAGCAAAAGCACAATGAAATTAATGCTGGAATCATCTTCAAGTTGCTAAAATACACTATTGACAGCAAAAAGTTTGAGTCTACAACATTTAGTTAAGGTGTGAGAGCCAAAATTAACTTTGTATTGCTTTAAATGCATTTTCAGCCCGATTGGACACTTCAGGTGAAACTGTCAAAATCTTCAAAATGAGCAAAAGCACAATGAAATTAATGCTGGAATCATCTTCAAGTTGCTAAAATACACTAATGACAGCAAAAAGTTTGAGTCTACAACATTTAGTTAAGGTGTGAGAGTCAAAATGAACTTTTTATTGCTTTAAACGCGTTTTCAGCCCCTAATTGTACACTTCAGGTGAAAATGTCAAAATCTTCAAAATGAGCAAAAGCACAATGAAATTAATGCTTGAATCATCTTCATTTTGCTAAAATACACTAATGACAGCAAAAAGTTTGAGTCTACAACATTTAGTTAAGGTGTGAGAGCCAAAATTAACTTTGTATTGCTTTAAAATTCATTTTCAGCCCGATTGTACACTTCAGGTGAAACTGTCAAAATCTTCAAAATGAGCAAAAGCACAATGAAATTAATGTTAGAATCATCTTCAAGTTGCTAAAATACACTAATGACAGCAAAAAGTTTGAGTCTACAATATTTAGTTAAGGTGTGAGAGCCAAAATGAACTTTGTATTGCTTTAAAATTCATTTTCAGCCCGATTGTACACTTCAGGTGAAACTGTCAAAATCTTAAAAATGAGCAAAAGCACAATGAAATTAATGTTGGAATCATCTTCAAGTTGCTAAAATACACTAATGACAGCAAAAAGTTTGAGTCTACAACATTTAGTTAAGTTGTGAGAGCCTAAATTAACTTTTTATTGCTTTAAACGCGTTTTCAGCCTTAGATTGTACACTTCAGGTGAAACTGTCAAAATCTTCAAAATGTGCAAAAGCACAATGAAATTAATGATGGAATCATCTTCAAGTTTCTAAAATACACTAATGACAGCAAAAAGTTTGAGTCTACAACATTTAGTTAAGGTGTGAGAGCCAAAATGAACTTTGTATTGCTTTAAATGCATTTTCAGCCCGATTGGACACTTCAGGTGAAACTGTCAAAATCTTCAAAATGAGCAAAAGCAAAATTAAATTAATGCTGGAATCATCTTCAAGTTGCTAAAATACACTAATGACAGTAAAAAGTTTAAGTCTACAACATTTAGTTAAGGTGTGAGAGCCAAAATGAACGTTGTATTGCTTTAAATGCATTTTCAGCCCGAATGTACACTTCAGGTGAAACTGTCAAATTCTTCAAAATGAGCAAAAGCACAATGAAATTAATGCTGGAAACATCTTCAAGTTGCTAAAATACACTAATGACAGCAACAAGTTTGAGTCTACAACATTTAGTTAAGGTGTGAGAGCCAAAATGAACTTTGTATTGCTGTAAACGCGTTTTCAGCACCTGATTGTACACTTCAGGTGAAACTGTCAAAATATTCAAAATGAGCAAAAGCACAATGAAATTAATGCTGGAATCATCTTCAAGTTGCTAAAATACACTAATGACAGAAAAAAGTTTGAGTTTACAACATTTAGTTAAGGTGTGAGAGCCAAAATGAACTTTGTATTGCTGTAAACGCGTTTTCAGCACCTGAATGTACACTTCAGGTGAAACTGTCAAAATCTTCAAAATGAGCAAAAGCACAATTAAATTAATGTTGGAATCATCTTCAAGTTGCTAAAATACACTAATGACAGCAAAGAGTTTGAGTCTACAACATTTAATTAAGGTGTGAGAGCCTAAATTAACATTTTATTGCTTTAAACGCGTTTTCAGCCCTTGATTGTACACTTCAGGTGAAAGTGTCAAAATATTCAAAATGAGCAAAAGCACAATGAAATTAATGCTGGAATCATCTTCAAGTTGCTAAAATACACTAATGACAGCAAAAAGTTTGAGTGTACAACATTTAGTTAAGGTGTGAGAGCCAAAATGAACTTTGTATTGCTTGAAATGCACTTTCAGCCCGAATGTACACTTCAGATGAAACTGTCAAAATCTTCAAAATGAGCAAAAGCACAATGAAATTAATGCTGGAATCATCTTCAAGTTGCTAAAATACACTAATGACAGCAAAAAGTTTGAGTCTACAACATTTAGTTAAGGTGTGAGAGCCTAAATGAACTTTGTATTGCTGTAAACGCGTTTTCAGCACCTGATTGTAAACTTCAGGTGAAACTGTCAAAATCTTCAAAATGAGCAAAAGCACAATGAAATTAATGCTGGAATCATCTTCAAGTTGCTAAAATACACTAATGACAGCAAAAAGTTTGAGTCTACAACATTTAGTTAAGGTGTGAGAGTCAAAATGAACTTTGTATTGCTTTAAATGCATTTTCAGCCCGATAGTACACTTCAGGTGAAACTGTCAAAATCTTCAAAATGAGCAAAAGCACAATTAAATTAATGATGGAATCATCTTCAAGTTGCTAAAATACACTAATGACAGCAAAAAGTTTGAGTCTACAACATTTAGTTAAGGTGTGAGAGCCAAAATGAACTTTGTATTGCTGTAAACGCGTTTTCAGCACCTGATTGTACACTTCAGGTGAAACTGTCAAAATCTTCAAAATGAGCAAAAGCACAATGAAATTAATAATGGAATCATATTCAAGTTGCTAAAATACACTAATGACAGCAAAAAGTTTGAGTCTACAACATTTAGTTAAGGTGTGAGAGCCAAAATGAACTTTGTATTGCTGTAAACGCGTTTTCAGCACCTGAATGTACACTTCAGGTGAAACTGTCAAAATCTTCAAAATGAGCAAAAGCACAATTAAATTAATGTTGGAATCATCTTCAAGTTGCTAAAATACACTAATGACAGCAAAGAGTTTGAGTCTACAACATTTAGTTAAGGTGTGAGAGCCTAAATTAACTTTTTATTGCTTTAAACGCGTTTTCAGCCCTTGATTGTACATTTCAGGTGAAAGTGTCAAAATCTTCAAAATGAGCAAAAGCACAATGAAATTAATGCTGGAATCATCTTCAAGTTGCTAAAATACACTAATGACAGCAAAAAGTTTGAGTGTACAACATTTAGTTAAGGTGTGAGAGCCAAAATGAACTTTGTATTGCTTTAAATGCACTTTCAGCCCGAATGTACACTTCAGATGAAACTGTCAAAATCTTCAAAATGAGCAAAAGCACAATGAAATTAATGCTGGAATAATCTTCAAGTTGCTAAAATACACTAATGACAGCAAAAAGTTTGAGTCTACAACATTTAGTTAAGGTGTGAGAGCCTAAATGAACTTTGTATTGCTGTAAACGCGTTTTCAGCACCTGATTGTAAACTTCAGGTGAAACTGTCAAAATCTTCAAAATGAGCAAAAGCACAATGAAATTAATGCTGGAATCATCTTCAAGTTGCTAAAATACACTAATGACAGCAAAAAGTTTGAGTCTACAACATTTAGTTAAGGTGTGAGAGTCAAAATGAACTTTGTATTGCTTTAAATGCATTTTCAGCCCGATAGTACACTTCAGGTGAAACTGTCAAAATCTTCAAAATGAGCAAAAGCACAATTAAATTAATGATGGAATCATCTTCAAGTTGCTAAAATACACTAATGACAGCAAAAAGTTTGAGTCTACAACATTTAGTTAAGGTGTGAGAGCCAAAATGAACTTTGTATTGCTGTAAACGCGTTTTCAGCACCTGATTGTACACTTCAGGTGAAACTGTCAAAATCTTCAAAATGAGCAAAAGCACAATGAAATTAATAATGGAATCATATTCAAGTTGCTAAAATACACTAATGACAGCAAAAAGTTTGAGTCTACAACATTTAGTTAAGGTGTGAGAGCCAAAATGAACTTTGTATTGCTGTAAACGCGTTTTCAGCACCTGAATGTACACTTCAGGTGAAACTGTCAAAATCTTCAAAATGAGCAGAAGCACAATTAAATTAATAATGGAATCATCTTCAAGTTGCTAAAATACACTAATGACAGCAAAGAGTTTGAGTCTACAACATTTAGTTAAGTTGTGAGAGCCTAAATTAACTTTTTATTGCTTTAAACGCGTTTTCAGCCCTTGTTTGTTCACTTCAGGTGAAACTGTCAAAATCTTCAAAATGAGCAAAAGCACAATGAAATTAATGCTGGAATCATCTTCAAGTTGCTAAAATACACTAATGACAGCAACAAGTTTGAGTCTACAACATTTAGTTAAGGTGTGAGAGCCAAAATGAACGTTGTATTGCTTTAAATGCATTTTCAGCCCGAATGTACACTTCAGGTGAAACTGTCAAATTCTTCAAAATGAGCAAAAGCACAATGAAATTAATTCTGGAAACATCTTCAAGTTGCTAAAATACACTAATGACAGCAACAAGTTTGAGTCTACAACATTTAGTTAAGGTGTGAAAGCCAAAATGAACTTTGTATTGCTGTAAACGCGTTTTCAGCACCTGATTGTACACTTCAGGTGAAACTGTCAAAATATTCAAAATGAGCAAAAGCACAATGAAATTAATGCTGGAATCATCTTCAAGTTGCTAAAATACACTAATGACAGCAAAAAGTTTGAGTCTACAACATTTAGTTAAGGTGTGAGAGCCAAAATTAACTTTGTATTGCTTTAAACGTGTTTTCAGCCCCTGATTGTACACTTCAGGTGAAACTGTCAAAATCTTCAAAATGAGCAAAAGCACAATGAAATTAATGCTGGAATCATCTTCAAGTTGCTAAAATACACTAATGACAGCAAAAAATTTGAGTCTAAAACATTTAGTTAAGGTGTGAGAGCCTAAATGAACTTTGTATTGCTGTAAACGCGTTTTCAGCACCTGATTGTACACTTCAGGTGAAACTGTCAAAATCTTCAAAATGAGCAAAAGCACAATGAAATTAATGCTGGAATCATCTTCAAATTGCTAAAATACACTAATGACAGCAAAAAGTTTGAGTCTACAACATTTAGTTAAGGTGTGACAGCCAAAATGAACTTTGTATTGCTGTAAACGCGTTTTCAGCACCTGATTGTACACTTCAGGTGAAACTGTCAAAATCTTCAAAATGAGGAAAAGCACAATGAAATTAATGCTGGAATCATCTTCAAGTTGCTAAAATACACTAATGACAGCAAAAAGTTTGAGTCTACAATATTTAGTTAAGGTGTGAGAGCCAAAATGAACTTTGTATTGCTTTAAAATTCATTTTCAGCCCGATTGTACACTTCAGGTGAAACTGTCAAAATCTTCAAAATGAGCAAAAGCACAATGAAATTAATGTTGGAATCATCTTCAAGTTGCTAAAATACACTAATGACAGCAAAAAGTTTGAGTCTACAACATTTAGTTGAGGTGTGAGAGCCTAAATGAACTTTTTATTGCTTTAAACGCGTTTTCAGCCCTTGATTGTACAATTTAGGTGAAACTGTCAAAATCTTCAAAATGAGCAAAAGCACAATTAAATTAATGTTGGAATCATCTTCAAGTTGCTAAAATACACTAAAGACAGCAAAGAGTTTGAGTCTACAACATTTAGTTAAGGTGTGAGAGCCTAAATTAACTTTTTATTGCTTTAAACGTGTTTTCAGCCCTTGATTGTACACTTCAGGTGAAAGTGTCAAAATCTTCAAAATGAGCAAAAGCACAATGAAATTAATGCTGGAATCATCTTCAAGTTGCTAAAATACACTAATGACAGCAAAGAGTTTGAGTCTACAACATTTAGTTAAGGTGTGAGAGCCTAAATTAACTTTTTATTGCTTTAAACGTGTTTTCAGCCCTTGATTGTACAATTCAGGTGAAACTGTCAAAATCTTCAAAATGAGCAAAAGCACAATGAAATTAATGCTGGAATCATCTTCAAGTTGATAAAATACACTAATGACAGCAAAAAGTTTGAGTGTACAACATTTAGTTAAGGTGTGAGAGCCAAAATGAACTTTGTATTGCTTTAAATGCACTTTCAGCCCGAATGTACACTTCAGATGAAACTGTCAAAATCTTCAAAATGAGCAAAAGCACAATGAAATTAATGCTGGAATCATCTTCAAGTTGCTAAAATACACTAATGACAGCAAAAAGTTTGAGTCTACAACATTTAGTTAAGGTGTGAGAGCCAAAATGAACTTTTTATTGCTGTAAACGCGTTTTCAGCACCTGAATGTACACTTCAGGTGAAACTGTCAAAATCTTCAAAATGAGCAAAAGCACGATGAAATTAATGCTGGAATCATCTTCAAGTTGCTAAAATACACTAATGACAGCAAAAAGTTTGAGTCTACAACATTTAGTTAAGGTGTGAGAGCCAAAATGAACTTTGTATTGCTTTAAATGCACTTTCAGCCCGAATGTACACTTCAGATGAAACTGTCAACATCTTCAAAATGAGCAAAAGCACAATGAAATTAATGCTGGAATCATCTTCAAGTTGCTAAAATACACTAATGACAGCAAAAAATTTGTGTCTACAACATTTAGTTAAGGTGTGAGAGCCTAAATGAACTTTGTATTGCTGTAAACGCGTTTTCAGCACCTGATTGTACACTTCAGGTGAAACTGTCAAAATCTTCAAAATGAGCAAAAGCACAATGAAATTAATGCGGGAATCATCTTCAAGTTGCTAAAATACACTAATGACAGCAAAAAGTTTGAGTCTACAACATTTAGTTAAGGTGTGACAGCCAAAATGAACTTTGTATTGCTGTAAACGCGTTTTCAGCACCTGATTGTACACTTCAGGTGAAACTGTCAAAATCTTCAAAATGAGCAAAAGCACAATGAAATTAATGCTGGAATCATCTTCAAGTTGCTAAAATACACTAATGACAGCAAAAAGTTTGAGTCTACAATATTTAGTTAAGGTGTGAGAGCCAAAATGAACTTTGTATTGCTTTAAAATTCATTTTCAGCCCGATTGTACACTTCAGGTGAAACTGTCAAAATCTTCAAAATGAGCAAAAGCACAATGAAATTAATGTTGGAATCATCTTCAAGTTGCTAAAATACACTAATGACAGCAAAAAGTTTGAGTCTACAACATTTAGTTGAGGTGTGAGAGCCTAAATGAACTTTTTATTGCTTTAAACGCGTTTTCAGCCCTTGATTGTACAATTTAGGTGAAACTGTCAAAATCTTCAAAATGAGCAAAAGCACAATTAAATTAATGTTGGAATCATCTTCAAGTTGCTAAAATACACTAAAGACAGCAAAGAGTTTGAGTCTACAACATTTAGTTAAGGTGTGAGAGCCTAAATTAACTTTTTATTGCTTTAAACGTGTTTTCAGCCCTTGATTGTACACTTCAGGTGAAAGTGTCAAAATCTTCAAAATGAGCAAAAGCACAATGAAATTAATGCTGGAATCATCTTCAAGTTGCTAAAATACACTAATGACAGCAAAGAGTTTGAGTCTACAACATTTAGTTAAGGTGTGAGAGCCAAAATGAACTTTGTATTGCTGTAAACGCGTTTTCAGCACCTGATTGTACACTTCAGGTGAAACTGTCAAAATATTCAAAATGAGCAAAAGCACAATGAAATTAATGCTGGAATCATCTTCAAGTTGCTAAAATACACTAATGACAGAAAAAAGTTTGAGTTTACAACATTTAGTTAAGGTGTGAGAGCCAAAATGAACTTTGTATTGCTGTAAACGCGTTTTCAGCACCTGAATGTACACTTCAGGTGAAACTGTCAAAATCTTCAAAATGAGCAAAAGCACAATTAAATTAATGTTGGAATCATCTTCAAGTTGCTAAAATACACTAATGACAGCAAAGAGTTTGAGTCTACAACATTTAATTAAGGTGTGAGAGCCTAAATTAACATTTTATTGCTTTAAACGCGTTTTCAGCCCTTGATTGTACACTTCAGGTGAAAGTGTCAAAATATTCAAAATGAGCAAAAGCACAATGAAATTAATGCTGGAATCATCTTCAAGTTGCTAAAATACACTAATGACAGCAAAAAGTTTGAGTGTACAACATTTAGTTAAGGTGTGAGAGCCAAAATGAACTTTGTATTGCTTGAAATGCACTTTCAGCCCGAATGTACACTTCAGATGAAACTGTCAAAATCTTCAAAATGAGCAAAAGCACAATGAAATTAATGCTGGAATCATCTTCAAGTTGCTAAAATACACTAATGACAGCAAAAAGTTTGAGTCTACAACATTTAGTTAAGGTGTGAGAGCCTAAATGAACTTTGTATTGCTGTAAACGCGTTTTCAGCACCTGATTGTAAACTTCAGGTGAAACTGTCAAAATCTTCAAAATGAGCAAAAGCACAATGAAATTAATGCTGGAATCATCTTCAAGTTGCTAAAATACACTAATGACAGCAAAAAGTTTGAGTCTACAACATTTAGTTAAGGTGTGAGAGTCAAAATGAACTTTGTATTGCTTTAAATGCATTTTCAGCCCGATAGTACACTTCAGGTGAAACTGTCAAAATCTTCAAAATGAGCAAAAGCACAATTAAATTAATGATGGAATCATCTTCAAGTTGCTAAAATACACTAATGACAGCAAAAAGTTTGAGTCTACAACATTTAGTTAAGGTGTGAGAGCCAAAATGAACTTTGTATTGCTGTAAACGCGTTTTCAGCACCTGATTGTACACTTCAGGTGAAACTGTCAAAATCTTCAAAATGAGCAAAAGCACAATGAAATTAATAATGGAATCATATTCAAGTTGCTAAAATACACTAATGACAGCAAAAAGTTTGAGTCTACAACATTTAGTTAAGGTGTGAGAGCCAAAATGAACTTTGTATTGCTGTAAACGCGTTTTCAGCACCTGAATGTACACTTCAGGTGAAACTGTCAAAATCTTCAAAATGAGCAAAAGCACAATTAAATTAATGTTGGAATCATCTTCAAGTTGCTAAAATACACTAATGACAGCAAAGAGTTTGAGTCTACAACATTTAGTTAAGGTGTGAGAGCCTAAATTAACTTTTTATTGCTTTAAACGCGTTTTCAGCCCTTGATTGTACATTTCAGGTGAAAGTGTCAAAATCTTCAAAATGAGCAAAAGCACAATGAAATTAATGCTGGAATCATCTTCAAGTTGCTAAAATACACTAATGACAGCAAAAAGTTTGAGTGTACAACATTTAGTTAAGGTGTGAGAGCCAAAATGAACTTTGTATTGCTTTAAATGCACTTTCAGCCCGAATGTACACTTCAGATGAAACTGTCAAAATCTTCAAAATGAGCAAAAGCACAATGAAATTAATGCTGGAATAATCTTCAAGTTGCTAAAATACACTAATGACAGCAAAAAGTTTGAGTCTACAACATTTAGTTAAGGTGTGAGAGCCTAAATGAACTTTGTATTGCTGTAAACGCGTTTTCAGCACCTGATTGTAAACTTCAGGTGAAACTGTCAAAATCTTCAAAATGAGCAAAAGCACAATGAAATTAATGCTGGAATCATCTTCAAGTTGCTAAAATACACTAATGACAGCAAAAAGTTTGAGTCTACAACATTTAGTTAAGGTGTGAGAGTCAAAATGAACTTTGTATTGCTTTAAATGCATTTTCAGCCCGATAGTACACTTCAGGTGAAACTGTCAAAATCTTCAAAATGAGCAAAAGCACAATTAAATTAATGATGGAATCATCTTCAAGTTGCTAAAATACACTAATGACAGCAAAAAGTTTGAGTCTACAACATTTAGTTAAGGTGTGAGAGCCAAAATGAACTTTGTATTGCTGTAAACGCGTTTTCAGCACCTGATTGTACACTTCAGGTGAAACTGTCAAAATCTTCAAAATGAGCAAAAGCACAATGAAATTAATAATGGAATCATATTCAAGTTGCTAAAATACACTAATGACAGCAAAAAGTTTGAGTCTACAACATTTAGTTAAGGTGTGAGAGCCAAAATGAACTTTGTATTGCTGTAAACGCGTTTTCAGCACCTGAATGTACACTTCAGGTGAAACTGTCAAAATCTTCAAAATGAGCAGAAGCACAATTAAATTAATAATGGAATCATCTTCAAGTTGCTAAAATACACTAATGACAGCAAAGAGTTTGAGTCTACAACATTTAGTTAAGTTGTGAGAGCCTAAATTAACTTTTTATTGCTTTAAACGCGTTTTCAGCCCTTGATTGTACATTTCAGGTGAAAGTGTCAAAATCTTCAAAATGAGCAAAAGCACAATGAAATTAATGCTGGAATCATCTTCAAGTTGCTAAAATACACTAATGACAGCAAAAAGTTTGAGTCTACAACATTTAGTTGAGGTGTGAGAGCCTAAATGAACTTTTTATTGCTTTAAACGCGTTTTCAGCCCTTGATTGTACAATTCAGGTGAAACTGTCAAAATCTTCAACATGAGCAAAAGCACAATGAAATTAATGCTGGAATCATATTCAAGTTGCTAAAATACACTAATGACAGCAACAATTTTGAGTCTACAACATTTAGTTAAGGTGTGAGAGCCTAAATGAACTTTGTATTGCTGTAAACGCGTTTTCAGCACCTGATTGTACACTTCAGGTGAAACTGTCAAAATCTTAAAAATGAGCAAAAGCACAATGAAATTAATGCTGGAATCATCTTCAAGTTGCTAAAATACACTAATGACAGCAACAAGTTTGAGTCTACAACATTTAGTTAAGGTGTGAGAGCCAAAATTAACTTTGTATTGCTTTAAATGCATTTTCAGCCCGATTGGACACTTCAGGTGAAACTGTCAAAATCTTCAAAATGAGCAAAAGCACAATGAAATTAATGCTGGAATCATCTTCAAGTTGCTAAAATACACTAATGACAGCAAAAAGTTTGAGTCTACAACATTTAGTTAAGGTGTGAGAGTCAAAATGAACTTTTTATTGCTTTAAACGCGTTTTCAGCCCCTAATTGTACACTTCAGGTGAAAATGTCAAAATCTTCAAAATGAGCAAAAGCACAATGAAATTAATGCTTGAATCATCTTCATTTTGCTAAAATACACTAATGACAGCAAAAAGTTTGAGTCTACAACATTTAGTTAAGGTGTGAGAGCCAAAATTAACTTTGTATTGCTTTAAAATTCATTTTCAGCCCGATTGTACACTTCAGGTGAAACTGTCAAAATCTTAAAAATGAGCAAAAGCACAATGAAATTAATGTTGGAATCATCTTCAAGTTGCTAAAATACACTAATGACAGCAAAAAGTTTGAGTCTACAACATTTAGTTAAGTTGTGAGAGCCTAAATTAACTTTTTATTGCTTTAAACGCGTTTTCAGCCCTTGATTGTACACTTCAGGTGAAACTGTCAAAATCTTCAAAATGAGCAAAAGCACAATGAAATTAATGATGGAATCATCTTCAAGTTTCTAAAATACACTAATGACAGCAAAAAGTTTGAGTCTACAACATTTAGTTAAGGTGTGAGAGCCAAAATGAACTTTGTATTGCTTTAAATGCATTTTCAGCCCGATTGGACACTTCAGGTGAAACTGTCAAAATCTTCAAAATGAGCAAAAGCAAAATTAAATTAATGCTGGAATCATCTTCAAGTTGCTAAAATACACTAATGACAGTAAAAAGTTTAAGTCTACAACATTTAGTTAAGGTGTGAGAGCCAAAATGAACGTTGTATTGCTTTAAATGCATTTTCAGCCCGAATGTACACTTCAGGTGAAACTGTCAAATTCTTCAAAATGAGCAAAAGCACAATGAAATTAATGCTGGAAACATCTTCAAGTTGCTAAAATACACTAATGACAGCAACAAGTTTGAGTCTACAACATTTAGTTAAGGTGTGAGAGCCAAAATGAACTTTGTATTGCTGTAAACGCGTTTTCAGCACCTGATTGTACACTTCAGGTGAAACTGTCAAAATATTCAAAATGAGCAAAAGCACAATTAAATTAATGTTGGAATCATCTTCAAGTTGCTAAAATACACTAATGACAGCAAAGAGTTTGAGTCTACAACATTTAATTAAGGTGTGAGAGCCTAAATTAACATTTTATTGCTTTAAACGCGTTTTCAGCCCTTGATTGTACACTTCAGGTGAAAGTGTCAAAATCTTCAAAATGAGCAAAAGCACAATGAAATTAATGCTGGAATCATCTTCAAGTTGCTAAAATACACTAATGACAGCAAAAAGTTTGAGTGTACAACATTTAGTTAAGGTGTGAGAGCCAAAATGAACTTTGTATTGCTTGAAATGCACTTTCAGCCCGAATGTACACTTCAGATGAAACTGTCAAAATCTTCAAAATGAGCAAAAGCACAATGAAATTAATGCTGGAATCATCTTCAAGTTGCTAAAATACACTAATGACAGCAAAAAGTTTGAGTCTACAACATTTAGTTAAGGTGTGAGAGCCTAAATGAACTTTGTATTGCTGTAAACGCGTTTTCAGCACCTGATTGTAAACTTCAGGTGAAACTGTCAAAATCTTCAAAATGAGCAAAAGCACAATGAAATTAATGCTGGAATCATCTTCAAGTTGCTAAAATACACTAATGACAGCAAAAAGTTTGAGTCTACAACATTTAGTTAAGGTGTGAGAGTCAAAATGAACTTTGTATTGCTTTAAATGCATTTTCAGCCCGATAGTACACTTCAGGTGAAACTGTCAAAATCTTCAAAATGAGCAAAAGCACAATTAAATTAATGATGGAATCATCTTCAAGTTGCTAAAATACACTAATGACAGCAACAAGTTTGAGTTTACAACATTTAGTTAAGGTGTGAGAGCCAAAATGAACTTTGTATTGCTGTAAACGCGTTTTCAGCACCTGAATGTACACTTCAGGTGAAACTGTCAAAATCTTCAAAATGAGCAAAAGCACAATTAAATTAATGTTGGAATCATCTTCAAGTTGCTAAAATACACTAACGACAGCAAAGAGTTTGAGTCTACAACATTTAGTTAAGGTGTGAGAGCCTAAATTAACTTTTTATTGCTTTAAACGCGTTTTCAGCCCTTGATTGTACACTTCAGGTGAAACTGTCAAAATCTTCAAAATGAGCAAAAGCACAATGAAATTAATGTTGGAATCATCTTCAAGTTGCTAAAATACACTAATGACAGCAAAAAGTTTGAGTCTACAATATTTAGTTAAGGTGTGAGAGCCAAAATGAACTTTGTATTGCTTTAAAATTCATTTTCAGCCCGATTGTACACTTCAGGTGAAACTGTCAAAATCTTAAAAATGAGCAAAAGCACAATGAAATTAATGTTGGAATCATCTTCAAGTTGCTAAAATACACTAATGACAGCAAAAAGTTTGAGTCTACAACATTTAGTTAAGTTGTGAGAGCCTAAATTAACTTTTTATTGCTTTAAACGCGTTTTCAGCCCTTGATTGTACACTTCAGGTGAAACTGTCAAAATCTTCAAAATGAGCAAAAGCACAATGAAATTAATGATGGAATCATCTTCAAGTTTCTAAAATACACTAATGACAGCAAAATGTTTGAGTCTACAACATTTAGTTAAGGTGTGAGAGCCAAAATGAACTTTGTATTGCTTTAAATGCATTTTCAGCCCGATTGGACACTTCAGGTGAAACTGTCAAAATCTTCAAAATGAGCAAAAGCAAAATTAAATTAATGCTGGAATCATCTTCAAGTTGCTAAAATACACTAATGACAGTAAAAAGTTTAAGTCTACAACATTTAGTTAAGGTGTGAGAGCCAAAATGAACGTTGTATTGCTTTAAATGCATTTTCAGCCCGAATGTACACTTCAGGTGAAACTGTCAAATTCTTCAAAATGAGCAAAAGCACAATGAAATTAATGCTGGAAACATCTTCAAGTTGCTAAAATACACTAATGACAGAAAAAAGTTTGAGTTTACAACATTTAGTTAAGGTGTGAGAGCCAAAATTAACTTTGTATTGCTGTAAACGCGTTTTCAGCACCTGAATGTACACTTCAGGTGAAACTGTCAAAATCTTCAAAATGAGCAAAAGCACAATTAAATTAATGTTGGAATCATCTTCAAGTTGCTAAAATACACTAATGACAGCAAAGAGTTTGAGTCTACAACATTTAGTTAAGGTGTGAGAGTCAAAATGAACTTTGTATTGCTTTAAATGCATTTTCAGCCCGATAGTACACTTCAGGTGAAACTGTCAAAATCTTCAAAATGAGCAAAAGCACAATTAAATTAATGATGGAATCATCTTCAAGTTGCTAAAATACACTAATGACAGCAACAAGTTTGAGTTTACAACATTTAGTTAAGGTGTGAGAGCCAAAATGAACTTTGTATTGCTGTAAACGCGTTTTCAGCACCTGATTGTACACTTCAGGTGAAACTGTCAAAATCTTCAAAATGAGCAAAAGCACAATGAAATTAATAATGGAATCATATTCAAGTTGCTAAAATACACTAATGACAGCAAAAAGTTTGAGTCTACAACATTTAGTTAAGGTGTGAGAGCCAAAATGAACTTTGTATTGCTGTAAACGCGTTTTCAGCACCTGAATGTACACTTCAGGTGAAACTGTCAAAATCTTCAAAATGAGCAAAAGCACAATTAAATTAATGTTGGAATCATCTTCAAGTTGCTAAAATACACTAATGACAGCAAAGAGTTTGAGTCTACAACATTTAGTTAAGGTGTGAGAGCCTAAATTAACTTTTTATTGCTTTAAACGCGTTTTCAGCCCTTGATTGTACATTTCAGGTGAAAGTGTCAAAATCTTCAAAATGAGCAAAAGCACAATGAAATTAATGCTGGAATCATCTTCAAGTTGCTAAAATACACTAATGACAGCAAAAAGTTTGAGTGTACAACATTTAGTTAAGGTGTGAGAGCCAAAATGAACTTTGTATTGCTTTAAATGCACTTTCAGCCCGAATGTACACTTCAGATGAAACTGTCAAAATCTTCAAAATGAGCAAAAGCACAATGAAATTAATGCTGGAATCATCTTCAAGTTGCTAAAATACACTAATGACAGCAAAAAGTTTGAGTCTACAACATTTAGTTAAGGTGTGAGAGCCTAAATGAACTTTGTATTGCTGTAAACGCGTTTTCAGCACCTGATTGTAAACTTCAGGTGAAACTGTCAAAATCTTCAAAATGAGCAAAAGCACAATGAAATTAATGCTGGAACCATCTTCAAGTTGCT
Source organism: Leptonotus elevatus (assembly GCF_054856555.1). NCBI lineage: Eukaryota > Metazoa > Chordata > Actinopteri > Syngnathiformes > Syngnathidae > Leptonotus > Leptonotus elevatus. Next base: position 844,106 of record NC_141244.1, on the reverse strand, counting down.
AAAATACACTAATGACAGCAAAAAGTTTGAGTCTACAACATTTAGTTAAGGTGTGAGAGTCAAAATGAACTTTGTATTGCTTTAAATGCATTTTCAGCCCGATAGTACACTTCAGGTGAAACTGTCAAAATCTTCAAAATGAGCAAAAGCACAATTAAATTAATAATGGAATCATATTCAAGTTGCTAAAATACACTAATGACAGCAAAAAGTTTGAGTCTACAACATTTAGTTAAGGTGTGAGAGCCAAAATGAACTTTGTATTGCTGTAAACGCGTTTTCAGCACCTGAATGTACACTTCAGGTGAAACTGTCAAAATCTTCAAAATGAGCAAAAGCACAATTAAATTAATGTTGGAATCATCTTCAAGTTGCTAAAATACACTAATGACAGCAAAGAGTTTGAGTCTACAACATTTAGTTAAGTTGTGAGAGCCTAAATTAACTTTTTATTGCTTTAAACGCGTTTTCAGCCCTTGATTGTACATTTCAGGTGAAAGTGTCAAAATCTTCAAAATGAGCAAAAGCACAATGAAATTAATGCTGGAATCATCTTCAAGTTGCTAAAATACACTAATGACAGCAAAAAGTTTGAGTCTACAACATTTAGTTGAGGTGTGAGAGCCTAAATGAACTTTTTATTGCTTTAAACGCGTTTTCAGCCCTTGATTGTACAATTCAGGTGAAACTGTCAAAATCTTCAACATGAGCAAAAGCACAATGAAATTAATGCTGGAATCATATTCAAGTTGCTAAAATACACTAATGACAGCAACAATTTTGAGTCTACAACATTTAGTTAAGGTGTGAGAGCCTAAATGAACTTTGTATTGCTGTAAACGCGTTTTCAGCACCTGATTGTACACTTCAGGTGAAACTGTCAAAATCTTAAAAATGAGCAAAAGCACAATGAAATTAATGCTGGAATCATCTTCAAGTTGCTAAAATACACTAATGACAGCAACAAGTTTGAGTCTACAACATTTAGTTAAGGTGTGAGAGTCAAAATTAACTTTTTATTGCTTTAAACGCATTTTCAGCCCCTAATTGTACACTTCAGGTGAAAATGTCAAAATCTTCAAAATGAGCAAAAGCACAATGAAATTAATGCTTGAATCATCTTCATTTTGCTAAAATACACTAATGACAGCAAAAAGTTTGAGTCTACAATATTTAGTTAAGGTGTGAGAGCCAAAATGAACTTTGTATTGCTTTAAAATTCATTTTCAGCCCGATTGTACACTTCAGGTGAAACTGTCAAAATCTTAAAAATGAGCAAAAGCACAATGAAATTAATGTTGGAATCATCTTCAAGTTGCTAAAATACACTAATGACAGCAAAAAGATTGAGTCTACAACATTTAGTTAAGTTGTGAGAGCCTAAATTAACTTTTTATTGCTTTAAACGCGTTTTCAGCCCTTGATTGTACACTTCAGGTGAAATTGTCAAAATCTTCAAAATGAGCAAAAGCACAATGAAATTAATGATGGAATCATCTTCAAGTTTCTAAAATACACTAATGACAGCAAAAAGTTTGAGTCTACAACATTTAGTTAAGGTGTGAGAGCCAAAATGAACTTTGTATTGCTTTAAATGCATTTTCAGCCCGATTGGACACTTCAGGTGAAACTGTCAAAATCTTCAAAATGAGCAAAAGCAAAATTAAATTAATGCTGGAATCATCTTCAAGTTGCTAAAATACACTAATGACAGTAAAAAGTTTAAGTCTACAACATTTAGTTAAGGTGTGAGAGCCAAAATGAACGTTGTATTGCTTTAAATGCATTTTCAGCCCGAATGTACACTTCAGGTGAAACTGTCAAATTCTTCAAAATGAGCAAAAGCACAATGAAATTAATGCTGGAAACATCTTCAAGTTGCTAAAATACACTAATGACAGCAACAAGTTTGAGTCTACAACATTTAGTTAAGGTGTGAGAGCCAAAATGAACTTTGTATTGCTGTAAACGCGTTTTCAGCACCTGATTGTACACTTCAGGTGAAACTGTCAAAATCTTCAAAATGAGCAAAAGCAAAATTAAATTAATGCTGGAATAATCTTCAAGTTGCTAAAATACACTAATGACAGTAAAAAGTTTAAGTCTACAACATTTAGTTAAGGTGTGAGAGCCAAAATGAACGTTGTATTGCTTTAAATGCATTTTCAGCCCGAATGTACACTTCAGGTGAAACTGTCAAATTCTTCAAAATGAGCAAAAGCACAATGAAATTAATGCTGGAAACATCTTCAAGTTGCTAAAATACACTAATGACAGAAAAAAGTTTGAGTTTACAACATTTAGTTAAGGTGTGAGAGCCAAAATTAACTTTGTATTGCTGTAAACGCGTTTTCAGCACCTGAATGTACACTTCAGGTGAAACTGTCAAAATCTTCAAAATGAGCAAAAGCACAATTAAATTAATGTTGGAATCATCTTCAAGTTGCTAAAATACACTAATGACAGCAAAGAGTTTGAGTCTACAACATTTAGTTAAGGTGTGAGAGTCAAAATGAACTTTGTATTGCTTTAAATGCATTTTCAGCCCGATAGTACACTTCAGGTGAAACTGTCAAAATCTTCAAAATGAGCAAAAGCACAATTAAATTAATGATGGAATCATCTTCAAGTTGCTAAAATACACTAATGACAGCAACAAGTTTGAGTTTACAACATTTAGTTAAGGTGTGAGAGCCAAAATGAACTTTGTATTGCTGTAAACGCGTTTTCAGCACCTGATTGTACACTTCAGGTGAAACTGTCAAAATCTTCAAAATGAGCAAAAGCACAATGAAATTAATAATGGAATCATATTCAAGTTGCTAAAATACACTAATGACAGCAAAAAGTTTGAGTCTACAACATTTAGTTAAGGTGTGAGAGCCAAAATGAACTTTGTATTGCTGTAAACGCGTTTTCAGCACCTGAATGTACACTTCAGGTGAAACTGTCAAAATCTTCAAAATGAGCAAAAGCACAATTAAATTAATGTTGGAATCATCTTCAAGTTGCTAAAATACACTAATGACAGCAAAGAGTTTGAGTCTACAACATTTAGTTAAGGTGTGAGAGCCTAAATTAACTTTTTATTGCTTTAAACGCGTTTTCAGCCCTTGATTGTACATTTCAGGTGAAAGTGTCAAAATCTTCAAAATGAGCAAAAGCACAATGAAATTAATGCTGGAATCATCTTCAAGTTGCTAAAATACACTAATGACAGCAAAAAGTTTGAGTGTACAACATTTAGTTAAGGTGTGAGAGCCAAAATGAACTTTGTATTGCTTTAAATGCACTTTCAGCCCGAATGTACACTTCAGATGAAACTGTCAAAATCTTCAAAATGAGCAAAAGCACAATGAAATTAATGCTGGAATCATCTTCAAGTTGCTAAAATACACTAATGACAGCAAAAAGTTTGAGTCTACAACATTTAGTTAAGGTGTGAGAGCCTAAATGAACTTTGTATTGCTGTAAACGCGTTTTCAGCACCTGATTGTAAACTTCAGGTGAAACTGTCAAAATCTTCAAAATGAGCAAAAGCACAATGAAATTAATGCTGGAACCATCTTCAAGTTGCTAAAATACACTAATGACAGCAAAAAGTTTGAGTCTACAACATTTAGTTAAGGTGTGAGAGTCAAAATGAACTTTGTATTGCTTTAAATGCATTTTCAGCCCGATAGTACACTTCAGGTGAAACTGTCAAAATCTTCAAAATGAGCAAAAGCACAATTAAATTAATGATGGAATCATCTTCAAGTTGCTAAAATACACTAATGACAGCAAAAAGTTTGAGTCTACAACATTTAGTTAAGGTGTGAGAGCCAAAATGAACTTTGTATTGCTGTAAACGCGTTTTCAGCACCTGATTGTACACTTCAGGTGAAACTGTCAAAATCTTCAAAATGAGCAAAAGCACAATGAAATTAATAATGGAATCATATTCAAGTTGCTAAAATACACTAATGACAGCAAAAAGTTTGAGTCTACAACATTTAGTTAAGGTGTGAGAGCCAAAATGAACTTTGTATTGCTGTAAACGCGTTTTCAGCACCTGAATGTACACTTCAGGTGAAACTGTCAAAATCTTCAAAATGAGCAAAAGCACAATTAAATTAATGTTGGAATCATCTTCAAGTTGCTAAAATACACTAATGACAGCAAAGAGTTTGAGTCTACAACATTTAGTTAAGTTGTGAGAGCCTAAATTAACTTTTTATTGCTTTAAACGCGTTTTCAGCCCTTGATTGTACATTTCAGGTGAAAGTGTCAAAATCTTCAAAATGAGCAAAAGCACAATGAAATTAATGCTGGAATCATCTTCAAGTTGCTAAAATACACTAATGACAGCAAAAAGTTTGAGTCTACAACATTTAGTTGAGGTGTGAGAGCCTAAATGAACTTTTTATTGCTTTAAACGCGTTTTCAGCCCTTGATTGTACAATTCAGGTGAAACTGTCAAAATCTTCAACATGAGCAAAAGCACAATGAAATTAATGCTGGAATCATATTCAAGTTGCTAAAATACACTAATGACAGCAACAATTTTGAGTCTACAACATTTAGTTAAGGTGTGAGAGCCTAAATGAACTTTGTATTGCTGTAAACGCGTTTTCAGCACCTGATTGTACACTTCAGGTGAAACTGTCAAAATCTTAAAAATGAGCAAAAGCACAATGAAATTAATGTTGGAATCATCTTCAAGTTGCTAAAATACACTAATGACAGCAAAGAGTTTGAGTCTACAACATTTAGTTAAGGTGTGAGAGTCAAAATGAACTTTGTATTGCTTTAAATGCATTTTCAGCCCGATAGTACACTTCAGGTGAAACTGTCAAAATCTTCAAAATGAGCAAAAGCACAATTAAATTAATGATGGAATCATCTTCAAGTTGCTAAAATACACTAATGACAGCAACAAGTTTGAGTTTACAACATTTAGTTAAGGTGTGAGAGCCAAAATGAACTTTGTATTGCTGTAAACGCGTTTTCAGCACCTGATTGTACACTTCAGGTGAAACTGTCAAAATCTTCAAAATGAGCAAAAGCACAATGAAATTAATAATGGAATCATATTCAAGTTGCTAAAATACACTAATGACAGCAAAGAGTTTGAGTCTACAACATTTAGTTAAGGTGTGAGAGCCTAAATTAACTTTTTATTGCTTTAAACGCGTTTTCAGCCCTTGATTGTACATTTCAGGTGAAAGTGTCAAAATCTTCAAAATGAGCAAAAGCACAATGAAATTAATGCTGGAATCATCTTCAAGTTGCTAAAATACACTAATGACAGCAAAAAGTTTGAGTGTACAACATTTAGTTAAGGTGTGAGAGCCAAAATGAACTTTGTATTGCTTTAAATGCACTTTCAGCCCGAATGTACACTTCAGATGAAACTGTCAAAATCTTCAAAATGAGCAAAAGCACAATGAAATTAATGCTGGAATCATCTTCAAGTTGCTAAAATACACTAATGACAGCAAAAAGTTTGAGTCTACAACATTTAGTTAAGGTGTGAGAGCCTAAATGAACTTTGTATTGCTGTAAACGCGTTTTCAGCACCTGATTGTAAACTTCAGGTGAAACTGTCAAAATCTTCAAAATGAGCAAAAGCACAATGAAATTAATGCTGGAACCATCTTCAAGTTGCTAAAATACACTAATGACAGCAAAAAGTTTGAGTCTACAACATTTAGTTAAGGTGTGAGAGTCAAAATGAACTTTGTATTGCTTTAAATGCATTTTCAGCCCGATAGTACACTTCAGGTGAAACTGTCAAAATCTTCAAAATGAGCAAAAGCACAATTAAATTAATGATGGAATCATCTTCAAGTTGCTAAAATACACTAATGACAGCAAAAAGTTTGAGTCTACAACATTTAGTTAAGGTGTGAGAGCCAAAATGAACTTTGTATTGCTGTAAACGCGTTTTCAGCACCTGATTGTACACTTCAGGTGAAACTGTCAAAATCTTCAAAATGAGCAAAAGCACAATGAAATTAATAATGGAATCATATTCAAGTTGCTAAAATACACTAATGACAGCAAAAAGTTTGAGTCTACAACATTTAGTTAAGGTGTGAGAGCCAAAATGAACTTTGTATTGCTGTAAACGCGTTTTCAGCACCTGAATGTACACTTCAGGTGAAACTGTCAAAATCTTCAAAATGAGCAAAAGCACAATTAAATTAATGTTGGAATCATCTTCAAGTTGCTAAAATACACTAATGACAGCAAAGAGTTTGAGTCTACAACATTTAGTTAAGTTGTGAGAGCCTAAATTAACTTTTTATTGCTTTAAACGCGTTTTCAGCCCTTGATTGTACATTTCAGGTGAAAGTGTCAAAATCTTCAAAATGAGCAAAAGCACAATGAAATTAATGCTGGAATCATCTTCAAGTTGCTAAAATACACTAATGACAGCAAAAAGTTTGAGTCTACAACATTTAGTTGAGGTGTGAGAGCCTAAATGAACTTTTTATTGCTTTAAACGCGTTTTCAGCCCTTGATTGTACAATTCAGGTGAAACTGTCAAAATCTTCAACATGAGCAAAAGCACAATGAAATTAATGCTGGAATCATATTCAAGTTGCTAAAATACACTAATGACAGCAACAATTTTGAGTCTACAACATTTAGTTAAGGTGTGAGAGCCTAAATGAACTTTGTATTGCTGTAAACGCGTTTTCAGCACCTGATTGTACACTTCAGGTGAAACTGTCAAAATCTTAAAAATGAGCAAAAGCACAATGAAATTAATGCTGGAATCATCTTCAAGTTGCTAAAATACACTAATGACAGCAACAAGTTTGAGTCTACAACATTTAGTTAAGGTGTGAGAGTCAAAATTAACTTTTTATTGCTTTAAACGCATTTTCAGCCCCTAATTGTACACTTCAGGTGAAAATGTCAAAATCTTCAAAATGAGCAAAAGCACAATGAAATTAATGCTTGAATCATCTTCATTTTGCTAAAATACACTAATGACAGCAAAAAGTTTGAGTCTACAATATTTAGTTAAGGTGTGAGAGCCAAAATGAACTTTGTATTGCTTTAAAATTCATTTTCAGCCCGATTGTACACTTCAGGTGAAACTGTCAAAATCTTAAAAATGAGCAAAAGCACAATGAAATTAATGTTGGAATCATCTTCAAGTTGCTAAAATACACTAATGACAGCAAAAAGATTGAGTCTACAACATTTAGTTAAGTTGTGAGAGCCTAAATTAACTTTTTATTGCTTTAAACGCGTTTTCAGCCCTTGATTGTACACTTCAGGTGAAATTGTCAAAATCTTCAAAATGAGCAAAAGCACAATGAAATTAATGATGGAATCATCTTCAAGTTTCTAAAATACACTAATGACAGCAAAAAGTTTGAGTCTACAACATTTAGTTAAGGTGTGAGAGCCAAAATGAACTTTGTATTGCTTTAAATGCATTTTCAGCCCGATTGGACACTTCAGGTGAAACTGTCAAAATCTTCAAAATGAGCAAAAGCAAAATTAAATTAATGCTGGAATCATCTTCAAGTTGCTAAAATACACTAATGACAGTAAAAAGTTTAAGTCTACAACATTTAGTTAAGGTGTGAGAGCCAAAATGAACGTTGTATTGCTTTAAATGCATTTTCAGCCCGAATGTACACTTCAGGTGAAACTGTCAAATTCTTCAAAATGAGCAAAAGCACAATGAAATTAATGCTGGAAACATCTTCAAGTTGCTAAAATACACTAATGACAGCAACAAGTTTGAGTCTACAACATTTAGTTAAGGTGTGAGAGCCAAAATGAACTTTGTATTGCTGTAAACGCGTTTTCAGCACCTGATTGTACACTTCAGGTGAAACTGTCAAAATATTCAAAATGAGCAAAAGCACAATGAAATTAATGCTGGAATCATCTTCAAGTTGCTAAAATACACTAATGACAGAAAAAAGTTTGAGTTTACAACATTTAGTTAAGGTGTGAGAGCCAAAATGAACTTTGTATTGCTTGAAATGCACTTTCAGCCCGAATGTACACTTCAGATGAAACTGTCAAAATCTTCAAAATGAGCAAAAGCACAATGAAATTAATGCTGGAATCATCTTCAAGTTGCTAAAATACACTAATGACAGCAAAAAGTTTGAGTCTACAACATTTAGTTAAGGTGTGAGAGCCTAAATGAACTTTGTATTGCTGTAAACGCGTTTTCAGCACCTGATTGTAAACTTCAGGTGAAACTGTCAAAATCTTCAAAATGAGCAAAAGCACAATGAAATTAATGCTGGAATCATCTTCAAGTTGCTAAAATACACTAATGACAGCAAAAAGTTTGAGTCTACAACATTTAGTTAAGGTGTGAGAGCCAAAATGAACTTTGTATTGCTGTAAACGCGTTTTCAGCACCTGAATGTACACTTCAGGTGAAACTGTCAAAATCTTCAAAATGAGCAAAAGCACAATTAAATTAATGTTGGAATCTTCTTCAAGTTGCTAAAATACACTAATGACAGCAAAAAGTTTGAGTCTACAACATTTAGTTAAGGTGTGAGAGCCTAAATTAACTTTTTATTGCTTTAAACGCGTTTTCAGCCCTTGATTGTACATTTCAGGTGAAAGTGTCAAAATCTTCAAAATGAGCAAAAGCACAATGAAATTAATGCTGGAATCATCTTCAAGTTGCTAAAATACACTAATGACAGCAAAAAGTTTGAGTCTACAACATTTAGTTAAGTTGTGAGAGCCTAAATTAACTTTGTATTGCTTTAAATGCACTTTCAGCCCGAATGTACACTTCAGATGAAACTGTCAAAATCTTCAAAATGAGCAAAAGCACAATGAAATTAATGCTGGAATCATCTTCAAGTTGCTAAAATACACTAATGACAGCAAAAAGTTTGAGTCTACAACATTTAGTTAAGGTGTGAGAGCCTAAATGAACTTTGTATTGCTGTAAACGCGTTTTCAGCACCTGATTGTAAACTTCAGGTGAAACTGTCAAAATCTTCAAAATGAGCAAAAGCACAATGAAATTAATGCTGGAATCATCTTCAAGTTGCTAAAATACACTAATGACAGCAAAAAGTTTGAGTCTACAACATTTAGTTAAGGTGTGAGAGTCAAAATGAACTTTGTATTGCTTTAAATGCATTTTCAGCCCGATAGTACACTTCAGGTGAAACTGTCAAAATCTTCAAAATGAGCAAAAGCACAATTAAATTAATGATGGAATCATCTTCAAGTTGCTAAAATACACTAATGACAGCAAAAAGTTTGAGTCTACAACATTTAGTTAAGGTGTGAGAGCCAAAATGAACTTTGTATTGCTGTAAACGCGTTTTCAGCACCTGATTGTACACTTCAGGTGAAACTGTCAAAATCTTCAAAATGAGCAAAAGCACAATGAAATTAATAATGGAATCATATTCAAGTTGCTAAAATACACTAATGACAGCAAAAAGTTTGAGTCTACAACATTTAGTTAAGGTGTGAGAGCCAAAATGAACTTTGTATTGCTGTAAACGCGTTTTCAGCACCTGAATGTACACTTCAGGTGAAACTGTCAAAATCTTCAAAATGAGCAAAAGCACAATTAAATTAATGTTGGAATCATCTTCAAGTTGCTAAAATACACTAATGACAGCAAAAAGTTTGAGTCTACAACATTTAGTTAAGGTGTGAGAGCCTAAATTAACTTTTTATTGCTTTAAACGCGTTTTCAGCCCTTGATTGTACATTTCAGGTGAAAGTGTCAAAATCTTCAAAATGAGCAAAAGCACAATGAAATTAATGCTGGAATCATCTTCAAGTTGCTAAAATACACTAATGACAGCAAAAAGTTTGAGTGTACAACATTTAGTTAAGGTGTGAGAGCCAAAATGAACTTTGTATTGCTTTAAATGCACTTTCAGCCCGAATGTACACTTCAGATGAAACTGTCAAAATCTTCAAAATGAGCAAAAGCACAATGAAATTAATGCTGGAATCATCTTCAAGTTGCTAAAATACACTAATGACAGCAAAAAGTTTGAGTCTACAACATTTAGTTAAGGTGTGAGAGCCTAAATGAACTTTGTATTGCTGTAAACGCGTTTTCAGCACCTGATTGTAAACTTCAGGTGAAACTGTCAAAATCTTCAAAATGAGCAAAAGCACAATGAAATTAATGCTGGAATCATCTTCAAGTTGCTAAAATACACTAATGACAGCAAAAAGTTTGAGTCTACAACATTTAGTTAAGGTGTGAGAGTCAAAATGAACTTTGTATTGCTTTAAATGCATTTTCAGCCCGATAGTACACTTCAGGTGAAACTGTCAAAATCTTCAAAATGAGCAAAAGCACAATTAAATTAATGATGGAATCATCTTCAAGTTGCTAAAATACACTAATGACAGCAAAAAGTTTGAGTCTACAACATTTAGTTAAGGTGTGAGAGCCAAAATGAACTTTGTATTGCTGTAAACGCGTTTTCAGCACCTGATTGTACACTTCAGGTGAAACTGTCAAAATCTTCAAAATGAGCAAAAGCACAATGAAATTAATAATGGAATCATATTCAAGTTGCTAAAATACACTAATGACAGCAAAAAGTTTGAGTCTACAACATTTAGTTAAGGTGTGAGAGCCAAAATGAACTTTGTATTGCTGTAAACGCGTTTTCAGCACCTGAATGTACACTTCAGGTGAAACTGTCAAAATCTTCAAAATGAGCAAAAGCACAATTAAATTAATGTTGGAATCATCTTCAAGTTGCTAAAATACACTAATGACAGCAAAGAGTTTGAGTCTACAACATTTAGTTAAGTTGTGAGAGCCTAAATTAACTTTTTATTGCTTTAAACGCGTTTTCAGCCCTTGATTGTACATTTCAGGTGAAAGTGTCAAAATCTTCAAAATGAGCAAAAGCACAATGAAATTAATGCTGGAATCATCTTCAAGTTGCTAAAATACACTAATGACAGCAAAAAGTTTGAGTCTACAACATTTAGTTGAGGTGTGAGAGCCTAAATGAACTTTTTATTGCTTTAAACGCGTTTTCAGCCCTTGATTGTACAATTCAGGTGAAACTGTCAAAATCTTCAACATGAGCAAAAGCACAATGAAATTAATGCTGGAATCATATTCAAGTTGCTAAAATACACTAATGACAGCAACAATTTTGAGTCTACAACATTTAGGTAAGGTGTGAGAGCCTAAATGAACTTTGTATTGCTGTAAACGCGTTTTCAGCACCTGATTGTACACTTCAGGTGAAACTGTCAAAATCTTAAAAATGAGCAAAAGCACAATGAAATTAATGCTGGAATCATCTTCAAGTTGCTAAAATACACTAATGACAGCAACAAGTTTGAGTCTACAACATTTAGTTAAGGTGTGAGAGTCAAAATTAACTTTTTATTGCTTTAAACGCGTTTTCAGCCCCTAATTGTACACTTCAGGTGAAAATGTCAAAATCTTCAAAATGAGCAAAAGCACAATGAAATTAATGCTTGAATCATCTTCATTTTGCTAAAATACACTAATGACAGCAAAAAGTTTGAGTCTACAATATTTAGTTAAGGTGTGAGAGCCAAAATGAACTTTGTATTGCTTTAAAATTCATTTTCAGCCCGATTGTACACTTCAGGTGAAACTGTCAAAATCTTAAAAATGAGCAAAAGCACAATGAAATTAATGTTGGAATCATCTTCAAGTTGCTAAAATACACTAATGACAGCAAAAAGTTTGAGTCTACAACATTTAGTTAAGTTGTGAGAGCCTAAATTAACTTTTTATTGCTTTAAACGCGTTTTCAGCCCTTGATTGTACACTTCAGGTGAAACTGTCAAAATCTTCAAAATGAGCAAAAGCACAATGAAATTAATGATGGAATCATCTTCAAGTTTCTAAAATACACTAATGACAGCAAAAAGTTTGAGTCTACAACATTTAGTTAAGGTGTGAGAGCCAAAATGAACTTTGTATTGCTTTAAATGCATTTTCAGCCCGATTGGACACTTCAGGTGAAACTGTCAAAATCTTCAAAATGAGCAAAAGCAAAATTAAATTAATGCTGGAATCATCTTCAAGTTGCTAAAATACACTAATGACAGTAAAAAGTTTAAGTCTACAACATTTAGTTAAGGTGTGAGAGCCAAAATGAACGTTGTATTGCTTTAAATGCATTTTCAGCCCGAATGTACACTTCAGGTGAAACTGTCAAATTCTTCAAAATGAGCAAAAGCACAATGAAATTAATGCTGGAAACATCTTCAAGTTGCTAAAATACACTAATGACAGCAACAAGTTTGAGTCTACAACATTTAGTTAAGGTGTGAGAGCCAAAATGAACTTTGTATTGCTGTAAACGCGTTTTCAGCACCTGATTGTACACTTCAGGTGAAACTGTCAAAATATTCAAAATGAGCAAAAGCACAATGAAATTAATGCTGGAATCATCTTCAAGTTGCTAAAATACACTAATGACAGAAAAAAGTTTGAGTTTACAACATTTAGTTAAGGTGTGAGAGCCAAAATGAACTTTGTATTGCTTGAAATGCACTTTCAGCCCGAATGTACACTTCAGATGAAACTGTCAAAATCTTCAAAATGAGCAAAAGCACAATGAAATTAATGCTGGAATCATCTTCAAGTTGCTAAAATACACTAATGACAGCAAAAAGTTTGAGTCTACAACATTTAGTTAAGGTGTGAGAGCCTAAATGAACTTTGTATTGCTGTAAACGCGTTTTCAGCACCTGATTGTAAACTTCAGGTGAAACTGTCAAAATCTTCAAAATGAGCAAAAGCACAATGAAATTAATGCTGGAATCATCTTCAAGTTGCTAAAATACACTAATGACAGCAAAAAGTTTGAGTCTACAACATTTAGTTAAGGTGTGAGAGCCAAAATGAACTTTGTATTGCTGTAAACGCGTTTTCAGCACCTGAATGTACACTTCAGGTGAAACTGTCAAAATCTTCAAAATGAGCAAAAGCACAATTAAATTAATGTTGGAATCTTCTTCAAGTTGCTAAAATACACTAATGACAGCAAAACGTTTGAGTCTACAACATTTAGTTAAGGTGTGAGAGCCTAAATTAACTTTTTATTGCTTTAAACGCGTTTTCAGCCCTTGATTGTACATTTCAGGTGAAAGTGTCAAAATCTTCAAAATGAGCAAAAGCACAATGAAATTAATGCTGGAATCATCTTCAAGTTGCTAAAATACAATAATGACAGCAAAAAGTTTGAGTCTACAACATTTAGTTAAGTTGTGAGAGCCTAAATTAACTTTGTATTGCTTTAAATGCACTTTCAGCCCGAATGTACACTTCAGATGAAACTGTCAAAATCTTCAAAATGAGCAAAAGCACAATGAAATTAATGCTGGAATCATCTTCAAGTTGCTAAAATACACTAATGACAGCAAAAAGTTTGAGTCTACAACATTTAGTTAAGGTGTGAGAGCCTAAATGAACTTTGTATTGCTGTAAACGCGTTTTCAGCACCTGATTGTAAACTTCAGGTGAAACTGTCAAAATCTTCAAAATGAGCAAAAGCACAATGAAATTAATGCTGGAATCATCTTCAAGTTGCTAAAATACACTAATGACAGCAAAAAGTTTGAGTCTACAACATTTAGTTAAGGTGTGAGAGTCAAAATGAACTTTGTATTGCTTTAAATGCATTTTCAGCCCGATAGTACACTTCAGGTGAAACTGTCAAAATCTTCAAAATGAGCAAAAGCACAATTAAATTAATGATGGAATCATCTTCAAGTTGCTAAAATACACTAATGACATTAAAAAGTTTGAGTCTACAACATTTAGTTAAGGTGTGAGAGCCAAAATGAACTTTGTATTGCTGTAAACGCGTTTTCAGCACCTGATTGTACACTTCAGGTGAAACTGTCAAAATCTTCAAAATGAGCAAAAGCACAATGAAATTAATAATGGAATCATATTCAAGTTGCTAAAATACACTAATGACAGCAAAAAGTTTGAGTCTACAACATTTAGTTAAGGTGTGAGAGCCAAAATGAACTTTGTATTGCTGTAAACGCGTTTTCAGCACCTGAATGTACACTTCAGGTGAAACTGTCAAAATCTTCAAAATGAGCAAAAGCACAATTAAATTAATGTTGGAATCATCTTCAAGTTGCTAAAATACACTAATGACAGCAAAAAGTTTGAGTCTACAACATTTAGTTAAGGTGTGAGAGCCTAAATTAACTTTTTATTGCTTTAAACGCGTTTTCAGCCCTTGATTGTACATTTCAGGTGAAAGTGTCAAAATCTTCAAAATGAGCAAAAGCACAATGAAATTAATGCTGGAATCATCTTCAAGTTGCTAAAATACACTAATGACAGCAAAAAGTTTGAGTGTACAACATTTAGTTAAGGTGTGAGAGCCAAAATGAACTTTGTATTGCTTTAAATGCACTTTCAGCCCGAATGTACACTTCAGATGAAACTGTCAAAATCTTCAAAATGAGCAAAAGCACAATGAAATTAATGCTGGAATCATCTTCAAGTTGCTAAAATACACTAATGACAGCAAAAAGTTTGAGTCTACAACATTTAGTTAAGGTGTGAGAGCCTAAATGAACTTTGTATTGCTGTAAACGCGTTTTCAGCACCTGATTGTAAACTTCAGGTGAAACTGTCAAAATCTTCAAAATGAGCAAAAGCACAATGAAATTAATGCTGGAATCATCTTCAAGTTGCTAAAATACACTAATGACAGCAAAAAGTTTGAGTCTACAACATTTAGTTAAGGTGTGCGAGTCAAAATGAACTTTGTATTGCTTTAAATGCATTTTCAGCCCGATAGTACACTTCAGGTGAAACTGTCAAAATCTTCAAAATGAGCAAAAGCACAATTAAATTAATGATGGAATCATCTTCAAGTTGCTAAAATACACTAATGACAGCAAAAAGTTTGAGTCTACAACATTTAGTTAAGGTGTGAGAGCCAAAATGAACTTTGTATTGCTGTAAACGCGTTTTCAGCACCTGATTGTACACTTCAGGTGAAACTGTCAAAATCTTCAAAATGAGCAAAAGCACAATGAAATTAATAATGGAATCATATTCAAGTTGCTAAAATACACTAATGACAGCAAAAAGTTTGAGTCTACAACATTTAGTTAAGGTGTGAGAGCCAAAATGAACTTTGTATTGCTGTAAACGCGTTTTCAGCACCTGAATGTACACTTCAGGTGAAACTGTCAAAATCTTCAAAATGAGCAAAAGCACAATTAAATTAATGTTGGAATCATCTTCAAGTTGCTAAAATACACTAATGACAGCAAAGAGTTTGAGTCTACAACATTTAGTTAAGTTGTGAGAGCCTAAATTAACTTTTTATTGCTTTAAACGCGTTTTCAGCCCTTGATTGTACATTTCAGGTGAAAGTGTCAAAATCTTCAAAATGAGCAAAAATACAAAGAAATTAATGCTGGAATCATCTTCAAGTTGCTAAAATACACTAATGACAGCAAAAAGTTTGAGTCTACAACATTTAGTTGAGGTGTGAGAGCCTAAATGAACTTTTTATTGCTTTAAACGCGTTTTCAGCCCTTGATTGTACAATTCAGGTGAAACTGTCAAAATCTTCAACATGAGCAAAAGCACAATGAAATTAATGCTGGAATCATATTCAAGTTGCTAAAATACACTAATGACAGCAACAATTTTGAGTCTACAACATTTAGGTAAGGTGTGAGAGCCTAAATGAACTTTGTATTGCTGTAAACGCGTTTTCAGCACCTGATTGTACACTTCAGGTGAAACTGTCAAAATCTTCAAAATGAGCAAAAGCACAATGAAATTAATGCTGGAATCATCTTCAAGTTGCTAAAATACACTAATGACAGCAACAAGTTTGAGTCTACAACATTTAGTTAAGGTGTGAGAGCCAAAATGAACTTTGTATTGCTTTAAATGCATTTTCAGCCCGATAGTACACTTCAGGTGAAACTGTCAAAATCTTCAAAATGAGCAAAAGCACAAATAAATTAATGATGGAATCATCTTCAAGTTGCTAAAATACACTAATGACAGCAAAAAGTTTGAGTCTACAACATTTAGTTAAGGTGTGAGAGCCAAAATGAACTTTGTATTGCTTGAAATGCACTTTCAGCCCGAATGTACACTTCAGATGAAACTGTCAAAATCTTCAAAATGAGCAAAAGCACAATGAAATTAATGCTGGAATCATCTTCAAGTTGCTAAAATACACTAATGACAGCAAAAAGTTTGAGTCTACAACATTTAGTTAAGGTGTGAGAGCCTAAATGAACTTTGTATTGCTGTAAACGCGTTTTCAGCACCTGATTGTAAACTTCAGGTGAAACTGTCAAAATCTTCAAAATGAGCAAAAGCACAATGAAATTAATGCTGGAATCATCTTCAAGTTGCTAAAATACACTAATGACAGCAAAAAGTTTGAGTCTACAACATTTAGTTA
The DNA here is from genome assembly GCF_054856555.1 of Leptonotus elevatus. Taxonomy (NCBI): domain Eukaryota; kingdom Metazoa; phylum Chordata; class Actinopteri; order Syngnathiformes; family Syngnathidae; genus Leptonotus; species Leptonotus elevatus. Next base: position 827,670 of record NC_141244.1, on the reverse strand, counting down.
AGGTGTGAGAGCCAAAATGAACTTTGTATTGCTGTAAACGCGTTTTCAGCACCTGAATGTACACTTCAGGTGAAACTGTCAAAATCTTCAAAATGAGCAAAAGCACAATTAAATTAATGTTGGAATCTTCTTCAAGTTGCTAAAATACACTAATGACAGCAAAACGTTTGAGTCTACAACATTTAGTTAAGGTGTGAGAGCCTAAATTAACTTTTTATTGCTTTAAACGCGTTTTCAGCCCTTGATTGTACATTTCAGGTGAAAGTGTCAAAATCTTCAAAATGAGCAAAAGCACAATGAAATTAATGCTGGAATCATCTTCAAGTTGCTAAAATACACTAATGACAGCAAAAAGTTTGAGTCTACAACATTTAGTTAAGTTGTGAGAGCCTAAATTAACTTTGTATTGCTTTAAATGCACTTTCAGCCCGAATGTACACTTCAGATGAAACTGTCAAAATCTTCAAAATGAGCAAAAGCACAATGAAATTAATGCTGGAATCATCTTCAAGTTGCTAAAATACACTAATGACAGCAAAAAGTTTGAGTCTACAACATTTAGTTAAGGTGTGAGAGCCTAAATAAACTTTGTATTGCTGTAAACGCGTTTTCAGCACCTGATTGTAAACTTCAGGTGAAACTGTCAAAATCTTCAAAATGAGCAAAAGCACAATGAAATTAATGCTGGAATCATCTTCAAGTTGCTAAAATACACTAATGACAGCAAAAAGTTTGAGTCTACAACATTTAGTTAAGGTGTGAGAGTCAAAATGAACTTTGTATTGCTTTAAATGCATTTTCAGCCCGATAGTACACTTCAGGTGAAACTGTCAAAATCTTCAAAATGAGCAAAAGCACAATTAAATTAATGATGGAATCATCTTCAAGTTGCTAAAATACACTAATGACAGCAAAAAGTTTGAGTCTACAACATTTAGTTAAGGTGTGAGAGCCAAAATGAACTTTGTATTGCTGTAAACGCGTTTTCAGCACCTGATTGTACACTTCAGGTGAAACTGTCAAAATCTTCAAAATGAGCAAAAGCACAATGAAATTAATAATGGAATCATATTCAAGTTGCTAAAATACACTAATGACAGCAAAAAGTTTGAGTCTACAACATTTAGTTAAGGTGTGAGAGCCAAAATGAACTTTGTATTGCTGTAAACGCGTTTTCAGCACCTGAATGTACACTTCAGGTGAAACTGTCAAAATCTTCAAAATGAGCAAAAGCACAATTAAATTAATGTTGGAATCATCTTCAAGTTGCTAAAATACACTAATGACAGCAAAGAGTTTGAGTCTACAACATTTAGTTAAGTTGTGAGAGCCTAAATTAACTTTTTATTGCTTTAAACGCGTTTTCAGCCCTTGATTGTACATTTCAGGTGAAAGTGTCAAAATCTTCAAAATGAGCAAAAGCACAATGAAATTAATGCTGGAATCATCTTCAAGTTGCTAAAATACACTAATGACAGCAAAAAGTTTGAGTCTACAACATTTAGTTGAGGTGTGAGAGCCTAAATGAACTTTTTATTGCTTTAAACGCGTTTTCAGCCCTTGATTGTACAATTCAGGTGAAACTGTCAAAATCTTCAACATGAGCAAAAGCACAATGAAATTAATGCTGGAATCATATTCAAGTTGCTAAAATACACTAATGACAGCAACAATTTTGAGTCTACAACATTTAGGTAAGGTGTGAGAGCCTAAATGAACTTTGTATTGCTGTAAACGCGTTTTCAGCACCTGATTGTACACTTCAGGTGAAACTGTCAAAATCTTCAAAATGAGCAAAAGCACAATGAAATTAATGCTGGAATCATCTTCAAGTTGCTAAAATACACTAATGACAGCAACAAGTTTGAGTCTACAACATTTAGTTAAGGTGTGAGAGCCAAAATGAACTTTGTATTGCTTTAAATGCATTTTCAGCCCGATAGTACACTTCAGGTGAAACTGTCAAAATCTTCAAAATGAGCAAAAGCACAATGAAATTAATGCTGGAATCATCTTCAAGTTGCTAAAATACACTAATGACAGCAAAAAGTTTGAGTCTACAACATTTAGTTAAGGTGTGAGAGCCTAAATGAACTTTGTATTGCTGTAAACGCGTTTTCAGCACCTGATTGTAAACTTCAGGTGAAACTGTCAAAATCTTCAAAATGAGCAAAAGCACAATGAAATTAATGCTGGAATCATCTTCAAGTTGCTAAAATACACTAATGACAGCAAAAAGTTTGAGTCTACAACATTTAGTTAAGGTGTGCGAGTCAAAATGAACTTTGTATTGCTTTAAATGCATTTTCAGCCCGATAGTACACTTCAGGTGAAACTGTCAAAATCTTCAAAATGAGCAAAAGCACAATTAAATTAATGATGGAATCATCTTCAAGTTGCTAAAATACACTAATGACAGCAAAAAGTTTGAGTCTACAACATTTAGTTAAGGTGTGAGAGCCAAAATGAACTTTGTATTGCTGTAAACGCGTTTTCAGCACCTGATTGTACACTTCAGGTGAAACTGTCAAAATCTTCAAAATGAGCAAAAGCACAATGAAATTAATAATGGAATCATATTCAAGTTGCTAAAATACACTAATGACAGCAAAAAGTTTGAGTCTACAACATTTAGTTAAGGTGTGAGAGCCAAAATGAACTTTGTATTGCTGTAAACGCGTTTTCAGCACCTGAATGTACACTTCAGGTGAAACTGTCAAAATCTTCAAAATGAGCAAAAGCACAATTAAATTAATGTTGGAATCATCTTCAAGTTGCTAAAATACACTAATGACAGCAAAGAGTTTGAGTCTACAACATTTAGTTAAGTTGTGAGAGCCTAAATTAACTTTTTATTGCTTTAAACGCGTTTTCAGCCCTTGATTGTACATTTCAGGTGAAAGTGTCAAAATCTTCAAAATGAGCAAAAGCACAATGAAATTAATGCTGGAATCATCTTCAAGTTGCTAAAATACACTAATGACAGCAAAAAGTTTGAGTCTACAACATTTAGTTGAGGTGTGAGAGCCTAAATGAACTTTTTATTGCTTTAAACGCGTTTTCAGCCCTTGATTGTACAATTCAGGTGAAACTGTCAAAATCTTCAACATGAGCAAAAGCACAATGAAATTAATGCTGGAATCATATTCAAGTTGCTAAAATACACTAATGACAGCAACAATTTTGAGTCTACAACATTTAGGTAAGGTGTGAGAGCCTAAATGAACTTTGTATTGCTGTAAACGCGTTTTCAGCACCTGATTGTACACTTCAGGTGAAACTGTCAAAATCTTCAAAATGAGCAAAAGCACAATGAAATTAATGCTGGAATCATCTTCAAGTTGCTAAAATACACTAATGACAGCAACAAGTTTGAGTCTACAACATTTAGTTAAGGTGTGAGAGCCAAAATGAACTTTGTATTGCTTTAAATGCATTTTCAGCCCGATAGTACACTTCAGGTGAAACTGTCAAAATCTTCAAAATGAGCAAAAGCACAAATAAATTAATGATGGAATCATCTTCAAGTTGCTAAAATACACTAATGACAGCAAAAAGTTTGAGTCTACAACATTTAGTTAAGGTGTGAGAGCCAAAATGAACTTTGTATTGCTGTAAACGCGTTTTCAGCACCTGATTGTACACTTCAGGTGAAACTGTCAAAATCTTCAAAATGAGCAAAAGCACAATGAAATTAATGCTGGAATCATCTTCAAGTTGCTAAAATACACTAATGACAGCAAAAAGTTTGAGTCTACAACATTTAGTTAAGTTGTGAGAGCCTAAATTAACTTTGTATTGCTTTAAATGCACTTTCAGCCCGAATGTACACTTCAGATGAAACTGTCAAAATCTTCAAAATGAGCAAAAGCACAATGAAATTAATGCTGGAATCATCTTCAAGTTGCTAAAATACACTAATGACAGCAAAAAGTTTGAGTCTACAACATTTAGTTAAGGTGTGAGAGCCTAAATGAACTTTGTATTGCTGTAAACGCGTTTTCAGCACCTGATTGTAAACTTCAGGTGAAACTGTCAAAATCTTCAAAATGAGCAAAAGCACAATGAAATTAATGCTGGAATCATCTTCAAGTTGCTAAAATACACTAATGACAGCAAAAAGTTTGAGTCTACAACATTTAGTTAAGGTGTGAGAGTCAAAATGAACTTTGTATTGCTTTAAATGCATTTTCAGCCCGATAGTACACTTCAGGTGAAACTGTCAAAATCTTCAAAATGAGCAAAAGCACAATTAAATTAATGATGGAATCATCTTCAAGTTGCTAAAATACACTAATGACAGCAAAAAGTTTGAGTCTACAACATTTAGTTAAGGTGTGAGAGCCAAAATGAACTTTGTATTGCTGTAAACGCGTTTTCAGCACCTGATTGTACACTTCAGGTGAAACTGTCAAAATCTTCAAAATGAGCAAAAGCACAATGAAATTAATAATGGAATCATATTCAAGTTGCTAAAATACACTAAAGACAGCAAAAAGTTTGAGTCTACAACATTTAGTTAAGGTGTGAGAGCCAAAATGAACTTTGTATTGCTGTAAACGCGTTTTCAGCACCTGAATGTACACTTCAGGTGAAACTGTCAAAATCTTCAAAATGAGCAAAAGCACAATTAAATTAATGTTGGAATCATCTTCAAGTTGCTAAAATACACTAATGACAGCAAAAAGTTTGAGTCTACAACATTTAGTTAAGGTGTGAGAGCCTAAATTAACTTTTTATTGCTTTAAACGCGTTTTCAGCCCTTGATTGTACATTTCAGGTGAAAGTGTCAAAATCTTCAAAATGAGCAAAAGCACAATGAAATTAATGCTGGAATCATCTTCAAGTTGCTAAAATACACTAATGACAGCAAAAAGTTTGAGTGTACAACATTTAGTTAAGGTGTGAGAGCCAAAATGAACTTTGTATTGCTTTAAATGCACTTTCAGCCCGAATGTACACTTCAGATGAAACTGTCAAAATCTTCAAAATGAGCAAAAGCACAATGAAATTAATGCTGGAATCATCTTCAAGTTGCTAAAATACACTAATGACAGCAAAAAGTTTGAGTCTACAACATTTAGTTAAGGTGTGAGAGCCTAAATGAACTTTGTATTGCTGTAAACGCGTTTTCAGCACCTGATTGTAAACTTCAGGTGAAACTGTCAAAATCTTCAAAATGAGCAAAAGCACAATGAAATTAATGCTGGAATCATCTTCAAGTTGCTAAAATACACTAATGACAGCAAAAAGTTTGAGTCTACAACATTTAGTTAAGGTGTGAGAGTCAAAATGAACTTTGTATTGCTTTAAATGCATTTTCAGCCCGATAGTACACTTCAGGTGAAACTGTCAAAATCTTCAAAATGAGCAAAAGCACAATTAAATTAATGATGGAATCATCTTCAAGTTGCTAAAATACACTAATGACAGCAAAAAGTTTGAGTCTACAACATTTAGTTAAGGTGTGAGAGCCAAAATGAACTTTGTATTGCTGTAAACGCGTTTTCAGCACCTGATTGTACACTTCAGGTGAAACTGTCAAAATCTTCAAAATGAGCAAAAGCACAATGAAATTAATAATGGAATCATATTCAAGTTGCTAAAATACACTAATGACAGCAAAAAGTTTGAGTCTACAACATTTAGTTAAGGTGTGAGAGCCAAAATGAACTTTGTATTGCTGTAAACGCGTTTTCAGCACCTGAATGTACACTTCAGGTGAAACTGTCAAAATCTTCAAAATGAGCAAAAGCACAATTAAATTAATGTTGGAATCATCTTCAAGTTGCTAAAATACACTAATGACAGCAAAGAGTTTGAGTCTACAACATTTAGTTAAGTTGTGAGAGCCTAAATTAACTTTTTATTGCTTTAAACGCGTTTTCAGCCCTTGATTGTACATTTCAGGTGAAAGTGTCAAAATCTTCAAAATGAGCAAAAGCACAATGAAATTAATGCTGGAATCATCTTCAAGTTGCTAAAATACACTAATGACAGCAAAAAGTTTGAGTCTACAACATTTAGTTGAGGTGTGAGAGCCTAAATGAACTTTTTATTGCTTTAAACGCGTTTTCAGCCCTTGATTGTACAATTCAGGTGAAACTGTCAAAATCTTCAAATTGAGCAAAAGCACAATGAAATTAATGCTGGAATCATCTTCAAGTTGCTAAAATACACTAATGACAGCAACATGTTTGAGTCTACAACATTTAGTTAAGGTGTGAGAGCCTAAATGAACTTTGTATTGCTGTAAACGCGTTTTCAGCACCTGATTGTACACTTCAGGTGAAACTGTCAAAATCTTCAAAATGAGCAAAAGCACAATGAAATTAATGCTGGAATCATCTTCAAGTTGCTAAAATACACTAATGACAGCAACAAGTTTGAGTCTACAACATTTAGTTAAGGTGTGAGAGCCAAAATGAACTTTGTATTGCTTTAAATGCATTTTCAGCCCGATAGTACACTTCAGGTGAAACTGTCAAAATCTTCAAAATGAGCAAAAGCACAAATAAATTAATGATGGAATCATCTTCAAGTTGCTAAAATACACTAATGACAGCAAAAAGTTTGAGTCTACAACATTTAGTTAAGGTGTGAGAGCCAAAATGAACTTTGTATTGCTGTAAACGCGTTTTCAGCACCTGATTGTACACTTCAGGTGAAACTGTCAAAATCTTCAAAATGAGCAAAATCACAATGAAATTAATGCTGGAATCATCTTCAAGTTGCTAAAATACACTAATGACAGCAAAAAGTTTGAGTCTACAACATTTAGTTAAGTTGTGAGAGCCTAAATTAACTTTTTATTGCTTTAAACGCGTTTTCAGCCCTTGTTTGTTCACTTCAGGTGAAACTGTCAAAATCTTCAAAATGAGCAAAAGCACAATGAAATTAATGCTGGAATCATCTTCAAGTTGCTAAAATACACTAATGACAGCAACAAGTTTGAGTCTACAACATTTAGTTAAGGTGTGAGAGCCAAAATGAACGTTGTATTGCTTTAAATGCATTTTCAGCCCGAATGTACACTTCAGGTGAAACTGTCAAATTCTTCAAAATGAGCAAAAGCACAATGAAATTAATTCTGGAAACATCTTCAAGTTGCTAAAATACACTAATGACAGCAACAAGTTTGAGTCTACAACATTTAGTTAAGGTGTGAAAGCCAAAATGAACTTTGTATTGCTGTAAACGCGTTTTCAGCACCTGATTGTACACTTCAGGTGAAACTGTCAAAATATTCAAAATGAGCAAAAGCACAATGAAATTAATGCTGGAATCATCTTCAAGTTGCTAAAATACACTAATGACAGCAAAAAGTTTGAGTCTACAACATTTAGTTAAGGTGTGAGAGCCAAAATGAACTTTGTATTGCTGTAAACGCGTTTTCAGCACCTGAATGTACACTTCAGGTGAAACTGTCAAAATCTTCAAAATGAGCAAAAGCACAATTAAATTAATGTTGGAATCATCTTCAAGTTGCTAAAATACACTAATGACAGCAAAAAGTTTGAGTCTACAACATTTAGTTAAGGTGTGAGAGCCTAAATGAACTTTGTATTGCTGTAAACGCATTTTCAGCACCTGATTGTACACGTCAGGTGAAACTTTCAAAATCTTCAAAATTAGCAAAAGCACAATGAAATTAATGCTGGAATCATCTTCAAGTTGCTAAAATACACCAATGACAGCAAAAAGTTTGAGTCTACAACATTTAGTTAAGGTGTGAGAGCCAAAATGAACTTTGTATTGCTTTAAATGCATTTTCAGCCCGATAGTACACTTCAGGTGAAACTGTCAAAATCTTCAAAATGAGCAAAAGCACAATTAAATTAATGATGGAATCATCTTCAAGTTGCTAAAATACACTAATGACAGCAAAAAGTTTGAGTCTACAACATTTAGTTGAGGTGTGAGAGCCTAAATGAACTTTTTATTGCTTTAAACGCGTTTTCAGCCCTTGATTGTACAATTCAGGTGAAACTGTCAAAATCTTCAACATGAGCAAAAGCACAATGAAATTAATGCTGGAATCATCTTCAAGTTGCTAAAATACACTAATGACAGCAACAAGTTTGAGTCTACAACATTTAGTTAAGGTGTGAGATTCAAAATTAACTTTGTATTGCTTTAAATGCATTTTCAGCCCGATTGGACACTTCAGGTGAAACTGTCAAAATCTTCAAAATGAGCAAAAGCACAATGAAATTAATGCTGGAATCATCTTCAAGTTGCTAAAATACACTAATGACAGTAAAAAGTTTAAGTCTACAACATTTAGTTAAGGTGTGAGAGCCTAAATGAACTTTGTATTGCTTTAAACGCATTTTCAGCCCGATTGTACACTTCAGGTGAAACTGTCAAAATCTTCAAAATGAGCAAAAGCACAATGAAATTAATGCTGGAATCATCTTCAAGTTGCTAAAATACACCAATGACAGCAAAAAGTTTGAGTCTACAACATTTAGTTAAGGTGTGAGAGCCAAAATGAACTTTGTATTGCTTTAAATGCATTTTCAGCCCGATACTACACTTCAGGTGAAACTGTCAAAATCTTCAAAATGAGCAAAAGCACAATTAAATTAATGATGGAATCATCTTCAAGTTGCTAAAATACACTAATGACAGCAAAAAGTTTGAGTCTACAACATTTAGTTAAGGTGTGAGAGCCAAAATGAACTTTGTATTGCTGTAAACGCGTTTTCAGCACCTGATTGTACACTTCAGGTGAAACTGTCAAAATCTTCAAAATGAGCAAAAGCACAATGAAATTAATGCTGGAATCATCTTCAAGTTGCTAAAATACACTAATGACAGCAAAAAGTTTGAGTCTACAATATTTAGTTAAGGTGTGAGAGCCAAAATGAACTTTGTATTGCTTTAAAATTCATTTTCAGCCCGATTGTACACTTCAGGTGAAACTGTCAAAATCTTCAAAATGAGCAAAAGCACAATGAAATTAATGTTGGAATCATCTTCAAGTTGCTAAAATACACTAATGACAGCAAAAAGTTTGAGTCTACAACATTTAGTTGAGGTGTGAGAGCCTAAATGAACTTTTTATTGCTTTAAACGCGTTTTCAGCCCTTGATTGTACAATTCAGGTGAAACTGTCAAAATCTTCAACATGAGCAAAAGCACAATGAAATTAATGCTGGAATCATCTTCAAGTTGCTAAAATACACTAAAGACAGCAACAAGTTTGAGTCTACAACATTTAGTTAAGGTGTGAGATTCAAAATTAACTTTGTATTGCTTTAAATGCATTTTCAGCCCGATTGGACACTTCAGGTGAAACTGTCAAAATCTTCAAAATGAGCAAAAGCACAATGAAATTAATGCTGGAATCATCTTCAAGTTGCTAAAATACACTAATGACAGTAAAAAGTTTAAGTCTACAACATTTAGTTAAGGTGTGAGAGCCAAAATGAACGTTGTATTGCTTTAAATGCATTTTCAGCCCGAATGTACACTTCAGGTGAAACTGTCAAATTCTTCAAAATGAGCAAAAGCACAATGAAATTAATGCTGGAAACATCTTCAAGTTGCTAAAATACACTAATGACAGCAACAAGTTTGAGTCTACAACATTTAGTTAAGGTGTGAGAGCCAAAATGAACTTTGTATTGCTGTAAACGCGTTTTCAGCACCTGATTGTACACTTCAGGTGAAACTGTCAAAATATTCAAAATGAGCAAAAGCACAATTAAATTAATGTTGGAATCATCTTCAAGTTGCTAAAATACACTAATGACAGCAAAGAGTTTGAGTCTACAACATTTAATTAAGGTGTGAGAGCCTAAATTAACATTTTATTGCTTTAAACGCGTTTTCAGCCCTTGATTGTACACTTCAGGTGAAAGTGTCAAAATCTTCAAAATGAGCAAAAGCACAATGAAATTAATGCTGGAATCATCTTCAAGTTGCTAAAATACACTAATGACAGCAAAAAGTTTGAGTGTACAACATTTAGTTAAGGTGTGAGAGCCAAAATGAACTTTGTATTGCTTGAAATGCACTTTCAGCCCGAATGTACACTTCAGATGAAACTGTCAAAATCTTCAAAATGAGCAAAAGCACAATGAAATTAATGCTGGAATCATCTTCAAGTTGCTAAAATACACTAATGACAGCAAAAAGTTTGAGTCTACAACATTTAGTTAAGGTGTGAGAGCCTAAATGAACTTTGTATTGCTGTAAACGCGTTTTCAGCACCTGATTGTAAACTTCAGGTGAAACTGTCAAAATCTTCAAAATGAGCAAAAGCACAATGAAATTAATGCTGGAATCATCTTCAAGTTGCTAAAATACACTAATGACAGCAAAAAGTTTGAGTCTACAACATTTAGTTAAGGTGTGAGAGTCAAAATGAACTTTGTATTGCTTTAAATGCATTTTCAGCCCGATAGTACACTTCAGGTGAAACTGTCAAAATCTTCAAAATGAGCAAAAGCACAATTAAATTAATGATGGAATCATCTTCAAGTTGCTAAAATACACTAATGACAGCAACAAGTTTGAGTTTACAACATTTAGTTAAGGTGTGAGAGCCAAAATGAACTTTGTATTGCTGTAAACGCGTTTTCAGCACCTGAATGTACACTTCAGGTGAAACTGTCAAAATCTTCAAAATGAGCAAAAGCACAATTAAATTAATGTTGGAATCATCTTCAAGTTGCTAAAATACACTAATGACAGCAAAGAGTTTGAGTCTACAACATTTAGTTAAGGTGTGAGAGCCTAAATTAACTTTTTATTGCTTTAAACGCGTTTTCAGCCCTTGATTGTACACTTCAGGTGAAACTGTCAAAATCTTCAAAATGAGCAAAAGCACAATTAAATTAATGTTGGAATCATCTTCAAGTTGCTAAAATACACTAATGACAGCAAAAAGTTTGAGTCTACAATATTTAGTTAAGGTGTGAGAGCCAAAATGAACTTTGTATTGCTTTAAAATTCATTTTCAGCCCGATTGTACACTTCAGGTGAAACTGTCAAAATCTTAAAAATGAGCAAAAGCACAATGAAATTAATGTTGGAATCATCTTCAAGTTGCTAAAATACACTAATGACAGCAAAAAGTTTGAGTCTACAACATTTAGTTAAGTTTTGAGAGCCTAAATTAACTTTTTATTGCTTTAAACGCGTTTTCAGCCCTTGATTGTACACTTCAGGTGAAACTGTCAAAATCTTCAAAATGAGCAAAAGCACAATGAAATTAATGATGGAATCATCTTCAAGTTTCTAAAATACACTAATGACAGCAAAAAGTTTGAGTCTACAACATTTAGTTAAGGTGTGAGAGCCAAAATGAACTTTGTATTGCTTTAAATGCATTTTCAGCCCGATTGGACACTTCAGGTGAAACTGTCAAAATCTTCAAAATGAGCAAAAGCAAAATTAAATTAATGCTGGAATCATCTTCAAGTTGCTAAAATACACTAATGACAGTAAAAAGTTTAAGTCTACAACATTTAGTTAAGGTGTGAGAGCCAAAATGAACGTTGTATTGCTTTAAATGCATTTTCAGCCCGAATGTACACTTCAGGTGAAACTGTCAAATTCTTCAAAATGAGCAAAAGCACAATGAAATTAATGCTGGAAACATCTTCAAGTTGCTAAAATACACTAATGACAGAAAAAAGTTTGAGTTTACAACATTTAGTTAAGGTGTGAGAGCCAAAATTAACTTTGTATTGCTGTAAACGCGTTTTCAGCACCTGAATGTACACTTCAGGTGAAACTGTCAAAATCTTCAAAATGAGCAAAAGCACAATTAAATTAATGTTGGAATCATCTTCAAGTTGCTAAAATACACTAATGACAGCAAAGAGTTTGAGTCTACAACATTTAGTTAAGGTGTGAGAGTCAAAATGAACTTTGTATTGCTTTAAATGCATTTTCAGCCCGATAGTACACTTCAGGTGAAACTGTCAAAATCTTCAAAATGAGCAAAAGCACAATTAAATTAATGATGGAATCATCTTCAAGTTGCTAAAATACACTAATGACAGCAACAAGTTTGAGTTTACAACATTTAGTTAAGGTGTGAGAGCCAAAATGAACTTTGTATTGCTGTAAACGCGTTTTCAGCACCTGATTGTACACTTCAGGTGAAACTGTCAAAATCTTCAAAATGAGCAAAAGCACAATGAAATTAATAATGGAATCATATTCAAGTTGCTAAAATACACTAATGACAGCAAAAAGTTTGAGTCTACAACATTTAGTTAAGGTGTGAGAGCCAAAATGAACTTTGTATTGCTGTAAACGCGTTTTCAGCACCTGAATGTACACTTCAGGTGAAACTGTCAAAATCTTCAAAATGAGCAAAAGCACAATTAAATTAATGTTGGAATCATCTTCAAGTTGCTAAAATACACTAATGACAGCAAAGAGTTTGAGTCTACAACATTTAGTTAAGGTGTGAGAGCCTAAATTAACTTTTTATTGCTTTAAACGCGTTTTCAGCCCTTGATTGTACATTTCAGGTGAAAGTGTCAAAATCTTCAAAATGAGCAAAAGCACAATGAAATTAATGCTGGAATCATCTTCAAGTTGCTAAAATACACTAATGACAGCAAAAAGTTTGAGTGTACAACATTTAGTTAAGGTGTGAGAGCCAAAATGAACTTTGTATTGCTTTAAATGCACTTTCAGCCCGAAAGTACACTTCAGATGAAACTGTCAAAATCTTCAAAATGAGCAAAAGCACAATGAAATTAATGCTGGAATCATCTTCAAGTTGCTAAAATACACTAATGACAGCAAAAAGTTTGAGTCTACAACATTTAGTTAAGGTGTGAGAGCCTAAATGAACTTTGTATTGCTGTAAACGCGTTTTCAGCACCTGATTGTAAACTTCAGGTGAAACTGTCAAAATCTTCAAAATGAGCAAAAGCACAATGAAATTAATGCTGGAATCATCTTCAAGTTGCTAAAATACACTAATGACAGCAAAAAGTTTGAGTCTACAACATTTAGTTAAGGTGTGAGAGTCAAAATGAACTTTGTATTGCTTTAAATGCATTTTCAGCCCGATAGTACACTTCAGGTGAAACTGTCAAAATCTTCAAAATGAGCAAAAGCACAATTAAATTAATGATGGAATCATCTTCAAGTTGCTAAAATACACTAATGACAGCAAAAAGTTTGAGTCTACAACATTTAGTTAAGGTGTGAGAGCCAAAATGAACTTTGTATTGCTGTAAACGCGTTTTCAGCACCTGATTGTACACTTCAGGTGAAACTGTCAAAATCTTCAAAATGAGCAAAAGCACAATGAAATTAATAATGGAATCATATTCAAGTTGCTAAAATACACTAATGACAGCAAAAAGTTTGAGTCTACAACATTTAGTTAAGGTGTGAGAGCCAAAATGAACTTTGTATTGCTGTAAACGCGTTTTCAGCACCTGAATGTACACTTCAGGTGAAACTGTCAAAATCTTCAAAATGAGCAAAAGCACAATTAAATTAATGTTGGAATCATCTTCAAGTTGCTAAAATACACTAATGACAGCAAAGAGTTTGAGTCTACAACATTTAGTTAAGTTGTGAGAGCCTAAATTAACTTTTTATTGCTTTAAACGCGTTTTCAGCCCTTGATTGTACATTTCAGGTGAAAGTGTCAAAATCTTCAAAATGAGCAAAAGCACAATGAAATTAATGCTGGAATCATCTTCAAGTTGCTAAAATACACTAATGACAGCAAAAAGTTTGAGTCTACAACATTTAGTTGAGGTGTGAGAGCCTAAATGAACTTTTTATTGCTTTAAACGCGTTTTCAGCCCTTGATTGTACAATTCAGGTGAAACTGTCAAAATCTTCAACATGAGCAAAAGCACAATGAAATTAATGCTGGAATCATATTCAAGTTGCTAAAATACACTAATGACAGCAACAATTTTGAGTCTACAACATTTAGTTAAGGTGTGAGAGCCTAAATGAACTTTGTATTGCTGTAAACGCGTTTTCAGCACCTGATTGTACACTTCAGGTGAAACTGTCAAAATCTTAAAAATGAGCAAAAGCACAATGAAATTAATGCTGGAATCATCTTCAAGTTGCTAAAATACACTAATGACAGCAACAAGTTTGAGTCTACAACATTTAGTTAAGGTGTGAGAGTCAAAATTAACTTTTTATTGCTTTAAACGCGTTTTCAGCCCCTAATTGTACACTTCAGGTGAAAATGTCAAAATCTTCAAAATGAGCAAAAGCACAATGAAATTAATGCTTGAATCATCTTCATTTTGCTAAAATACACTAATGACAGCAAAAAGTTTGAGTCTACAATATTTAGTTAAGGTGTGAGAGCCAAAATGAACTTTGTATTGCTTTAAAATTCATTTTCAGCCCGATTGTACACTTCAGGTGAAACTGTCAAAATCTTAAAAATGAGCAAAAGCACAATGAAATTAATGTTGGAATCATCTTCAAGTTGCTAAAATACACTAATGACAGCAAAAAGATTGAGTCTACAACATTTAGTTAAGTTGTGAGAGCCGAAATTAACTTTTTATTGCTTTAAACGCGTTTTCAGCCCTTGATTGTACACTTCAGGTGAAACTGTCAAAATCTTCAAAATGAGCAAAAGCACAATGAAATTAATGATGGAATCATCTTCAAGTTTCTAAAATACACTAATGACAGCAAAAAGTTTGAGTCTACAACATTTAGTTAAGGTGTGAGAGCCAAAATGAACTTTGTATTGCTTTAAATGCATTTTCAGCCCGATTGGACACTTCAGGTGAAACTGTCAAAATCTTCAAAATGAGCAAAAGCAAAATTAAATTAATGCTGGAAACATCTTCAAGTTGCTAAAATACACTAATGACAGCAACAAGTTTGAGTCTACAACATTTAGTTAAGGTGTGAGAGCCAAAATGAACTTTGTATTGCTGTAAACGCGTTTTCAGCACCTGATTGTACACTTCAGGTGAAACTGTCAAAATATTCAAAATGAGCAAAAGCACAATGAAATTAATGCTGGAATCATCTTCAAGTTGCTAAAATACACTAATGACAGAAAAAAGTTTGAGTTTACAACATTTAGTTAAGGTGTGAGAGCCAAAATGAACTTTGTATTGCTTGAAATGCACTTTCAGCCCGAATGTACACTTCAGATGAAACTGTCAAAATCTTCAAAATGAGCAAAAGCACAATGAAATTAATGCTGGAATCATCTTCAAGTTGCTAAAATACACTAATGACAGCAAAAAGTTTGAGTCTACAACATTTAGTTAAGGTGTGAGAGCCTAAATGAACTTTGTATTGCTGTAAACGCGTTTTCAGCACCTGATTGTAAACTTCAGGTGAAACTGTCAAAATCTTCAAAATGAGCAAAAGCACAATGAAATTAATGCTGGAATCATCTTCAAGTTGCTAAAATACACTAATGACAGCAAAAAGTTTGAGTCTACAACATTTAGTTAAGGTGTGAGAGCCAAAATGAACTTTGTATTGCTGTAAACGCGTTTTCAGCACCTGAATGTACACTTCAGGTGAAACTGTCAAAATCTTCAAAATGAGCAAAAGCACAATTAAATTAATGTTGGAATCTTCTTCAAGTTGCTAAAATACACTAATGACAGCAAAAAGTTTGAGTCTACAACATTTAGTTAAGGTGTGAGAGCCTAAATTAACTTTTTATTGCTTTAAACGCGTTTTCAGCCCTTGATTGTACATTTCAGGTGAAAGTGTCAAAATCTTCAAAATGAGCAAAAGCACAATGAAATTAATGCTGGAATCATCTTCAAGTTGCTAAAATACACTAATGACAGCAAAAAGTTTGAGTCTACAACATTTAGTTAAGGTTTGAGAGCCTAAATTAACTTTTTATTGCTTTAAACGCGTTTTCAGCCCTTGATTGTACACTTCAGGTGAAACTGTCAAAATCTTCAAAATGAGCAAAAGCACAATGAAATTAATGCTGGAATCATCTTCAAGTTGCTAAAATACACTAATGACAGCAAAAAGTTTGAGTGTACAACATTTAGTTAAGGTGTGAGAGCCAAAATGAACTTTGTATTGCTTTAAATGCACTTTCAGCCCGAATGTACACTTCAGATGAAACTGTCAAAATCTTCAAAATGAGCAAAAGCACAATGAAATTAATGCTGGAATCATCTTCAAGTTGCTAAAATACACTAATGACAGCAAAAAGTTTGAGTCTACAACATTTAGTTGAGGTGTGAGAGCCTAAATGAACTTTTTATTGCTTTAAACGCGTTTTCAGCCCTTGATTGTACAATTCAGGTGAAACTGTCAAAATCTTCAACATGAGCAAAAGCACAATGAAATTAATGCTGGAATCATATTCAAGTTGCTAAAATACACTAATGACAGCAACAATTTTGAGTCTACAACATTTAGGTAAGGTGTGAGAGCCTAAATGAACTTTGTATTGCTGTAAACGCGTTTTCAGCACCTGATTGTACACTTCAGGT
Source organism: Leptonotus elevatus (assembly GCF_054856555.1). Lineage (NCBI taxonomy): Eukaryota > Metazoa > Chordata > Actinopteri > Syngnathiformes > Syngnathidae > Leptonotus > Leptonotus elevatus. Next base: position 811,213 of record NC_141244.1, on the reverse strand, counting down.
GAAACTGTCAAAATCTTAAAAATGAGCAAAAGCACAATGAAATTAATGCTGGAATCATCTTCAAGTTGCTAAAATACACTAATGACAGCAACAAGTTTGAGTCTACAACATTTAGTTAAGGTGTGAGAGTCAAAATTAACTTTTTATTGCTTTAAACGCGTTTTCAGCCCCTAATTGTACACTTCAGGTGAAAATGTCAAAATCTTCAAAATGAGCAAAAGCACAATGAAATTAATGCTTGAATCATCTTCATTTTGCTAAAATACACTAATGACAGCAAAAAGTTTGAGTCTACAATATTTAGTTAAGGTGTGAGAGCCAAAATGAACTTTGTATTGCTTTAAAATTCATTTTCAGCCCGATTGTACACTTCAGGTGAAACTGTCAAAATCTTAAAAATGAGCAAAAGCACAATGAAATTAATGTTGGAATCATCTTCAAGTTGCTAAAATACACTAATGACAGCAAAAAGTTTGAGTCTACAACATTTAGTTAAGTTGTGAGAGCCTAAATTAACTTTTTATTGCTTTAAACGCGTTTTCAGCCCTTGATTGTACACTTCAGGTGAAACTGTCAAAATCTTCAAAATGAGCAAAAGCACAATGAAATTAATGATGGAATCATCTTCAAGTTTCTAAAATACACTAATGACAGCAAAAAGTTTGAGTCTACAACATTTAGTTAAGGTGTGAGAGCCAAAATGAACTTTGTATTGCTTTAAATGCATTTTCAGCCCGAATGTACACTTCAGGTGAAACTGTCAAATTCTTCAAAATGAGCAAAAGCACAATGAAATTAATGCTGGAAACATCTTCAAGTTGCTAAAATACACTAATGACAGCAACAAGTTTGAGTCTACAACATTTAGTTAAGGTGTGAGAGCCAAAATGAACTTTGTATTGCTGTAAACGCGTTTTCAGCACCTGATTGTACACTTCAGGTGAAACTGTCAAAATATTCAAAATGAGCAAAAGCACAATGAAATTAATGCTGGAATCATCTTCAAGTTGCTAAAATACACTAATGACAGAAAAAAGTTTGAGTTTACAACATTTAGTTAAGGTGTGAGAGCCAAAATGAACTTTGTATTGCTTGAAATGCACTTTCAGCCCGAATGTACACTTCAGATGAAACTGTCAAAATCTTCAAAATGAGCAAAAGCACAATGAAATTAATGCTGGAATCATCTTCAAGTTGCTAAAATACACTAATGACAGCAAAAAGTTTGAGTCTACAACATTTAGTTAAGGTGTGAGAGCCTAAATGAACTTTGTATTGCTGTAAACGCGTTTTCAGCACCTGATTGTAAACTTCAGGTGAAACTGTCAAAATCTTCAAAATGAGCAAAAGCACAATGAAATTAATGCTGGAATCATCTTCAAGTTGCTAAAATACACTAATGACAGCAAAAAGTTTGAGTCTACAACATTTAGTTAAGGTGTGAGAGCCAAAATGAACGTTGTATTGCTTTAAATGCATTTTCAGCCTGAATGTACACTTCAGGTGAAACTGTCAAATTCTTCAAAATGAGCAAAAGCACAATGAAATTAATGCTGGAATCATCTTCAAGTTGCTAAAATACACTAATGACAGCAAAAAGTTTGAGTCTACAACATTTAGTTAAGGTGTGAGAGCCTAAATGAACTTTGTATTGCTGTAAACGCGTTTTCAGCACCTGATTGTAAACTTCAGGTGAAACTGTCAAAATCTTCAAAATGAGCAAAAGCACAATGAAATTAATGCTGGAATCATCTTCAAGTTGCTAAAATACACTAATGACAGCAAAAAGTTTGAGTCTACAACATTTAGTTAAGGTGTGAGAGTCAAAATGAACTTTGTATTGCTTTAAATGCATTTTCAGCCCGATAGTACACTTCAGGTGAAACTGTCAAAATCTTCAAAATGAGCAAAAGCACAATTAAATTAATGATGGAATCATCTTCAAGTTGCTAAAATACACTAATGACAGCAAAAAGTTTGAGTCTACAACATTTAGTTAAGGTGTGAGAGCCAAAATGAACTTTGTATTGCTGTAAACGCGTTTTCAGCACCTGATTGTACACTTCAGGTGAAACTGTCAAAATCTTCAAAATGAGCAAAAGCACAATGAAATTAATAATGGAATCATTATCAAGTTGCTAAAATACACTAATGACAGCAAAAAGTTTGAGTCTACAACATTTAGTTAAGGTGTGAGAGCCAAAATGAACTTTGTATTGCTGTAAACGCGTTTTCAGCACCTGAATGTACACTTCAGGTGAAACTGTCAAAATCTTCAAAATGAGCAAAAGCACAATTAAATTAATGTTGGAATCATCTTCAAGTTGCTAAAATACACTAATGACAGCAAAAAGTTTGAGTCTACAACATTTAGTTAAGGTGTGAGAGCCTAAATTAACTTTTTATTGCTTTAAACGCGTTTTCAGCCCTTGATTGTACATTTCAGGTGAAAGTGTCAAAATCTTCAAAATGAGCAAAAGCACAATGAAATTAATGCTGGAATCATCTTCAAGTTGCTAAAATACACTAATGACAGCAAAAAGTTTGAGTGTACAACATTTAGTTAAGGTGTGAGAGCCAAAATGAACTTTGTATTGCTTTAAATGCACTTTCAGCCCGAATGTACACTTCAGATGAAACTGTCAAAATCTTCAAAATGAGCAAAAGCACAATGAAATTAATGCTGGAATCATCTTCAAGTTGCTAAAATACACTAATGACAGCAAAAAGTTTGAGTCTACAACATTTAGTTAAGGTGTGAGAGCCTAAATGAACTTTGTATTGCTGTAAACGCGTTTTCAGCACCTGATTGTAAACTTCAGGTGAAACTGTCAAAATCTTCAAAATGAGCAAAAGCACAATGAAATTAATGCTGGAATCATCTTCAAGTTGCTAAAATACACTAATGACAGCAAAAAGTTTGAGTCTACAACATTTAGTTAAGGTGTGAGAGTCAAAATGAACTTTGTATTGCTTTAAATGCATTTTCAGCCCGATAGTACACTTCAGGTGAAACTGTCAAAATCTTCAAAATGAGCAAAAGCACAATTAAATTAATGATGGAATCATCTTCAAGTTGCTAAAATACACTAATGACAGCAAAAAGTTTGAGTCTACAACATTTAGTTAAGGTGTGAGAGCCAAAATGAACTTTGTATTGCTGTAAACGCGTTTTCAGCACCTGATTGTACACTTCAGGTGAAACTGTCAAAATCTTCAAAATGAGCAAAAGCACAATGAAATTAATAATGGAATCATATTCAAGTTGCTAAAATACACTAATGACAGCAAAAAGTTTGAGTCTACAACATTTAGTTAAGGTGTGAGAGCCAAAATGAACTTTGTATTGCTGTAAACGCGTTTTCAGCACCTGAATGTACACTTCAGGTGAAACTGTCAAAATCTTCAAAATGAGCAAAAGCACAATTAAATTAATGTTGGAATCATCTTCAAGTTGCTAAAATACACTAATGACAGCAAAGAGTTTGAGTCTACAACATTTAGTTAAGTTGTGAGAGCCTAAATTAACTTTTTATTGCTTTAAACGCGTTTTCAGCCCTTGATTGTACATTTCAGGTGAAAGTGTCAAAATCTTCAAAATGAGCAAAAGCACAATGAAATTAATGCTGGAATCATCTTCAAGTTGCTAAAATACACTAATGACAGCAAAAAGTTTGAGTCTACAACATTTAGTTGAGGTGTGAGAGCCTAAATGAACTTTTTATTGCTTTAAACGCGTTTTCAGCCCTTGATTGTACAATTCAGGTGAAACTGTCAAAATCTTCAACATGAGCAAAAGCACAATGAAATTAATGCTGGAATCATATTCAAGTTGCTAAAATACACTAATGACAGCAACAATTTTGAGTCTACAACATTTAGGTAAGGTGTGAGAGCCTAAATGAACTTTGTATTGCTGTAAACGCGTTTTCAGCACCTGATTGTACACTTCAGGTGAAACTGTCAAAATCTTCAAAATGAGCAAAAGCACAATGAAATTAATGCTGGAATCATCTTCAAGTTGCTAAAATACACTAATGACAGCAACAAGTTTGAGTCTACAACATTTAGTTAAGGTGTGAGAGCCAAAATGAACTTTGTATTGCTTTAAATGCATTTTCAGCCCGATAGTACACTTCAGGTGAAACTGTCAAAATCTTCAAAATGAGCAAAAGCACAAATAAATTAATGATGGAATCATCTTCAAGTTGCTAAAATACACTAATGACAGCAAAAAGTTTGAGTCTACAACATTTAGTTAAGGTGTGAGAGCCAAAATGAACTTTGTATTGCTGTAAACGCGTTTTCAGCACCTGATTGTACACTTCAGGTGAAACTGTCAAAATCTTCAAAATGAGCAAAAGCACAATGAAATTAATGCTGGAATCATCTTCAAGTTGCTAAAATACACTAATGACAGCAAAAAGTTTGAGTCTACAACATTTAGTTAAGTTGTGAGAGCCTAAAATAACTTTTTATTGCTTTAAACGCGTTTTCAGCCCTTGTTTGTTCACTTCAGGTGAAACTGTCAAAATCTTCAAAATGAGCAAAAGCACAATGAAATTAATGCTGGAATCATCTTCAAGTTGCTAAAATACACTAATGACAGCAACAAGTTTGAGTCTACAACATTTAGTTAAGGTGTGAGAGCCAAAATGAACGTTGTATTGCTTTAAATGCATTTTCAGCCCGAATGTACACTTCAGGTGAAACTGTCAAATTCTTCAAAATGAGCAAAAGCACAATGAAATTAATTCTGGAAACATCTTCAAGTTGCTAAAATACACTAATGACAGCAACAAGTTTGAGTCTACAACATTTAGTTAAGGTGTGAAAGCCAAAATGAACTTTGTATTGCTGTAAACGCGTTTTCAGCACCTGATTGTACACTTCAGGTGAAACTGTCAAAATATTCAAAATGAGCAAAAGCACAATGAAATTAATGCTGGAATCATCTTCAAGTTGCTAAAATACACTAATGACAGCAAAAAGTTTGAGTCTACAACATTTAGTTAAGGTGTGAGAGCCAAAATGAACTTTGTATTGCTGTAAACGCGTTTTCAGCACCTGAATGTACACTTCAGGTGAAACTGTCAAAATCTTCAAAATGAGCAAAAGCACAATTAAATTAATGTTGGAATCATCTTCAAGTTGCTAAAATACACTAATGACAGCAAAAAGTTTGAGTCTACAACATTTAGTTAAGGTGTGAGAGCCTAAATGAACTTTGTATTGCTGTAAACGCATTTTCAGCACCTGATTGTACACGTCAGGTGAAACTTTCAAAATCTTCAAAATTAGCAAAAGCACAATGAAATTAATGCTGGAATCATCTTCAAGTTGCTAAAATACACCAATGACAGCAAAAAGTTTGAGTCTACAACATTTAGTTAAGGTGTGAGAGCCAAAATGAACTTTGTATTGCTTTAAATGCATTTTCAGCCCGATAGTACACTTCAGGTGAAACTGTCAAAATCTTCAAAATGAGCAAAAGCACAATTAAATTAATGATGGAATCATCTTCAAGTTGCTAAAATACACTAATGACAGCAAAAAGTTTGAGTCTACAACATTTAGTTGAGGTGTGAGAGCCTAAATGAACTTTTTATTGCTTTAAACGCGTTTTCAGCCCTTGATTGTACAATTCAGGTGAAACTGTCAAAATCTTCAACATGAGCAAAAGCACAATGAAATTAATGCTGGAATCATCTTCAAGTTGCTAAAATACACTAATGACAGCAACAAGTTTGAGTCTACAACATTTAGTTAAGGTGTGAGATTCAAAATTAACTTTGTATTGCTTTAAATGCATTTTCAGCCCGATTGGACACTTCAGGTGAAACTGTCAAAATCTTCAAAATGAGCAAAAGCACAATGAAATTAATGCTGGAATCATCTTCAAGTTGCTAAAATACACTAATGACAGTAAAAAGTTTAAGTCTACAACATTTAGTTAAGGTGTGAGAGCCTAAATGAACTTTGTATTGCTTTAAACGCATTTTCAGCCCGATTGTACACTTCAGGTGAAACTGTCAAAATCTTCAAAATGAGCAAAAGCACAATGAAATTAATGCTGGAATCATCTTCAAGTTGCTAAAATACACCAATGACAGCAAAAAGTTTGAGTCTACAACATTTAGTTAAGGTGTGAGAGCCAAAATGAACTTTGTATTGCTTTAAATGCATTTTCAGCCCGATACTACACTTCAGGTGAAACTGTCAAAATCTTCAAAATGAGCAAAAGCACAATTAAATTAATGATGGAATCATCTTCAAGTTGCTAAAATACACTAATGACAGCAAAAAGTTTGAGTCTACAACATTTAGTTAAGGTGTGAGAGCCAAAATGAACTTTGTATTGCTGTAAACGCGTTTTCAGCACCTGATTGTACACTTCAGGTGAAACTGTCAAAATCTTCAAAATGAGCAAAAGCACAATGAAATTAATGCTGGAATCATCTTCAAGTTGCTAAAATACACTAATGACAGCAAAAAGTTTGAGTCTACAATATTTAGTTAAGGTGTGAGAGCCAAAATGAACTTTGTATTGCTTTAAAATTCATTTTCAGCCCGATTGTACACTTCAGGTGAAACTGTCAAAATCTTCAAAATGAGCAAAAGCACAATGAAATTAATGTTGGAATCATCTTCAAGTTGCTAAAATACACTAATGACAGCAAAAAGTTTGAGTCTACAACATTTAGTTGAGGTGTGAGAGCCTAAATGAACTTTTTATTGCTTTAAACGCGTTTTCAGCCCTTGATTGTACAATTCAGGTGAAACTGTCAAAATCTTTAACATGAGCAAAAGCACAATGAAATTAATGCTGGAATCATCTTCAAGTTGCTAAAATACACTAAAGACAGCAACAAGTTTGAGTCTACAACATTTAGTTAAGGTGTGAGATTCAAAATTAACTTTGTATTGCTTTAAATGCATTTTCAGCCCGATTGGACACTTCAGGTGAAACTGTCAAAATCTTCAAAATGAGCAAAAGCACAATGAAATTAATGCTGGAATCATCTTCAAGTTGCTAAAATACACTAATGACAGCAACAAGTTTGAGTCTACAACATTTAGTTAAGGTGTGAGAGCCTAAATGAACTTTGTATTGCTTTAAATGCATTTTCAGCCCGATTGTACACTTCAGGTGAAACTGTCAAAATCTTCAAAATGAGCAAAAGCACAATGAAATTAATGCTGGAATCATCTTCAAGTTGCTAAAATACACCAATGACAGCAAAAAGTTTGAGTCTACAACATTTAGTTAAGGTGTGAGAGCCAAAATGAACTTTGTATTGCTTTAAATGCATTTTCAGCCCGATAGTACACTTCAGGTGAAACTGTCAAAATCTTCAAAATGAGCAAAAGCACAATTAAATTAATGATGGAATCATCTTCAAGTTGCTAAAATACACTAATGACAGCAAAAAGTTTGAGTCTACAACATTTAGTTAAGGTGTGAGAGCCAAAATGAACTTTGTATTGCTGTAAACGCGTTTTCAGCACCTGATTGTACACTTCAGGTGAAACTGTCAAAATCTTCAAAATGAGCAAAAGCACAATGAAATTAATGCTGGAATCATCTTCAAGTTGCTAAAATACACTAATGACAGCAAAAAGTTTGAGTCTACAATATTTAGTTAAGGTGTGAGAGCCAAAATGAACTTTGTATTGCTTTAAACGCGTTTTCAGCCCGATTGTACACTTCAGGTGAAACTGTCAAAATCTTCAAAATGAGCAAAAGCACAATGAAATTAATGTTGGAATCATCTTCAAGTTGCTAAAATACACTAATGACAGCAAAAAGTTTGAGTCTACAACATTTAGTTAAGGTGTGAGAGCCTAAATGAACTTTTTATTGCTTTAAACGCGTTTTCAGCCCTTGATTGTACAATTCAGGTGAAACTGTCAAAATCTTCAACATGAGCAAAAGCACAATGAAATTAATGCTGGAATCATCTTCAAGTTGCTAAAATACACTAATGACAGCAACAAGTTTGAGTCTACAACATTTAGTTAAGGTGTGAGATTCAAAATTAACTTTGTATTGCTTTAAATGCATTTTCAGCCCGATTGGACACTTCAGGTGAAACTGTCAAAATCTTCAAAATGAGCAAAAGCACAATGAAATTAATGCTGGAATCATCTTCAAGTTGCTAAAATACACTAATGACAGTAAAAAGTTTGAGTCTACAACATTTAGTTAAGGTGTGAGAGTCAAAATGAACTTTGTATTGCTTTAAATGCATTTTCAGCCCGATAGTACACTTCAGGTGAAACTGTCAAAATCTTCAAAATGAGCAAAAGCACAATTAAATTAATGATGGAATCATCTTCAAGTTGCTAAAATACACTAATGACAGCAAAAAGTTTGAGTCTACAACATTTAGTTAAGGTGTGAGAGCCAAAATGAACTTTGTATTGCTGTAAACGCGTTTTCAGCACCTGATTGTACACTTCAGGTGAAACTGTCAAAATCTTCAAAATGAGCAAAAGCACAATGAAATTAATAATGGAATCATATTCAAGTTGCTAAAATACACTAATGACAGCAAAAAGTTTGAGTCTACAACATTTAGTTAAGGTGTGAGAGCCAAAATGAACTTTGTATTGCTGTAAACGCGTTTTCAGCACCTGAATGTACACTTCAGGTGAAACTGTCAAAATCTTCAAAATGAGCAAAAGCACAATTAAATTAATGTTGGAATCATCTTCAAGTTGCTAAAATACACTAATGACAGCAAAGAGTTTGAGTCTACAACATTTAGTTAAGTTGTGAGAGCCTAAATTAACTTTTTATTGCTTTAAACGAGTTTTCAGCCCTTGATTGTACATTTCAGGTGAAAGTGTCAAAATCTTCAAAATGAGCAAAAGCACAATGAAATTAATGCTGGAATCATCTTCAAGTTGCTAAAATACACTAATGACAGCAAAAAGTTTGAGTCTACAACATTTAGTTGAGGTGTGAGAGCCTAAATGAACTTTTTATTGCTTTAAACGCGTTTTCAGCCCTTGATTGTACAATTCAGGTGAAACTGTCAAAATCTTCAACATGAGCAAAAGCACAATGAAATTAATGCTGGAATCATATTCAAGTTGCTAAAATACACTAATGACAGCAACAATTTTGAGTCTACAACATTTAGGTAAGGTGTGAGAGCCTAAATGAACTTTGTATTGCTGTAAACGCGTTTTCAGCACCTGATTGTACACTTCAGGTGAAACTGTCAAAATCTTAAAAATGAGCAAAAGCACAATGAAATTAATGCTGGAATCATCTTCAAGTTGCTAAAATACACTAATGACAGCAACAAGTTTGAGTCTACAACATTTAGTTAAGGTGTGAGAGCCAAAATGAACTTTGTATTGCTTTAAATGCATTTTCAGCCCGATAGTACACTTCAGGTGAAACTGTCAAAATCTTCAAAATGAGCAAAAGCACAAATAAATTAATGATGGAATCATCTTCAAGTTGCTAAAATACACTAATGACAGCAAAAAGTTTGAGTCTACAACATTTAGTTAAGGTGTGAGAGCCAAAATGAACTTTGTATTGCTGTAAACGCGTTTTCAGCACCTGATTGTACACTTCAGGTGAAACTGTCAAAATCTTCAAAATGAGCAAAAGCACAATGAAATTAATGCTGGAATCATCTTCAAGTTGCTAAAATACACTAATGACAGCAAAAAGTTTGAGTCTACAACATTTAGTTAAGTTGTGAGAGCCTAAATTAACTTTTTATTGCTTTAAACGCGTTTTCAGCCCTTGTTTGTTCACTTCAGGTGAAACTGTCAAAATCTTCAAAATGAGCAAAAGCACAATGAAATTAATGCTGGAATCATCTTCAAGTTGCTAAAATACACTAATGACAGCAAAAAGTTTGAGTCTACAACATTTAGTTAAGGTGTGAGAGCCAAAATGAACGTTGTATTGCTTTAAATGCATTTTCAGCCCGAATGTACACTTCAGGTGAAACTGTCAAATTCTTCAAAATGAGCAAAAGCACAATGAAATTAATTCTGGAAACATCTTCAAGTTGCTAAAATACACTAATGACAGCAACAAGTTTGAGTCTACAACATTTAGTTAAGGTGTGAAAGCCAAAATGAACTTTGTATTGCTGTAAACGCGTTTTCAGCACCTGATTGTACACTTCAGGTGAAACTGTCAAAATATTCAAAATGAGCAAAAGCACAATGAAATTAATGCTGGAATCATCTTCAAGTTGCTAAAATACACTAATGACAGCAAAAAGTTTGAGTCTACAACATTTAGTTAAGGTGTGAGAGCCAAAATGAACTTTGTATTGCTGTAAACGCGTTTTCAGCACCTGAATGTACACTTCAGGTGAAACTGTCAAAATCTTCAAAATGAGCAAAAGCACAATTAAATTAATGTTGGAATCATCTTCAAGTTGCTAAAATACACTAATGACAGCAAAAAGTTTGAGTCTACAACATTTAGTTAAGGTGTGAGAGCCTAAATGAACTTTGTATTGCTGTAAACGCATTTTCAGCACCTGATTGTACACGTCAGGTGAAACTTTCAAAATCTTCAAAATTAGCAAAAGCACAATGAAATTAATGCTGGAATCATCTTCAAGTTGCTAAAATACACCAATGACAGCAAAAAGTTTGAGTCTACAACATTTAGTTAAGGTGTGAGAGCCAAAATGAACTTTGTATTGCTTTAAATGCATTTTCAGCCCGATAGTACACTTCAGGTGAAACTGTCAAAATCTTCAAAATGAGCAAAAGCACAATTAAATTAATGATGGAATCATCTTCAAGTTGCTAAAATACACTAATGACAGCAAAAAGTTTGAGTCTACAACATTTAGTTAAGGTGTGAGAGCCTAAATGAACTTTGTATTGCTGTAAACGCGTTTTCAGCACCTGATTGTACACTTCAGGTGAAACTGTCAAAATCTTCAAAATGAGCAAAAGCACAATGAAATTAATGCTGGAATCATCTTCAAGTTGCTAAAATACACTAATGACAGCAACAAGTTTGAGTCTACAACATTTAGTTAAGGTGTGAGATTCAAAATTAACTTTGTATTGCTTTAAATGCATTTTCAGCCCGATTGGACACTTCAGGTGAAACTGTCAAAATCTTCAAAATGAGCAAAAGCACAATGAAATTAATGCTGGAATCATCTTCAAGTTGCTAAAATACACTAATGACAGTAAAAAGTTTAAGTCTACAACATTTAGTTAAGGTGTGAGAGCCTAAATGAACTTTGTATTGCTTTAAACGCATTTTCAGCCCGATTGTACACTTCAGGTGAAACTGTCAAAATCTTCAAAATGAGCAAAAGCACAATGAAATTAATGCTGGAATCATCTTCAAGTTGCTAAAATACACCAATGACAGCAAAAAGTTTGAGTCTACAACATTTAGTTAAGGTGTGAGAGCCAAAATGAACTTTGTATTGCTTTAAATGCATTTTCAGCCCGATAGTACACTTCAGGTGAAACTGTCAAAATCTTCAAAATGAGCAAAAGCACAATTAAATTAATGATGGAATCATCTTCAAGTTGCTAAAATACACTAATGACAGCAAAAAGTTTGAGTCTACAACATTTAGTTAAGGTGTGAGAGCCAAAATGAACTTTGTATTGCTGTAAACGCGTTTTCAGCACCTGATTGTACACTTCAGGTGAAACTGTCAAAATCTTCAAAATGACCAAAAGCACAATGAAATTAATGCTGGAATCATCTTCAAGTTGCTAAAATACACTAATGACAGCAAAAAGTTTGAGTCTACAATATTTAGTTAAGGTGTGAGAGCCAAAATGAACTTTGTATTGCTTTAAAATTCATTTTCAGCCCGATTGTACACTTCAGGTGAAACTGTCAAAATCTTCAAAATGAGCAAAAGCACAATGAAATTAATGTTGGAATCATCTTCAAGTTGCTAAAATACACTAATGACAGCAAAAAGTTTGAGTCTACAACATTTAGTTGAGGTGTGAGAGCCTAAATGAACTTTTTATTGCTTTAAACGCGTTTTCAGCCCTTGATTGTACAATTCAGGTGAAACTGTCAAAATCTTCAACATGAGCAAAAGCACAATGAAATTAATGCTGGAATCATCTTCAAGTTGCTAAAATACACTAAAGACAGCAACAAGTTTGAGTCTACAACATTTAGTTAAGGTGTGAGATTCAAAATTAACTTTGTATTGCTTTAAATGCATTTTCAGCCCGATTGGACACTTCAGGTGAAACTGTCAAAATCTTCAAAATGAGCAAAAGCACAATGAAATTAATGCTGGAATCATCTTCAAGTTGCTAAAATACACTAATGACAGTAAAAAGTTTAAGTCTACAACATTTAGTTAAGGTGTGAGAGCCTAAATGAACTTTGTATTGCTTTAAACGCGTTTTCAGCCCCTGATTGTACACTTCAGGTGAAACTGTCAAAATCTTCAAAATGAGCAAAAGCACAATGAAATTAATGCTGGAATCATCTTCAAGTTGCTAAAATACACTAATGACAGCAACAAGTTTGAGTCTACAACATTTAGTTAAGGTGTGAGATTCAAAATTAACTTTGTATTGCTTTAAATGCATTTTCAGCCCGATTGGACACTTCAGGTGAAACTGTCAAAATCTTCAAAATGAGCAAAAGCACAATGAAATTAATGCTGGAATCATCTTCAAGTTGCTAAAATACACTAATGACAGTAAAAAGTTTGAGTCTACAACATTTAGTTAAGGTGTGAGAGTCAAAATGAACTTTGTATTGCTTTAAATGCATTTTCAGCCCGATAGTACACTTCAGGTGAAACTGTCAAAATCTTCAAAATGAGCAAAAGCACAATTAAATTAATGATGGAATCATCTTCAAGTTGCTAAAATACACTAATGACAGCAAAAAGTTTGAGTCTACAACATTTAGTTAAGGTGTGAGAGCCAAAATGAACTTTGTATTGCTGTAAACGCGTTTTCAGCACCTGATTGTACACTTCAGGTGAAACTGTCAAAATCTTCAAAATGAGCAAAAGCACAATGAAATTAATAATGGAATCATATTCAAGTTGCTAAAATACACTAATGACAGCAAAAAGTTTGAGTCTACAACATTTAGTTAAGGTGTGAGAGCCAAAATGAACTTTGTATTGCTGTAAACGCGTTTTCAGCACCTGAATGTACACTTCAGGTGAAACTGTCAAAATCTTCAAAATGAGCAAAAGCACAATTAAATTAATGTTGGAATCATCTTCAAGTTGCTAAAATACACTAATGACAGCAAAGAGTTTGAGTCTACAACATTTAGTTAAGTTGTGAGAGCCTAAATTAACTTTTTATTGCTTTAAACGCGTTTTCAGCCCTTGATTGTACATTTCAGGTGAAAGTGTCAAAATCTTCAAAATGAGCAAAAGCACAATGAAATTAATGCTGGAATCATCTTCAAGTTGCTAAAATACACTAATGACAGCAAAAAGTTTGAGTCTACAACATTTAGTTGAGGTGTGAGAGCCTAAATGAACTTTTTATTGCTTTAAACGCGTTTTCAGCCCTTGATTGTACAATTCAGGTGAAACTGTCAAAATCTTCAACATGAGCAAAAGCACAATGAAATTAATGCTGGAATCATATTCAAGTTGCTAAAATACACTAATGACAGCAACAATTTTGAGTCTACAACATTTAGGTAAGGTGTGAGAGCCTAAATGAACTTTGTATTGCTGTAAACGCGTTTTCAGCACCTGATTGTACACTTCAGGTGAAACTGTCAAAATCTTAAAAATGAGCAAAAGCACAATGAAATTAATGCTGGAATCATCTTCAAGTTGCTAAAATACACTAATGACAGCAACAAGTTTGAGTCTACAACATTTAGTTAAGGTGTGAGAGCCAAAATGAACTTTGTATTGCTTTAAATGCATTTTCAGCCCGATAGTACACTTCAGGTGAAACTGTCAAAATCTTCAAAATGAGCAAAAGCACAAATAAATTAATGATGGAATCATCTTCAAGTTGCTAAAATACACTAATGACAGCAAAAAGTTTGAGTCTACAACATTTAGTTAAGGTGTGAGAGCCAAAATTAACTTTGTATTGCTGTAAACGCGTTTTCAGCACCTGATTGTACACTTCAGGTGAAACTGTCAAAATCTTCAAAATGAGCAAAAGCACAATGAAATTAATGCTGGAATCATCTTCAAGTTGCTAAAATACACTAATGACAGCAAAAAGTTTGAGTCTACAACATTTAGTTAAGTTGTGAGAGCCTAAATTAACTTTTTATTGCTTTAAACGCGTTTTCAGCCCTTGTTTGTTCACTTCAGGTGAAACTGTCAAAATCTTCAAAATGAGCAAAAGCACAATGAAATTAATGCTGGAATCATCTTCAAGTTGCTAAAATACACTAATGACAGCAAAAAGTTTGAGTCTACAACATTTAGTTAAGGTGTGAGAGCCAAAATGAACGTTGTATTGCTTTAAATGCATTTTCAGCCCGAATGTACACTTCAGGTGAAACTGTCAAATTCTTCAAAATGAGCAAAAGCACAATGAAATTAATTCTGGAAACATCTTCAAGTTGCTAAAATACACTAATGACAGCAACAAGTTTGAGTCTACAACATTTAGTTAAGGTGTGAAAGCCAAAATGAACTTTGTATTGCTGTAAACGCGTTTTCAGCACCTGATTGTACACTTCAGGTGAAACTGTCAAAATATTCAAAATGAGCAAAAGCACAATGAAATTAATGCTGGAATCATCTTCAAGTTGCTAAAATACACTAATGACAGCAAAAAGTTTGAGTCTACAACATTTAGTTAAGGTGTGAGAGCCAAAATGAACTTTGTATTGCTGTAAACGCGTTTTCAGCACCTGAATGTACACTTCAGGTGAAACTGTCAAAATCTTCAAAATGAGCAAAAGCACAATTAAATTAATGATGGAATCATCTTCAAGTTGCTAAAATACACTAATGACAGCAAAAAGTTTGAGTCTACAACATTTAGTTAAGGTGTGAGAGCCAAAATGAACTTTGTATTGCTGTAAACGCGTTTTCAGCACCTGATTGTACACTTCAGGTGAAACTGTCAAAATCTTCAAAATGAGCAAAAGCACAATGAAATTAATAATGGAATCATATTCAAGTTGCTAAAATACACTAATGACAGCAAAAAGTTTGAGTCTACAACATTTAGTTAAGGTGTGAGAGCCAAAATGAACTTTGTATTGCTGTAAACGCGTTTTCAGCACCTGAATGTACACTTCAGGTGAAACTGTCAAAATCTTCAAAATGAGCAAAAGCACAATTAAATTAATGTTGGAATCATCTTCAAGTTGCTAAAATACACTAATGACAGCAAAAAGTTTGAGTCTACAACATTTAGTTAAGGTGTGAGAGCCTAAATTAACTTTTTATTGCTTTAAACGCGTTTTCAGCCCTTGATTGTACATTTCAGGTGAAAGTGTCAAAATCTTCAAAATGAGCAAAAGCACAATGAAATTAATGCTGGAATCATCTTCAAGTTGCTAAAATACACTAATGACAGCAAAAAGTTTGAGTGTACAACATTTAGTTAAGGTGTGAGAGCCAAAATGAACTTTGTATTGCTTTAAATGCACTTTCAGCCCGAATGTACACTTCAGATGAAACTGTCAAAATCTTCAAAATGAGCAAAAGCACAATGAAATTAATGCTGGAATCATCTTCAAGTTGCTAAAATACACTAATGACAGCAAAAAGTTTGAGTCTACAACATTTAGTTAAGGTGTGAGAGCCTAAATGAACTTTGTATTGCTGTAAACGCGTTTTCAGCACCTGATTGTAAACTTCAGGTGAAACTGTCAAAATCTTCAAAATGAGCAAAAGCACAATGAAATTAATGCTGGAATCATCTTCAAGTTGCTAAAATACACTAATGACAGCAAAAAGTTTGAGTCTACAACATTTAGTTAAGGTGTGAGAGTCAAAATGAACTTTGTATTGCTTTAAATGCATTTTCAGCCCGATAGTACACTTCAGGTGAAACTGTCAAAATCTTCAAAATGAGCAAAAGCACAATTAAATTAATGATGGAATCATCTTCAAGTTGCTAAAATACACTAATGACAGCAAAAAGTTTGAGTCTACAACATTTAGTTAAGGTGTGAGAGCCAAAATGAACTTTGTATTGCTGTAAACGCGTTTTCAGCACCTGATTGTACACTTCAGGTGAAACTGTCAAAATCTTCAAAATGAGCAAAAGCACAATGAAATTAATAATGGAATCATATTCAAGTTGCTAAAATACACTAATGACAGCAAAAAGTTTGAGTCTACAACATTTAGTTAAGGTGTGAGAGCCAAAATGAACTTTGTATTGCTGTAAACGCGTTTTCAGCACCTGAATGTACACTTCAGGTGAAACTGTCAAAATCTTCAAAATGAGCAAAAGCACAATTAAATTAATGTTGGAATCATCTTCAAGTTGCTAAAATACACTAATGACAGCAAAGAGTTTGAGTCTACAACATTTAGTTAAGTTGTGAGAGCCTAAATTAACTTTTTATTGCTTTAAACGCGTTTTCAGCCCTTGATTGTACATTTCAGGTGAAAGTGTCAAAATCTTCAAAATGAGCAAAAGCACAATGAAATTAATGC
This sequence comes from Leptonotus elevatus, assembly GCF_054856555.1. Classification (NCBI taxonomy): domain Eukaryota; kingdom Metazoa; phylum Chordata; class Actinopteri; order Syngnathiformes; family Syngnathidae; genus Leptonotus; species Leptonotus elevatus. Next base: position 794,597 of record NC_141244.1, on the reverse strand, counting down.
TGGAATCATCTTCAAGTTGCTAAAATACACTAATGACAGCAAAAAGTTTGAGTCTACAACATTTAGTTGAGGTGTGAGAGCCTAAATGAACTTTTTATTGCTTTAAACGCGTTTTCAGCCCTTGATTGTACAATTCAGGTGAAACTGTCAAAATCTTCAACATGAGCAAAAGCACAATGAAATTAATGCTGGAATCATATTCAAGTTGCTAAAATACACTAATGACAGCAACAATTTTGAGTCTACAACATTTAGGTAAGGTGTGAGAGCCTAAATGAACTTTGTATTGCTGTAAACGCGTTTTCAGCACCTGATTGTACACTTCAGGTGAAACTGTCAAAATCTTAAAAATGAGCAAAAGCACAATGAAATTAATGCTGGAATCATCTTCAAGTTGCTAAAATACACTAATGACAGCAACAAGTTTGAGTCTACAACATTTAGTTAAGGTGTGAGAGTCAAAATTAACTTTTTATTGCTTTAAACGCGTTTTCAGCCCCTAATTGTACACTTCAGGTGAAAATGTCAAAATCTTCAAAATGAGCAAAAGCACAATGAAATTAATGCTTGAATCATCTTCATTTTGCTAAAATACACTAATGACAGCAAAAAGTTTGAGTCTACAATATTTAGTTAAGGTGTGAGAGCCAAAATGAACTTTGTATTGCTTTAAAATTCATTTTCAGCCCGATTGTACACTTCAGGTGAAACTGTCAAAATCTTAAAAATGAGCAAAAGCACAATGAAATTAATGTTGGAATCATCTTCAAGTTGCTAAAATACACTAATGACAGCAAAAAGTTTGAGTCTACAACATTTAGTTAAGTTGTGAGAGCCTAAATTAACTTTTTATTGCTTTAAACGCGTTTTCAGCCCTTGATTGTACACTTCAGGTGAAACTGTCAAAATCTTCAAAATGAGCAAAAGCACAATGAAATTAATGATGGAATCATCTTCAAGTTTCTAAAATACACTAATGACAGCAAAAAGTTTGAGTCTACAACATTTAGTTAAGGTGTGAGAGCCAAAATGAACTTTGTATTGCTTTAAATGCATTTTCAGCCCGAATGTACACTTCAGGTGAAACTGTCAAATTCTTCAAAATGAGCAAAAGCACAATGAAATTAATGCTGGAAACATCTTCAAGTTGCTAAAATACACTAATGACAGCAACAAGTTTGAGTCTACAACATTTAGTTAAGGTGTGAGAGCCAAAATGAACTTTGTATTGCTGTAAACGCGTTTTCAGCACCTGATTGTACACTTCAGGTGAAACTGTCAAAATATTCAAAATGAGCAAAAGCACAATGAAATTAATGCTGGAATCATCTTCAAGTTGCTAAAATACACTAATGACAGAAAAAAGTTTGAGTTTACAACATTTAGTTAAGGTGTGAGAGCCAAAATGAACTTTGTATTGCTTGAAATGCACTTTCAGCCCGAATGTACACTTCAGATGAAACTGTCAAAATCTTCAAAATGAGCAAAAGCACAATGAAATTAATGCTGGAATCATCTTCAAGTTGCTAAAATACACTAATGACAGCAAAAAGTTTGAGTCTACAACATTTAGTTAAGGTGTGAGAGCCTAAATGAACTTTGTATTGCTGTAAACGCGTTTTCAGCACCTGATTGTAAACTTCAGGTGAAACTGTCAAAATCTTCAAAATGAGCAAAAGCACAATGAAATTAATGCTGGAATCATCTTCAAGTTGCTAAAATACACTAATGACAGCAAAAAGTTTGAGTCTACAACATTTAGTTAAGGTGTGAGAGCCAAAATGAACGTTGTATTGCTTTAAATGCATTTTCAGCCTGAATGTACACTTCAGGTGAAACTGTCAAATTCTTCAAAATGAGCAAAAGCACAATGAAATTAATGCTGGAATCATCTTCAAGTTGCTAAAATACACTAATGACAGCAAAAAGTTTGAGTCTACAACATTTAGTTAAGGTGTGAGAGCCTAAATGAACTTTGTATTGCTGTAAACGCGTTTTCAGCACCTGATTGTAAACTTCAGGTGAAACTGTCAAAATCTTCAAAATGAGCAAAAGCACAATGAAATTAATGCTGGAATCATCTTCAAGTTGCTAAAATACACTAATGACAGCAAAAAGTTTGAGTCTACAACATTTAGTTAAGGTGTGAGAGTCAAAATGAACTTTGTATTGCTTTAAATGCATTTTCAGCCCGATAGTACACTTCAGGTGAAACTGTCAAAATCTTCAAAATGAGCAAAAGCACAATTAAATTAATGATGGAATCATCTTCAAGTTGCTAAAATACACTAATGACAGCAAAAAGTTTGAGTCTACAACATTTAGTTAAGGTGTGAGAGCCAAAATGAACTTTGTATTGCTGTAAACGCGTTTTCAGCACCTGATTGTACACTTCAGGTGAAACTGTCAAAATCTTCAAAATGAGCAAAAGCACAATGAAATTAATAATGGAATCATATTCAAGTTGCTAAAATACACTAATGACAGCAAAAAGTTTGAGTCTACAACATTTAGTTAAGGTGTGAGAGCCAAAATGAACTTTGTATTGCTGTAAACGCGTTTTCAGCACCTGAATGTACACTTCAGGTGAAACTGTCAAAATCTTCAAAATGAGCAAAAGCACAATTAAATTAATGTTGGAATCATCTTCAAGTTGCTAAAATACACTAATGACAGCAAAAAGTTTGAGTCTACAACATTTAGTTAAGGTGTGAGAGCCTAAATTAACTTTTTATTGCTTTAAACGCGTTTTCAGCCCTTGATTGTACATTTCAGGTGAAAGTGTCAAAATCTTCAAAATGAGCAAAAGCACAATGAAATTAATGCTGGAATCATCTTCAAGTTGCTAAAATACACTAATGACAGCAAAAAGTTTGAGTGTACAACATTTAGTTAAGGTGTGAGAGCCAAAATGAACTTTGTATTGCTTTAAATGCACTTTCAGCCCGAATGTACACTTCAGATGAAACTGTCAAAATCTTCAAAATGAGCAAAAGCACAATGAAATTAATGCTGGAATCATCTTCAAGTTGCTAAAATACACTAATGACAGCAAAAAGTTTGAGTCTACAACATTTAGTTAAGGTGTGAGAGCCTAAATGAACTTTGTATTGCTGTAAACGCGTTTTCAGCACCTGATTGTAAACTTCAGGTGAAACTGTCAAAATCTTCAAAATGAGCAAAAGCACAATGAAATTAATGCTGGAATCATCTTCAAGTTGCTAAAATACACTAATGACAGCAAAAAGTTTGAGTCTACAACATTTAGTTAAGGTGTGAGAGTCAAAATGAACTTTGTATTGCTTTAAATGCATTTTCAGCCCGATAGTACACTTCAGGTGAAACTGTCAAAATCTTCAAAATGAGCAAAAGCACAATTAAATTAATGATGGAATCATCTTCAAGTTGCTAAAATACACTAATGACAGCAAAAAGTTTGAGTCTACAACATTTAGTTAAGGTGTGAGAGCCAAAATGAACTTTGTATTGCTGTAAACGCGTTTTCAGCACCTGATTGTACACTTCAGGTGAAACTGTCAAAATCTTCAAAATGAGCAAAAGCACAATGAAATTAATAATGGAATCATATTCAAGTTGCTAAAATACACTAATGACAGCAAAAAGTTTGAGTCTACAACATTTAGTTAAGGTGTGAGAGCCAAAATGAACTTTGTATTGCTGTAAACGCGTTTTCAGCACCTGAATGTACACTTCAGGTGAAACTGTCAAAATCTTCAAAATGAGCAAAAGCACAATTAAATTAATGTTGGAATCATCTTCAAGTTGCTAAAATACACTAATGACAGCAAAGAGTTTGAGTCTACAACATTTAGTTAAGTTGTGAGAGCCTAAATTAACTTTTTATTGCTTTAAACGCGTTTTCAGCCCTTGATTGTACATTTCAGGTGAAAGTGTCAAAATCTTCAAAATGAGCAAAAGCACAATGAAATTAATGCTGGAATCATCTTCAAGTTGCTAAAATACACTAATGACAGCAAAAAGTTTGAGTCTACAACATTTAGTTGAGGTGTGAGAGCCTAAATGAACTTTTTATTGCTTTAAACGCGTTTTCAGCCCTTGATTGTACAATTCAGGTGAAACTGTCAAAATCTTCAACATGAGCAAAAGCACAATGAAATTAATGCTGGAATCATATTCAAGTTGCTAAAATACACTAATGACAGCAACAATTTTGAGTCTACAACATTTAGGTAAGGTGTGAGAGCCTAAATGAACTTTGTATTGCTGTAAACGCGTTTTCAGCACCTGATTGTACACTTCAGGTGAAACTGTCAAAATCTTCAAAATGAGCAAAAGCACAATGAAATTAATGCTGGAATCATCTTCAAGTTGCTAAAATACACTAATGACAGCAACAAGTTTGAGTCTACAACATTTAGTTAAGGTGTGAGAGCCAAAATGAACTTTGTATTGCTTTAAATGCATTTTCAGCCCGATAGTACACTTCAGGTGAAACTGTCAAAATCTTCAAAATGAGCAAAAGCACAAATAAATTAATGATGGAATCATCTTCAAGTTGCTAAAATACACTAATGACAGCAAAAAGTTTGAGTCTACAACATTTAGTTAAGGTGTGAGAGCCAAAATGAACTTTGTATTGCTGTAAACGCGTTTTCAGCACCTGTTTGTTCACTTCAGGTGAAACTGTCAAAATCTTCAAAATGAGCAAAAGCACAATGAAATTAATGCTGGAATCATCTTCAAGTTGCTAAAATACACTAATGACAGCAACAAGTTTGAGTCTACAACATTTAGTTAAGGTGTGAGAGCCAAAATGAACGTTGTATTGCTTTAAATGCATTTTCAGCCCGAATGTACACTTCAGGTGAAACTGTCAAATTCTTCAAAATGAGCAAAAGCACAATGAAATTAATTCTGGAAACATCTTCAAGTTGCTAAAATACACTAATGACAGCAACAAGTTTGAGTCTACAACATTTAGTTAAGGTGTGAAAGCCAAAATGAACTTTGTATTGCTGTAAACGCGTTTTCAGCACCTGATTGTACACTTCAGGTGAAACTGTCAAAATATTCAAAATGAGCAAAAGCACAATGAAATTAATGCTGGAATCATCTTCAAGTTGCTAAAATACACTAATGACAGCAAAAAGTTTGAGTCTACAACATTTAGTTAAGGTGTGAGAGCCAAAATGAACTTTGTATTGCTGTAAACGCGTTTTCAGCACCTGAATGTACACTTCAGGTGAAACTGTCAAAATCTTCAAAATGAGCAAAAGCACAATTAAATTAATGTTGGAATCATCTTCAAGTTGCTAAAATACACTAATGACAGCAAAAAGTTTGAGTCTACAACATTTAGTTAAGGTGTGAGAGCCTAAATGAACTTTGTATTGCTGTAAACGCATTTTCAGCACCTGATTGTACACGTCAGGTGAAACTTTCAAAATCTTCAAAATTAGCAAAAGCACAATGAAATTAATGCTGGAATCATCTTCAAGTTGCTAAAATACACCAATGACAGCAAAAAGTTTGAGTCTACAACATTTAGTTAAGGTGTGAGAGCCAAAATGAACTTTGTATTGCTTTAAATGCATTTTCAGCCCGATAGTACACTTCAGGTGAAACTGTCAAAATCTTCAAAATGAGCAAAAGCACAATTAAATTAATGATGGAATCATCTTCAAGTTGCTAAAATACACTAATGACAGCAAAAAGTTTGAGTCTACAACATTTAGTTGAGGTGTGAGAGCCTAAATGAACTTTTTATTGCTTTAAACGCGTTTTCAGCCCTTGATTGTACAATTCAGGTGAAACTGTCAAAATCTTCAACATGAGCAAAAGCACAATGAAATTAATGCTGGAATCATCTTCAAGTTGCTAAAATACACTAATGACAGCAACAAGTTTGAGTCTACAACATTTAGTTAAGGTGTGAGATTCAAAATTAACTTTGTATTGCTTTAAATGCATTTTCAGCCCGATTGGACACTTCAGGTGAAACTGTCAAAATCTTCAAAATGAGCAAAAGCACAATGAAATTAATGCTGGAATCATCTTCAAGTTGCTAAAATACACTAATGACAGTAAAAAGTTTAAGTCTACAACATTTAGTTAAGGTGTGAGAGCCTAAATGAACTTTGTATTGCTTTAAACGCATTTTCAGCCCGATTGTACACTTCAGGTGAAACTGTCAAAATCTTCAAAATGAGCAAAAGCACAATGAAATTAATGCTGGAATCATCTTCAAGTTGCTAAAATACACCAATGACAGCAAAAAGTTTGAGTCTACAACATTTAGTTAAGGTGTGAGAGCCAAAATGAACTTTGTATTGCTTTAAATGCATTTTCAGCCCGATACTACACTTCAGGTGAAACTGTCAAAATCTTCAAAATGAGCAAAAGCACAATTAAATTAATGATGGAATCATCTTCAAGTTGCTAAAATACACTAATGACAGCAAAAAGTTTGAGTCTACAACATTTAGTTAAGGTGTGAGAGCCAAAATGAACTTTGTATTGCTGTAAACGCGTTTTCAGCACCTGATTGTACACTTCAGGTGAAACTGTCAAAATCTTCAAAATGAGCAAAAGCACAATGAAATTAATGCTGGAATCATCTTCAAGTTGCTAAAATACACTAATGACAGCAAAAAGTTTGAGTCTACAATATTTAGTTAAGGTGTGAGAGCCAAAATGAACTTTGTATTGCTTTAAAATTCATTTTCAGCCCGATTGTACACTTCAGGTGAAACTGTCAAAATCTTCAAAATGAGCAAAAGCACAATGAAATTAATGTTGGAATCATCTTCAAGTTGCTAAAATACACTAATGACAGCAAAAAGTTTGAGTCTACAACATTTAGTTGAGGTGTGAGAGCCTAAATGAACTTTTTATTGCTTTAAACGCGTTTTCAGCCCTTGATTGTACAATTCAGGTGAAACTGTCAAAATCTTTAACATGAGCAAAAGCACAATGAAATTAATGCTGGAATCATCTTCAAGTTGCTAAAATACACTAAAGACAGCAACAAGTTTGAGTCTACAACATTTAGTTAAGGTGTGAGATTCAAAATTAACTTTGTATTGCTTTAAATGCATTTTCAGCCCGATTGGACACTTCAGGTGAAACTGTCAAAATCTTCAAAATGAGCAAAAGCACAATGAAATTAATGCTGGAATCATCTTCAAGTTGCTAAAATACACTAATGACAGTAAAAAGTTTAAGTCTACAACATTTAGTTAAGGTGTGAGAGCCTAAATGAACTTTGTATTGCTTTAAACGCGTTTTCAGCCCCTGATTGTACACTTCAGGTGAAACTGTCAAAATCTTCAAAATGAGCAAAAGCACAATGAAATTAATGCTGGAATCATCTTCAAGTTGCTAAAATACACTAATGACAGCAACAAGTTTGAGTCTACAACATTTAGTTAAGGTGTGAGAGCCTAAATGAACTTTGTATTGCTTTAAATGCATTTTCAGCCCGATTGTACACTTCAGGTGAAACTGTCAAAATCTTCAAAATGAGCAAAAGCACAATGAAATTAATGCTGGAATCATCTTCAATTTGCTAAAATACACTAATGACAGCAAAAAGTTTGAGTCTACAACATTTAGTTAAGGTGTGAGATTCAAAATTAACTTTGTATTGCTTTAAATGCATTTTCAGCCCGATTGGACACTTCAGGTGAAACTGTCAAAATCTTCAAAATGAGCAAAAGCACAATGAAATTAATGCTGGAATCATCTTCAAGTTGCTAAAATACACTAATGACAGCAACAAGTTTGAGTCTACAACATTTAGTTAAGGTGTGAGAGCCTAAATGAACTTTGTATTGCTTTAAATGCATTTTCAGCCCGATTGTACACTTCAGGTGAAACTGTCAAAATCTTCAAAATGAGCAAAAGCACAATGAAATTAATGCTGGAATCATCTTCAAGTTGCTAAAATACACCAATGACAGCAAAAAGTTTGAGTCTACAACATTTAGTTAAGGTGTGAGAGCCAAAATGAACTTTGTATTGCTTTAAATGCATTTTCAGCCCGATAGTACACTTCAGGTGAAACTGTCAAAATCTTCAAAATGAGCAAAAGCACAATTAAATTAATGATGGAATCATCTTCAAGTTGCTAAAATACACTAATGACAGCAAAAAGTTTGAGTCTACAACATTTAGTTAAGGTGTGAGAGCCAAAATGAACTTTGTATTGCTGTAAACGCGTTTTCAGCACCTGATTGTACACTTCAGGTGAAACTGTCAAAATCTTCAAAATGAGCAAAAGCACAATGAAATTAATGCTGGAATCATCTTTAAGTTGCTAAAATACACTAATGACAGCAAAAAGTTTGAGTCTACAATATTTAGTTAAGGTGTGAGAGCCAAAATGAACTTTGTATTGCTTTAAACGCGTTTTCAGCCCGATTGTACACTTCAGGTGAAACTGTCAAAATCTTCAAAATGAGCAAAAGCACAATGAAATTAATGTTGGAATCATCTTCAAGTTGCTAAAATACACTAATGACAGCAAAAAGTTTGAGTCTACAACATTTAGTTAAGGTGTGAGAGCCTAAATGAACTTTTTATTGCTTTAAACGCGTTTTCAGCCCTTGATTGTACAATTCAGGTGAAACTGTCAAAATCTTCAACATGAGCAAAAGCACAATGAAATTAATGCTGGAATCATCTTCAAGTTGCTAAAATACACTAATGACAGCAACAAGTTTGAGTCTACAACATTTAGTTAAGGTATGAGATTCAAAATTAACTTTGTATTGCTTTAAATGCATTTTCAGCCCGATTGGACACTTCAGGTGAAACTGTCAAAATCTTCAAAATGAGCAAAAGCACAATGAAATTAATGCTGGAATCATCTTCAAGTTGCTAAAATACACTAATGACAGTAAAAAGTTTGAGTCTACAACATTTAGTTAAGGTGTGAGAGTCAAAATGAACTTTGTATTGCTTTAAATGCATTTTCAGCCCGATAGTACACTTCAGGTGAAACTGTCAAAATCTTCAAAATGAGCAAAAGCACAATTAAATTAATGATGGAATCATCTTCAAGTTGCTAAAATACACTAATGACAGCAAAAAGTTTGAGTCTACAACATTTAGTTAAGGTGTGAGAGCCAAAATGAACTTTGTATTGCTGTAAACGCGTTTTCAGCACCTGATTGTACACTTCAGGTGAAACTGTCAAAATCTTCAAAATGAGCAAAAGCACAATGAAATTAATAATGGAATCATATTCAAGTTGCTAAAATACACTAATGACAGCAAAAAGTTTGAGTCTACAACATTTAGTTAAGGTGTGAGAGCCAAAATGAACTTTGTATTGCTGTAAACGCGTTTTCAGCACCTGAATGTACACTTCAGGTGAAACTGTCAAAATCTTCAAAATGAGCAAAAGCACAATTAAATTAATGTTGGAATCATCTTCAAGTTGCTAAAATACACTAATGACAGCAAAGAGTTTGAGTCTACAACATTTAGTTAAGTTGTGAGAGCCTAAATTAACTTTTTATTGCTTTAAACGAGTTTTCAGCCCTTGATTGTACATTTCAGGTGAAAGTGTCAAAATCTTCAAAATGAGCAAAAGCACAATGAAATTAATGCTGGAATCATCTTCAAGTTGCTAAAATACACTAATGACAGCAAAAAGTTTGAGTCTACAACATTTAGTTGAGGTGTGAGAGCCTAAATGAACTTTTTATTGCTTTAAACGCGTTTTCAGCCCTTGATTGTACAATTCAGGTGAAACTGTCAAAATCTTCAACATGAGCAAAAGCACAATGAAATTAATGCTGGAATCATATTCAAGTTGCTAAAATACACTAATGACAGCAACAATTTTGAGTCTACAACATTTAGGTAAGGTGTGAGAGCCTAAATGAACTTTGTATTGCTGTAAACGCGTTTTCAGCACCTGATTGTACACTTCAGGTGAAACTGTCAAAATCTTAAAAATGAGCAAAAGCACAATGAAATTAATGCTGGAATCATCTTCAAGTTGCTAAAATACACTAATGACAGCAACAAGTTTGAGTCTACAACATTTAGTTAAGGTGTGAGAGCCAAAATGAACTTTGTATTGCTTTAAATGCATTTTCAGCCCGATAGTACACTTCAGGTGAAACTGTCAAAATCTTCAAAATGAGCAAAAGCACAAATAAATTAATGATGGAATCATCTTCAAGTTGCTAAAATACACTAATGACAGCAAAAAGTTTGAGTCTACAACATTTAGTTAAGGTGTGAGAGCCAAAATGAACTTTGTATTGCTGTAAACGCGTTTTCAGCACCTGATTGTACACTTCAGGTGAAACTGTCAAAATCTTCAAAATGAGCAAAAGCACAATGAAATTAATGCTGGAATCATCTTCAAGTTGCTAAAATACACTAATGACAGCAAAAAGTTTGAGTCTACAACATTTAGTTAAGTTGTGAGAGCCTAAATTAACTTTTTATTGCTTTAAACGCGTTTTCAGCCCTTGTTTGTTCACTTCAGGTGAAACTGTCAAAATCTTCAAAATGAGCAAAAGCACAATGAAATTAATGCTGGAATCATCTTCAAGTTAATAAAATACACTAATGACAGCAAAAAGTTTGAGTCTACAACATTTAGTTAAGGTGTGAGAGCCAAAATGAACGTTGTATTGCTTTAAATGCATTTTCAGCCCGAATGTACACTTCAGGTGAAACTGTCAAATTCTTCAAAATGAGCAAAAGCACAATGAAATTAATTCTGGAAACATCTTCAAGTTGCTAAAATACACTAATGACAGCAACAAGTTTGAGTCTACAACATTTAGTTAAGGTGTGAAAGCCAAAATGAACTTTGTATTGCTGTAAACGCGTTTTCAGCACCTGATTGTACACTTCAGGTGAAACTGTCAAAATATTCAAAATGAGCAAAAGCACAATGAAATTAATGCTGGAATCATCTTCAAGTTGCTAAAATACACTAATGACAGCAAAAAGTTTGAGTCTACAACATTTAGTTAAGGTGTGAGAGCCAAAATGAACTTTGTATTGCTGTAAACGCGTTTTCAGCACCTGAATGTACACTTCAGGTGAAACTGTCAAAATCTTCAAAATGAGCAAAAGCACAATTAAATTAATGTTGGAATCATCTTCAAGTTGCTAAAAAACACTAATGACAGCAAAAAGTTTGAGTCTACAACATTTAGTTAAGGTGTGAGAGCCTAAATGAACTTTGTATTGCTGTAAACGCATTTTCAGCACCTGATTGTACACGTCAGGTGAAACTTTCAAAATCTTCAAAATTAGCAAAAGCACAATGAAATTAATGCTGGAATCATCTTCAAGTTGCTAAAATACACCAATGACAGCAAAAAGTTTGAGTCTACAACATTTAGTTAAGGTGTGAGAGCCAAAATGAACTTTGTATTGCTTTAAATGCATTTTCAGCCCGATAGTACACTTCAGGTGAAACTGTCAAAATCTTCAAAATGAGCAAAAGCACAATTAAATTAATGATGGAATCATCTTCAAGTTGCTAAAATACACTAATGACAGCAAAAAGTTTGAGTCTACAACATTTAGTTAAGGTGTGAGAGCCTAAATGAACTTTGTATTGCTGTAAACGCGTTTTCAGCACCTGATTGTACACTTCAGGTGAAACTGTCAAAATCTTCAAAATGAGCAAAAGCACAATGAAATTAATGCTGGAATCATCTTCAAGTTGCTAAAATACACTAATGACAGCAACAAGTTTGAGTCTACAACATTTAGTTAAGGTGTGAGATTCAAAATTAACTTTGTATTGCTTTAAATGCATTTTCAGCCCGATTGGACACTTCAGGTGAAACTGTCAAAATCTTCAAAATGAGCAAAAGCACAATGAAATTAATGCTGGAATCATCTTCAAGTTGCTAAAATACACTAATGACAGTAAAAAGTTTAAGTCTACAACATTTAGTTAAGGTGTGAGAGCCTAAATGAACTTTGTATTGCTTTAAACGCATTTTCAGCCCGATTGTACACTTCAGGTGAAACTGTCAAAATCTTCAAAATGAGCAAAAGCACAATGAAATTAATGCTGGAATCATCTTCAAGTTGCTAAAATACACCAATGACAGCAAAAAGTTTGAGTCTACAACATTTAGTTAAGGTGTGAGAGCCAAAATGAACTTTGTATTGCTTTAAATGCATTTTCAGCCCGATAGTACACTTCAGGTGAAACTGTCAAAATCTTCAAAATGAGCAAAAGCACAATTAAATTAATGATGGAATCATCTTCAAGTTGCTAAAATACACTAATGACAGCAAAAAGTTTGAGTCTACAACATTTAGTTAAGGTGTGAGAGCCAAAATGAACTTTGTATTGCTGTAAACGCGTTTTCAGCACCTGATTGTACACTTCAGGTGAAACTGTCAAAATCTTCAAAATGACCAAAAGCACAATGAAATTAATGCTGGAATCATCTTCAAGTTGCTAAAATACACTAATGACAGCAAAAAGTTTGAGTCTACAATATTTAGTTAAGGTGTGAGAGCCAAAATGAACTTTGTATTGCTTTAAAATTCATTTTCAGCCCGATTGTACACTTCAGGTGAAACTGTCAAAATCTTCAAAATGAGCAAAAGCACAATGAAATTAATGTTGGAATCATCTTCAAGTTGCTAAAATACACTAATGACAGCAAAAAGTTTGAGTCTACAACATTTAGTTGAGGTGTGAGAGCCTAAATGAACTTTTTATTGCTTTAAACGCGTTTTCAGCCCTTGATTGTACAATTCAGGTGAAACTGTCAAAATCTTCAACATGAGCAAAAGCACAATGAAATTAATGCTGGAATCATCTTCAAGTTGCTAAAATACACTAAAGACAGCAACAAGTTTGAGTCTACAACATTTAGTTAAGGTGTGAGATTCAAAATTAACTTTGTATTGCTTTAAATGCATTTTCAGCCCGATTGGACACTTCAGGTGAAACTGTCAAAATCTTCAAAATGAGCAAAAGCACAATGAAATTAATGCTGGAATCATCTTCAAGTTGCTAAAATACACTAATGACAGTAAAAAGTTTAAGTCTACAACATTTAGTTAAGGTGTGAGAGCCTAAATGAACTTTGTATTGCTTTAAACGCGTTTTCAGCCCCTGATTGTACACTTCAGGTGAAACTGTCAAAATCTTCAAAATGAGCAAAAGCACAATGAAATTAATGCTGGAATCATCTTCAAGTTGCTAAAATACACTAATGACAGCAACAAGTTTGAGTCTACAACATTTAGTTAAGGTGTGAGATTCAAAATTAACTTTGTATTGCTTTAAATGCATTTTCAGCCCGATTGGACACTTCAGGTGAAACTGTCAAAATCTTCAAAATGAGCAAAAGCACAATGAAATTAATGCTGGAATCATCTTCAAGTTGCTAAAATACACTAATGACAGTAAAAAGTTTGAGTCTACAACATTTAGTTAAGGTGTGAGAGTCAAAATGAACTTTGTATTGCTTTAAATGCATTTTCAGCCCGATAGTACACTTCAGGTGAAACTGTCAAAATCTTCAAAATGAGCAAAAGCACAATTAAATTAATGATGGAATCATCTTCAAGTTGCTAAAATACACTAATGACAGCAAAAAGTTTGAGTCTACAACATTTAGTTAAGGTGTGAGAGCCAAAATGAACTTTGTATTGCTGTAAACGCGTTTTCAGCACCTGATTGTACACTTCAGGTGAAACTGTCAAAATCTTCAAAATGAGCAAAAGCACAATGAAATTAATAATGGAATCATATTCAAGTTGCTAAAATACACTAATGACAGCAAAAAGTTTGAGTCTACAACATTTAGTTAAGGTGTGAGAGCCAAAATGAACTTTGTATTGCTGTAAACGCGTTTTCAGCACCTGAATGTACACTTCAGGTGAAACTGTCAAAATCTTCAAAATGAGCAAAAGCACAATTAAATTAATGTTGGAATCATCTTCAAGTTGCTAAAATACACTAATGACAGCAAAGAGTTTGAGTCTACAACATTTAGTTAAGTTGTGAGAGCCTAAATTAACTTTTTATTGCTTTAAACGCGTTTTCAGCCCTTGATTGTACATTTCAGGTGAAAGTGTCAAAATCTTCAAAATGAGCAAAAGCACAATGAAATTAATGCTGGAATCATCTTCAAGTTGCTAAAATACACTAATGACAGCAAAAAGTTTGAGTCTACAACATTTAGTTGAGGTGTGAGAGCCTAAATGAACTTTTTATTGCTTTAAACGCGTTTTCAGCCCTTGATTGTACAATTCAGGTGAAACTGTCAAAATCTTCAACATGAGCAAAAGCACAATGAAATTAATGCTGGAATCATATTCAAGTTGCTAAAATACACTAATGACAGCAACAATTTTGAGTCTACAACATTTAGGTAAGGTGTGAGAGCCTAAATGAACTTTGTATTGCTGTAAACGCGTTTTCAGCACCTGATTGTACACTTCAGGTGAAACTGTCAAAATCTTAAAAATGAGCAAAAGCACAATGAAATTAATGCTGGAATCATCTTCAAGTTGCTAAAATACACTAATGACAGCAACAAGTTTGAGTCTACAACATTTAGTTAAGGTGTGAGAGCCAAAATGAACTTTGTATTGCTTTAAATGCATTTTCAGCCCGATAGTACACTTCAGGTGAAACTGTCAAAATCTTCAAAATGAGCAAAAGCACAAATAAATTAATGATGGAATCATCTTCAAGTTGCTAAAATACACTAATGACAGCAAAAAGTTTGAGTCTACAACATTTAGTTAAGGTGTGAGAGCCAAAATGAACTTTGTATTGCTGTAAACGCGTTTTCAGCACCTGATTGTACACTTCAGGTGAAACTGTCAAAATCTTCAAAATGAGCAAAAGCACAATGAAATTAATGCTGGAATCATCTTCAAGTTGCTAAAATACACTAATGACAGCAAAAAGTTTGAGTCTACAACATTTAGTTAAGTTGTGAGAGCCTAAATTAACTTTTTATTGCTTTAAACGCGTTTTCAGCCCTTGTTTGTTCACTTCAGGTGAAACTGTCAAAATCTTCAAAATGAGCAAAAGCACAATGAAATTAATGCTGGAATCATCTTCAAGTTGCTAAAATACACTAATGACAGCAAAAAGTTTGAGTCTACAACATTTAGTTAAGGTGTGAGAGCCAAAATGAACGTTGTATTGCTTTAAATGCATTTTCAGCCCGAATGTACACTTCAGGTGAAACTGTCAAATTCTTCAAAATGAGCAAAAGCACAATGAAATTAATTCTGGAAACATCTTCAAGTTGCTAAAATACACTAATGACAGCAACAAGTTTGAGTCTACAACATTTAGTTAAGGTGTGAAAGCCAAAATGAACTTTGTATTGCTGTAAACGCGTTTTCAGCACCTGATTGTACACTTCAGGTGAAACTGTCAAAATATTCAAAATGAGCAAAAGCACAATGAAATTAATGCTGGAATCATCTTCAAGTTGCTAAAATACACTAATGACAGCAAAAAGTTTGAGTCTACAACATTTAGTTAAGTTGTGAGAGCCTAAATTAACTTTTTATTGCTTTAAACGCGTTTTCAGCCCTTGTTTGTTCACTTCAGGTGAAACTGTCAAAATCTTCAAAATGAGCAAAAGCACAATGAAATTAATGCTGGAATCATCTTCAAGTTGCTAAAATACACTAATGACAGCAAAAAGTTTGAGTCTACAACATTTAGTTAAGGTGTGAGAGCCAAAATGAACGTTGTATTGCTTTAAATGCATTTTCAGCCCGAATGTACACTTCAGGTGAAACTGTCAAATTCTTCAAAATGAGCAAAAGCACAATGAAATTAATTCTGGAAACATCTTCAAGTTGCTAAAATACACTAATGACAGCAACAAGTTTGAGTCTACAACATTTAGTTAAGGTGTGAAAGCCAAAATGAACTTTGTATTGCTGTAAACGCGTTTTCAGCACCTGATTGTACACTTCAGGTGAAACTGTCAAAATATTCAAAATGAGCAAAAGCACAATGAAATTAATGCTGGAATCATCTTCAAGTTGCTAAAATACACTAATGACAGCAAAAAGTTTGAGTCTACAACATTTAGTTAAGGTGTGAGAGCCAAAATGAACTTTGTATTGCTGTAAACGCGTTTTCAGCACCTGAATGTACACTTCAGGTGAAACTGTCAAAATCTTCAAAATGAGCAAAAGCACAATTAAATTAATGTTGGAATCATCTTCAAGTTGCTAAAATACACTAATGACAGCAAAAAGTTTGAGTCTACAACATTTAGTTAAGGTGTGAGAGCCTAAATGAACTTTGTATTGCTGTAAACGCATTTTCAGCACCTGATTGTACACGTCAGGTGAAACTTTCAAAATCTTCAAAATTAGCAAAAGCACAATGAAATTAATGCTGGAATCATCTTCAAGTTGCTAAAATACACCAATGACAGCAAAAAGTTTGAGTCTACAACATTTAGTTAAGGTGTGAGAGCCAAAATGAACTTTGTATTGCTTTAAATGCATTTTCAGCCCGATAGTACACTTCAGGTGAAACTGTCAAAATCTTCAAAATGAGCAAAAGCACAATTAAATTAATGATGGAATCATCTTCAAGTTGCTAAAATACACTAATGACAGCAAAAAGTTTGAGTCTACAACATTTAGTTAAGGTGTGAGAGCCTAAATGAACTTTGTATTGCTGTAAACGCGTTTTCAGCACCTGATTGTACACTTCAGGTGAAACTGTCAAAATCTTCAAAATGAGCAAAAGCACAATGAAATTAATGCTGGAATCATCTTCAAGTTGCTAAAATACACTAATGACAGCAACAAGTTTGAGTCTACAACATTTAGTTAAGGTGTGAGAGCCTAAATGAACTTTGTATTGCTTTAAATGCATTTTCAGCCCGATTGTACACTTCAGGTGAAACTGTCAAAATCTTCAAAATGAGCAAAAGCACAATGAAATTAATGCTGGAATCATCTTCAAGTTGCTAAAATACACTAATGACAGTAAAAAGTTTAAGTCTACAACATTTAGTTAAGGTGTGAGAGCCTAAATGAACTTTGTATTGCTTTAAACGCATTTTCAGCCCGATTGTACACTTCAGGTGAAACTGTCAAAATCTTCAAAATGAGCAAAAGCACAATGAAATTAATGCTGGAATCATCTTCAAGTTGCTAAAATACACCAATGACAGCAAAAAGTTTGAGTCTACAACATTTAGTTAAGGTGTGAGAGCCAAAATGAACTTTGTATTGCTTTAAATGCATTTTCAGCCCGATAGTACACTTCAGGTGAAACTGTCAAAATCTTCAAAATGAGCAAAAGCACAATTAAATTAATGATGGAATCATCTTCAAGTTGCTAAAATACACTAATGACAGCAAAAAGTTTGAGTCTACAACATTTAGTTAAGGTGTGAGAGCCAAAATGAACTTTGTATTGCTGTAAACGCGTTTTCAGCACCTGATTGTACACTTCAGGTGAAACTGTCAAAATCTTCAAAATGACCAAAAGCACAATGAAATTAATGCTGGAATCATCTTCAAGTTGCTAAAATACACTAATGACAGCAAAAAGTTTGAGTCTACAATATTTAGTTAAGGTGTGAGAGCCAAAATGAACTTTGTATTGCTTTAAAATTCATTTTCAGCCCGATTGTACACTTCAGGTGAAACTGTCAAAATCTTCAAAATGAGCAAAAGCACAATGAAATTAATGTTGGAATCATCTTCAAGTTGCTAAAATACACTAATGACAGCAAAAAGTTTGAGTCTACAACATTTAGTTGAGGTGTGAGAGCCTAAATGAACTTTTTATTGCTTTAAACGCGTTTTCAGCCCTTGATTGTACAATTCAGGTGAAACTGTCAAAATCTTCAACATGAGCAAAAGCACAATGAAATTAATGCTGGAATCATCTTCAAGTTGCTAAAATACACTAAAGACAGCAACAAGTTTGAGTCTACAACATTTAGTTAAGGTGTGAGATTCAAAATTAACTTTGTATTGCTTTAAATGCATTTTCAGCCCGATTGGACACTTCAGGTGAAACTGTCAAAATCTTCAAAATGAGCAAAAGCACAATGAAATTAATGCTGGAATCATCTTCAAGTTGCTAAAATACACTAATGACAGTAAAAAGTTTAAGTCTACAACATTTAGTTAAGGTGTGAGAGCCTAAATGAACTTTGTATTGCTTTAAACGCGTTTTCAGCCCCTGATTGTACACTTCAGGTGAAACTGTCAAAATCTTCAAAATGAGCAAAAGCACAATGCAATTAATGCTGGAATCATCTTCAAGTTGCTAAAATACACTAATGACAGCAACAAGTTTGAGTCTACAACATTTAGTTAAGGTGTGAGAGCCTAAATGAACTTTGTATTGCTTTAAATGCATTTTCAGCCCGATTGTACACTTCAGGTGAAACTGTCAAAATCTTCAAAATGAGCAAAAGCACAATGAAATTAATGCTGGAATCATCTTCAATTTGCTAAAATACACTAATGACAGCAAAAAGTTTGAGTCTACAACATTTAGTTAAGGTGTGAGATTCAAAATTAACTTTGTATTGCTTTAAATGCATTTTCAGCCCGATTGGACACTTCAGGTGAAACTGTCAAAATCTTCAAAATGAGCAAAAGCACAATGAAATTAATGCTGGAATCATCTTCAAGTTGCTAAAATACACTAATGACAGCAACAAGTTTGAGTCTACAACATTTAGTTAAGGTGTGAGAGCCTAAATGAACTTTGTATTGCTTTAAATGCATTTTCAGCCCGATTGTACACTTCAGGTGAAACTGTCAAAATCTTCAAAATGAGCAAAAGCACAATGAAATTAATGCTGGAATCATCTTCAAGTTGCTAAAATACACCAATGACAGCAAAAAGTTTGAGTCTACAACATTTAGTTAAGGTGTGAGAGCCAAAATGAACTTTGTATTGCTTTAAATGCATTTTCAGCCCGATAGTACACTTCAGGTGAAACTGTCAAAATCTTCAAAATGAGCAAAAGCACAATTAAATTAATGATGGAATCATCTTCAAGTTGCTAAAATACACTAATGACAGCAAAAAGTTTGAGTCTACAACATTTAGTTAAGGTGTGAGAGCCAAAATGAACTTTGTATTGCTGTAAACGCGTTTTCAGCACCTGATTGTACACTTCAGGTGAAACTGTCAAAATCTTCAAAATGAGCAAAAGCACAATGAAATTAATGCTGGAATCATCTTCAAGTTGCTAAAATACACTAATGACAGCAAAAAGTTTGAGTCTACAATATTTAGTTAAGGTGTGAGAGCCAAAATGAACTTTGTATTGCTTTAAACGCGTTTTCAGCCCGATTGTACACTTCAGGTGAAACTGTCAAAATCTTCAAAATGAGCAAAAGCACAATGAAATTAATGTTGGAATCATCTTCAAGTTGCTAAAATACACTAATGACAGCAAAAAGTTTGAGTCTACAACATTTAGTTGAGGTGTGAGAGCCTAAATGAACTTTTTATTGCTTTAAACGCGTTTTCAGCCCTTGATTGTACAATTCAGGTGAAACTGTCAAAATCTTCAACATGAGCAAAAGCACAATGAAATTAATGCTGGAATCATCTTCAAGTTGCTAAAATACACTAATGACAGCAACAAGTTTGAGTCTACAACATTTAGTTAAGGTGTGAGATTCAAAATTAACTTTGTATTGCTTTAAATGCATTTTCAGCCCGATTGGACACTTCAGGTGAAACTGTCAAAATCTTCAAAATGAGCAAAAGCACAATGAAATTAATGCTGGAATCATCTTCAAGTTGCTAAAATACACTAATGACAGTAAAAAGTTTAAGTCTACAACATTTAGTTAAGGTGTGAGAGCCTAAATGAACTTTGTATTGCTTTAAACGCGTTTTCAGCCCCTGATTGTACACTTCAGGTGAAACTGTCAAAATCTTCAAAATGAGCAAAAGCACAATGAAATTAATGCTGGAATCATCTTCAAGTTGCTAAAATACACTAATGACAGCAACAAGTTTGAGTCTACAACATTTAGTTAAGGTGTGAGAGCCTAAATGAACTTTGTATTGCTTTAAATGCATTTTCAGCCCGATTGTACACTTCAGGTGAAACTGTCAAAATCTTCAAAATGAGCAAAAGCACAATGAAATTAATGCTGGAATCATCTTCATTTTGCTAAAATACACTAATGACAGCAAAAAGTTTGAGTCTACAACATTTAGTTAAGGTGTGAGAGCCTAAATGAACTTTGTATTGCTTTAAACGCGTTTTCAGCCCCTGATTGTACACTTCAGGTGAAACTGTCAAAATCTTCAAAATGAGCAAAAGCACAATTAAATTAATGCTGGAATCATCTTCAAGTTGCTAAAATACACTAATGACAGCAAAAAGTTTGAGTCTACAACATTTAGTTAAGGTGTGAGAGCCAAAATGAACTTTGTATTGCTTTAAATGCATTATCAGGCCGATTGTACACTTCAGGTGAAACTGTCAAAATCTTCAAAATGAACAAAAGCACAATGAAATTAATGCTGGAATCATCTTCAAGTTGCTAAAATACACTAATGACAGTAAAAAGTTTGAGTGTACAACATTTAGTTAAGGTGTGAGAGCCAAAATGAACTTTGTATTGCTTTAAATGCACTTTCAGCCCGAATGTACACTTCAGATGAAACTGTCAAAATCTTCAAAATGAGCAAAAGCACAATGAAATTAATGCTGGAATCATCTTCAAGTTGCTAAAATACACCAATGACAGCAAAAAATTTGAGTCTACAACATTTAGTTAAGGTGTGAGAGCCTAAATGAACTTTGTATTGCTGTAAACGCGTTTTCAGCACCTGATTGTACACTTCAGGTGAAACTGTCAAAATCTTCAAAATGAGCAAAAGCACAATGAAATTAATGCTGGAATCATCTTCAAGTTGCTAAAATACACTAATGACAGCAAAAAGTTTGAGTCTACAACATTTAGTTAAGGTGTGAGAGCCAAAATGAACTTTGTATTGCTGTAAACGCGTTTTCAGCACCTGATTGTACACTTCAGGTGAAACTGTCAAAATGTTCAAAATGAGCAAAAGCACAATGAAATTAATGCTGGAATCATCTTCAAGTTGCTAAAATGCACTAATGACAGCAAACATTTTGTGTCTACAACATTTAGTTGAGGTGTGAGAGCCAAAATGAACTTTTTATTGCTGTAAACGCGTTTTCAGCACATGAATGTACACTTCAGGTGAAACTGTCAAAATCTTCAAAATGAGCAAAAGCACAATGAAATTAATGCTGGAATCATCTTCAAGTTGCTAAAATACACTAATGACAGCAAAAAGTTTGAGTCTACAACATTTAGTTAAGGTGTGAGAGCCAAAATGAACTTTGTATTGCTTGAAATGCACTTTCAGCCCGAATGTACACTTCAGATGAAACTGTCAAAATCTTCAAAATGAGCAAAAGCACAATGAAATTAATGCTGGAATCATCTTCAAGTTGCTAAAATACACTAATGACAGCAAAAAGTTTGAGTCTACAACATTTAGTTAAGGTGTGAGAGCCTAAATGAACTTTGTATTGCTGTAAACGCGTTTTCAGCACCTGATTGTAAACTTCAGGTGAAACTGTCAAAATCTTCAAAATGAGCAAAAGCACAATGAAATTAATGCTGGAATCATCTTCAAGTTGCTAAAATACACTAATGACAGCAAAAAGTTTGAGTCTACAACATTTAGTTAAGGTGTGAGAGTCAAAATGAACTTTGTATTGATTTAAATGCATTTTCAGCCCGATAGTACACTTCAGGTGAAACTGTCAAAATCTTCAAAATGAGCAAAAGCACAATTAAATTAATGATGGAATCATCTTCAAGTTGCTAAAATACACTAATGACAGCAAAAAGTTTGAGTCTACAACATTTAGTTAAGGTGTGAGAGCCAAAATGAACTTTGTATTGCTGTAAACGCGTTTTCAGCACCTGATTGTACACTTCAGGTGAAACTGTCAAAATCTTCAAAATGAGCAAAAGCACAATGAAATTAATAATGGAATCATATTCAAGTTGCTAAAATACACTAATGACAGCAAAAAGTTTGAGTCTACAACATTTAGTTAAGGTGTGAGAGCCAAAATGAACTTTGTATTGCTGTAAACGCGTTTTCAGCACCTGAATGTACACTTCAGGTGAAACTGTCAAAATCTTCAAAATGAGCAAAAGCACAATTAAATTAATGTTGGAATCATCTTCAAGTTGCTAAAATACACTAATGACAGCAAAGAGTTTGAGTCTACAACATTTAGTTAAGGTGTGAGAGCCTAAATTAACTTGTTATTGCTTTAAACGCGTTTTCAGCCCTTGATTGTACATTTCAGGTGAAAGTGTCAAAATCTTCAAAATGAGCAAAAGCACAATGAAATTAATGCTGGAATCATCTTCAAGTTGCTAAAATACACTAATGACAGCAAAAAGTTTGAGTGTACAACATTTAGTTAAGGTGTGAGAGCCAAAATGAACTTTGTATTGCTTTAAATGCACTTTCAGCCCGAATGTACACTTCAGATGAAACTGTCAAAATCTTCAAAATGAGCAAAAGCACAATGAAATTAATGCTGGAATCATCTTCAAGTTGCTAAAATACACTAATGACAGCAAAAAGTTTGAGTCTACAACATTTAGTTAAGGTGTGAGAGCCTAAATGAACTTTGTATTGCTGTAAACGCGTTTTCAGCACCTGATTGTAAACTTCAGGTGAAACTGTCAAAATCTTCAAAATGAGCAAAAGCACAATGAAATTAATGCTGGAATCATCTTCAAGTTGCTAAAATACACTAATGACAGCAAAAAGTTTGAGTCTACAACATTTAGTTAAGGTGTGAGAGTCAAAATGAACTTTGTATTGCTTTAAATGCATTTTCAGCCCGATAGTACACTTCAGGTGAAACTGTCAAAATCTTCAAAATGAGCAAAAGCACAATTAAATTAATGATGGAATCATCTTCAAGTTGCTAAAATACACTAATGACAGCAAAAAGTTTGAGTCTACAACATTTAGTTAAGGTGTGAGAGCCAAAATGAACTTTGTATTGCTGTAAACGCGTTTTCAGCACCTGATTGTACACTTCAGGTGAAACTGTCAAAATCTTCAAAATGAGCAAAAGCACAATGAAATTAATAATGGAATCATATTCAAGTTGCTAAAATACACTAATGACAGCAAAAAGTTTGAGTCTACAACATTTAGTTAAGGTGTGAGAGCCAAAATGAACTTTGTATTGCTGTAAACGCGTTTTCAGCACCTGAATGTACACTTCAGGTGAAACTGTCAAAATCTTCAAAATGAGCAAAAGCACAATTAAATTAATGTTGGAATCATCTTCAAGTTGCTAAAATACACTAATGACAGCAAAGAGTTTGAGTCTACAACATTTAGTTAAGTTGTGAGAGCCTAAATTAACTTTTTATTGCTTTAAACGCGTTTTCAGCCCTTGATTGTACATTTCAGGTGAAAGTGTCAAAATCTTCAAAATGAGCAAAAGCACAATGAAATTAATGCTGGAATCATCTTCAAGTTGCTAAAATACACTAATGACAGCAAAAAGTCTGAGTCTACAACATTTAGTTGAGGTGTGAGAGCCTAAATGAACTTTTTATTGCTTTAAACGCGTTTTCAGCCCTTGATTGTACAATTCAGGTGAAACTGTCAAAATCTTCAACATGAGCAAAAGCACAATGAAATTAATGCTGGAATCATATTCAAGTTGCTAAAATACACTAATGACAGCAACAATTTTGAGTCTACAACATTTAGTTAAGGTGTGAGAGCCTAAATGAACTTTGTATTGCTGTAAACGCGTTTTCAGCACCTGATTGTACACTTCAGGTGAAACTGTCAAAATCTTAAAAATGAGCAAAAGCACAATGAAATTAATGCTGGAATCATCTTCAAGTTGCTAAAATACACTAATGACAGCAACAAGTTTGAGTCTACAACATTTAGTTAAGGTGTGAGAGTCAAAATTAACTTTTTATTGCTTTAAACGCGTTTTCAGCCCCTAATTGTACACTTCAGGTGAAAATGTCAAAATCTTCAAAATGAGCAAAAGCACAATGAAATTAATGCTTGAATCATCTTCATTTTGCTAAAATACACTAATGACAGCAAAAAGTTTGAGTCTACAATATTTAGTTAAGGTGTGAGAGCCAAAATGAACTTTGTATTGCTTTAAAATTCATTTTCAGCCCGATTGTACACTTCAGGTGAAACTGTCAAAATCTTAAAAATGAGCAAAAGCACAATGAAATTAATGTTGGAATCATCTTCAAGTTGCTAAAATACACTAATGACAGCAAAAAGATTGAGTCTACAACATTTAGTTAAGTTGTGAGAGCCTAAATTAACTTTTTATTGCTTTAAACGAGTTTTCAGCCCTTGATTGTACACTTCAGGTGAAACTGTCAAAATCTTCAAAATGAGCAAAAGCACAATGAAATTAATGATGGAATCATCTTCAAGTTTCTAAAATACACTAATGACAGCAAAAAGTTTGAGTCTACAACATTTAGTTAAGGTGTGAGAGCCAAAATGAACTTTGTATTGCTTTAAATGCATTTTCAGCCCGATTGGACACTTCAGGTGAAACTGTCAAAATCTTCAAAATGAGCAAAAGCAAAATTAAATTAATGCTGGAATCATCTTCAAGTTGCTAAAATACACTAATGACAGTAAAAAGTTTAAGTCTACAACATTTAGTTAAGGTGTGAGAGCCAAAATGAACGTTGTATTGCTTTAAATGCATTTTCAGCCCGAATGTACACTTCAGGTGAAACTGTCAAATTCTTCAAAATGAGCAAAAGCACAATGAAATTAATGCTGGAAACATCTTCAAGTTGCTAAAATACACTAATGACAGCAACAAGTTTGAGTCTACAACATTTAGTTAAGGTGTGAGAGCCAAAATGAACTTTGTATTGCTGTAAACGCGTTTTCAGCACCTGATTGTACACTTCAGGTGAAACTGTCAAAATATTCAAAATGAGCAAAAGCACAATGAAATTAATGCTGGAATCATCTTCAAGTTGCTAAAATACACTAATGACAGAAAAAAGTTTGAGTTTACAACATTTAGTTAAGGTGTGAGAGCCAAAATGAACTTTGTATTGCTTGAAATGTACTTTCAGCCCGAATGTACACTTCAGATGAAACTGTCAAAATCTTCAAAATGAGCAAAAGCACAATGAAATTAATGCTGGAATCATCTTCAAGTTGCTAAAATACACTAATGACAGCAAAAAGTTTGAGTCTACAACATTTAGTTAAGGTGTGAGAGCCTAAATGAACTTTGTATTGCTGTAAACGCGTTTTCAGCACCTGATTGTAAACTTCAGGTGAAACTGTCAAAATCTTCAAAATGAGCAAAAGCACAATGAAATTAATGCTGGAATCATCTTCAAGTTGCTAAAATACACTAATGACAGCAAAAAGTTTGAGTCTACAACATTTAGTTAAGGTGTGAGAGCCAAAATGAACTTTGTATTGCTGTAAACGCGTTTTCAGCACCTGAATGTACACTTCAGGTGAAACTGTCAAAATCTTCAAAATGAGCAAAAGCACAATTAAATTAATGTTGGAATCTTCTTCAAGTTGCTAAAATACACTAATGACAGCAAAAAGTTTGAGTCTACAACATTTAGTTAAGGTGTGAGAGCCTAAATTAACTTTTTATTGCTTTAAACGCGTTTTCAGCCCTTGATTGTACATTTCAGGTGAAAGTGTCAAAATCTTCAAAATGAGCAAAAGCACAATGAAATTAATGCTGGAATCATCTTCAAGTTGCTAAAATACACTAATGACAGCAAAAAGTTTGAGTCTACAACATTTAGTTAAGTTGTGAGAGCCTAAATTAACTTTGTATTGCTTTAAATGCACTTTCAGCCCGAATGTACACTTCAGATGAAACTGTCAAAATCTTCAAAATGAGCAAAAGCACAATGAAATTAATGCTGGAATCATCTTCAAGTTGCTAAAATACACTAATGACAGCAAAAAGTTTGAGTCTACAACATTTAGTTAAGGTGTGAGAGCCTAAATGAACTTTGTATTGCTGTAAACGCGTTTTCAGCACCTGATTGTAAACTTCAGGTGAAACTGTCAAAATCTTCAAAATGAGCAAAAGCACAATGAAATTAATGCTGGAATCATCTTCAAGTTGCTAAAATACACTAATGACAGCAAAAAGTTTGAGTCTACAACATTTAGTTAAGGTGTGAGAGTCAAAATGAACTTTGTATTGCTTTAAATGCATTTTCAGCCCGATAGTACACTTCAGGTGAAACTGTCAAAATCTTCAAAATGAGCAAAAGCACAATTAAATTAATGATGGAATCATCTTCAAGTTGCTAAAATACACTAATGACAGCAAAAAGTTTGAGTCTACAACATTTAGTTAAGGTGTGAGAGCCAAAATGAACTTTGTATTGCTGTAAACGCGTTTTCAGCACCTGATTGTACACTTCAGGTGAAACTGTCAAAATCTTCAAAATGAGCAAAAGCACAATGAAATTAATAATGGAATCATATTCAAGTTGCTAAAATACACTAATGACAGCAAAAAGTTTGAGTCTACAACATTTAGTTAAGGTGTGAGAGCCAAAATGAACTTTGTATTGCTGTAAACGCGTTTTCAGCACCTGAATGTACACTTCAGGTGAAACTGTCAAAATCTTCAAAATGAGCAAAAGCACAATTAAATTAATGTTGGAATCATCTTCAAGTTGCTAAAATACACTAATGACAGCAAAAAGTTTGAGTCTACAACATTTAGTTAAGGTGTGAGAGCCTAAATTAACTTTTTATTGCTTTAAACGCGTTTTCAGCCCTTGATTGTACATTTCAGGTGAAAGTGTCAAAATCTTCAAAATGAGCAAAAGCACAATGAAATTAATGCTGGAATCATCTTCAAGTTGCTAAAATACACTAATGACAGCAAAAAGTTTGAGTGTACAACATTTAGTTAAGGTGTGAGAGTCAAAATGAACTTTGTATTGCTTTAAATGCACTTTCAGCCCGAATGTACACTTCAGATGAAACTGTCAAAATCTTCAAAATGAGCAAAAGCACAATGAAATTAATGCTGGAATCATCTTCAAGTTGCTAAAATACACTAATGACAGCAAAAAGTTTGAGTCTACAACATTTAGTTAAGGTGTGAGAGCCTAAATGAACTTTGTATTGCTGTAAACGCGTTTTCAGCACCTGATTGTAAACTTCAGGTGAAACTGTCAAAATCTTCAAAATGAGCAAAAGCACAATGAAATTAATGCTGGAATCATCTTCAAGTTGCTAAAATACACTAATGACAGCAAAAAGTTTGAGTCTACAACATTTAGTTAAGGTGTGAGAGTCAAAATGAACTTTGTATTGCTTTAAATGCATTTTCAGCCCGATAGTACACTTCAGGTGAAACTGTCAAAATCTTCAAAATGAGCAAAAGCACAATTAAATTAATGATGGAATCATCTTCAAGTTGCTAAAATACACTAATGACAGCAAAAAGTTTGAGTCTACAACATTTAGTTAAGGTGTGAGAGCCAAAATGAACTTTGTATTGCTGTAAACGCGTTTTCAGCACCTGATTGTACACTTCAGGTGAAACTGTCAAAATCTTCAAAATGAGCAAAAGCACAATGAAATTAATAATGGAATCATATTCAAGTTGCTAAAATACACTAATGACAGCAAAAAGTTTGAGTCTACAACATTTAGTTAAGGTGTGAGAGCCAAAATGAACTTTGTATTGCTGTAAACGCGTTTTCAGCACCTGAATGTACACTTCAGGTGAAACTGTCAAAATCTTCAAAATGAGCAAAAGCACAATTAAATTAATGTTGGAATCATCTTCAAGTTGCTAAAATACACTAATGACAGCAAAGAGTTTGAGTCTACAACATTTAGTTAAGTTGTGAGAGCCTAAATTAACTTTTTATTGCTTTAAACGCGTTTTCAGCCCTTGATTGTACATTTCAGGTGAAAGTGTCAAAATCTTCAAAATGAGCAAAAGCACAATGAAATTAATGCTGGAATCATCTTCAAGTTGCTAAAATACACTAATGACAGCAAAAAGTTTGAGTCTACAACATTTAGTTGAGGTGTGAGAGCCTAAATGAACTTTTTATTGCTTTAAACGCGTTTTCAGCCCTTGATTGTACAATTCAGGTGAAACTGTCAAAATCTTCAACATGAGCAAAAGCACAATGAAATTAATGCTGGAATCATATTCAAGTTGCTAAAATACACTAATGACAGCAACAATTTTGAGTCTACAACATTTAGGTAAGGTGTGAGAGCCTAAATGAACTTTGTATTGCTGTAAACGCGTTTTCAGCACCTGATTGTACACTTCAGGTGAAACTGTCAAAATCTTAAAAATGAGCAAAAGCACAATGAAATTAATGCTGGAATCATCTTCAAGTTGCTAAAATACACTAATGACAGCAACAAGTTTGATTCTACAACATTTAGTTAAGGTGTGAGAGTCAAAATTAACTTTTTATTGCTTTAAACGCGTTTTCAGCCCCTAATTGTACACTTCAGGTGAAAATGTCAAAATCTTCAAAATGAGCAAAAGCACAATGAAATTAATGCTTGAATCATCTTCATTTTGCTAAAATACACTAATGACAGCAAAAAGTTTGAGTCTACAATATTTAGTTAAGGTGTGAGAGCCAAAATGAACTTTGTATTGCTTTAAAATTCATTTTCAGCCCGATTGTACACTTCAGGTGAAACTGTCAAAATCTTAAAAATGAGCAAAAGCACAATGAAATTAATGTTGGAATCATCTTCAAGTTGCTAAAATACACTAATGACAGCAAAAAGTTTGAGTCTACAACATTTAGTTAAGTTGTGAGAGCCTAAATTAACTTTTTATTGCTTTAAACGCGTTTTCAGCCCTTGATTGTACACTTCAGGTGAAACTGTCAAAATCTTCAAAATGAGCAAAAGC
This sequence comes from Leptonotus elevatus, assembly GCF_054856555.1. Classification (NCBI taxonomy): domain Eukaryota; kingdom Metazoa; phylum Chordata; class Actinopteri; order Syngnathiformes; family Syngnathidae; genus Leptonotus; species Leptonotus elevatus. The sequence goes on along the minus strand of NC_141244.1, from coordinate 765,627 downwards.
ACAATGAAATTAATGATGGAATCATCTTCAAGTTTCTAAAATACACTAATGACAGCAAAAAGTTTGAGTCTACAACATTTAGTTAAGGTGTGAGAGCCAAAATGAACTTTGTATTGCTTTAAATGCATTTTCAGCCCGATTGGACACTTCAGGTGAAACTGTCAAAATCTTCAAAATGAGCAAAAGCAAAATTAAATTAATGCTGGAATCATCTTCAAGTTGCTAAAATACACTAATGACAGTAAAAAGTTTAAGTCTACAACATTTAGTTAAGGTGTGAGAGCCAAAATGAACGTTGTATTGCTTTAAATGCATTTTCAGCCCGAATGTACACTTCAGGTGAAACTGTCAAATTCTTCAAAATGAGCAAAAGCACAATGAAATTAATGCTGGAATCATCTTCAAGTTGCTAAAATACACTAATGACAGCAAAAAGTTTGAGTCTACAACATTTAGTTAAGGTGTGAGAGCCTAAATGAACTTTGTATTGCTGTAAACGCGTTTTCAGCACCTGATTGTACACTTCAGGTGAAACTGTCAAAATATTCAAAATGAGCAAAAGCACAATGAAATTAATGCTGGAATCATCTTCAAGTTGCTAAAATACACTAATGACAGAAAAAAGTTTGAGTTTACAACATTTAGTTAAGGTGTGAGAGCCAAAATGAACTTTGTATTGCTTGAAATGCACTTTCAGCCCGAATGTACACTTCAGATGAAACTGTCAAAATCTTCAAAATGAGCAAAAGCACAATGAAATTAATGCTGGAATCATCTTCAAGTTGCTAAAATACACTAATGACAGCAAAAAGTTTGAGTCTACAACATTTAGTTAAGGTGTGAGAGCCTAAATGAACTTTGTATTGCTGTAAACGCGTTTTCAGCACCTGATTGTAAACTTCAGGTGAAACTGTCAAAATCTTCAAAATGAGCAAAAGCACAATGAAATTAATGCTGGAATCATCTTCAAGTTGCTAAAATACACTAATGACAGCAAAAAGTTTGAGTCTACAACATTTAGTTAAGGTGTGAGAGCCAAAATGAACTTTGTATTGCTGTAAACGCGTTTTCAGCACCTGAATGTACACTTCAGGTGAAACTGTCAAAATCTTCAAAATGAGCAAAAGCACAATTAAATTAATGTTGGAATCTTCTTCAAGTTGCTAAAATACACTAATGACAGCAAAAAGTTTGAGTCTACAACATTTAGTTAAGGTGTGAGAGCCTAAATTAACTTTTTATTGCTTTAAACGCGTTTTCAGCCCTTGATTGTACATTTCAGGTGAAAGTGTCAAAATCTTCAAAATGAGCAAAAGCACAATGAAATTAATGCTGGAATCATCTTCAAGTTGCTAAAATACACTAATGACAGCAAAAAGTTTGAGTCTACAACATTTAGTTAAGTTGTGAGAGCCTAAATTAACTTTGTATTGCTTTAAATGCACTTTCAGCCCGAATGTACACTTCAGATGAAACTGTCAAAATCTTCAAAATGAGCAAAAGCACAATGAAATTAATGCTGGAATCATCTTCAAGTTGCTAAAATACACTAATGACAGCAAAAAGTTTGAGTCTACAACATTTAGTTAAGGTGTGAGAGCCTAAATGAACTTTGTATTGCTGTAAACGCGTTTTCAGCACCTGATTGTAAACTTCAGGTGAAACTGTCAAAATCTTCAAAATGAGCAAAAGCACAATGAAATTAATGCTGGAATCATCTTCAAGTTGCTAAAATACACTAATGACAGCAAAAAGTTTGAGTCTACAACATTTAGTTAAGGTGTGAGAGTCAAAATGAACTTTGTATTGCTTTAAATGCATTTTCAGCCCGATAGTACACTTCAGGTGAAACTGTCAAAATCTTCAAAATGAGCAAAAGCACAATTAAATTAATGATGGAATCATCTTCAAGTTGCTAAAATACACTAATGACAGCAAAAAGTTTGAGTCTACAACATTTAGTTAAGGTGTGAGAGCCAAAATGAACTTTGTATTGCTGTAAACGCGTTTTCAGCACCTGATTGTACACTTCAGGTGAAACTGTCAAAATCTTCAAAATGAGCAAAAGCACAATGAAATTAATAATGGAATCATATTCAAGTTGCTAAAATACACTAATGACAGCAAAAAGTTTGAGTCTACAACATTTAGTTAAGGTGTGAGATTCAAAATTAACTTTGTATTGCTTTAAATGCATTTTCAGCCCGATTGGACACTTCAGGTGAAACTGTCAAAATCTTCAAAATGAGCAAAAGCACAATGAAATTAATGATGGAATCATCTTCAAGTTTCTAAAATACACTAATGACAGCAAAAAGTTTGAGTCTACAACATTTAGTTAAGGTGTGAGAGCCAAAATGAACTTTGTATTGCTTTAAATGCATTTTCAGCCCGATTGGACACTTCAGGTGAAACTGTCAAAATCTTCAAAATGAGCAAAAGCAAAATTAAATTAATGCTGGAATCATCTTCAAGTTGCTAAAATACACTAATGACAGTAAAAAGTTTAAGTCTACAACATTTAGTTAAGGTGTGAGAGCCAAAATGAACGTTGTATTGCTTTAAATGCATTTTCAGCCCGAATGTACACTTCAGGTGAAACTGTCAAATTCTTCAAAATGAGCAAAAGCACAATGAAATTAATGCTGGAATCATCTTCAAGTTGCTAAAATACACTAATGACAGCAAAAAGTTTGAGTCTACAACATTTAGTTAAGGTGTGAGAGCCTAAATGAACTTTGTATTGCTGTAAACGCGTTTTCAGCACCTGATTGTACACTTCAGGTGAAACTGTCAAAATATTCAAAATGAGCAAAAGCACAATGAAATTAATGCTGGAATCATCTTCAAGTTGCTAAAATACACTAATGACAGAAAAAAGTTTGAGTTTACAACATTTAGTTAAGGTGTGAGAGCCAAAATGAACTTTGTATTGCTTGAAATGCACTTTCAGCCCGAATGTACACTTCAGATGAAACTGTCAAAATCTTCAAAATGAGCAAAAGCACAATGAAATTAATGCTGGAATCATCTTCAAGTTGCTAAAATACACTAATGACAGCAAAAAGTTTGAGTCTACAACATTTAGTTAAGGTGTGAGAGCCTAAATGAACTTTGTATTGCTGTAAACGCGTTTTCAGCACCTGATTGTAAACTTCAGGTGAAACTGTCAAAATCTTCAAAATGAGCAAAAGCACAATGAAATTAATGCTGGAATCATCTTCAAGTTGCTAAAATACACTAATGACAGCAAAAAGTTTGAGTCTACAACATTTAGTTAAGGTGTGAGAGCCAAAATGAACTTTGTATTGCTGTAAACGCGTTTTCAGCACCTGAATGTACACTTCAGGTGAAACTGTCAAAATCTTCAAAATGAGCAAAAGCACAATTAAATTAATGTTGGAATCTTCTTCAAGTTGCTAAAATACACTAATGACAGCAAAAAGTTTGAGTCTACAACATTTAGTTAAGGTGTGAGAGCCTAAATTAACTTTTTATTGCTTTAAACGCGTTTTCAGCCCTTGATTGTACATTTCAGGTGAAAGTGTCAAAATCTTCAAAATGAGCAAAAGCACAATGAAATTAATGCTGGAATCATCTTCAAGTTGCTAAAATACACTAATGACAGCAAAAAGTTTGAGTCTACAACATTTAGTTAAGTTGTGAGAGCCTAAATTAACTTTGTATTGCTTTAAATGCACTTTCAGCCCGAATGTACACTTCAGATGAAACTGTCAAAATCTTCAAAATGAGCAAAAGCACAATGAAATTAATGCTGGAATCATCTTCAAGTTGCTAAAATACACTAATGACAGCAAAAAGTTTGAGTCTACAACATTTAGTTAAGGTGTGAGAGCCTAAATGAACTTTGTATTGCTGTAAACGCGTTTTCAGCACCTGATTGTAAACTTCAGGTGAAACTGTCAAAATCTTCAAAATGAGCAAAAGCACAATGAAATTAATGCTGGAATCATCTTCAAGTTGCTAAAATACACTAATGACAGCAAAAAGTTTGAGTCTACAACATTTAGTTAAGGTGTGAGAGTCAAAATGAACTTTGTATTGCTTTAAATGCATTTTCAGCCCGATAGTACACTTCAGGTGAAACTGTCAAAATCTTCAAAATGAGCAAAAGCACAATTAAATTAATGATGGAATCATCTTCAAGTTGCTAAAATACACTAATGACAGCAAAAAGTTTGAGTCTACAACATTTAGTTAAGGTGTGAGAGCCAAAATGAACTTTGTATTGCTGTAAACGCGTTTTCAGCACCTGATTGTACACTTCAGGTGAAACTGTCAAAATCTTCAAAATGAGCAAAAGCACAATGAAATTAATAATGGAATCATATTCAAGTTGCTAAAATACACTAATGACAGCAAAAAGTTTGAGTCTACAACATTTAGTTAAGGTGTGAGAGCCAAAATGAACTTTGTATTGCTGTAAACGCGTTTTCAGCACCTGATTGTACACTTCAGGTGAAACTGTCAAAATCTTCAAAATGAGCAAAAGCACAATTAAATTAATGTTGGAATCATCTTCAAGTTGCTAAAATACACTAATGACAGCAAAAAGTTTGAGTCTACAACATTTAGTTAAGGTGTGAGAGCCTAAATTAACTTTTTATTGCTTTAAACGCGTTTTCAGCCCTTGATTGTACATTTCAGGTGAAAGTGTCAAAATCTTCAAAATGAGCAAAAGCACAATGAAATTAATGCTGGAATCATCTTCAAGTTGCTAAAATACACTAATGACAGCAAAAAGTTTGAGTGTACAACATTTAGTTAAGGTGTGAGAGCCAAAATGAACTTTGTATTGCTTTAAATGCACTTTCAGCCCGAATGTACACTTCAGATGAAACTGTCAAAATCTTCAAAATGAGCAAAAGCACAATGAAATTAATGCTGGAATCATCTTCAAGTTGCTAAAATACACTAATGACAGCAAAAAGTTTGAGTCTACAACATTTAGTTAAGGTGTGAGAGCCTAAATGAACTTTGTATTGCTGTAAACGCGTTTTCAGCACCTGATTGTAAACTTCAGGTGAAACTGTCAAAATCTTCAAAATGAGCAAAAGCACAATGAAATTAATGCTGGAATCATCTTCAAGTTGCTAAAATACACTAATGACAGCAAAAAGTTTGAGTCTACAACATTTAGTTAAGGTGTGAGAGTCAAAATGAACTTTGTATTGCTTTAAATGCATTTTCAGCCCGATAGTACACTTCAGGTGAAACTGTCAAAATCTTCAAAATGAGCAAAAGCACAATTAAATTAATGATGGAATCATCTTCAAGTTGCTAAAATACACTAATGACAGCAAAAAGTTTGAGTCTACAACATTTAGTTAAGGTGTGAGAGCCAAAATGAACTTTGTATTGCTGTAAACGCGTTTTCAGCACCTGATTGTACACTTCAGGTGAAACTGTCAAAATCTTCAAAATGAGCAAAAGCACAATGAAATTAATAATGGAATCATATTCAAGTTGCTAAAATACACTAATGACAGCAAAAAGTTTGAGTCTACAACATTTAGTTAAGGTGTGAGAGCCAAAATGAACTTTGTATTGCTGTAAACGCGTTTTCAGCACCTGAATGTACACTTCAGGTGAAACTGTCAAAATCTTCAAAATGAGCAAAAGCACAATTAAATTAATGTTGGAATCATCTTCAAGTTGCTAAAATACACTAATGACAGCAAAGAGTTTGAGTCTACAACATTTAGTTAAGTTGTGAGAGCCTAAATTAACTTTTTATTGCTTTAAACGCGTTTTCAGCCCTTGATTGTACATTTCAGGTGAAAGTGTCAAAATCTTCAAAATGAGCAAAAGCACAATGAAATTAATGCTGGAATCATCTTCAAGTTGCTAAAATACACTAATGACAGCAAAAAGTTTGAGTCTACAACATTTAGTTGAGGTGTGAGAGCCTAAATGAACTTTTTATTGCTTTAAACGCGTTTTCAGCCCTTGATTGTACAATTCAGGTGAAACTGTCAAAATCTTCAACATGAGCAAAAGCACAATGAAATTAATGCTGGAATCATATTCAAGTTGCTAAAATACACTAATGACAGCAACAATTTTGAGTCTACAACATTTAGGTAAGGTGTTAGAGCCTAAATGAACTTTGTATTGCTGTAAACGCGTTTTCAGCACCTGATTGTACACTTCAGGTGAAACTGTCAAAATCTTCAAAATGAGCAAAAGCACAATGAAATTAATGCTGGAATCATCTTCAAGTTGCTAAAATACACTAATGACAGCAACAAGTTTGAGTCTACAACATTTAGTTAAGGTGTGAGAGCCAAAATGAACTTTGTATTGCTTTAAATGCATTTTCAGCCCGATAGTACACTTCAGGTGAAACTGTCAAAATCTTCAAAATGAGCAAAAGCACAAATAAATTAATGATGGAATCATCTTCAAGTTGCTAAAATACACTAATGACAGCAAAAAGTTTGAGTCTACAACATTTAGTTAAGGTGTGAGAGCCAAAATGAACTTTGTATTGCTGTAAACGCGTTTTCAGCACCTGATTGTACACTTCAGGTGAAACTGTCAAAATCTTCAAAATGAGCAAAAGCACAATGAAATTAATGCTGGAATCATCTTCAAGTTGCTAAAATACACTAATGACAGCAAAAAGTTTGAGTCTACAACATTTAGTTAAGTTGTGAGAGCCTAAATTAACTTTTTATTGCTTTAAACGCGTTTTCAGCCCTTGTTTGTTCACTTCAGGTGAAACTGTCAAAATCTTCAAAATGAGCAAAAGCACAATGAAATTAATGCTGGAATCATCTTCAAGTTGCTAAAATACACTAATGACAGCAACAAGTTTGAGTCTACAACATTTAGTTAAGGTGTGAGAGCCAAAATGAACGTTGTATTGCTTTAAATGCATTTTCAGCCCGAATGTACACTTCAGGTGAAACTGTCAAATTCTTCAAAATGAGCAAAAGCACAATGAAATTAATTCTGGAAACATCTTCAAGTTGCTAAAATACACTAATGACAGCAACAAGTTTGAGTCTACAACATTTAGTTAAGGTGTGAAAGCCAAAATGAACTTTGTATTGCTGTAAACGCGTTTTCAGCACCTGATTGTACACTTCAGGTGAAACTGTCAAAATATTCAAAATGAGCAAAAGCACAATGAAATTAATGCTGGAATCATCTTCAAGTTGCTAAAATACACTAATGACAGCAACAAGTTTGAGTCTACAACATTTAGTTAAGGTGTGAGAGCCAAAATGAACTTTGTATTGCTTTAAATGCATTTTCAGCCCGATAGTACACTTCAGGTGAAACTGTCAAAATCTTCAAAATGAGCAAAAGCACAAATAAATTAATGATGGAATCATCTTCAAGTTGCTAAAATACACTAATGACAGCAAAAAGTTTGAGTCTACAACATTTAGTTAAGGTGTGAGAGCCAAAATGAACTTTGTATTGCTGTAAACGCGTTTTCAGCACCTGATTGTACACTTCAGGTGAAACTGTCAAAATCTTCAAAATGAGCAAAAGCACAATGAAATTAATGCTGGAATCATCTTCAAGTTGCTAAAATACACTAATGACAGCAAAAAGTTTGAGTCTACAACATTTAGTTAAGTTGTGAGAGCCTAAATTAACTTTTTATTGCTTTAAACGCGTTTTCAGCCCTTGTTTGTTCACTTCAGGTGAAACTGTCAAAATCTTCAAAATGAGCAAAAGCACAATGAAATTAATGCTGGAATCATCTTCAAGTTGCTAAAATACACTAATGACAGCAACAAGTTTGAGTCTACAACATTTAGTTAAGGTGTGAGAGCCAAAATGAACGTTGTATTGCTTTAAATGCATTTTCAGCCCGAATGTACACTTCAGGTGAAACTGTCAAATTCTTCAAAATGAGCAAAAGCACAATGAAATTAATTCTGGAAACATCTTCAAGTTGCTAAAATACACTAATGACAGCAACAAGTTTGAGTCTACAACATTTAGTTAAGGTGTGAAAGCCAAAATGAACTTTGTATTGCTGTAAACGCGTTTTCAGCACCTGATTGTACACTTCAGGTGAAACTGTCAAAATATTCAAAATGAGCAAAAGCACAATGAAATTAATGCTGGAATCATCTTCAAGTTGCTAAAATACACCAATGACAGCAAAAAGTTTGAGTCTACAACATTTAGTTAAGGTGTGAGAGCCAAAATGAACTTTGTATTGCTTTAAATGCATTTTCAGCCCGATAGTACACTTCAGGTGAAACTGTCAAAATCTTCAAAATGAGCAAAAGCACAATTAAATTAATGATGGAATCATCTTCAAGTTGCTAAAATACACTAATGACAGCAAAAAGTTTGAGTCTACAACATTTAGTTAAGGTGTGAGAGCCAAAATGAACTTTGTATTGCTGTAAACGCGTTTTCAGCACCTGATTGTACACTTCAGGTGAAACTGTCAAAATCTTCAAAATGACCAAAAGCACAATGAAATTAATGCTGGAATCATCTTCAAGTTGCTAAAATACACTAATGACAGCAAAAAGTTTGAGTCTACAATATTTAGTTAAGGTGTGAGAGCCAAAATGAACTTTGTATTGCTTTAAAATTCATTTTCAGCCCGATTGTACACTTCAGGTGAAACTGTCAAAATCTTCAAAATGAGCAAAAGCACAATGAAATTAATGTTGGAATCATCTTCAAGTTGCTAAAATACACTAATGACAGCAAAAAGTTTGAGTCTACAACATTTAGTTGAGGTGTGAGAGCCTAAATGAACTTTTTATTGCTTTAAACGCGTTTTCAGCCCTTGATTGTACAATTCAGGTGAAACTGTCAAAATCTTCAACATGAGCAAAAGCACAATGAAATTAATGCTGGAATCATCTTCAAGTTGCTAAAATACACTAAAGACAGCAACAAGTTTGAGTCTACAACATTTAGTTAAGGTGTGAGATTCAAAATTAACTTTGTATTGCTTTAAATGCATTTTCAGCCCGATTGGACACTTCAGGTGAAACTGTCAAAATCTTCAAAATGAGCAAAAGCACAATGAAATTAATGCTGGAATCATCTTCAAGTTGCTAAAATACACTAATGACAGTAAAAAGTTTAAGTCTACAACATTTAGTTAAGGTGTGAGAGCCTAAATGAACTTTGTATTGCTTTAAACGCGTTTTCAGCCCCTGATTGTACACTTCAGGTGAAACTGTCAAAATCTTCAAAATGAGCAAAAGCACAATGAAATTAATGCTGGAATCATCTTCAAGTTGCTAAAATACACTAATGACAGCAACAAGTTTGAGTCTACAACATTTAGTTAAGGTGTGAGAGCCTAAATGAACTTTGTATTGCTTTAAATGCATTTTCAGCCCGATTGTACACTTCAGGTGAAACTGTCAAAATCTTCAAAATGAGCAAAAGCACAATGAAATTAATGCTGGAATCATCTTCAATTTGCTAAAATACACTAATGACAGCAAAAAGTTTGAGTCTACAACATTTAGTTAAGGTGTGAGATTCAAAATTAACTTTGTATTGCTTTAAATGCATTTTCAGCCCGATTGGACACTTCAGGTGAAACTGTCAAAATCTTCAAAATGAGCAAAAGCACAATGAAATTAATGATGGAATCATCTTCAAGTTTCTAAAATACACTAATGACAGCAAAAAGTTTGAGTCTACAACATTTAGTTAAGGTGTGAGAGCCAAAATGAACTTTGTATTGCTTTAAATGCATTTTCAGCCCGATTGGACACTTCAGGTGAAACTGTCAAAATCTTCAAAATGAGCAAAAGCAAAATTAAATTAATGCTGGAATCATCTTCAAGTTGCTAAAATACACTAATGACAGTAAAAAGTTTAAGTCTACAACATTTAGTTAAGGTGTGAGAGCCAAAATGAACGTTGTATTGCTTTAAATGCATTTTCAGCCCGAATGTACACTTCAGGTGAAACTGTCAAATTCTTCAAAATGAGCAAAAGCACAATGAAATTAATGCTGGAATCATCTTCAAGTTGCTAAAATACACTAATGACAGCAAAAAGTTTGAGTCTACAACATTTAGTTAAGGTGTGAGAGCCTAAATGAACTTTGTATTGCTGTAAACGCGTTTTCAGCACCTGATTGTACACTTCAGGTGAAACTGTCAAAATATTCTAAATGAGCAAAAGCACAATGAAATTAATGCTGGAATCATCTTCAAGTTGCTAAAATACACTAATGACAGAAAAAAGTTTGAGTTTACAATATTTAGTTAAGGTGTGAGAGCCAAAATGAACTTTGTATTGCTTGAAATGCACTTTCAGCCCGAATGTACACTTCAGATGAAACTGTCAAAATCTTCAAAATGAGCAAAAGCACAATGAAATTAATGCTGGAATCATCTTCAAGTTGCTAAAATACACTAATGACAGCAAAAAGTTTGAGTCTACAACATTTAGTTAAGGTGTGAGAGCCTAAATGAACTTTGTATTGCTGTAAACGCGTTTTCAGCACCTGATTGTAAACTTCAGGTGAAACTGTCAAAATCTTCAAAATGAGCAAAAGCACAATGAAATTAATGCTGGAATCATCTTCAAGTTGCTAAAATACACTAATGACAGCAAAAAGTTTGAGTCTACAACATTTAGTTAAGGTGTGAGAGCCAAAATGAACTTTGTATTGCTGTAAACGCGTTTTCAGCACCTGAATGTACACTTCAGGTGAAACTGTCAAAATCTTCAAAATGAGCAAAAGCACAATTAAATTAATGTTGGAATCTTCTTCAAGTTGCTAAAATACACTAATGACAGCAAAAAGTTTGAGTCTACAACATTTAGTTAAGGTGTGAGAGCCTAAATTAACTTTTTATTGCTTTAAACGCGTTTTCAGCCCTTGATTGTACATTTCAGGTGAAAGTGTCAAAATCTTCAAAATGAGCAAAAGCACAATGAAATTAATGCTGGAATCATCTTCAAGTTGCTAAAATACACTAATGACAGCAAAAAGTTTGAGTCTACAACATTTAGTTAAGTTGTGAGAGCCTAAATTAACTTTGTATTGCTTTAAATGCACTTTCAGCCCGAATGTACACTTCAGATGAAACTGTCAAAATCTTCAAAATGAGCAAAAGCACAATGAAATTAATGCTGGAATCATCTTCAAGTTGCTAAAATACACTAATGACAGCAAAAAGTTTGAGTCTACAACATTTAGTTAAGGTGTGAGAGCCTAAATGAACTTTGTATTGCTGTAAACGCGTTTTCAGCACCTGATTGTAAACTTCAGGTGAAACTGTCAAAATCTTCAAAATGAGCAAAAGCACAATGAAATTAATGCTGGAATCATCTTCAAGTTGCTAAAATACACTAATGACAGCAAAAAGTTTGAGTCTACAACATTTAGTTAAGGTGTGAGAGTCAAAATGAACTTTGTATTGCTTTAAATGCATTTTCAGCCCGATAGTACACTTCAGGTGAAACTGTCAAAATCTTCAAAATGAGCAAAAGCACAATTAAATTAATGATGGAATCATCTTCAAGTTGCTAAAATACACTAATGACAGCAAAAAGTTTGAGTCTACAACATTTAGTTAAGGTGTGAGAGCCAAAATGAACTTTGTATTGCTGTAAACGCGTTTTCAGCACCTGATTGTACACTTCAGGTGAAACTGTCAAAATCTTCAAAATGAGCAAAAGCACAATGAAATTAATAATGGAATCATATTCAAGTTGCTAAAATACACTAATGACAGCAAAAAGTTTGAGTCTACAACATTTAGTTAAGGTGTGAGAGCCAAAATGAACTTTGTATTGCTGTAAACGCGTTTTCAGCACCTGAATGTACACTTCAGGTGAAACTGTCAAAATCTTCAAAATGAGCAAAAGCACAATTAAATTAATGTTGGAATCATCTTCAAGTTGCTAAAATACACTAATGACAGCAAAAAGTTTGAGTCTACAACATTTAGTTAAGGTGTGAGAGCCTAAATTAACTTTTTATTGCTTTAAACGCGTTTTCAGCCCTTGATTGTACATTTCAGGTGAAAGTGTCAAAATCTTCAAAATGAGCAAAAGCACAATGAAATTAATGCTGGAATCATCTTCAAGTTGCTAAAATACACTAATGACAGCAAAAAGTTTGAGTGTACAACATTTAGTTAAGGTGTGAGAGCCAAAATGAACTTTGTATTGCTTTAAATGCACTTTCAGCCCGAATGTACACTTCAGATGAAACTGTCAAAATCTTCAAAATGAGCAAAAGCACAATGAAATTAATGCTGGAATCATCTTCAAGTTGCTAAAATACACTAATGACAGCAAAAAGTTTGAGTCTACAACATTTAGTTAAGGTGTGAGAGCCTAAATGAACTTTGTATTGCTGTAAACGCGTTTTCAGCACCTGATTGTAAACTTCAGGTGAAACTGTCAAAATCTTCAAAATGAGCAAAAGCACAATGAAATTAATGCTGGAATCATCTTCAAGTTGCTAAAATACACTAATGACAGCAAAAAGTTTGAGTCTACAACATTTAGTTAAGGTGTGAGAGTCAAAATGAACTTTGTATTGCTTTAAATGCATTTTCAGCCCGATAGTACACTTCAGGTGAAACTGTCAAAATCTTCAAAATGAGCAAAAGCACAATTAAATTAATGATGGAATCATCTTCAAGTTGCTAAAATACACTAATGACAGCAAAAAGTTTGAGTCTACAACATTTAGTTAAGGTGTGAGAGCCAAAATGAACTTTGTATTGCTGTAAACGCGTTTTCAGCACCTGATTGTACACTTCAGGTGAAACTGTCAAAATCTTCAAAATGAGCAAAAGCACAATGAAATTAATAATGGAATCATATTCAAGTTGCTAAAATACACTAATGACAGCAAAAAGTTTGAGTCTACAACATTTAGTTAAGGTGTGAGAGCCAAAATGAACTTTGTATTGCTGTAAACGCGTTTTCAGCACCTGAATGTACACTTCAGGTGAAACTGTCAAAATCTTCAAAATGAGCAAAAGCACAATTAAATTAATGTTGGAATCATCTTCAAGTTGCTAAAATACACTAATGACAGCAAAGAGTTTGAGTCTACAACATTTAGTTAAGTTGTGAGAGCCTAAATTAACTTTTTATTGCTTTAAACGCGTTTTCAGCCCTTGATTGTACATTTCAGGTGAAAGTGTCAAAATCTTCAAAATGAGCAAAAGCACAATGAAATTAATGCTGGAATCATCTTCAAGTTGCTAAAATACACTAATGACAGCAAAAAGTTTGAGTCTACAACATTTAGTTGAGGTGTGAGAGCCTAAATGAACTTTTTATTGCTTTAAACGCGTTTTCAGCCCTTGATTGTACAATTCAGGTGAAACTGTCAAAATCTTCAACATGAGCAAAAGCACAATGAAATTAATGCTGGAATCATATTCAAGTTGCTAAAATACACTAATGACAGCAACAATTTTGAGTCTACAACATTTAGGTAAGGTGTGAGAGCCTAAATGAACTTTGTATTGCTGTAAACGCGTTTTCAGCACCTGATTGTACACTTCAGGTGAAACTGTCAAAATCTTCAAAATGAGCAAAAGCACAATGAAATTAATGCTGGAATCATCTTCAAGTTGCTAAAATACACTAATGACAGCAACAAGTTTGAGTCTACAACATTTAGTTAAGGTGTGAGAGCCAAAATGAACTTTGTATTGCTGTAAACGCGTTTTCAGCACCTGAATGTACACTTCAGGTGAAACTGTCAAAATCTTCAAAATGAGCAAAAGCACAATTAAATTAATGTTGGAATCTTCTTCAAGTTGCTAAAATACACTAATGACAGCAAAAAGTTTGAGTCTACAACATTTAGTTAAGGTGTGAGAGCCTAAATTAACTTTTTATTGCTTTAAACGCGTTTTCAGCCCTTGATTGTACATTTCAGGTGAAAGTGTCAAAATCTTCAAAATGAGCAAAAGCACAATGAAATTAATGCTGGAATCATCTTCAAGTTGCTAAAATACACTAATGACAGCAAAAAGTTTGAGTCTACAACATTTAGTTAAGTTGTGAGAGCCTAAATTAACTTTGTATTGCTTTAAATGCACTTTCAGCCCGAATGTACACTTCAGATGAAACTGTCAAAATCTTCAAAATGAGCAAAAGCACAATGAAATTAATGCTGGAATCATCTTCAAGTTGCTAAAATACACTAATGACAGCAAAAAGTTTGAGTCTACAACATTTAGTTAAGGTGTGAGAGCCTAAATGAACTTTGTATTGCTGTAAACGCGTTTTCAGCACCTGATTGTAAACTTCAGGTGAAACTGTCAAAATCTTCAAAATGAGCAAAAGCACAATGAAATTAATGCTGGAATCATCTTCAAGTTGCTAAAATACACTAATGACAGCAAAAAGTTTGAGTCTACAACATTTAGTTAAGGTGTGAGAGTCAAAATGAACTTTGTATTGCTTTAAATGCATTTTCAGCCCGATAGTACACTTCAGGTGAAACTGTCAAAATCTTCAAAATGAGCAAAAGCACAATTAAATTAATGATGGAATCATCTTCAAGTTGCTAAAATACACTAATGACAGCAAAAAGTTTGAGTCTACAACATTTAGTTAAGGTGTGAGAGCCAAAATGAACTTTGTATTGCTGTAAACGCGTTTTCAGCACCTGATTGTACACTTCAGGTGAAACTGTCAAAATCTTCAAAATGAGCAAAAGCACAATGAAATTAATAATGGAATCATATTCAAGTTGCTAAAATACACTAATGACAGCAAAAAGTTTGAGTCTACAACATTTAGTTAAGGTGTGAGAGCCAAAATGAACTTTGTATTGCTGTAAACGCGTTTTCAGCACCTGAATGTACACTTCAGGTGAAACTGTCAAAATCTTCAAAATGAGCAAAAGCACAATTAAATTAATGTTGGAATCATCTTCAAGTTGCTAAAATACACTAATGACAGCAAAAAGTTTGAGTCTACAACATTTAGTTAAGGTGTGAGAGCCTAAATTAACTTTTTATTGCTTTAAACGCGTTTTCAGCCCTTGATTGTACATTTCAGGTGAAAGTGTCAAAATCTTCAAAATGAGCAAAAGCACAATGAAATTAATGCTGGAATCATCTTCAAGTTGCTAAAATACACTAATGACAGCAAAAAGTTTGAGTGTACAACATTTAGTTAAGGTGTGAGAGCCAAAATGAACTTTGTATTGCTTTAAATGCACTTTCAGCCCGAATGTACACTTCAGATGAAACTGTCAAAATCTTCAAAATGAGCAAAAGCACAATGAAATTAATGCTGGAATCATCTTCAAGTTGCTAAAATACACTAATGACAGCAAAAAGTTTGAGTCTACAACATTTAGTTAAGGTGTGAGAGCCTAAATGAACTTTGTATTGCTGTAAACGCGTTTTCAGCACCTGATTGTAAACTTCAGGTGAAACTGTCAAAATCTTCAAAATGAGCAAAAGCACAATGAAATTAATGCTGGAATCATCTTCAAGTTGCTAAAATACACTAATGACAGCAAAAAGTTTGAGTCTACAACATTTAGTTAAGGTGTGAGAGTCAAAATGAACTTTGTATTGCTTTAAATGCATTTTCAGCCCGATAGTACACTTCAGGTGAAACTGTCAAAATCTTCAAAATGAGCAAAAGCACAATTAAATTAATGATGGAATCATCTTCAAGTTGCTAAAATACACTAATGACAGCAAAAAGTTTGAGTCTACAACATTTAGTTAAGGTGTGAGAGCCAAAATGAACTTTGTATTGCTGTAAACGCGTTTTCAGCACCTGATTGTACACTTCAGGTGAAACTGTCAAAATCTTCAAAATGAGCAAAAGCACAATGAAATTAATAATGGAATCATATTCAAGTTGCTAAAATACACTAATGACAGCAAAAAGTTTGAGTCTACAACATTTAGTTAAGGTGTGAGAGCCAAAATGAACTTTGTATTGCTGTAAACGCGTTTTCAGCACCTGAATGTACACTTCAGGTGAAACTGTCAAAATCTTCAAAATGAGCAAAAGCACAATTAAATTAATGTTGGAATCATCTTCAAGTTGCTAAAATACACTAATGACAGCAAAGAGTTTGAGTCTACAACATTTAGTTAAGTTGTGAGAGCCTAAATTAACTTTTTATTGCTTTAAACGCGTTTTCAGCCCTTGATTGTACATTTCAGGTGAAAGTGTCAAAATCTTCAAAATGAGCAAAAGCACAATGAAATTAATGCTGGAATCATCTTCAAGTTGCTAAAATACACTAATGACAGCAAAAAGTTTGAGTCTACAACATTTAGTTGAGGTGTGAGAGCCTAAATGAACTTTTTATTGCTTTAAACGCGTTTTCAGCCCTTGATTGTACAATTCAGGTGAAACTGTCAAAATCTTCAACATGAGCAAAAGCACAATGAAATTAATGCTGGAATCATATTCAAGTTGCTAAAATACACTAATGACAGCAACAATTTTGAGTCTACAACATTTAGGTAAGGTGTGAGAGCCTAAATGAACTTTGTATTGCTGTAAACGCGTTTTCAGCACCTGATTGTACACTTCAGGTGAAACTGTCAAAATCTTCAAAATGAGCAAAAGCACAATGAAATTAATGCTGGAATCATCTTCAAGTTGCTAAAATACACTAATGACAGCAACAAGTTTGAGTCTACAACATTT
The DNA here is from genome assembly GCF_054856555.1 of Leptonotus elevatus. Classification (NCBI taxonomy): domain Eukaryota; kingdom Metazoa; phylum Chordata; class Actinopteri; order Syngnathiformes; family Syngnathidae; genus Leptonotus; species Leptonotus elevatus. The sequence continues at coordinate 748,980 of NC_141244.1, read as the reverse complement.
AGTTAAGGTGTGAGAGCCAAAATGAACTTTGTATTGCTTTAAATGCATTTTCAGCCCGATAGTACACTTCAGGTGAAACTGTCAAAATCTTCAAAATGAGCAAAAGCACAAATAAATTAATGATGGAATCATCTTCAAGTTGCTAAAATACACTAATGACAGCAAAAAGTTTGAGTCTACAACATTTAGTTAAGGTGTGAGAGCCAAAATGAACTTTGTATTGCTGTAAACGCGTTTTCAGCACCTGATTGTACACTTCAGGTGAAACTGTCAAAATCTTCAAAATGAGCAAAAGCACAATGAAATTAATGCTGGAATCATCTTCAAGTTGCTAAAATACACTAATGACAGCAAAAAGTTTGAGTCTACAACATTTAGTTAAGTTGTGAGAGCCTAAATTAACTTTTTATTGCTTTAAACGCGTTTTCAGCCCTTGTTTGTTCACTTCAGGTGAAACTGTCAAAATCTTCAAAATGAGCAAAAGCACAATGAAATTAATGCTGGAATCATCTTCAAGTTGCTAAAATACACTAATGACAGCAACAAGTTTGAGTCTACAACATTTAGTTAAGGTGTGAGAGCCAAAATGAACGTTGTATTGCTTTAAATGCATTTTCAGCCCGAATGTACACTTCAGGTGAAACTGTCAAATTCTTCAAAATGAGCAAAAGCACAATGAAATTAATTCTGGAAACATCTTCAAGTTGCTAAAATACACTAATGACAGCAACAAGTTTGAGTCTACAACATTTAGTTAAGGTGTGAAAGCCAAAATGAACTTTGTATTGCTGTAAACGCGTTTTCAGCACCTGATTGTACACTTCAGGTGAAACTGTCAAAATATTCAAAATGAGCAAAAGCACAATGAAATTAATGCTGGAATCATCTTCAAGTTGCTAAAATACACCAATGACAGCAAAAAGTTTGAGTCTACAACATTTAGTTAAGGTGTGAGAGCCAAAATGAACTTTGTATTGCTTTAAATGCATTTTCAGCCCGATAGTACACTTCAGGTGAAACTGTCAAAATCTTCAAAATGAGCAAAAGCACAATTAAATTAATGATGGAATCATCTTCAAGTTGCTAAAATACACTAATGACAGCAAAAAGTTTGAGTCTACAACATTTAGTTAAGGTGTGAGAGCCAAAATGAACTTTGTATTGCTGTAAACGCGTTTTCAGCACCTGATTGTACACTTCAGGTGAAACTGTCAAAATCTTCAAAATGACCAAAAGCACAATGAAATTAATGCTGGAATCATCTTCAAGTTGCTAAAATACACTAATGACAGCAAAAAGTTTGAGTCTACAATATTTAGTTAAGGTGTGAGAGCCAAAATGAACTTTGTATTGCTTTAAAATTCATTTTCAGCCCGATTGTACACTTCAGGTGAAACTGTCAAAATCTTCAAAATGAGCAAAAGCACAATGAAATTAATGTTGGAATCATCTTCAAGTTGCTAAAATACACTAATGACAGCAAAAAGTTTGAGTCTACAACATTTAGTTGAGGTGTGAGAGCCTAAATGAACTTTTTATTGCTTTAAACGCGTTTTCAGCCCTTGATTGTACAATTCAGGTGAAACTGTCAAAATCTTCAACATGAGCAAAAGCACAATGAAATTAATGCTGGAATCATCTTCAAGTTGCTAAAATACACTAAAGACAGCAACAAGTTTGAGTCTACAACATTTAGTTAAGGTGTGAGATTCAAAATTAACTTTGTATTGCTTTAAATGCATTTTCAGCCCGATTGGACACTTCAGGTGAAACTGTCAAAATCTTCAAAATGAGCAAAAGCACAATGAAATTAATGCTGGAATCATCTTCAAGTTGCTAAAATACACTAATGACAGTAAAAAGTTTAAGTCTACAACATTTAGTTAAGGTGTGAGAGCCTAAATGAACTTTGTATTGCTTTAAACGCGTTTTCAGCCCCTGATTGTACACTTCAGGTGAAACTGTCAAAATCTTCAAAATGAGCAAAAGCACAATGAAATTAATGCTGGAATCATCTTCAAGTTGCTAAAATACACTAATGACAGCAACAAGTTTGAGTCTACAACATTTAGTTAAGGTGTGAGAGCCTAAATGAACTTTGTATTGCTTTAAATGCATTTTCAGCCCGATTGTACACTTCAGGTGAAACTGTCAAAATCTTCAAAATGAGCAAAAGCACAATGAAATTAATGCTGGAATCATCTTCAATTTGCTAAAATACACTAATGACAGCAAAAAGTTTGAGTCTACAACATTTAGTTAAGGTGTGAGATTCAAAATTAACTTTGTATTGCTTTAAATGCATTTTCAGCCCGATTGGACACTTCAGGTGAAACTGTCAAAATCTTCAAAATGAGCAAAAGCACAATGAAATTAATGCTGGAATCATCTTCAAGTTGCTAAAATACACTAATGACAGCAACAAGTTTGAGTCTACAACATTTAGTTAAGGTGTGAGAGCCTAAATGAACTTTGTATTGCTTTAAATGCATTTTCAGCCCGATTGTACACTTCAGGTGAAACTGTCAAAATCTTCAAAATGAGCAAAAGCACAATGAAATTAATGCTGGAATCATCTTCAAGTTGCTAAAATACACCAATGACAGCAAAAAGTTTGAGTCTACAACATTTAGTTAAGGTGTGAGAGCCAAAATGAACTTTGTATTGCTTTAAATGCATTTTCAGCCCGATAGTACACTTCAGGTGAAACTGTCAAAATCTTCAAAATAGGCAAAAGCACAATTAAATTAATGATGGAATCATCTTCAAGTTGCTAAAATACACTAATGACAGCAAAAAGTTTGAGTCTACAACATTTAGTTAAGGTGTGAGAGCCAAAATGAACTTTGTATTGCTGTAAACGCGTTTTCAGCACCTGATTGTACACTTCAGGTGAAACTGTCAAAATCTTCAAAATGAGCAAAAGCACAATGAAATTAATGCTGGAATCATCTTCAAGTTGCTAAAATACACTAATGACAGCAAAAAGTTTGAGTCTACAATATTTAGTTAAGGTGTGAGAGCCAAAATGAACTTTGTATTGCTTTAAACGCGTTTTCAGCCCGATTGTACACTTCAGGTGAAACTGTCAAAATCTTCAAAATGAGCAAAAGCACAATGAAATTAATGTTGGAATCATCTTCAAGTTGCTAAAATACACTAATGACAGCAAAAAGTTTGAGTCTACAACATTTAGTTGAGGTGTGAGAGCCTAAATGAACTTTTTATTGCTTTAAACGCGTTTTCAGCCCTTGATTGTACAATTCAGGTGAAACTGTCAAAATCTTCAACATGAGCAAAAGCACAATGAAATTAATGCTGGAATCATCTTCAAGTTGCTAAAATACACTAATGACAGCAACAAGTTTGAGTCTACAACATTTAGTTAAGGTGTGAGATTCAAAATTAACTTTGTATTGCTTTAAATGCATTTTCAGCCCGATTGGACACTTCAGGTGAAACTGTCAAAATCTTCAAAATGAGCAAAAGCACAATGAAATTAATGCTGGAATCATCTTCAAGTTGCTAAAATACACTAATGACAGTAAAAAGTTTAAGTCTACAACATTTAGTTAAGGTGTGAGAGCCTAAATCAACTTTGTATTGCTTTAAACGCGTTTTCAGCCCCTGATTGTACACTTCAGGTGAAACTGTCAAAATCTTCAAAATGAGCAAAAGCACAATGAAATTAATGCTGGAATCATCTTCAAGTTGCTAAAATACACTAATGACAGCAACAAGTTTGAGTCTACAACATTTAGTTAAGGTGTGAGAGCCTAAATGAACTTTGTATTGCTTTAAATGCATTTTCAGCCCGATTGTACACTTCAGGTGAAACTGTCAAAATCTTCAAAATGAGCAAAAGCACAATGAAATTAATGCTGGAATCATCTTCATTTTGCTAAAATACACTAATGACAGCAAAAAGTTTGAGTCTACAACATTTAGTTAAGGTGTGAGAGCCTAAATGAACTTTGTATTGCTTTAAACGCGTTTTCAGCCCCTGATTGTACACTTCAGGTGAAACTGTCAAAATCTTCAAAATGAGCAAAAGCACAATTAAATTAATGCTGGAATCATCTTCAAGTTGCTAAAATACACTAATGACAGCAAAAAGTTTGAGTCTACAACATTTAGTTAAGGTGTGAGAGCCAAAATGAACTTTGTATTGCTTTAAATGCATTATCAGGCCGATTGTACACTTCAGGTGAAACTGTCAAAATCTTCAAAATGAACAAAAGCACAATGAAATTAATGCTGGAATCATCTTCAAGTTGCTAAAATACACTAATGACAGTAAAAAGTTTGAGTGTACAACATTTAGTTAAGGTGTGAGAGCCAAAATGAACTTTGTATTGCTTTAAATGCACTTTCAGCCCGAATGTACACTTCAGATGAAACTGTCAAAATCTTCAAAATGAGCAAAAGCACAATGAAATTAATGCTGGAATCATCTTCAAGTTGCTAAAATACACCAATGACAGCAAAAAATTTGAGTCTACAACATTTAGTTAAGGTGTGAGAGCCTAAATGAACTTTGTATTGCTGTAAACGCGTTTTCAGCACCTGATTGTACACTTCAGGTGAAACTGTCAAAATCTTCAAAATGAGCAAAAGCACAATGAAATTAATGCTGGAATCATCTTCAAGTTGCTAAAATACACTAATGACAGCAAAAAGTTTGAGTCTACAACATTTAGTTAAGGTGTGAGAGCCAAAATGAACTTTGTATTGCTGTAAACGCGTTTTCAGCACCTGATTGTACACTTCAGGTGAAACTGTCAAAATGTTCAAAATGAGCAAAAGCACAGTGAAATTAATGCTGGAATCATCTTCAAGTTGCTAAAATGCACTAATGACAGCAAACATTTTGTGTCTACAACATTTAGTTGAGGTGTGAGAGCCAAAATGAACTTTTTATTGCTGTAAACGCGTTTTCAGCACATGAATGTACACTTCAGGTGAAACTGTCAAAATCTTCAAAATGAGCAAAAGCACAATGAAATTAATGCTGGAATCATCTTCAAGTTGCTAAAATACACTAATGACAGCAAAAAGTTTGAGTCTACAACATTTAGTTAAGGTGTGAGAGCCAAAATGAACTTTGTATTGCTTGAAATGCACTTTCAGCCCGAATGTACACTTCAGATGAAACTGTCAAAATCTTCAAAATGAGCAAAAGCACAATGAAATTAATGCTGGAATCATCTTCAAGTTGCTAAAATACACTAATGACAGCAAAAAGTTTGAGTCTACAACATTTAGTTAAGGTGTGAGAGCCTAAATGAACTTTGTATTGCTGTAAACGCGTTTTCAGCACCTGATTGTAAACTTCAGGTGAAACTGTCAAAATCTTCAAAATGAGCAAAAGCACAATGAAATTAATGCTGGAATCATCTTCAAGTTGCTAAAATACACTAATGACAGCAAAAAGTTTGAGTCTACAACATTTAGTTAAGGTGTGAGAGTCAAAATGAACTTTGTATTGATTTAAATGCATTTTCAGCCCGATAGTACACTTCAGGTGAAACTGTCAAAATCTTCAAAATGAGCAAAAGCACAATTAAATTAATGATGGAATCATCTTCAAGTTGCTAAAATACACTAATGACAGCAAAAAGTTTGAGTCTACAACATTTAGTTAAGGTGTGAGAGCCAAAATGAACTTTGTATTGCTGTAAACGCGTTTTCAGCACCTGATTGTACACTTCAGGTGAAACTGTCAAAATCTTCAAAATGAGCAAAAGCACAATGAAATTAATAATGGAATCATATTCAAGTTGCTAAAATACACTAATGACAGCAAAAAGTTTGAGTCTACAACATTTAGTTAAGGTGTGAGAGCCAAAATGAACTTTGTATTGCTGTAAACGCGTTTTCAGCACCTGAATGTACACTTCAGGTGAAACTGTCAAAATCTTCAAAATGAGCAAAAGCACAATTAAATTAATGTTGGAATCATCTTCAAGTTGCTAAAATACACTAATGACAGCAAAGAGTTTGAGTCTACAACATTTAGTTAAGGTGTGAGAGCCTAAATTAACTTGTTATTGCTTTAAACGCGTTTTCAGCCCTTGATTGTACATTTCAGGTGAAAGTGTCAAAATCTTCAAAATGAGCAAAAGCACAATGAAATTAATGCTGGAATCATCTTCAAGTTGCTAAAATACACTAATGACAGCAAAAAGTTTGAGTGTACAACATTTAGTTAAGGTGTGAGAGCCAAAATGAACTTTGTATTGCTTTAAATGCACTTTCAGCCCGAATGTACACTTCAGATGAAACTGTCAAAATCTTCAAAATGAGCAAAAGCACAATGAAATTAATGCTGGAATCATCTTCAAGTTGCTAAAATACACTAATGACAGCAAAAAGTTTGAGTCTACAACATTTAGTTAAGGTGTGAGAGCCTAAATGAACTTTGTATTGCTGTAAACGCGTTTTCAGCACCTGATTGTAAACTTCAGGTGAAACTGTCAAAATCTTCAAAATGAGCAAAAGCACAATGAAATTAATGCTGGAATCATCTTCAAGTTGCTAAAATACACTAATGACAGCAAAAAGTTTGAGTCTACAACATTTAGTTAAGGTGTGAGAGCCTAAATGAACTTTGTATTGCTGTAAACGCGTTTTCAGCACCTGATTGTAAACTTCAGGTGAAACTGTCAAAATCTTCAAAATGAGCAAAAGCACAATGAAATTAATGCTGGAATCATCTTCAAGTTGCTAAAATACACTAATGACAGCAAAAAGTTTGAGTCTACAACATTTAGTTAAGGTGTGAGAGTCAAAATGAACTTTGTATTGCTTTAAATGCATTTTCAGCCCGATAGTACACTTCAGGTGAAACTGTCAAAATCTTCAAAATGAGCAAAAGCACAATGAAATTAATAATGGAATCATATTCAAGTTGCTAAAATACACTAATGACAGCAAAAAGTTTGAGTCTACAACATTTAGTTAAGGTGTGAGAGCCAAAATGAACTTTGTATTGCTGTAAACGCGTTTTCAGCACCTGAATGTACACTTCAGGTGAAACTGTCAAAATCTTCAAAATGAGCAAAAGCACAATTAAATTAATGTTGGAATCATCTTCAAGTTGCTAAAATACACTAATGACAGCAAAGAGTTTGAGTCTACAACATTTAGTTAAGTTGTGAGAGCCTAAATTAACTTTTTATTGCTTTAAACGCGTTTTCAGCCCTTGATTGTACATTTCAGGTGAAAGTGTCAAAATCTTCAAAATGAGCAAAAGCACAATGAAATTAATGCTGGAATCATCTTCAAGTTGCTAAAATACACTAATGACAGCAAAAAGTCTGAGTCTACAACATTTAGTTGAGGTGTGAGAGCCTAAATGAACTTTTTATTGCTTTAAACGCGTTTTCAGCCCTTGATTGTACAATTCAGGTGAAACTGTCAAAATCTTCAACATGAGCAAAAGCACAATGAAATTAATGCTGGAATCATATTCAAGTTGCTAAAATACACTAATGACAGCAACAATTTTGAGTCTACAACATTTAGTTAAGGTGTGAGAGCCTAAATGAACTTTGTATTGCTGTAAACGCGTTTTCAGCACCTGATTGTACACTTCAGGTGAAACTGTCAAAATCTTAAAAATGAGCAAAAGCACAATGAAATTAATGCTGGAATCATCTTCAAGTTGCTAAAATACACTAATGACAGCAACAAGTTTGAGTCTACAACATTTAGTTAAGGTGTGAGAGTCAAAATTAACTTTTTATTGCTTTAAACGCGTTTTCAGCCCCTAATTGTACACTTCAGGTGAAAATGTCAAAATCTTCAAAATGAGCAAAAGCACAATGAAATTAATGCTTGAATCATCTTCATTTTGCTAAAATACACTAATGACAGCAAAAAGTTTGAGTCTACAATATTTAGTTAAGGTGTGAGAGCCAAAATGAACTTTGTATTGCTTTAAAATTCATTTTCAGCCCGATTGTACACTTCAGGTGAAACTGTCAAAATCTTAAAAATGAGCAAAAGCACAATGAAATTAATGTTGGAATCATCTTCAAGTTGCTAAAATACACTAATGACAGCAAAAAGATTGAGTCTACAACATTTAGTTAAGTTGTGAGAGCCTAAATTAACTTTTTATTGCTTTAAACGCGTTTTCAGCCCTTGATTGTACACTTCAGGTGAAACTGTCAAAATCTTCAAAATGAGCAAAAGCACAATGAAATTAATGATGGAATCATCTTCAAGTTTCTAAAATACACTAATGACAGCAAAAAGTTTGAGTCTACAACATTTAGTTAAGGTGTGAGAGCCAAAATGAACTTTGTATTGCTTTAAATGCATTTTCAGCCCGATTGGACACTTCAGGTGAAACTGTCAAAATCTTCAAAATGAGCAAAAGCAAAATTAAATTAATGCTGGAATCATCTTCAAGTTGCTAAAATACACTAATGACAGTAAAAAGTTTAAGTCTACAACATTTAGTTAAGGTGTGAGAGCCAAAATGAACGTTGTATTGCTTTAAATGCATTTTCAGCCCGAATGTACACTTCAGGTGAAACTGTCAAATTCTTCAAAATGAGCAAAAGCACAATGAAATTAATGCTGGAAACATCTTCAAGTTGCTAAAATACACTAATGACAGCAACAAGTTTGAGTCTACAACATTTAGTTAAGGTGTGAGAGCCAAAATGAACTTTGTATTGCTGTAAACGCGTTTTCAGCACCTGATTGTACACTTCAGGTGAAACTGTCAAAATATTCAAAATGAGCAAAAGCACAATGAAATTAATGCTGGAATCATCTTCAAGTTGCTAAAATACACTAATGACAGAAAAAAGTTTGAGTTTACAACATTTAGTTAAGGTGTGAGAGCCAAAATGAACTTTGTATTGCTTGAAATGCACTTTCAGCCCGAATGTACACTTCAGATGAAACTGTCAAAATCTTCAAAATGAGCAAAAGCACAATGAAATTAATGCTGGAATCATCTTCAAGTTGCTAAAATACACTAATGACAGCAAAAAGTTTGAGTCTACAACATTTAGTTAAGGTGTGAGAGCCTAAATGAACTTTGTATTGCTGTAAACGCGTTTTCAGCACCTGATTGTAAACTTCAGGTGAAACTGTCAAAATCTTCAAAATGAGCAAAAGCACAATGAAATTAATGCTGGAATCATCTTCAAGTTGCTAAAATACACTAATGACAGCAAAAAGTTTGAGTCTACAACATTTAGTTAAGGTGTGAGAGCCAAAATGAACTTTGTATTGCTGTAAACGCGTTTTCAGCACCTGAATGTACACTTCAGGTGAAACTGTCAAAATCTTCAAAATGAGCAAAAGCACAATTAAATTAATGTTGGAATCTTCTTCAAGTTGCTAAAATACACTAATGACAGCAAAAAGTTTGAGTCTACAACATTTAGTTAAGGTGTGAGAGCCTAAATTAACTTTTTATTGCTTTAAACGCGTTTTCAGCCCTTGATTGTACATTTCAGGTGAAAGTGTCAAAATCTTCAAAATGAGCAAAAGCACAATGAAATTAATGCTGGAATCATCTTCAAGTTGCTAAAATACACTAATGACAGCAAAAAGTTTGAGTCTACAACATTTAGTTAAGGTGTGAGAGCCAAAATGAACTTTGTATTGCTGTAAACGCGTTTTCAGCACCTGAATGTACACTTCAGGTGAAACTGTCAAAATCTTCAAAATGAGCAAAAGCACAATTAAATTAATGTTGGAATCATCTTCAAGTTGCTAAAATACACTAATGACAGCAAAGAGTTTGAGTCTACAACATTTAGTTAAGTTGTGAGAGCCTAAATTAACTTTTTATTGCTTTAAACGCGTTTTCAGCCCTTGATTGTACATTTCAGGTGAAAGTGTCAAAATCTTCAAAATGAGCAAAAGCACAATGAAATTAATGCTGGAATCATCTTCAAGTTGCTAAAATACACTAATGACAGCAAAAAGTCTGAGTCTACAACATTTAGTTGAGGTGTGAGAGCCTAAATGAACTTTTTATTGCTTTAAACGCGTTTTCAGCCCTTGATTGTACAATTCAGGTGAAACTGTCAAAATCTTCAACATGAGCAAAAGCACAATGAAATTAATGCTGGAATCATATTCAAGTTGCTAAAATACACTAATGACAGCAACAATTTTGAGTCTACAACATTTAGTTAAGGTGTGAGAGCCTAAATGAACTTTGTATTGCTGTAAACGCGTTTTCAGCACCTGATTGTACACTTCAGGTGAAACTGTCAAAATCTTAAAAATGAGCAAAAGCACAATGAAATTAATGCTGGAATCATCTTCAAGTTGCTAAAATACACTAATGACAGCAACAAGTTTGAGTCTACAACATTTAGTTAAGGTGTGAGAGTCAAAATTAACTTTTTATTGCTTTAAACGCGTTTTCAGCCCCTAATTGTACACTTCAGGTGAAAATGTCAAAATCTTCAAAATGAGCAAAAGCACAATGAAATTAATGCTTGAATCATCTTCATTTTGCTAAAATACACTAATGACAGCAAAAAGTTTGAGTCTACAATATTTAGTTAAGGTGTGAGAGCCAAAATGAACTTTGTATTGCTTTAAAATTCATTTTCAGCCCGATTGTACACTTCAGGTGAAACTGTCAAAATCTTAAAAATGAGCAAAAGCACAATGAAATTAATGTTGGAATCATCTTCAAGTTGCTAAAATACACTAATGACAGCAAAAAGATTGAGTCTACAACATTTAGTTAAGTTGTGAGAGCCTAAATTAACTTTTTATTGCTTTAAACGCGTTTTCAGCCCTTGATTGTACACTTCAGGTGAAACTGTCAAAATCTTCAAAATGAGCAAAAGCACAATGAAATTAATGATGGAATCATCTTCAAGTTTCTAAAATACACTAATGACAGCAAAAAGTTTGAGTCTACAACATTTAGTTAAGGTGTGAGAGCCAAAATGAACTTTGTATTGCTTTAAATGCATTTTCAGCCCGATTGGACACTTCAGGTGAAACTGTCAAAATCTTCAAAATGAGCAAAAGCAAAATTAAATTAATGCTGGAATCATCTTCAAGTTGCTAAAATACACTAATGACAGTAAAAAGTTTAAGTCTACAACATTTAGTTAAGGTGTGAGAGCCAAAATGAACGTTGTATTGCTTTAAATGCATTTTCAGCCCGAATGTACACTTCAGGTGAAACTGTCAAATTCTTCAAAATGAGCAAAAGCACAATGAAATTAATGCTGGAAACATCTTCAAGTTGCTAAAATACACTAATGACAGCAACAAGTTTGAGTCTACAACATTTAGTTAAGGTGTGAGAGCCAAAATGAACTTTGTATTGCTGTAAACGCGTTTTCAGCACCTGATTGTACACTTCAGGTGAAACTGTCAAAATATTCAAAATGAGCAAAAGCACAATGAAATTAATGCTGGAATCATCTTCAAGTTGCTAAAATACACTAATGACAGAAAAAAGTTTGAGTTTACAACATTTAGTTAAGGTGTGAGAGCCAAAATGAACTTTGTATTGCTTGAAATGCACTTTCAGCCCGAATGTACACTTCAGATGAAACTGTCAAAATCTTCAAAATGAGCAAAAGCACAATGAAATTAATGCTGGAATCATCTTCAAGTTGCTAAAATACACTAATGACAGCAAAAAGTTTGAGTCTACAACATTTAGTTAAGGTGTGAGAGCCTAAATGAACTTTGTATTGCTGTAAACGCGTTTTCAGCACCTGATTGTAAACTTCAGGTGAAACTGTCAAAATCTTCAAAATGAGCAAAAGCACAATGAAATTAATGCTGGAATCATCTTCAAGTTGCTAAAATACACTAATGACAGCAAAAAGTTTGAGTCTACAACATTTAGTTAAGGTGTGAGAGCCAAAATGAACTTTGTATTGCTGTAAACGCGTTTTCAGCACCTGAATGTACACTTCAGGTGAAACTGTCAAAATCTTCAAAATGAGCAAAAGCACAATTAAATTAATGTTGGAATCTTCTTCAAGTTGCTAAAATACACTAATGACAGCAAAAAGTTTGAGTCTACAACATTTAGTTAAGGTGTGAGAGCCTAAATTAACTTTTTATTGCTTTAAACGCGTTTTCAGCCCTTGATTGTACATTTCAGGTGAAAGTGTCAAAATCTTCAAAATGAGCAAAAGCACAATGAAATTAATGCTGGAATCATCTTCAAGTTGCTAAAATACACTAATGACAGCAAAAAGTTTGAGTCTACAACATTTAGTTAAGTTGTGAGAGCCTAAATTAACTTTGTATTGCTTTAAATGCACTTTCAGCCCGAATGTACACTTCAGATGAAACTGTCAAAATCTTCAAAATGAGCAAAAGCACAATGAAATTAATGCTGGAATCATCTTCAAGTTGCTAAAATACACTAATGACAGCAAAAAGTTTGAGTCTACAACATTTAGTTAAGGTGTGAGAGCCTAAATGAACTTTGTATTGCTGTAAACGCGTTTTCAGCACCTGATTGTAAACTTCAGGTGAAACTGTCAAAATCTTCAAAATGAGCAAAAGCACAATGAAATTAATGCTGGAATCATCTTCAAGTTGCTAAAATACACTAATGACAGCAAAAAGTTTGAGTCTACAACATTTAGTTAAGGTGTGAGAGTCAAAATGAACTTTGTATTGCTTTAAATGCATTTTCAGCCCGATAGTACACTTCAGGTGAAACTGTCAAAATCTTCAAAATGAGCAAAAGCACAATTAAATTAATGATGGAATCATCTTCAAGTTGCTAAAATACACTAATGACAGCAAAAAGTTTGAGTCTACAACATTTAGTTAAGGTGTGAGAGCCAAAATGAACTTTGTATTGCTGTAAACGCGTTTTCAGCACCTGATTGTACACTTCAGGTGAAACTGTCAAAATCTTCAAAATGAGCAAAAGCACAATGAAATTAATAATGGAATCATATTCAAGTTGCTAAAATACACTAATGACAGCAAAAAGTTTGAGTCTACAACATTTAGTTAAGGTGTGAGAGCCAAAATGAACTTTGTATTGCTGTAAACGCGTTTTCAGCACCTGAATGTACACTTCAGGTGAAACTGTCAAAATCTTCAAAATGAGCAAAAGCACAATTAAATTAATGTTGGAATCATCTTCAAGTTGCTAAAATACACTAATGACAGCAAAGAGTTTGAGTCTACAACATTTAGTTAAGTTGTGAGAGCCTAAATTAACTTTTTATTGCTTTAAACGCGTTTTCAGCCCTTGATTGTACATTTCAGGTGAAAGTGTCAAAATCTTCAAAATGAGCAAAAGCACAATGAAATTAATGCTGGAATCATCTTCAAGTTGCTAAAATACACTAATGACAGCAAAAAGTTTGAGTCTACAACATTTAGTTGAGGTGTGAGAGCCTAAATGAACTTTTTATTGCTTTAAACGCGTTTTCAGCCCTTGATTGTACAATTCAGGTGAAACTGTCAAAATCTTCAACATGAGCAAAAGCACAATGAAATTAATGCTGGAATCATATTCAAGTTGCTAAAATACACTAATGACAGCAACAATTTTGAGTCTACAACATTTAGGTAAGGTGTGAGAGCCTAAATGAACTTTGTATTGCTGTAAACGCGTTTTCAGCACCTGATTGTACACTTCAGGTGAAACTGTCAAAATCTTAAAAATGAGCAAAAGCACAATGAAATTAATGCTGGAATCATCTTCAAGTTGCTAAAATACACTAATGACAGCAACAAGTTTGAGTCTACAACATTTAGTTAAGGTGTGAGAGTCAAAATTAACTTTTTATTGCTTTAAACGCGTTTTCAGCCCCTAATTGTACACTTCAGGTGAAAATGTCAAAATCTTCAAAATGAGCAAAAGCACAATGAAATTAATGCTTGAATCATCTTCATTTTGCTAAAATACACTAATGACAGCAAAAAGTTTGAGTCTACAATATTTAGTTAAGGTGTGAGAGCCAAAATGAACTTTGTATTGCTTTAAAATTCATTTTCAGCCCGATTGTACACTTCAGGTGAAACTGTCAAAATCTTAAAAATGAGCAAAAGCACAATGAAATTAATGTTGGAATCATCTTCAAGTTGCTAAAATACACTAATGACAGCAAAAAGTTTGAGTCTACAACATTTAGTTAAGTTGTGAGAGCCTAAATTAACTTTTTATTGCTTTAAACGCGTTTTCAGCCCTTGATTGTACACTTCAGGTGAAACTGTCAAAATCTTCAAAATGAGCAAAAGCACAATGAAATTAATGATGGAATCATCTTCAAGTTTCTAAAATACACTAATGACAGCAAAAAGTTTGAGTCTACAACATTTAGTTAAGGTGTGAGAGCCAAAATGAACTTTGTATTGCTTTAAATGCATTTTCAGCCCGATTGGACACTTCAGGTGAAACTGTCAAAATCTTCAAAATGAGCAAAAGCAAAATTAAATTAATGCTGGAATCATCTTCAAGTTGCTAAAATACACTAATGACAGTAAAAAGTTTAAGTCTACAACATTTAGTTAAGGTGTGAGAGCCAAAATGAACGTTGTATTGCTTTAAATGCATTTTCAGCCCGAATGTACACTTCAGGTGAAACTGTCAAATTCTTCAAAATGAGCAAAAGCACAATGAAATTAATGCTGGAATCATCTTCAAGTTGCTAAAATACACTAATGACAGCAAAAAGTTTGAGTCTACAACATTTAGTTAAGGTGTGAGAGCCTAAATGAACTTTGTATTGCTGTAAACGCGTTTTCAGCACCTGATTGTACACTTCAGGTGAAACTGTCAAAATATTCAAAATGAGCAAAAGCACAATGAAATTAATGCTGGAATCATCTTCAAGTTGCTAAAATACACTAATGACAGAAAAAAGTTTGAGTTTACAACATTTAGTTAAGGTGTGAGAGCCAAAATGAACTTTGTATTGCTTGAAATGCACTTTCAGCCCGAATGTACACTTCAGATGAAACTGTCAAAATCTTCAAAATGAGCAAAAGCACAATGAAATTAATGCTGGAATCATCTTCAAGTTGCTAAAATACACTAATGACAGCAAAAAGTTTGAGTCTACAACATTTAGTTAAGGTGTGAGAGCCTAAATGAACTTTGTATTGCTGTAAACGCGTTTTCAGCACCTGATTGTAAACTTCAGGTGAAACTGTCAAAATCTTCAAAATGAGCAAAAGCACAATGAAATTAATGCTGGAATCATCTTCAAGTTGCTAAAATACACTAATGACAGCAAAAAGTTTGAGTCTACAACATTTAGTTAAGGTGTGAGAGCCAAAATGAACTTTGTATTGCTGTAAACGCGTTTTCAGCACCTGAATGTACACTTCAGGTGAAACTGTCAAAATCTTCAAAATGAGCAAAAGCACAATTAAATTAATGTTGGAATCTTCTTCAAGTTGCTAAAATACACTAATGACAGCAAAAAGTTTGAGTCTACAACATTTAGTTAAGGTGTGAGAGCCTAAATTAACTTTTTATTGCTTTAAACGCGTTTTCAGCCCTTGATTGTACATTTCAGGTGAAAGTGTCAAAATCTTCAAAATGAGCAAAAGCACAATGAAATTAATGCTGGAATCATCTTCAAGTTGCTAAAATACACTAATGACAGCAAAAAGTTTGAGTCTACAACATTTAGTTAAGTTGTGAGAGCCTAAATTAACTTTGTATTGCTTTAAATGCACTTTCAGCCCGAATGTACACTTCAGATGAAACTGTCAAAATCTTCAAAATGAGCAAAAGCACAATGAAATTAATGCTGGAATCATCTTCAAGTTGCTAAAATACACTAATGACAGCAAAAAGTTTGAGTCTACAACATTTAGTTAAGGTGTGAGAGCCTAAATGAACTTTGTATTGCTGTAAACGCGTTTTCAGCACCTGATTGTAAACTTCAGGTGAAACTGTCAAAATCTTCAAAATGAGCAAAAGCACAATGAAATTAATGCTGGAATCATCTTCAAGTTGCTAAAATACACTAATGACAGCAAAAAGTTTGAGTCTACAACATTTAGTTAAGGTGTGAGAGTCAAAATGAACTTTGTATTGCTTTAAATGCATTTTCAGCCCGATAGTACACTTCAGGTGAAACTGTCAAAATCTTCAAAATGAGCAAAAGCACAATTAAATTAATGATGGAATCATCTTCAAGTTGCTAAAATACACTAATGACAGCAAAAAGTTTGAGTCTACAACATTTAGTTAAGGTGTGAGAGCCAAAATGAACTTTGTATTGCTGTAAACGCGTTTTCAGCACCTGATTGTACACTTCAGGTGAAACTGTCAAAATCTTCAAAATGAGCAAAAGCACAATGAAATTAATAATGGAATCATATTCAAGTTGCTAAAATACACTAATGACAGCAAAAAGTTTGAGTCTACAACATTTAGTTAAGGTGTGAGAGCCAAAATGAACTTTGTATTGCTGTAAACGCGTTTTCAGCACCTGAATGTACACTTCAGGTGAAACTGTCAAAATCTTCAAAATGAGCAAAAGCACAATTAAATTAATGTTGGAATCATCTTCAAGTTGCTAAAATACACTAATGACAGCAAAAAGTTTGAGTCTACAACATTTAGTTAAGGTGTGAGAGCCTAAATTAACTTTTTATTGCTTTAAACGCGTTTTCAGCCCTTGATTGTACATTTCAGGTGAAAGTGTCAAAATCTTCAAAATGAGCAAAAGCACAATGAAATTAATGCTGGAATCATCTTCAAGTTGCTAAAATACACTAATGACAGCAAAAAGTTTGAGTGTACAACATTTAGTTAAGGTGTGAGAGCCAAAATGAACTTTGTATTGCTTTAAATGCACTTTCAGCCCGAATGTACACTTCAGATGAAACTGTCAAAATCTTCAAAATGAGCAAAAGCACAATGAAATTAATGCTGGAATCATCTTCAAGTTGCTAAAATACACTAATGACAGCAAAAAGTTTGAGTCTACAACATTTAGTTAAGGTGTGAGAGCCTAAATGAACTTTGTATTGCTGTAAACGCGTTTTCAGCACCTGATTGTAAACTTCAGGTGAAACTGTCAAAATCTTCAAAATGAGCAAAAGCACAATGAAATTAATGCTGGAATCATCTTCAAGTTGCTAAAATACACTAATGACAGCAAAAAGTTTAAGTCTACAACATTTAGTTAAGGTGTGAGAGCCAAAATGAACGTTGTATTGCTTTAAATGCATTTTCAGCCCGAATGTACACTTCAGGTGAAACTGTCAAATTCTTCAAAATGAGCAAAAGCACAATGAAATTAATGCTGGAAACATCTTCAAGTTGCTAAAATACACTAATGACAGCAACAAGTTTGAGTCTACAACATTTAGTTAAGGTGTGAGAGCCAAAATGAACTTTGTATTGCTGTAAACGCGTTTTCAGCACCTGATTGTACACTTCAGGTGAAACTGTCAAAATATTCAAAATGAGCAAAAGCAAAATGAAATTAATGCTGGAATCATCTTCAAGTTGCTAAAATACACTAATGACAGAAAAAAGTTTGAGTTTACAACATTTAGTTAAGGTGTGAGAGCCAAAATGAACTTTGTATTGCTTGAAATGCACTTTCAGCCCGAATGTACACTTCAGATGAAACTGTCAAAATCTTCAAAATGAGCAAAAGCACAATGAAATTAATGCTGGAATCATCTTCAAGTTGCTAAAATACACTAATGACAGCAAAAAGTTTGAGTCTACAACATTTAGTTAAGGTGTGAGAGCCTAAATGAACTTTGTATTGCTGTAAACGCGTTTTCAGCACCTGATTGTAAACTTCAGGTGAAACTGTCAAAATCTTCAAAATGAGCAAAAGCACAATGAAATTAATGCTGGAATCATCTTCAAGTTGCTAAAATACACTAATGACAGCAAAAAGTTTGAGTCTACAACATTTAGTTAAGGTGTGAGAGCCAAAATGAACTTTGTATTGCTGTAAACGCGTTTTCAGCACCTGAATGTACACTTCAGGTGAAACTGTCAAAATCTTCAAAATGAGCAAAAGCACAATTAAATTAATGTTGGAATCTTCTTCAAGTTGCTAAAATACACTAATGACAGCAAAAAGTTTGAGTCTACAACATTTAGTTAAGGTGTGAGAGCCTAAATTAACTTTTTATTGCTTTAAACGCGTTTTCAGCCCTTGATTGTACATTTCAGGTGAAAGTGTCAAAATCTTCAAAATGAGCAAAAGCACAATGAAATTAATGCTGGAATCATCTTCAAGTTGCTAAAATACACTAATGACAGCAAAAAGTTTGAGTCTACAACATTTAGTTAAGTTGTGAGAGCCTAAATTAACTTTGTATTGCTTTAAATGCACTTTCAGCCCGAATGTACACTTCAGATGAAACTGTCAAAATCTTCAAAATGAGCAAAAGCACAATGAAATTAATGCTGGAATCATCTTCAAGTTGCTAAAATACACTAATGACAGCAAAAAGTTTGAGTCTACAACATTTAGTTAAGGTGTGAGAGCCTAAATGAACTTTGTATTGCTGTAAACGCGTTTTCAGCACCTGATTGTAAACTTCAGGTGAAACTGTCAAAATCTTCAAAATGAGCAAAAGCACAATGAAATTAATGCTGGAATCATCTTCAAGTTGCTAAAATACACTAATGACAGCAAAAAGTTTGAGTCTACAACATTTAGTTAAGGTGTGAGAGTCAAAATGAACTTTGTATTGCTTTAAATGCATTTTCAGCCCGATAGTACACTTCAGGTGAAACTGTCAAAATCTTCAAAATGAGCAAAAGCACAATTAAATTAATGATGGAATCATCTTCAAGTTGCTAAAATACACTAATGACAGCAAAAAGTTTGAGTCTACAACATTTAGTTAAGGTGTGAGAGCCAAAATGAACTTTGTATTGCTGTAAACGCGTTTTCAGCACCTGATTGTACACTTCAGGTGAAACTGTCAAAATCTTCAAAATGAGCAAAAGCACAATGAAATTAATAATGGAATCATATTCAAGTTGCTAAAATACACTAATGACAGCAAAAAGTTTGAGTCTACAACATTTAGTTAAGGTGTGAGAGCCAAAATGAACTTTGTATTGCTGTAAACGCGTTTTCAGCACCTGAATGTACACTTCAGGTGAAACTGTCAAAATCTTCAAAATGAGCAAAAGCACAATTAAATTAATGTTGGAATCATCTTCAAGTTGCTAAAATACACTAATGACAGCAAAAAGTTTGAGTCTACAACATTTAGTTAAGGTGTGAGAGCCTAAATTAACTTTTTATTGCTTTAAACGCGTTTTCAGCCCTTGATTGTACATTTCAGGTGAAAGTGTCAAAATCTTCAAAATGAGCAAAAGCACAATGAAATTAATGCTGGAATCATCTTCAAGTTGCTAAAATACACTAATGACAGCAAAAAGTTTGAGTGTACAACATTTAGTTAAGGTGTGAGAGCCAAAATGAACTTTGTATTGCTTTAAATGCACTTTCAGCCCGAATGTACACTTCAGATGAAACTGTCAAAATCTTCAAAATGAGCAAAAGCACAATGAAATTAATGCTGGAATCATCTTCAAGTTGCTAAAATACACTAATGACAGCAAAAAGTTTGAGTCTACAACATTTAGTTAAGGTGTGAGAGCCTAAATGAACTTTGTATTGCTGTAAACGCGTTTTCAGCACCTGATTGTAAACTTCAGGTGAAACTGTCAAAATCTTCAAAATGAGCAAAAGCACAATGAAATTAATGCTGGAATCATCTTCAAGTTGCTAAAATACACTAATGACAGCAAAAAGTTTGAGTCTACAACATTTAGTTAAGGTGTGAGAGTCAAAATGAACTTTGTATTGCTTTAAATGCATTTTCAGCCCGATAGTACACTTCAGGTGAAACTGTCAAAATCTTCAAAATGAGCAAAAGCACAATTAAATTAATGATGGAATCATCTTCAAGTTGCTAAAATACACTAATGACAGCAAAAAGTTTGAGTCTACAACATTTAGTTAAGGTGTGAGAGCCAAAATGAACTTTGTATTGCTGTAAACGCGTTTTCAGCACCTGATTGTACACTTCAGGTGAAACTGTCAAAATCTTCAAAATGAGCAAAAGCACAATGAAATTAATAATGGAATCATATTCAAGTTGCTAAAATACACTAATGACAGCAAAAAGTTTGAGTCTACAACATTTAGTTAAGGTGTGAGAGCCAAAATGAACTTTGTATTGCTGTAAACGCGTTTTCAGCACCTGAATGTACACTTCAGGTGAAACTGTCAAAATCTTCAAAATGAGCAAAAGCACAATTAAATTAATGTTGGAATCATCTTCAAGTTGCTAAAATACACTAATGACAGCAAAGAGTTTGAGTCTACAACATTTAGTTAAGGTGTGAGAGCCTAAATTAACTTTTTATTGCTTTAAACGCGTTTTCAGCCCTTGATTGTACATTTCAGGTGAAAGTGTCAAAATCTTCAAAATGAGCAAAAGCACAATGAAATTAATGCTGGAATCATCTTCAAGTTGCTAAAATACACTAATGACAGCAAAAAGTTTGAGTCTACAACATTTAGTTAAGTTGTGAGAGCCTAAATTAACTTTGTATTGCTTTAAATGCACTTTCAGCCCGAATGTACACTTCAGATGAAACTGTCAAAATCTTCAAAATGAGCAAAAGCACAATGAAATTAATGCTGGAATCATCTTCAAGTTGCTAAAATACACTAATGACAGCAAAAAGTTTGAGTCTACAACATTTAGTTAAGGTGTGAGAGCCTAAATGAACTTTGTATTGCTGTAAACGCGTTTTCAGCACCTGATTGTAAACTTCAGGTGAAACTGTCAAAATCTTCAAAATGAGCAAAAGCACAATGAAATTAATGCTGGAATCATC
Source organism: Leptonotus elevatus (assembly GCF_054856555.1). Classification (NCBI taxonomy): domain Eukaryota; kingdom Metazoa; phylum Chordata; class Actinopteri; order Syngnathiformes; family Syngnathidae; genus Leptonotus; species Leptonotus elevatus. The sequence goes on along the minus strand of NC_141244.1, from coordinate 728,135 downwards.
TTCAAGTTGCTAAAATACACTAATGACAGCAAAAAGTTTGAGTCTACAACATTTAGTTAAGGTGTGAGAGTCAAAATGAACTTTGTATTGCTTTAAATGCATTTTCAGCCCGATAGTACACTTCAGGTGAAACTGTCAAAATCTTCAAAATGAGCAAAAGCACAATTAAATTAATGATGGAATCATCTTCAAGTTGCTAAAATACACTAATGACAGCAAAAAGTTTGAGTCTACAACATTTAGTTAAGGTGTGAGAGCCAAAATGAACTTTGTATTGCTGTAAACGCGTTTTCAGCACCTGATTGTACACTTCAGGTGAAACTGTCAAAATCTTCAAAATGAGCAAAAGCACAATGAAATTAATAATGGAATCATATTCAAGTTGCTAAAATACACTAATGACAGCAAAAAGTTTGAGTCTACAACATTTAGTTAAGGTGTGAGAGCCAAAATGAACTTTGTATTGCTGTAAACGCGTTTTCAGCACCTGAATGTACACTTCAGGTGAAACTGTCAAAATCTTCAAAATGAGCAAAAGCACAATTAAATTAATGTTGGAATCATCTTCAAGTTGCTAAAATACACTAATGACAGCAAAAAGTTTGAGTCTACAACATTTAGTTAAGGTGTGAGAGCCTAAATTAACTTTTTATTGCTTTAAACGCGTTTTCAGCCCTTGATTGTACATTTCAGGTGAAAGTGTCAAAATCTTCAAAATGAGCAAAAGCACAATGAAATTAATGCTGGAATCATCTTCAAGTTGCTAAAATACACTAATGACAGCAAAAAGTTTGAGTGTACAACATTTAGTTAAGGTGTGAGAGCCAAAATGAACTTTGTATTGCTTTAAATGCACTTTCAGCCCGAATGTACACTTCAGATGAAACTGTCAAAATCTTCAAAATGAGCAAAAGCACAATGAAATTAATGCTGGAATCATCTTCAAGTTGCTAAAATACACTAATGACAGCAAAAAGTTTGAGTCTACAACATTTAGTTAAGGTGTGAGAGCCTAAATGAACTTTGTATTGCTGTAAACGCGTTTTCAGCACCTGATTGTAAACTTCAGGTGAAACTGTCAAAATCTTCAAAATGAGCAAAAGCACAATGAAATTAATGCTGGAATCATCTTCAAGTTGCTAAAATACACTAATGACAGCAAAAAGTTTGAGTCTACAACATTTAGTTAAGGTGTGAGAGTCAAAATGAACTTTGTATTGCTTTAAATGCATTTTCAGCCCGATAGTACACTTCAGGTGAAACTGTCAAAATCTTCAAAATGAGCAAAAGCACAATTAAATTAATGATGGAATCATCTTCAAGTTGCTAAAATACACTAATGACAGCAAAAAGTTTGAGTCTACAACATTTAGTTAAGGTGTGAGAGCCAAAATGAACTTTGTATTGCTGTAAACGCGTTTTCAGCACCTGATTGTACACTTCAGGTGAAACTGTCAAAATCTTCAAAATGAGCAAAAGCACAATGAAATTAATAATGGAATCATATTCAAGTTGCTAAAATACACTAATGACAGCAAAAAGTTTGAGTCTACAACATTTAGTTAAGGTGTGAGAGCCAAAATGAACTTTGTATTGCTGTAAACGCGTTTTCAGCACCTGAATGTACACTTCAGGTGAAACTGTCAAAATCTTCAAAATGAGCAAAAGCACAATTAAATTAATGTTGGAATCATCTTCAAGTTGCTAAAATACACTAATGACAGCAAAGAGTTTGAGTCTACAACATTTAGTTAAGTTGTGAGAGCCTAAATTAACTTTTTATTGCTTTAAACGCGTTTTCAGCCCTTGATTGTACATTTCAGGTGAAAGTGTCAAAATCTTCAAAATGAGCAAAAGCACAATGAAATTAATGCTGGAATCATCTTCAAGTTGCTAAAATACACTAATGACAGCAAAAAGTTTGAGTCTACAACATTTAGTTGAGGTGTGAGAGCCTAAATGAACTTTTTATTGCTTTAAACGCGTTTTCAGCCCTTGATTGTACAATTCAGGTGAAACTGTCAAAATCTTCAACATGAGCAAAAGCACAATGAAATTAATGCTGGAATCATATTCAAGTTGCTAAAATACACTAATGACAGCAACAATTTTGAGTCTACAACATTTAGGTAAGGTGTGAGAGCCTAAATGAACTTTGTATTGCTGTAAACGCGTTTTCAGCACCTGATTGTACACTTCAGGTGAAACTGTCAAAATCTTAAAAATGAGCAAAAGCACAATGAAATTAATGCTGGAATCATCTTCAAGTTGCTAAAATACACTAATGACAGCAACAAGTTTGAGTCTACAACATTTAGTTAAGGTGTGAGAGTCAAAATTAACTTTTTATTGCTTTAAACGCGTTTTCAGCCCCTAATTGTACATTTCAGGTGAAAATGTCAAAATCTTCAAAATGAGCAAAAGCACAATGAAATTAATGCTTGAATCATCTTCATTTTGCTAAAATACACTAATGACAGCAAAAAGTTTGAGTCTACAATATTTAGTTAAGGTGTGAGAGCCAAAATGAACTTTGTATTGCTTTAAAATTCATTTTCAGCCCGATTGTACACTTCAGGTGAAACTGTCAAAATCTTAAAAATGAGCAAAAGCACAATGAAATTAATGTTGGAATCATCTTCAAGTTGCTAAAATACACTAATGACAGCAAAAAGTTTGAGTCTACAACATTTAGTTAAGTTGTGAGAGCCTAAATTAACTTTTTATTGCTTTAAACGCGTTTTCAGCCCTTGATTGTACACTTCAGGTGAAACTGTCAAAATCTTCAAAATGAGCAAAAGCACAATGAAATTAATGATGGAATCATCTTCAAGTTTCTAAAATACACTAATGACAGCAAAAAGTTTGAGTCTACAACATTTAGTTAAGGTGTGAGAGCCAAAATGAACTTTGTATTGCTTTAAATGCATTTTCAGCCCGATTGGACACTTCAGGTGAAACTGTCAAAATCTTCAAAATGAGCAAAAGCAAAATTAAATTAATGCTGGAATCATCTTCAAGTTGCTAAAATACACTAATGACAGTAAAAAGTTTAAGTCTACAACATTTAGTTAAGGTGTGAGAGCCAAAATGAACGTTGTATTGCTTTAAATGCATTTTCAGCCCGAATGTACACTTCAGGTGAAACTGTCAAATTCTTCAAAATGAGCAAAAGCACAATGAAATTAATGCTGGAATCATCTTCAAGTTGCTAAAATACACTAATGACAGCAAAAAGTTTGAGTCTACAACATTTAGTTAAGGTGTGAGAGCCTAAATGAACTTTGTATTGCTGTAAACGCGTTTTCAGCACCTGATTGTACACTTCAGGTGAAACTGTCAAAATATTCAAAATGAGCAAAAGCACAATGAAATTAATGCTGGAATCATCTTCAAGTTGCTAAAATACACTAATGACAGAAAAAAGTTTGAGTTTACAACATTTAGTTAAGGTGTGAGAGCCAAAATGAACTTTGTATTGCTTGAAATGCACTTTCAGCCCGAATGTACACTTCAGATGAAACTGTCAAAATCTTCAAAATGAGCAAAAGCACAATGAAATTAATGCTGGAATCATCTTCAAGTTGCTAAAATACACTAATGACAGCAAAAAGTTTGAGTCTACAACATTTAGTTAAGGTGTGAGAGCCTAAATGAACTTTGTATTGCTGTAAACGCGTTTTCAGCACCTGATTGTAAACTTCAGGTGAAACTGTCAAAATCTTCAAAATGAGCAAAAGCACAATGAAATTAATGCTGGAATCATCTTCAAGTTGCTAAAATACACTAATGACAGCAAAAAGTTTGAGTCTACAACATTTAGTTAAGGTGTGAGAGCCAAAATGAACTTTGTATTGCTGTAAACGCGTTTTCAGCACCTGAATGTACACTTCAGGTGAAACTGTCAAAATCTTCAAAATGAGCAAAAGCACAATTAAATTAATGTTGGAATCTTCTTCAAGTTGCTAAAATACACTAATGACAGCAAAAAGTTTGAGTCTACAACATTTAGTTAAGGTGTGAGAGCCTAAATTAACTTTTTATTGCTTTAAACGCGTTTTCAGCCCTTGATTGTACATTTCAGGTGAAAGTGTCAAAATCTTCAAAATGAGCAAAAGCACAATGAAATTAATGCTGGAATCATCTTCAAGTTGCTAAAATACACTAATGACAGCAAAAAGTTTGAGTCTACAACATTTAGTTAAGTTGTGAGAGCCTAAATTAACTTTGTATTGCTTTAAATGCACTTTCAGCCCGAATGTACACTTCAGATGAAACTGTCAAAATCTTCAAAATGAGCAAAAGCACAATGAAATTAATGCTGGAATCATCTTCAAGTTGCTAAAATACACTAATGACAGCAAAAAGTTTGAGTCTACAACATTTAGTTAAGGTGTGAGAGCCTAAATGAACTTTGTATTGCTGTAAACGCGTTTTCAGCACCTGATTGTAAACTTCAGGTGAAACTGTCAAAATCTTCAAAATGAGCAAAAGCACAATGAAATTAATGCTGGAATCATCTTCAAGTTGCTAAAATACACTAATGACAGCAAAAAGTTTGAGTCTACAACATTTAGTTAAGGTGTGAGAGTCAAAATGAACTTTGTATTGCTTTAAATGCATTTTCAGCCCGATAGTACACTTCAGGTGAAACTGTCAAAATCTTCAAAATGAGCAAAAGCACAATTAAATTAATGATGGAATCATCTTCAAGTTGCTAAAATACACTAATGACAGCAAAAAGTTTGAGTCTACAACATTTAGTTAAGGTGTGAGAGCCAAAATGAACTTTGTATTGCTGTAAACGCGTTTTCAGCACCTGATTGTACACTTCAGGTGAAACTGTCAAAATCTTCAAAATGAGCAAAAGCACAATGAAATTAATAATGGAATCATATTCAAGTTGCTAAAATACACTAATGACAGCAAAAAGTTTGAGTCTACAACATTTAGTTAAGGTGTGAGAGCCAAAATGAACTTTGTATTGCTGTAAACGCGTTTTCAGCACCTGAATGTACACTTCAGGTGAAACTGTCAAAATCTTCAAAATGAGCAAAAGCACAATTAAATTAATGTTGGAATCATCTTCAAGTTGCTAAAATACACTAATGACAGCAAAGAGTTTGAGTCTACAACATTTAGTTAAGTTGTGAGAGCCTAAATTAACTTTTTATTGCTTTAAACGCGTTTTCAGCCCTTGATTGTACATTTCAGGTGAAAGTGTCAAAATCTTCAAAATGAGCAAAAGCACAATGAAATTAATGCTGGAATCATCTTCAAGTTAGTAAAATACACTAATGACAGCAAAAATTTTGAGTCTACAACATTTAGTTGAGGTGTGAGAGCCTAAATGAACTTTTTATTGCTTTAAACGCGTTTTCAGCCCTTGATTGTACAATTCAGGTGAAACTGTCAAAATCTTCAACATGAGCAAAAGCACAATGAAATTAATGCTGGAATCATATTCAAGTTGCTAAAATACACTAATGACAGCAACAATTTTGAGTCTACAACATTTAGGTAAGGTGTGAGAGCCTAAATGAACTTTGTATTGCTGTAAACGCGTTTTCAGCACCTGATTGTACACTTCAGGTGAAACTGTCAAAATCTTCAAAATGAGCAAAAGCACAATGAAATTAATGCTGGAATCATCTTCAAGTTGCTAAAATACACTAATGACAGCAACAAGTTTGAGTCTACAACATTTAGTTAAGGTGTGAGAGCCAAAATGAACTTTGTATTGCTTTAAATGCATTTTCAGCCCGATAGTACACTTCAGGTGAAACTGTCAAAATCTTCAAAATGAGCAAAAGCACAAATAAATTAATGATGGAATCATCTTCAAGTTGCTAAAATACACTAATGACAGCAAAAAGTTTGAGTCTACAACATTTAGTTAAGGTGTGAGAGCCAAAATGAACTTTGTATTGCTGTAAACGCGTTTTCAGCACCTGATTGTACACTTCAGGTGAAACTGTCAAAATCTTCAAAATGAGCAAAAGCACAATGAAATTAATGCTGGAATCATCTTCAAGTTGCTAAAATACACTAATGACAGCAAAAAGTTTGAGTCTACAACATTTAGTTAAGTTGTGAGAGCCTAAATTAACTTTTTATTGCTTTAAACGCGTTTTCAGCCCTTGTTTGTTCACTTCAGGTGAAACTGTCAAAATCTTCAAAATGAGCAAAAGCACAATGAAATTAATGCTGGAATCATCTTCAAGTTGCTAAAATACACTAATGACAGCAAAAAGTTTGAGTCTACAACATTTAGTTAAGGTGTGAGAGCCTAAATGAACTTTGTATTGCTGTAAACGCGTTTTCAGCACCTGATTGTAAACTTCAGGTGAAACTGTCAAAATCTTCAAAATGAGCAAAAGCACAATGAAATTAATGCTGGAATCATCTTCAAGTTGCTAAAATACACTAATGACAGCAAAAAGTTTGAGTCTACAACATTTAGTTAAGGTGTGAGAGCCAAAATGAACTTTGTATTGCTGTAAACGCGTTTTCAGCACCTGAATGTACACTTCAGGTGAAACTGTCAAAATCTTCAAAATGAGCAAAAGCACAATTAAATTAATGTTGGAATCATCTTCAAGTTGCTAAAATACACTAATGACAGCAAAAAGTTTGAGTCTACAACATTTAGTTAAGGTGTGAGAGCCTAAATGAACTTTGTATTGCTGTAAACGCATTTTCAGCACCTGATTGTACACGTCAGGTGAAACTTTCAAAATCTTCAAAATTAGCAAAAGCACAATGAAATTAATGCTGGAATCATCTTCAAGTTGCTAAAATACACCAATGACAGCAAAAAGTTTGAGTCTACAACATTTAGTTAAGGTGTGAGAGCCAAAATGAACTTTGTATTGCTTTAAATGCATTTTCAGCCCGATAGTACACTTCAGGTGAAACTGTCAAAATCTTCAAAATGAGCAAAAGCACAATTAAATTAATGATGGAATCATCTTCAAGTTGCTAAAATACACTAATGACAGCAAAAAGTTTGAGTCTACAACATTTAGTTGAGGTGTGAGAGCCTAAATGAACTTTTTATTGCTTTAAACGCGTTTTCAGCCCTTGATTGTACAATTCAGGTGAAACTGTCAAAATCTTCAACATGAGCAAAAGCACAATGAAATTAATGCTGGAATCATCTTCAAGTTGCTAAAATACACTAATGACAGCAACAAGTTTGAGTCTACAACATTTAGTTAAGGTGTGAGATTCAAAATTAACTTTGTATTGCTTTAAATGCATTTTCAGCCCGATTGGACACTTCAGGTGAAACTGTCAAAATCTTCAAAATGAGCAAAAGCACAATGAAATTAATGCTGGAATCATCTTCAAGTTGCTAAAATACACTAATGACAGTAAAAAGTTTAAGTCTACAACATTTAGTTAAGGTGTGAGAGCCTAAATGAACTTTGTATTGCTTTAAACGCATTTTCAGCCAGATTGTACACTTCAGGTGAAACTGTCAAAATCTTCAAAATGAGCAAAAGCACAATGAAATTAATGCTGGAATCATCTTCAAGTTGCTAAAATACACCAATGACAGCAAAAAGTTTGAGTCTACAACATTTAGTTAAGGTGTGAGAGCCAAAATGAACTTTGTATTGCTTTAAATGCATTTTCAGCCCGATACTACACTTCAGGTGAAACTGTCAAAATCTTCAAAATGAGCAAAAGCACAATTAAATTAATGATGGAATCATCTTCAAGTTGCTAAAATACACTAATGACAGCAAAAAGTTTGAGTCTACAACATTTAGTTAAGGTGTGAGAGCCAAAATGAACTTTGTATTGCTGTAAACGCGTTTTCAGCACCTGATTGTACACTTCAGGTGAAACTGTCAAAATCTTCAAAATGAGCAAAAGCACAATGAAATTAATGCTGGAATCATCTTCAAGTTGCTAAAATACACTAATGACAGCAAAAAGTTTGAGTCTACAATATTTAGTTAAGGTGTGAGAGCCAAAATGAACTTTGTATTGCTTTAAAATTCATTTTCAGCCCGATTGTACACTTCAGGTGAAACTGTCAAAATCTTCAAAATGAGCAAAAGCACAATGAAATTAATGTTGGAATCATCTTCAAGTTGCTAAAATACACTAATGACAGCAAAAAGTTTGAGTCTACAACATTTAGTTGAGGTGTGAGAGCCTAAATGAACTTTTTATTGCTTTAAACGCGTTTTCAGCCCTTGATTGTACAATTCAGGTGAAACTGTCAAAATCTTCAACATGAGCAAAAGCACAATGAAATTAATGCTGGAATCATCTTCAAGTTGCTAAAATACACTAAAGACAGCAACAAGTTTGAGTCTACAACATTTAGTTAAGGTGTGAGATTCAAAATTAACTTTGTATTGCTTTAAATGCATTTTCAGCCCGATTGGACACTTCAGGTGAAACTGTCAAAATCTTCAAAATGAGCAAAAGCACAATGAAATTAATGCTGGAATCATCTTCAAGTTGCTAAAATACACTAATGACAGTAAAAAGTTTAAGTCTACAACATTTAGTTAAGGTGTGAGAGCCTAAATGAACTTTGTATTGCTTTAAACGCGTTTTCAGCCCCTGATTGTACACTTCAGGTGAAACTGTCAAAATCTTCAAAATGAGCAAAAGCACAATGAAATTAATGCTGGAATCATCTTCAAGTTGCTAAAATACACTAATGACAGCAACAAGTTTGAGTCTACAACATTTAGTTAAGGTGTGAGAGCCTAAATGAACTTTGTATTGCTTTAAATGCATTTTCAGCCCGATTGTACACTTCAGGTGAAACTGTCAAAATCTTCAAAATGAGCAAAAGCACAATGAAATTAATGCTGGAATCATCTTCAATTTGCTAAAATACACTAATGACAGCAAAAAGTTTGAGTCTACAACATTTAGTTAAGGTGTGAGATTCAAAATTAACTTTGTATTGCTTTAAATGCATTTTCAGCCCGATTGGACACTTCAGGTGAAACTGTCAAAATCTTCAAAATGAGCAAAAGCACAATGAAATTAATGCTGGAATCATCTTCAAGTTGCTAAAATACACTAATGACAGCAACAAGTTTGAGTCTACAACATTTAGTTAAGGTGTGAGAGCCTAAATGAACTTTGTATTGCTTTAAATGCATTTTCAGCCCGATTGTACACTTCAGGTGAAACTGTCAAAATCTTCAAAATGAGCAAAAGCACAATGAAATTAATGCTGGAATCATCTTCAAGTTGCTAAAATACACCAATGACAGCAAAGAGTTTGAGTCTACAACATTTAGTTAAGGTGTGAGAGCCAAAATGAACTTTGTATTGCTTTAAATGCATTTTCAGCCCGATAGTACACTTCAGGTGAAACTGTCAAAATCTTCAAAATGAGCAAAAGCACAATTAAATTAATGATGGAATCATCTTCAAGTTGCTAAAATACACTAATGACAGCAAAAAGTTTGAGTCTACAACATTTAGTTAAGGTGTGAGAGCCAAAATGAACTTTGTATTGCTGTAAACGCGTTTTCAGCACCTGATTGTACACTTCAGGTGAAACTGTCAAAATCTTCAAAATGAGCAAAAGCACAATGAAATTAATGCTGGAATCATCTTCAAGTTGCTAAAATACACTAATGACAGCAAAAAGTTTGAGTCTACAATATTTAGTTAAGGTGTGAGAGCCAAAATGAACTTTGTATTGCTTTAAACGCGTTTTCAGCCCGATTGTACACTTCAGGTGAAACTGTCAAAATCTTCAAAATGAGCAAAAGCACAATGAAATTAATGTTGGAATCATCTTCAAGTTGCTAAAATACACTAATGACAGCAAAAAGTTTGAGTCTACAACATTTAGTTGAGGTGTGAGAGCCTAAATGAACTTTTTATTGCTTTAAACGCGTTTTCAGCCCTTGATTGTACAATTCAGGTGAAACTGTCAAAATCTTCAACATGAGCAAAAGCACAATGAAATTAATGCTGGAATCATCTTCAAGTTGCTAAAATACACTAATGACAGCAACAAGTTTGAGTCTACAACATTTAGTTAAGGTGTGAGATTCAAAATTAACTTTGTATTGCTTTAAATGCATTTTCAGCCCGATTGGACACTTCAGGTGAAACTGTCAAAATCTTCAAAATGAGCAAAAGCACAATGAAATTAATGCTGGAATCATCTTCAAGTTGCTAAAATACACTAATGACAGTAAAAAGTTTGAGTCTACAACATTTAGTTAAGGTGTGAGAGTCAAAATGAACTTTGTATTGCTTTAAATGCATTTTCAGCCCGATAGTACACTTCAGGTGAAACTGTCAAAATCTTCAAAATGAGCAAAAGCACAATTAAATTAATGATGGAATCATCTTCAAGTTGCTAAAATACACTAATGACAGCAAAAAGTTTGAGTCTACAACATTTAGTTAAGGTGTGAGAGCCAAAATGAACTTTGTATTGCTGTAAACGCGTTTTCAGCACCTGATTGTACACTTCAGGTGAAACTGTCAAAATCTTCAAAATGAGCAAAAGCACAATGAAATTAATAATGGAATCATATTCAAGTTGCTAAAATACACTAATGACAGCAAAAAGTTTGAGTCTACAACATTTAGTTAAGGTGTGAGAGCCAAAATGAACTTTGTATTGCTGTAAACGCGTTTTCAGCACCTGAATGTACACTTCAGGTGAAACTGTCAAAATCTTCAAAATGAGCAAAAGCACAATTAAATTAATGTTGGAATCATCTTCAAGTTGCTAAAATACACTAATGACAGCAAAGAGTTTGAGTCTACAACATTTAGTTAAGTTGTGAGAGCCTAAATTAACTTTTTATTGCTTTAAACGCGTTTTCAGCCCTTGATTGTACATTTCAGGTGAAAGTGTCAAAATCTTCAAAATGAGCAAAAGCACAATGAAATTAATGCTGGAATCATCTTCAAGTTGCTAAAATACACTAATGACAGCAAAAAGTTTGAGTCTACAACATTTAGTTGAGGTGTGAGAGCCTAAATGAACTTTTTATTGCTTTAAACGCGTTTTCAGCCCTTGATTGTACAATTCAGGTGAAACTGTCAAAATCTTCAACATGAGCAAAAGCACAATGAAATTAATGCTGGAATCATATTCAAGTTGCTAAAATACACTAATGACAGCAACAATTTTGAGTCTACAACATTTAGGTAAGGTGTGAGAGCCTAAATGAACTTTGTATTGCTGTAAACGCGTTTTCAGCACCTGATTGTACACTTCAGGTGAAACTGTCAAAATCTTAAAAATGAGCAAAAGCACAATGAAATTAATGCTGGAATCATCTTCAAGTTGCTAAAATACACTAATGACAGCAACAAGATTGAGTCTACAACATTTAGTTAAGGTGTGAGAGCCAAAATGAACTTTGTATTGCTTTAAATGCATTTTCAGCCCGATAGTACACTTCAGGTGAAACTGTCAAAATCTTCAAAATGAGCAAAAGCACAAATAAATTAATGATGGAATCATCTTCAAGTTGCTAAAATACACTAATGACAGCAAAAAGTTTGAGTCTACAACATTTAGTTAAGGTGTGAGAGCCAAAATGAACTTTGTATTGCTGTAAACGCGTTTTCAGCACCTGATTGTACACTTTAGGTGAAACTGTCAAAATCTTCAAAATGAGCAAAAGCACAATGAAATTAATGCTGGAATCATCTTCAAGTTGCTAAAATACACTAATGACAGCAAAAAGTTTGAGTCTACAACATTTAGTTAAGTTGTGAGAGCCTAAATTAACTTTTTATTGCTTTAAACGCGTTTTCAGCCCTTGTTTGTTCACTTCAGGTGAAACTGTCAAAATCTTCAAAATGAGCAAAAGCACAATGAAATTAATGCTGGAATCATCTTCAAGTTGCTAAAATACACTAATGACAGCAACAAGTTTGAGTCTACAACATTTAGTTAAGGTGTGAGAGCCAAAATGAACGTTGTATTGCTTTAAATGCATTTTCAGCCCGAATGTACACTTCAGGTGAAACTGTCAAATTCTTCAAAATGAGCAAAAGCACAATGAAATTAATTCTGGAAACATCTTCAAGTTGCTAAAATACACTAATGACAGCAACAAGTTTGAGTCTACAACATTTAGTTAAGGTGTGAAAGCCAAAATGAACTTTGTATTGCTGTAAACGCGTTTTCAGCACCTGATTGTACACTTCAGGTGAAACTGTCAAAATATTCAAAATGAGCAAAAGCACAATGAAATTAATGCTGGAATCATCTTCAAGTTGCTAAAATACACTAATGACAGCAAAAAGTTTGAGTCTACAACATTTAGTTAAGGTGTGAGAGCCAAAATGAACTTTGTATTGCTGTAAACGCGTTTTCAGCACCTGAATGTACACTTCAGGTGAAACTGTCAAAATCTTCAAAATGAGCAAAAGCACAATTAAATTAATGTTGGAATCATCTTCAAGTTGCTAAAATACACTAATGACAGCAAAAAGTTTGAGTCTACAACATTTAGTTAAGGTGTGAGAGCCTAAATGAACTTTGTATTGCTGTAAACGCATTTTCAGCACCTGATTGTACACGTCAGGTGAAACTTTCAAAATCTTCAAAATTAGCAAAAGCACAATGAAATTAATGCTGGAATCATCTTCAAGTTGCTAAAATACACCAATGACAGCAAAAAGTTTGAGTCTACAACATTTAGTTAAGGTGTGAGAGCCAAAATGAACTTTGTATTTGTGCTTTAAATGCATTTTCAGCCCGATAGTACACTTCAGGTGAAACTGTCAAAATCTTCAAAATGAGCAAAAGCACAATTAAATTAATGATGGAATCATCTTCAAGTTGCTAAAATACACTAATGACAGCAAAAAGTTTGAGTCTACAACATTTAGTTAAGGTGTGAGAGCCTAAATGAACTTTGTATTGCTGTAAACGCGTTTTCAGCACCTGATTGTACACTTCAGGTGAAACTGTCAAAATCTTCAAAATGAGCAAAAGCACAATGAAATTAATGCTGGAATCATCTTCAAGTTGCTAAAATACACTAATGACAGCAACAAGTTTGAGTCTACAACATTTAGTTAAGGTGTGAGATTCAAAATTAACTTTGTATTGCTTTAAATGCATTTTCAGCCCGATTGGACACTTCAGGTGAAACTGTCAAAATCTTCAAAATGAGCAAAAGCACAATGAAATTAATGCTGGAATCATCTTCAAGTTGCTAAAATACACTAATGACAGTAAAAAGTTTAAGTCTACAACATTTAGTTAAGGTGTGAGAGCCTAAATGAACTTTGTATTGCTTTAAACGCATTTTCAGCCCGATTGTACACTTCAGGTGAAACTGTCAAAATCTTCAAAATGAGCAAAAGCACAATGAAATTAATGCTGGAATCATCTTCAAGTTGCTAAAATACACCAATGACAGCAAAAAGTTTGAGTCTACAACATTTAGTTAAGGTGTGAGAGCCAAAATGAACTTTGTATTGCTTTAAATGCATTTTCAGCCCGATAGTACACTTCAGGTGAAACTGTCAAAATCTTCAAAATGAGCAAAAGCACAATTAAATTAATGATGGAATCATCTTCAAGTTGCTAAAATACACTAATGACAGCAAAAAGTTTGAGTCTACAACATTTAGTTAAGGTGTGAGAGCCAAAATGAACTTTGTATTGCTGTAAACGCGTTTTCAGCACCTGATTGTACACTTCAGGTGAAACTGTCAAAATCTTCAAAATGACCAAAAGCACAATGAAATTAATGCTGGAATCATCTTCAAGTTGCTAAAATACACTAATGACAGCAAAAAGTTTGAGTCTACAATATTTAGTTAAGGTGTGAGAGCCAAAATGAACTTTGTATTGCTTTAAAATTCATTTTCAGCCCGATTGTACACTTCAGGTGAAACTGTCAAAATCTTCAAAATGAGCAAAAGCACAATGAAATTAATGTTGGAATCATCTTCAAGTTGCTAAAATACACTAATGACAGCAAAAAGTTTGAGTCTACAACATTTAGTTGAGGTGTGAGAGCCTAAATGAACTTTTTATTGCTTTAAACGCGTTTTCAGCCCTTGATTGTACAATTCAGGTGAAACTGTCAAAATCTTCAACATGAGCAAAAGCACAATGAAATTAATGCTGGAATCATCTTCAAGTTGCTAAAATACACTAAAGACAGCAACAAGTTTGAGTCTACAACATTTAGTTAAGGTGTGAGATTCAAAATTAACTTTGTATTGCTTTAAATGCATTTTCAGCCCGATTGGACACTTCAGGTGAAACTGTCAAAATCTTCAAAATGAGCAAAAGCACAATGAAATTAATGCTGGAATCATCTTCAAGTTGCTAAAATACACTAATGACAGTAAAAAGTTTAAGTCTACAACATTTAGTTAAGGTGTGAGAGCCTAAATGAACTTTGTATTGCTTTAAACGCGTTTTCAGCCCCTGATTGTACACTTCAGGTGAAACTGTCAAAATCTTCAAAATGAGCAAAAGCACAATGAAATTAATGCTGGAATCATCTTCAAGTTGCTAAAATACACTAATGACAGCAACAAGTTTGAGTCTACAACATTTAGTTAAGGTGTGAGAGCCTAAATGAACTTTGTATTGCTTTAAATGCATTTTCAGCCCGATTGTACACTTCAGGTGAAACTGTCAAAATCTTCAAAATGAGCAAAAGCACAATGAAATTAATGCTGGAATCATCTTCAATTTGCTAAAATACACTAATGACAGCAAAAAGTTTGAGTCTACAACATTTAGTTAAGGTGTGAGATTCAAAATTAACTTTGTATTGCTTTAAATGCATTTTCAGCCCGATTGGACACTTCAGGTGAAACTGTCAAAATCTTCAAAATGAGCAAAAGCACAATGAAATTAATGCTGGAATCATCTTCAAGTTGCTAAAATACACTAATGACAGCAACAAGTTTGAGTCTACAACATTTAGTTAAGGTGTGAGAGCCTAAATGAACTTTGAATTGCTTTAAATGCATTTTCAGCCCGATTGTACACTTCAGGTGAAACTGTCAAAATCTTCAAAATGAGCAAAAGCACAATGAAATTAATGCTGGAATCATCTTCAAGTTGCTAAAATACACCAATGACAGCAAAAAGTTTGAGTCTACAACATTTAGTTAAGGTGTGAGAGCCAAAATGAACTTTGTATTGCTTTAAATGCATTTTCAGCCCGATAGTACACTTCAGGTGAAACTGTCAAAATCTTCAAAATGAGCAAAAGCACAATTAAATTAATGATGGAATCATCTTCAAGTTGCTAAAATACACTAATGACAGCAAAAAGTTTGAGTCTACAACATTTAGTTAAGGTGTGAGAGCCAAAATGAACTTTGTATTGCTGTAAACGCGTTTTCAGCACCTGATTGTACACTTCAGGTGAAACTGTCAAAATCTTCAAAATGAGCAAAAGCACAATGAAATTAATGCTGGAATCATCTTCAAGTTGCTAAAATACACTAATGACAGCAAAAAGTTTGAGTCTACAATATTTAGTTAAGGTGTGAGAGCCAAAATGAACTTTGTATTGCTTTAAACGCGTTTTCAGCCCGATTGTACACTTCAGGTGAAACTGTCAAAATCTTCAAAATGAGCAAAAGCACAATGAAATTAATGTTGGAATCATCTTCAAGTTGCTAAAATACACTAATGACAGCAAAAAGTTTGAGTCTACAACATTTAGTTGAGGTGTGAGAGCCTAAATGAACTTTTTATTGCTTTAAACGCGTTTTCAGCCCTTGATTGTACAATTCAGGTGAAACTGTCAAAATCTTCAAAATGAGCAAAAGCACAATGAAATTAATGCTGGAATCATCTTCAAGTTGCTAAAATACACTAATGACAGCAACAAGTTTGAGTCTACAACATTTAGTTAAGGTGTGAGATTCAAAATTAACTTTGTATTGCTTTAAATGCATTTTCAGCCCGATTGGACACTTCAGGTGAAACTGTCAAAATCTTCAAAATGAGCAAAAGCACAATGAAATTAATGCTGGAATCATCTTCAAGTTGCTAAAATACACTAATGACAGTAAAAAGTTTAAGTCTACAACATTTAGTTAAGGTGTGAGAGCCTAAATGAACTTTGTATTGCTTTAAACGCGTTTTCATTCCCTGATTTTACACTTCAGGTGAAACTGTCAAAATCTTCAAAATGAGCAAAAGCACAATGAAATTAATGCTGGAATCATCTTCAAGTTGCTAAAATACACTAATGACAGCAACAAGTTTGAGTCTACAACATTTAGTTAAGGTGTGAGAGCCTAAATGAACTTTGTATTGCTTTAAATGCATTTTCAGCCCGATTGTACACTTCAGGTGAAACTGTCAAAATCTTCAAAATGAGCAAAAGCACAATGAAATTAATGCTGGAATCATCTTCAATTTGCTAAAATACACTAATGACAGCAAAAAGTTTGAGTCTACAACATTTAGTTAAGGTGTGAGAGCCTAAATGAACTTTGTATTGCTTTAAACGCGTTTTCAGCCCCTGATTGTACACTTCAGGTGAAACTGTCAAAATCTTCAAAATGAGCAAAAGCACAATTAAATTAATGCTGGAATCATCTTCAAGTTGCTAAAATACACTAATGACAGCAAAAAGTTTGAGTCTACAACATTTAGTTAAGGTGTGAGAGCCAAAATGAACTTTGTATTGCTTTAAATGCATTATCAGGCCGATTGTACACTTCAGGTGAAACTGTCAAAATCTTCAAAATGAACAAAAGCACAATGAAATTAATGCTGGAATCATCTTCAAGTTGCTAAAATACACTAATGACAGTAAAAAGTTTGAGTGTACAACATTTAGTTAAGGTGTGAGAGCCAAAATGAACTTTGTATTGCTTTAAATGCACTTTCAGCCCGAATGTACACTTCAGATGAAACTGTCA
This sequence comes from Leptonotus elevatus, assembly GCF_054856555.1. Lineage (NCBI taxonomy): Eukaryota > Metazoa > Chordata > Actinopteri > Syngnathiformes > Syngnathidae > Leptonotus > Leptonotus elevatus. The sequence goes on along the minus strand of NC_141244.1, from coordinate 711,248 downwards.
AAATCTTCAAAATGAGCAAAAGCACAATGAAATTAATGCTGGAATCATCTTCAAGTTGCTAAAATACACCAATGACAGCAAAAAATTTGAGTCTACAACATTTAGTTAAGGTGTGAGAGCCTAAATGAACTTTGTATTGCTGTAAACGCGTTTTCAGCACCTGATTGTACACTTCAGGTGAAACTGTCAAAATCTTCAAAATGAGCAAAAGCACAATGAAATTAATGCTGGAATCATCTTCAAGTTGCTAAAATACACTAATGACAGCAAAAAGTTTGAGTCTACAACATTTAGTTAAGGTGTGAGAGCCAAAATGAACTTTGTATTGCTGTAAACGCGTTTTCAGCACCTGATTGTACACTTCAGGTGAAACTGTCAAAATGTTCAAAATGAGCAAAAGCACAATGAAATTAATGCTGGAATCATCTTCAAGTTGCTAAAATGCACTAATGACAGCAAACATTTTGTGTCTACAACATTTAGTTGAGGTGTGAGAGCCAAAATGAACTTTTTATTGCTGTAAACGCGTTTTCAGCACATGAATGTACACTTCAGGTGAAACTGTCAAAATCTTCAAAATGAGCAAAAGCACAATGAAATTAATGCTGGAATCATCTTCAAGTTGCTAAAATACACTAATGACAGCAAAAAGTTTGAGTCTACAACATTTAGTTAAGGTGTGAGAGCCAAAATGAACTTTGTATTGCTTGAAATGCACTTTCAGCCCGAATGTACACTTCAGATGAAACTGTCAAAATCTTCAAAATGAGCAAAAGCACAATGAAATTAATGCTGGAATCATCTTCAAGTTGCTAAAATACACTAATGACAGCAAAAAGTTTGAGTCTACAACATTTAGTTAAGGTGTGAGAGCCTAAATGAACTTTGTATTGCTGTAAACGCGTTTTCAGCACCTGATTGTAAACTTCAGGTGAAACTGTCAAAATCTTCAAAATGAGCAAAAGCACAATGAAATTAATGCTGGAATCATCTTCAAGTTGCTAAAATACACTAATGACAGCAAAAAGTTTGAGTCTACAACATTTAGTTAAGGTGTGAGAGTCAAAATGAACTTTGTATTGATTTAAATGCATTTTCAGCCCGATAGTACACTTCAGGTGAAACTGTCAAAATCTTCAAAATGAGCAAAAGCACAATTAAATTAATGATGGAATCATCTTCAAGTTGCTAAAATACACTAATGACAGCAAAAAGTTTGAGTCTACAACATTTAGTTAAGGTGTGAGAGCCAAAATGAACTTTGTATTGCTGTAAACGCGTTTTCAGCACCTGATTGTACACTTCAGGTGAAACTGTCAAAATCTTCAAAATGAGCAAAAGCACAATGAAATTAATAATGGAATCATATTCAAGTTGCTAAAATACACTAATGACAGCAAAAAGTTTGAGTCTACAACATTTAGTTAAGGTGTGAGAGCCAAAATGAACTTTGTATTGCTGTAAACGCGTTTTCAGCACCTGAATGTACACTTCAGGTGAAACTGTCAAAATCTTCAAAATGAGCAAAAGCACAATTAAATTAATGTTGGAATCATCTTCAAGTTGCTAAAATACACTAATGACAGCAAAGAGTTTGAGTCTACAACATTTAGTTAAGGTGTGAGAGCCTAAATTAACTTGTTATTGCTTTAAACGCGTTTTCAGCCCTTGATTGTACATTTCAGGTGAAAGTGTCAAAATCTTCAAAATGAGCAAAAGCACAATGAAATTAATGCTGGAATCATCTTCAAGTTGCTAAAATACACTAATGACAGCAAAAAGTTTGAGTGTACAACATTTAGTTAAGGTGTGAGAGCCAAAATGAACTTTGTATTGCTTTAAATGCACTTTCAGCCCGAATGTACACTTCAGATGAAACTGTCAAAATCTTCAAAATGAGCAAAAGCACAATGAAATTAATGCTGGAATCATCTTCAAGTTGCTAAAATACACTAATGACAGCAAAAAGTTTGAGTCTACAACATTTAGTTAAGGTGTGAGAGCCTAAATGAACTTTGTATTGCTGTAAACGCGTTTTCAGCACCTGATTGTAAACTTCAGGTGAAACTGTCAAAATCTTCAAAATGAGCAAAAGCACAATGAAATTAATGCTGGAATCATCTTCAAGTTGCTAAAATACACTAATGACAGCAAAAAGTTTGAGTCTACAACATTTAGTTAAGGTGTGAGAGTCAAAATGAACTTTGTATTGCTTTAAATGCATTTTCAGCCCGATAGTACACTTCAGGTGAAACTGTCAAAATCTTCAAAATGAGCAAAAGCACAATTAAATTAATGATGGAAGCATCTTCAAGTTGCTAAAATACACTAATGACAGCAAAAAGTTTGAGTCTACAACATTTAGTTAAGGTATGAGAGCCAAAATGAACTTTGTATTGCTGTAAACGCGTTTTCAGCACCTGATTGTACACTTCAGGTGAAACTGTCAAAATCTTCAAAATGAGCAAAAGCACAATGAAATTAATAATGGAATCATATTCAAGTTGCTAAAATACACTAATGACAGCAAAAAGTTTGAGTCTACAACATTTAGTTAAGGTGTGAGAGCCAAAATGAACTTTGTATTGCTGTAAACGCGTTTTCAGCACCTGAATGTACACTTCAGGTGAAACTGTCAAAATCTTCAAAATGAGCAAAAGCACAATTAAATTAATGTTGGAATCATCTTCAAGTTGCTAAAATACACTAATGACAGCAAAGAGTTTGAGTCTACAACATTTAGTTAAGTTGTGAGAGCCTAAATTAACTTTTTATTGCTTTAAACGCGTTTTCAGCCCTTGATTGTACATTTCAGGTGAAAGTGTCAAAATCTTCAAAATGAGCAAAAGCACAATGAAATTAATGCTGGAATCATCTTCAAGTTGCTAAAATACACTAATGACAGCAAAAAGTTTGAGTCTACAACATTTAGTTGAGGTGTGAGAGCCTAAATGAACTTTTTATTGCTTTAAACGCGTTTTCAGCCCTTGATTGTACAATTCAGGTGAAACTGTCAAAATCTTCAACATGAGCAAAAGCACAATGAAATTAATGCTGGAATCATATTCAAGTTGCTAAAATACACTAATGACAGCAACAATTTTGAGTCTACAACATTTAGTTAAGGTGTGAGAGCCAAAATGAACTTTGTATTGCTGTAAACGCGTTTTCAGCACCTGATTGTACACTTCAGGTGAAACTGTCAAAATCTTAAAAATGAGCAAAAGCACAATGAAATTAATGCTGGAATCATCTTCAAGTTGCTAAAATACACTAATGACAGCAAAAAGTTTGAGTCTACAACATTTAGTTAAGGTGTGAGAGCCAAAATTAACTTTGTATTGCTTTAAAATTCATTTTCAGCCCGATTGTACACTTCAGGTGAAACTGTCAAAATCTTCAAAATGAGCAAAAGCACAATGAAATTAATGTTGGAATCATCTTCAAGTTGCTAAAATACACTAATGACAGCAAAACGTTTGAGTCTACAATATTTAGTTAAGGTGTGAGAGCCAAAATGAACTTTGTATTGCTTTAAAATTCATTTTCAGCCCGATTGTACACTTCAGGTGAAACTGTCAAAATCTTCAAAATGAGCAAAAGCACAATGAAATTAATGATGGAATCATCTTCAAGTTTCTAAAATACACTAATGACAGCAAAAAGTTTGAGTCTACAACATTTAGTTAAGGTGTGAGAGCCAAAATGAACTTTGTATTGCTTTAAATGCATTTTCAGCCCGATTGGACACTTCAGGTGAAACTGTCAAAATCTTCAAAATGAGCAAAAGCAAAATTAAATTAATGCTGGAATCATCTTCAAGTTGCTAAAATACACTAATGACAGCAACAAGTTTGAGTCTACAACATTTAGTTAAGGTGTGAGAGCCAAAATGAACTTTGTATTGCTGTAAACGCGTTTTCAGCACCTGATTGTACACTTCAGGTGAAACTGTCAAAATATTCAAAATGAGCAAAAGCACAATGAAATTAATGCTGGAATCATCTTCAAGTTGCTAAAATACACTAATGACAGAAAAAAGTTTGAGTTTACAACATTTAGTTAAGGTGTGAGAGCCAAAATTAACTTTGTATTGCTGTAAACGCGTTTTCAGCACCTGAATGTACACTTCAGGTGAAACTGTCAAAATCTTCAAAATGAGCAAAAGCACAATTAAATTAATGTTGGAATCATCTTCAAGTTGCTAAAATACACTAAAGACAGCAAAGAGTTTGAGTCTACAACATTTAGTTAAGGTGTGAGAGCCTAAATTAACTTTTTATTGCTTTAAACGTGTTTTCAGCCCTTGATTGTACACTTCAGGTGAAAGTGTCAAAATCTTCAAAATGAGCAAAAGCACAATGAAATTAATGCTGGAATCATCTTCAAGTTGCTAAAATACACTAATGACAGCAACAAGTTTGAGTCTACAACATTTAGTTAAGGTGTGAGAGCCAAAATGAACTTTGTATTGCTGTAAACGCGTTTTCAGCACCTGATTGTACACTTCAGGTGAAACTGTCAAAATATTCAAAATGAGCAAAAGCACAATGAAATTAATGCTGGAATCATCTTCAAGTTGCTAAAATACACTAATGACAGAAAAAAGTTTGAGTTTACAACATTTAGTTAAGGTGTGAGAGCCAAAATTAACTTTGTATTGCTGTAAACGCGTTTTCAGCACCTGAATGTACACTTCAGGTGAAACTGTCAAAATCTTCAAAATGAGCAAAAGCACAATTAAATTAATGTTGGAATCATCTTCAAGTTGCTAAAATACACTAAAGACAGCAAAGAGTTTGAGTCTACAACATTTAGTTAAGGTGTGAGAGCCTAAATTAACTTTTTATTGCTTTAAACGTGTTTTCAGCCCTTGATTGTACACTTCAGGTGAAAGTGTCAAAATCTTCAAAATGAGCAAAAGCACAATGAAATTAATGCTGGAATCATCTTCAAGTTGCTAAAATACACTAATGACAGCAAAAAGTTTGAGTGTACAACATTTAGTTAAGGTGTGAGAGCCAAAATGAACTTTGTATTGCTTGAAATGCACTTTCAGCCCGAATGTACACTTCAGATGAAACTGTCAAAATCTTCAAAATGAGCAAAAGCACAATGAAATTAATGCTGGAATCATCTTCAAGTTGCTAAAATACACTAATGACAGCAAAAAGTTTGAGTCTACAACATTTAGTTAAGGTGTGAGAGCCTAAATGAACTTTGTATTGCTGTAAACGCGTTTTCAGCACCTGATTGTAAACTTCAGGTGAAACTGTCAAAATCTTCAAAATGAGCAAAAGCACAATGAAATTAATGCTGGAATCATCTTCAAGTTGCTAAAATACACTAATGACAGCAAAAAGTTTGAGTCTACAACATTTAGTTAAGGTGTGAGAGTCAAAATGAACTTTGTATTGCTTTAAATGCATTTTCAGCCCGATAGTACACTTCAGGTGAAACTGTCAAAATCTTCAAAATGAGCAAAAGCACAATTAAATTAATGATGGAATCATCTTCAAGTTGCTAAAATACACTAATGACAGCAAAAAGTTTGAGTCTACAACATTTAGTTAAGGTGTGAGAGCCAAAATGAACTTTGTATTGCTGTAAACGCGTTTTCAGCACCTGATTGTACACTTCAGGTGAAACTGTCAAAATCTTCAAAATGAGCAAAAGCACAATGAAATTAATAATGGAATCATATTCAAGTTGCTAAAATACACTAATGACAGCAAAAAGTTTGAGTCTACAACATTTAGTTAAGGTGTGAGAGCCAAAATGAACTTTGTATTGCTGTAAACGCGTTTTATGCACCAGAATGTACACTTCAGGTGAAACTGTCAAAATCTTCAAAATGAGCAAAAGCACAATTAAATTAATGTTGGAATCATCTTCAAGTTGCTAAAATACACTAATGACAGCAAAAAGTTTGAGTCTACAACATTTAGTTAAGGTGTGAGAGCCTAAATTAACTTTTTATTGCTTTAAACGCGTTTTCAGCCCTTGATTGTACATTTCAGGTGAAAGTGTCAAAATCTTCAAAATGAGCAAAAGCACAATGAAATTAATGCTGGAATCATCTTCAAGTTGCTAAAATACACTAATGACAGCAAAAAGTTTGAGTGTACAACATTTAGTTAAGGTGTGAGAGCCAAAATGAACTTTGTATTGCTTTAAATGCACTTTCAGCCCGAATGTACACTTCAGATGAAACTGTCAAAATCTTCAAAATGAGCAAAAGCACAATGAAATTAATGCTGGAATCATCTTCAAGTTGCTAAAATACACTAATGACAGCAAAAAGTTTGAGTCTACAACATTTAGTTAAGGTGTGAGAGCCTAAATGAACTTTGTATTGCTGTAAACGCGTTTTCAGCACCTGATTGTAAACTTCAGGTGAAACTGTCAAAATCTTCAAAATGAGCAAAAGCACAATGAAATTAATGCTGGAATCATCTTCAAGTTGCTAAAATACACTAATGACAGCAAAAAGTTTGAGTCTACAACATTTAGTTAAGGTGTGAGAGTCAAAATGAACTTTGTATTGCTTTAAATGCATTTTCAGCCCGATAGTACACTTCAGGTGAAACTGTCAAAATCTTCAAAATGAGCAAAAGCACAATTAAATTAATGATGGAATCATCTTCAAGTTGCTAAAATACACTAATGACAGCAAAAAGTTTGAGTCTGCAACATTTAGTTAAGGTGTGAGAGCCAAAATGAACTTTGTATTGCTGTAAACGCGTTTTCAGCACCTGATTGTACACTTCAGGTGAAACTGTCAAAATCTTCAAAATGAGCAAAAGCACAATGAAATTAATAATGGAATCATATTCAAGTTGCTAAAATACACTAATGACAGCAAAAAGTTTGAGTCTACAACATTTAGTTAAGGTGTGAGAGCCAAAATGAACTTTGTATTGCTGTAAACGCGTTTTCAGCACCTGAATGTACACTTCAGGTGAAACTGTCAAAATCTTCAAAATGAGCAAAAGCACAATTAAATTAATGTTGGAATCATCTTCAAGTTGCTAAAATACACTAATGACAGCAAAGAGTTTGAGTCTACAACATTTAGTTAAGTTGTGAGAGCCTAAATTAACTTTTTATTGCTTTAAACGCGTTTTCAGCCCTTGATTGTACATTTCAGGTGAAAGTGTCAAAATCTTCAAAATGAGCAAAAGCACAATGAAATTAATGCTGGAATCATCTTCAAGTTGCTAAAATGCACTAATGACAGCAAAAAGTTTGAGTCTACAACATTTAGTTGAGGTGTGAGAGCCTAAATGAACTTTGTATTGCTTTAAACGCGTTTTCAGCCCTTGATTGTACAATTCAGGTGAAACTGTCAAAATCTTCAACATGAGCAAAAGCACAATGAAATTAATGCTGGAATCATATTCAAGTTGCTAAAATACACTAATGACAGCAACAATTTTGAGTCTACAACATTTAGGTAAGGTGTGAGAGCCAAAATGAACGTTGTATTGCTTTAAATGCATTTTCAGCCCGAATGTACACTTCAGGTGAAACTGTCAAATTCTTCAAAATGAGCAAAAGCACAATGAAATTAATTCTGGAAACATCTTCAAGTTGCTAAAATACACTAATGACAGCAACAAGTTTGAGTCTACAACATTTAGTTAAGGTGTGAAAGCCAAAATGAACTTTGTATTGCTTTAAATGCATTTTCAGCCCGATAGTACACTTCAGGTGAAACTGTCAAAATCTTCAAAATGAGCAAAAGCACAATTAAATTAATGATGGAATCATCTTCAAGTTGCTAAAATACACTAATGACAGCAAAAAGTTTGAGTCTACAACATTTAGTTAAGGTGTGAGAGCCAAAATGAACTTTGTATTGCTGTAAACGCGTTTTCAGCACCTGATTGTACACTTCAGGTGAAACTGTCAAAATCTTCAAAATGAGCAAAAGCACAATGAAATTAATGCTGGAATCATCTTCAAGTTGCTAAAATACACTAATGACAGCAAAAAGTTTGAGTCTACAACATTTAGTTAAGTTGTGAGAGCCTAAATTAACTTTGTATTGCTTTAAATGCACTTTCAGCCCGAATGTACACTTCAGATGAAACTGTCAAAATCTTCAAAATGAGCAAAAGCACAATGAAATTAATGCTGGAATCATCTTCAAGTTGCTAAAATACACTAATGACAGCAAAAAGTTTGAGTCTACAACATTTAGTTAAGGTGTGAGAGTCAAAATGAACTTTGTATTGCTTTAAATGCATTTTCAGCCCGATAGTACACTTCAGGTGAAACTGTCAAAATCTTCAAAATGAGCAAAAGCACAATTAAATTAATGCTGGAATCATCTTCAAGTTGCTAAAATACACTAATGACAGCAACAAGTTTGAGTCTACAACATTTAGTTAAGGTGTGAGAGCCAAAATGAACTTTGTATTGCTTTAAATGCATTTTCAGCCCGATAGTACACTTCAGGTGAAACTGTCAAAATCTTCAAAATGAGCAAAAGCACAAATAAATTAATGATGGAATCATCTTCAAGTTGCTAAAATACACTAATGACAGCAAAAAGTTTGAGTCTACAACATTTAGTTAAGGTGTGAGAGCCAAAATGAACTTTGTATTGCTGTAAACGCGTTTTCAGCACCTGATTGTACACTTCAGGTGAAACTGTCAAAATCTTCAAAATGAGCAAAAGCACAATGAAATTAATGCTGGAATCATCTTCAAGTTGCTAAAATACACTAATGACAGAAAAAAGTTTGAGTCTACAACATTTAGTTAAGTTGTGAGAGCCTAAATTAACTTTTTATTGCTTTAAACGCGTTTTCAGCCCTTGTTTGTTCACTTCAGGTGAAACTGTCAAAATCTTCAAAATGAGCAAAAGCACAATGAAATTAATGCTGGAATCATCTTCAAGTTGCTAAAATACACTAATGACAGCAACAAGTTTGAGTCTACAACATTTAGTTAAGGTGTGAGAGCCTAAATGAACTTTGTATTGCTGTAAACGCATTTTCAGCACCTGATTGTACACTTCAGGTGAAACTTTCAAAATCTTCAAAATTAGCAAAAGCACAATGAAATTAATGCTGGAATCATCTTCAAGTTGCTAAAATACACCAATGACAGCAAAAAGTTTGAGTCTACAACATTTAGTTAAGGTGTGAGAGCCAAAATGAACTTTGTATTGCTTTAAATGCATTTTCAGCCCGATAGTACACTTCAGGTGAAACTGTCAAAATCTTCAAAATGAGCAAAAGCACAATTAAATTAATGATGGAATCATCTTCAAGTTGCTAAAATACACTAATGACAGCAAAAAGTTTGAGTCTACAACATTTAGTTAAGGTGTGAGAGCCAAAATGAACTTTGTATTGCTGTAAACGCGTTTTCAGCACCTGATTGTACACTTCAGGTGAAACTGTCAAAATCTTCAAAATGAGCAAAAGCACAATGAAATTAATGCTGGAATCATCTTCAAGTTGCTAAAATACACTAATGACAGCAAAAAGTTTGAGTCTACAACATTTAGTTAAGGTGTGAGAGCCAAAATGAACTTTGTATTGCTTTAAAATTCATTTTCAGCCCGATTGTACACTTCAGGTGAAACTGTCAAAATCTTCAAAATGAGCAAAAGCACAATGAAATTAATGTTGGAATCATCTTCAAGTTGCTAAAATACACTAATGACAGCAAAAAGTTTGAGTCTACAACATTTAGTTGAGGTGTGAGAGCCTAAATTAACTTTTTATTGCTTTAAACGCGTTTTCAGCCCTTGATTGTACAATTCAGGTGAAACTGTCAAAATCTTCAACATGAGCAAAAGCACAATGAAATTAATGCTGGAATCATCTTCAAGTTGCTAAAATACACTAATGACAGCAACAAGTTTGAGTCTACAACATTTAGTTAAGGTGTGAGATTCAAAATTAACTTTGTATTGCTTTAAATGCATTTTCAGCCCGATTGGACACTTCAGGTGAAACTGTCAAAATCTTCAAAATGAGCAAAAGCACAATGAAATTAATGCTGGAATCATCTTCAAGTTGCTAAAATACACTAATGACAGTAAAAAGTTTAAGTCTACAACATTTAGTTAAGGTGTGAGAGCCTAAATGAACTTTGTATTGCTTTAAACGCGTTTTCAGCCCCTGATTGTACACTTCAGGTGAAACTGTCAAAATCTTCAAAATGAGCAAAAGCACAATGAAATTAATGCTGGAATCATCTTCAAGTTGCTAAAATACACTAATGACAGCAACAAGTTTGAGTCTACAACATTTAGTTAAGGTGTGAGAGCCTAAATGAACTTTGTATTGCTTTAAATGCATTTTCAGCCCGATTGTACACTTCAGGTGAAACTGTCAAAATCTTCAAAATGAGCAAAAGCACAATGAAATTAATGCTGGAATCATCTTCAAGTTGCTAAAATACACAAATGACAGCAAAAAGTTTGAGTCTACAACATTTAGTTAAGGTGTGAGAGCCAAAATGAACTTTGTATTGCTTTAAATGCATTTTCAGCCCGATAGTACACTTCAGGTGAAACTGTCAAAATCTTCAAAATGAGCAAAAGCACAATTAAATTAATGATGGAATCATCTTCAAGTTGCTAAAATACACTAATGACAGCAAAAAGTTTGAGTCTACAACATTTAGTTAAGGTGTGAGAGCCAAAATGAACTTTGTATTGCTGTAAACGCGTTTTCAGCACCTGATTGTACACTTCAGGTGAAACTGTCAAAATCTTCAACATGAGCAAAAGCACAATGAAATTAATGCTGGAATCATATTCAAGTTGCTAAAATACACTAATGACAGCAACAATTTTGAGTCTACAACATTTAGTTAAGGTGTGAGAGCCTAAATGAACTTTGTATTGCTGTAAACGCGTTTTCAGCACCTGATTGTACACTTCAGGTGAAACTGTCAAAATCTTAAAAATGAGCAAAAGCACAATGAAATTAATGCTGGAATCATCTTCAAGTTGCTAAAATACACTAATGACAGCAACAAGTTTGAGTCTACAACATTTAGTTAAGGTGTGAGAGCCAAAATGAACTTTGTATTGCTTTAAATGCATTTTCAGCCCGATAGTACACTTCAGGTGAAACTGTCAAAATCTTCAAAATGAGCAAAAGCACAAATAAATTAATGATGGAATCATCTTCAAGTTGCTAAAATACACTAATGACAGCAAAAAGTTTGAGTCTACAACATTTAGTTAAGGTGTGAGATTCAAAATTAACTTTGTATTGCTTTAAATGCATTTTCAGCCCGATTGGACACTTCAGGTGAAACTGTCAAAATCTTCAAAATGAGCAAAAGCACAATGAAATTAATGCTGGAATCATCTTCAAGTTGCTAAAATACACTAATGACAGTAAAAAGTTTAAGTCTACAACATTTAGTTAAGGTGTGAGAGCCTAAATGAACTTTGTATTGCTTTAAACGCGTTTTCAGCCCCTGATTGTACACTTCAGGTGAAACTGTCAAAATCTTCAAAATGAGCAAAAGCACAATGAAATTAATGCTGGAATCATCTTCAAGTTGCTAAAATACACTAATGACAGCAACAAGTTTGAGTCTACAGCATTTAGTTAAGGTGTGAGAGCCTAAATGAACTTTGTATTGCTTTAAATGCATTTTCAGCCCGATTGTACACTTCAGGTGAAACTGTCAAAATCTTCAAAATGAGCAAAAGCACAATGAAATTAATGTTGGAATCATCTTCAAGTTGCTAAAATACACTAATGACAGCAAAAAGTTTGAGTCTACAACATTTAGTTGAGGTGTGAGAGCCTAAATGAACTTTTTATTGCTTTAAACGCGTTTTCAGCCCTTGATTGTACAATTCAGGTGAAACTGTCAAAATCTTCAACATGAGCAAAAGCACAATGAAATTAATGCTGGAATCATCTTCAAGTTGCTAAAATACACTAATGACAGCAACAAGTTTGAGTCTACAACATTTAGTTAAGGTGTGAGATTCAAAATTAACTTTGTATTGCTTTAAATGCATTTTCAGCCCGATTGGACACTTCAGGTGAAACTGTCAAAATCTTCAAAATGAGCAAAAGCACAATGAAATTAATGCTGGAATCATCTTCAAGTTGCTAAAATACACTAATGACAGTAAAAAGTTTGAGTGTACAACATTTAGTTAAGGTGTGAGAGCCAAAATGAACTTTGTATTGCTTTAAATGCACTTTCAGCCCGAATGTACACTTCAGATGAAACTGTCAAAATCTTCAAAATGAGCAAAAGCACAATGAAATTAATGCTGGAATCATCTTCAAGTTGCTAAAATACACTAATGACAGCAAAAAATTTGAGTCTACAACATTTAGTTAAGGTGTGAGAGCCTAAATGAACTTTGTATTGCTGTAAACGCGTTTTCAGCACCTGATTGTACACTTCAGGTGAAACTGTCAAAATCTTCAAAATGAGCAAAAGCACAATGAAATTAATGCTGGAATCATCTTCAAGTTGCTAAAATACACTAATGACAGCAAAAAGTTTGAGTCTACAACATTTAGTTAAGGTGTGAGAGCCAAAATGAACTTTGTATTGCTGTAAACGCGTTTTCAGCACCTGATTGTACACTTCAGGTGAAACTGTCAAAATGTTCAAAATGAGCAAAAGCACAATGAAATTAATGCTGGAATCATCTTCAAGTTGCTAAAATGCACTAATGACAGCAAACATTTTGTGTCTACAACATTTAGTTGAGGTGTGAGAGCCAAAATGAACTTTTTATTGCTGTAAACGCGTTTTCAGCACCTGAATGTACACTTCAGGTGAAACTGTCAAAATCTTCAAAATGAGCAAAAGCACAATGAAATTAATGCTGGAATCATCTTCAAGTTGCTAAAATACACTAATGACAGCAAAAAGTTTGAGTCTACAACATTTAGTTAAGGTGTGAGAGCCAAAATGAACTTTGTATTGCTTGAAATGCACTTTCAGCCCGAATGTACACTTCAGATGAAACTGTCAAAATCTTCAAAATGAGCAAAAGCACAATGAAATTAATGCTGGAATCATCTTCAAGTTGCTAAAATACACTAACGACAGCAAAAAGTTTGAGTCTACAACATTTAGTTAAGGTGTGAGAGCCTAAATGAACTTTGTATTGCTGTAAACGCGTTTTCAGCACCTGATTGTAAACTTCAGGTGAAACTGTCAAAATCTTCAAAATGAGCAAAAGCACAATGAAATTAATGCTGGAATCATCTTCAAGTTGCTAAAATACACTAATGACAGCAAAAAGTTTGAGTCTACAACATTTAGTTAAGGTGTGAGAGTCAAAATGAACTTTGTATTGCTTTAAATGCATTTTCAGCCCGATAGTACACTTCAGGTGAAACTGTCAAAATCTTCAAAATGAGCAAAAGCACAATTCCATTAATGATGGAATCATCTTCAAGTTGCTAAAATACACTAATGACAGCAAAAAGTTTGAGTCTACAACATTTAGTTAAGGTGTGAGAGCCAAAATGAACTTTGTATTGCTTTAAACGCGTTTTCAGCCCCTGATTGTACACTTCAGGTGAAACTGTCAAAATCTTCAAAATGAGCAAAAGCACAATGAAATTAATGCTGGAATCATCTTCAAGTTGCTAAAATACACTAATGACAGCAAAAAGTTTGAGTGTACAACATTTAGTTAAGGTGTGAGAGCCAAAATGAACTTTGTATTGCTTTAAATGCACTTTCAGCCCGAATGTACACTTCAGATGAAACTGTCAAATTCTTCAAAATGAGCAAAAGCACAATGAAATTAATGCTGGAAACATCTTCAAGTTGCTAAAATACACTAATGACAGCAACAAGTTTGAGTCTACAACATTTAGTTAAGGTGTGAGAGCCAAAATGAACTTTGTATTGCTGTAAACGCGTTTTCAGCACCTGATTGTACACTTCAGGTGAAACTGTCAAAATATTCAAAATGAGCAAAAGCACAATGAAATTAATGCTGGAATCATCTTCAAGTTGCTAAAATACACTAATGACAGAAAAAAGTTTGAGTTTACAACATTTAGTTAAGGTGTGAGAGCCAAAATGAACTTTGTATTGCTTGAAATGCACTTTCAGCCCGAATGTACACTTCAGATGAAACTGTCAAAATCTTCAAAATGAGCAAAAGCACAATGAAATTAATGCTGGAATCATCTTCAAGTTGCTAAAATACACTAATGACAGCAAAAAGTTTGAGTCTACAACATTTAGTTAAGGTGTGAGAGCCTAAATGAACTTTGTATTGCTGTAAACGCGTTTTCAGCACCTGATTGTAAACTTCAGGTGAAACTGTCAAAATCTTCAAAATGAGCAAAAGCACAATGAAATTAATGCTGGAATCATCTTCAAGTTGCTAAAATACACTAATGACAGCAAAAAGTTTGAGTCTACAACATTTAGTTAAGGTGTGAGAGCCAAAATGAACTTTGTATTGCTGTAAACGCGTTTTCAGCACCTGAATGTACACTTCAGGTGAAACTGTCAAAATCTTCAAAATGAGCAAAAGCACAATTAAATTAATGTTGGAATCTTCTTCAAGTTGCTAAAATACACTAATGACAGCAAAAAGTTTGAGTCTACAACATTTAGTTAAGGTGTGAGAGCCTAAATTAACTTTTTATTGCTTTAAACGCGTTTTCAGCCCTTGATTGTACATTTCAGGTGAAAGTGTCAAAATCTTCAAAATGAGCAAAAGCACAATGAAATTAATGCTGGAATCATCTTCAAGTTGCTAAAATACACTAATGACAGCAAAAAGTTTGAGTCTACAACATTTAGTTAAGTTGTGAGAGCCTAAATTAACTTTGTATTGCTTTAAATGCACTTTCAGCCCGAATGTACACTTCAGATGAAACTGTCAAAATCTTCAAAATGAGCAAAAGCACAATGAAATTAATGCTGGAATCATCTTCAAGTTGCTAAAATACACTAATGACAGCAAAAAGTTTGAGTCTACAACATTTAGTTAAGGTGTGAGAGCCTAAATGAACTTTGTATTGCTGTAAACGCGTTTTCAGCACCTGATTGTAAACTTCAGGTGAAACTGTCAAAATCTTCAAAATGAGCAAAAGCACAATGAAATTAATGCTGGAATCATCTTCAAGTTGCTAAAATACACTAATGACAGCAAAAAGTTTGAGTCTACAACATTTAGTTAAGGTGTGAGAGTCAAAATGAACTTTGTATTGCTTTAAATGCATTTTCAGCCCGATAGTACACTTCAGGTGAAACTGTCAAAATCTTCAAAATGAGCAAAAGCACAATTAAATTAATGATGGAATCATCTTCAAGTTGCTAAAATACACTAATGACAGCAAAAAGTTTGAGTCTACAACATTTAGTTAAGGTGTGAGAGCCAAAATGAACTTTGTATTGCTGTAAACGCGTTTTCAGCACCTGATTGTACACTTCAGGTGAAACTGTCAAAATCTTCAAAATGAGCAAAAGCACAATGAAATTAATAATGGAATCATATTCAAGTTGCTAAAATACACTAATGACAGCAAAAAGTTTGAGTCTACAACATTTAGTTAAGGTGTGAGAGCCAAAATGAACTTTGTATTGCTGTAAACGCGTTTTCAGCACCTGAATGTACACTTCAGGTGAAACTGTCAAAATCTTCAAAATGAGCAAAAGCACAATTAAATTAATGTTGGAATCATCTTCAAGTTGCTAAAATACACTAATGACAGCAAAAAGTTTGAGTCTACAACATTTAGTTAAGGTGTGAGAGCCTAAATTAACTTTTTATTGCTTTAAACGCGTTTTCAGCCCTTGATTGTACATTTCAGGTGAAAGTGTCAAAATCTTCAAAATGAGCAAAAGCACAATGAAATTAATGCTGGAATCATCTTCAAGTTGCTAAAATACACTAATGACAGCAAAAAGTTTGAGTGTACAACATTTAGTTAAGGTGTGAGAGCCAAAATGAACTTTGTATTGCTTTAAATGCACTTTCAGCCCGAATGTACACTTCAGATGAAACTGTCAAAATCTTCAAAATGAGCAAAAGCACAATGAAATTAATGCTGGAATCATCTTCAAGTTGCTAAAATACACTAATGACAGCAAAAAGTTTGAGTCTACAACATTTAGTTAAGGTGTGAGAGCCTAAATGAACTTTGTATTGCTGTAAACGCGTTTTCAGCACCTGATTGTAAACTTCAGGTGAAACTGTCAAAATCTTCAAAATGAGCAAAAGCACAATGAAATTAATGCTGGAATCATCTTCAAGTTGCTAAAATACACTAATGACAGCAAAAAGTTTGAGTCTACAACATTTAGTTAAGGTGTGAGAGTCAAAATGAACTTTGTATTGCTTTAAATGCATTTTCAGCCCGATAGTACACTTCAGGTGAAACTGTCAAAATCTTCAAAATGAGCAAAAGCACAATTAAATTAATGATGGAATCATCTTCAAGTTGCTAAAATACACTAATGACAGCAAAAAGTTTGAGTCTACAACATTTAGTTAAGGTGTGAGAGCCAAAATGAACTTTGTATTGCTGTAAACGCGTTTTCAGCACCTGATTGTACACTTCAGGTGAAACTGTCAAAATCTTCAAAATGAGCAAAAGCACAATGAAATTAATAATGGAATCATATTCAAGTTGCTAAAATACACTAATGACAGCAAAAAGTTTGAGTCTACAACATTTAGTTAAGGTGTGAGAGCCAAAATGAACTTTGTATTGCTGTAAACGCGTTTTCAGCACCTGAATGTACACTTCAGGTGAAACTGTCAAAATCTTCAAAATGAGCAAAAGCACAATTAAATTAATGTTGGAATCATCTTCAAGTTGCTAAAATACACTAATGACAGCAAAGAGTTTGAGTCTACAACATTTAGTTAAGTTGTGAGAGCCTAAATTAACTTTTTATTGCTTTAAACGCGTTTTCAGCCCTTGATTGTACATTTCAGGTGAAAGTGTCAAAATCTTCAAAATGAGCAAAAGCACAATGAAATTAATGCTGGAATCATCTTCAAGTTGCTAAAATACACTAATGACAGCAAAAAGTTTGAGTCTACAACATTTAGTTGAGGTGTGAGAGCCTAAATGAACTTTTTATTGCTTTAAACGCGTTTTCAGCCCTTGATTGTACAATTCAGGTGAAACTGTCAAAATCTTCAACATGAGCAAAAGCACAATGAAATTAATGCTGGAATCATATTCAAGTTGCTAAAATACACTAATGACAGCAACAATTTTGAGTCTACAACATTTAGGTAAGGTGTGAGAGCCTAAATGAACTTTGTATTGCTGTAAACGCGTTTTCAGCACCTGATTGTACACTTCAGGTGAAACTGTCAAAATCTTCAAAATGAGCAAAAGCACAATGAAATTAATGCTGGAATCATCTTCAAGTTGCTAAAATACACTAATGACAGCAACAAGTTTGAGTCTACAACATTTAGTTAAGGTGTGAGAGCCAAAATGAACTTTGTATTGCTTTAAATGCATTTTCAGCCCGATAGTACACTTCAGGTGAAACTGTCAAAATC
This sequence comes from Leptonotus elevatus, assembly GCF_054856555.1. NCBI lineage: Eukaryota > Metazoa > Chordata > Actinopteri > Syngnathiformes > Syngnathidae > Leptonotus > Leptonotus elevatus. The sequence continues at coordinate 693,733 of NC_141244.1, read as the reverse complement.
TTCAAAATGAGCAAAAGCACAAATAAATTAATGATGGAATCATCTTCAAGTTGCTAAAATACACTAATGACAGCAAAAAGTTTGAGTCTACAACATTTAGTTAAGGTGTGAGAGCCAAAATGAACTTTGTATTGCTGTAAACGCGTTTTCAGCACCTGATTGTACACTTCAGGTGAAACTGTCAAAATCTTCAAAATGAGCAAAAGCACAATGAAATTAATGCTGGAATCATCTTCAAGTTGCTAAAATACACTAATGACAGCAAAAAGTTTGAGTCTACAACATTTAGTTAAGTTGTGAGAGCCTAAATTAACTTTTTATTGCTTTAAACGCGTTTTCAGCCCTTGTTTGTTCACTTCAGGTGAAACTGTCAAAATCTTCAAAATGAGCAAAAGCACAATGAAATTAATGCTGGAATCATCTTCAAGTTGCTAAAATACACTAATGACAGCAACAAGTTTGAGTCTACAACATTTAGTTAAGGTGTGAGAGCCAAAATGAACGTTGTATTGCTTTAAATGCATTTTCAGCCCGAATGTACACTTCAGGTGAAACTGTCAAATTCTTCAAAATGAGCAAAAGCACAATGAAATTAATTCTGGAAACATCTTCAAGTTGCTAAAATACACTAATGACAGCAACAAGTTTGAGTCTACAACATTTAGTTAAGGTGTGAAAGCCAAAATGAACTTTGTATTGCTGTAAACGCGTTTTCAGCACCTGATTGTACACTTCAGGTGAAACTGTCAAAATATTCAAAATGAGCAAAAGCACAATGAAATTAATGCTGGAATCATCTTCAAGTTGCTAAAATACACTAATGACAGCAAAAAGTTTGAGTCTACAACATTTAGTTAAGGTGTGAGAGCCAAAATGAACTTTGTATTGCTGTAAACGCGTTTTCAGCACCTGAATGTACACTTCAGGTGAAACTGTCAAAATCTTCAAAATGAGCAAAAGCACAATTAAATTAATGTTGGAATCATCTTCAAGTTGCTAAAATACACTAATGACAGCAAAAAGTTTGAGTCTACAACATTTAGTTAAGGTGTGAGAGCCTAAATGAACTTTGTATTGCTGTAAACGCATTTTCAGCACCTGATTGTACACGTCAGGTGAAACTTTCAAAATCTTCAAAATTAGCAAAAGCACAATGAAATTAATGCTGGAATCATCTTCAAGTTGCTAAAATACACCAATGACAGCAAAAAGTTTGAGTCTACAACATTTAGTTAAGGTGTGAGAGCCAAAATGAACTTTGTATTGCTTTAAATGCATTTTCAGCCCGATAGTACACTTCAGGTGAAACTGTCAAAATCTTCAAAATGAGCAAAAGCACAATTAAATTAATGATGGAATCATCTTCAAGTTGCTAAAATACACTAATGACAGCAAAAAGTTTGAGTCTACAACATTTAGTTGAGGTGTGAGAGCCTAAATGAACTTTTTATTGCTTTAAACGCGTTTTCAGCCCTTGATTGTACAATTCAGGTGAAACTGTCAAAATCTTCAACATGAGCAAAAGCACAATGAAATTAATGCTGGAATCATCTTCAAGTTGCTAAAATACACTAATGACAGCAACAAGTTTGAGTCTACAACATTTAGTTAAGGTGTGAGATTCAAAATTAACTTTGTATTGCTTTAAATGCATTTTCAGCCCGATTGGACACTTCAGGTGAAACTGTCAAAATCTTCAAAATGAGCAAAAGCACAATGAAATTAATGCTGGAATCATCTTCAAGTTGCTAAATTACACTAATGACAGTAAAAAGTTTAAGTCTACAACATTTAGTTAAGGTGTGAGAGCCTAAATGAACTTTGTATTGCTTTAAACGCATTTTCAGCCCGATTGTACACTTCAGGTGAAACTGTCAAAATCTTCAAAATGAGCAAAAGCACAATGAAATTAATGCTGGAATCATCTTCAAGTTGCTAAAATACACCAATGACAGCAAAAAGTTTGAGTCTACAACATTTAGTTAAGGTGTGAGAGCCTAAATGAACTTTTTATTGCTTTAAACGCGTTTTCAGCCCTTGATTGTACAATTCAGGTGAAACTGTCAAAATCTTCAACATGAGCAAAAGCACAATGAAATTAATGCTGGAATCATCTTCAAGTTGCTAAAATACACTAATGACAGCAACAAGTTTGAGTCTACAACATTTAGTTAAGGTGTGAGATTCAAAATTAACTTTGTATTGCTTTAAATGCATTTTCAGCCCGATTGGACACTTCAGGTGAAACTGTCAAAATCTTCAAAATGAGCAAAAGCACAATGAAATTAATGCTGGAATCATCTTCAAGTTGCTAAAATACACTAATGACAGTAAAAAGTTTAAGTCTACAACATTTAGTTAAGGTGTGAGAGCCTAAATGAACTTTGTATTGCTTTAAACGCGTTTTCAGCCCCTGATTGTACACTTCAGGTGAAACTGTCAAAATCTTCAAAATGAGCAAAAGCACAATGAAATTAATGCTGGAATCATCTTCAAGTTGCTAAAATACACTAATGACAGCAACAAGTTTGAGTCTACAACATTTAGTTAAGGTGTGAGAGCCTAAATGAACTTTGTATTGCTTTAAATGCATTTTCAGCCCGATTGTACACTTCAGGTGAAACTGTCAAAATCTTCAAAATGAGCAAAAGCACAATGAAATTAATGCTGGAATCATCTTCAATTTGCTAAAATACACTAATGACAGCAAAAAGTTTGAGTCTACAACATTTAGTTAAGGTGTGAGAGCCAAAATGAACTTTGTATTGCTTGAAATGCACTTTCAGCCCGAATGTACACTTCAGATGAAACTGTCAAAATCTTCAAAATGAGCAAAAGCACAATGAAATTAATGCTGGAATCATCTTCAAGTTGCTAAAATACACTAATGACAGCAAAAAGTTTGAGTCTACAACATTTAGTTAAGGTGTGAGAGCCTAAATGAACTTTGTATTGCTGTAAACGCGTTTTCAGCACCTGATTGTAAACTTCAGGTGAAACTGTCAAAATCTTCAAAATGAGCAAAAGCACAATGAAATTAATGCTGGAATCATCTTCAAGTTGCTAAAATACACTAATGACAGCAAAAAGTTTGAGTCTACAACATTTAGTTAAGGTGTGAGAGCCAAAATGAACTTTGTATTGCTGTAAACGCGTTTTCAGCACCTGAATGTACACTTCAGGTGAAACTGTCAAAATCTTCAAAATGAGCAAAAGCACAATTAAATTAATGTTGGAATCTTCTTCAAGTTGCTAAAATACACTAATGACAGCAAAAAGTTTGAGTCTACAACATTTAGTTAAGGTGTGAGAGCCTAAATTAACTTTTTATTGCTTTAAACGCGTTTTCAGCCCTTGATTGTACATTTCAGGTGAAAGTGTCAAAATCTTCAAAATGAGCAAAAGCACAATGAAATTAATGCTGGAATCATCTTCAAGTTGCTAAAATACACTAATGACAGCAAAAAGTTTGAGTCTACAACATTTAGTTAAGTTGTGAGAGCCTAAATTAACTTTGTATTGCTTTAAATGCACTTTCAGCCCGAATGTACACTTCAGATGAAACTGTCAAAATCTTCAAAATGAGCAAAAGCACAATGAAATTAATGCTGGAATCATCTTCAAGTTGCTAAAATACACTAATGACAGCAAAAAGTTTGAGTCTACAACATTTAGTTAAGGTGTGAGAGCCTAAATGAACTTTGTATTGCTGTAAACGCGTTTTCAGCACCTGATTGTAAACTTCAGGTGAAACTGTCAAAATCTTCAAAATGAGCAAAAGCACAATGAAATTAATGCTGGAATCATCTTCAAGTTGCTAAAATACACTAATGACAGCAAAAAGTTTGAGTCTACAACATTTAGTTAAGTTGTGAGAGTCAAAATGAACTTTGTATTGCTTTAAATGCATTTTCAGCCCGATAGTACACTTCAGGTGAAACTGTCAAAATCTTCAAAATGAGCAAAAGCACAATTAAATTAATGATGGAATCATCTTCAAGTTGCTAAAATACACTAATGACAGCAAAAAGTTTGAGTCTACAACATTTAGTTAAGGTGTGAGAGCCAAAATGAACTTTGTATTGCTGTAAACGCGTTTTCAGCACCTGATTGTACACTTCAGGTGAAACTGTCAAAATCTTCAAAATGAGCAAAAGCACAATGAAATTAATAATGGAATCATATTCAAGTTGCTAAAATACACTAATGACAGCAAAAAGTTTGAGTCTACAACATTTAGTTAAGGTGTGAGAGCCAAAATGAACTTTGTATTGCTGTAAACGCGTTTTCAGCACCTGAATGTACACTTCAGGTGAAACTGTCAAAATCTTCAAAATGAGCAAAAGCACAATTAAATTAATGTTGGAATCATCTTCAAGTTGCTAAAATACACTAATGACAGCAAAGAGTTTGAGTCTACAACATTTAGTTAAGTTGTGAGAGCCTAAATTAACTTTTTATTGCTTTAAACGCGTTTTCAGCCCTTGATTGTACATTTCAGGTGAAAGTGTCAAAATCTTCAAAATGAGCAAAAGCACAATGAAATTAATGCTGGAATCATCTTCAAGTTGCTAAAATACACTAATGACAGCAAAAAGTTTGAGTCTACAACATTTAGTTGAGGTGTGAGAGCCTAAATTAACTTTTTATTGCTTTAAACGCGTTTTCAGCCCTTGATTGTACAATTCAGGTGAAACTGTCAAAATCTTCAACATGAGCAAAAGCACAATGAAATTAATGCTGGAATCATATTCAAGTTGCTAAAATACACTAATGACAGCAACAATTTTGAGTCTACAACATTTAGGTAAGGTGTGAGAGCCTAAATGAACTTTGTATTGCTGTAAACGCGTTTTCAGCCCGATAGTACACTTCAGGTGAAACTGTCAAAATCTTCAAAATGAGCAAAAGCACAAATAAATTAATGATGGAATCATCTTCAAGTTGCTAAAATACACTAATGACAGCAAAAAGTTTGAGTCTACAACATTTAGTTAAGGTGTGAGAGCCAAAATGAACTTTGTATTGCTGTAAACGCGTTTTCAGCACCTGATTGTACACTTCAGGTGAAACTGTCAAAATCTTCAAAATGAGCAAAAGCACAATGAAATTAATGCTGGAATCATCTTCAAGTTGCTAAAATACACTAATGACAGCAAAAAGTTTGAGTCTACAACATTTAGTTAAGTTGTGAGAGCCTAAATTAACTTTTTATTGCTTTAAACGCGTTTTCAGCCCTTGTTTGTTCACTTCAGGTGAAACTGTCAAAATCTTCAAAATGAGCAAAAGCACAATGAAATTAATGCTGGAATCATCTTCAAGTTGCTAAAATACACTAATGACAGCAACAAGTTTGAGTCTACAACATTTAGTTAAGGTGTGAGAGCCAAAATGAACGTTGTATTGCTTTAAATGCATTTTCAGCCCGAATGTACACTTCAGGTGAAACTGTCAAATTCTTCAAAATGAGCAAAAGCACAATGAAATTAATTCTGGAAACATCTTCAAGTTGCTAAAATACACTAATGACAGCAACAAGTTTGAGTCTACAACATTTAGTTAAGGTGTGAAAGCCAAAATGAACTTTGTATTGCTGTAAACGCGTTTTCAGCACCTGATTGTACACTTCAGGTGAAACTGTCAAAATATTCAAAATGAGCAAAAGCACAATGAAATTAATGCTGGAATCATCTTCAAGTTGCTAAAATACACTAATGACAGCAAAAAGTTTGAGTCTACAACATTTAGTTAAGGTGTGAGAGCCAAAATGAACTTTGTATTGCTGTAAACGCGTTTTCAGCACCTGAATGTACACTTCAGGTGAAACTGTCAAAATCTTCAAAATGAGCAAAAGCACAATTAAATTAATGTTGGAATCATCTTCAAGTTGCTAAAATACACTAATGACAGCAAAAAGTTTGAGTCTACAACATTTAGTTAAGGTGTGAGAGCCTAAATGAACTTTGTATTGCTGTAAACGCATTTTCAGCACCTGATTGTACACGTCAGGTGAAACTTTCAAAATCTTCAAAATTAGCAAAAGCACAATGAAATTAATGCTGGAATCATCTTCAAGTTGCTAAAATACACCAATGACAGCAAAAAGTTTGAGTCTACAACATTTAGTTAAGGTGTGAGAGCCAAAATGAACTTTGTATTGCTTTAAATGCATTTTCAGCCCGATAGTACACTTCAGGTGAAACTGTCAAAATCTTCAAAATGAGCAAAAGCACAATTAAATTAATGATGGAATCATCTTCAAGTTGCTAAAATACACTAATGACAGCAAAAAGTTTGAGTCTACAACATTTAGTTGAGGTGTGAGAGCCTAAATGAACTTTTTATTGCTTTAAACGCGTTTTCAGCCCTTGATTGTACAATTCAGGTGAAACTGTCAAAATCTTCAACATGAGCAAAAGCACAATGAAATTAATGCTGGAATCATCTTCAAGTTGCTAAAATACACTAATGACAGCAACAAGTTTGAGTCTACAACATTTAGTTAAGGTGTGAGATTCAAAATTAACTTTGTATTGCTTTAAATGCATTTTCAGCCCGATTGGACACTTCAGGTGAAACTGTCAAAATCTTCAAAATGAGCAAAAGCACAATGAAATTAATGCTGGAATCATCTTCAAGTTGCTAAATTACACTAATGACAGTAAAAAGTTTAAGTCTACAACATTTAGTTAAGGTGTGAGAGCCTAAATGAACTTTGTATTGCTTTAAACGCATTTTCAGCCCGATTGTACACTTCAGGTGAAACTGTCAAAATCTTCAAAATGAGCAAAAGCACAGTGAAATTAATGCTGGAATCATCTTCAAGTTGCTAAAATACACCAATGACAGCAAAAAGTTTGAGTCTACAACATTTAGTTAAGGTGTGAGAGCCTAAATGAACTTTTTATTGCTTTAAACGCGTTTTCAGCCCTTGATTGTACAATTCAGGTGAAACTGTCAAAATCTTCAACATGAGCAAAAGCACAATGAAATTAATGCTGGAATCATCTTCAAGTTGCTAAAATACACTAATGACAGCAACAAGTTTGAGTCTACAACATTTAGTTAAGGTGTGAGATTCAAAATTAACTTTGTATTGCTTTAAATGCATTTTCAGCCCGATTGGACACTTCAGGTGAAACTGTCAAAATCTTCAAAATGAGCAAAAGCACAATGAAATTAATGCTGGAATCATCTTCAAGTTGCTAAAATACACTAATGACAGTAAAAAGTTTAAGTCTACAACATTTAGTTAAGGTGTGAGAGCCTAAATGAACTTTGTATTGCTTTAAACGCGTTTTCAGCCCCTGATTGTACACTTCAGGTGAAACTGTCAAAATCTTCAAAATGAGCAAAAGCACAATGAAATTAATGCTGGAATCATCTTCAAGTTGCTAAAATACACTAATGACAGCAACAAGTTTGAGTCTACAACATTTAGTTAAGGTGTGAGAGCCTAAATGAACTTTGTATTGCTTTAAATGCATTTTCAGCCCGATTGTACACTTCAGGTGAAACTGTCAAAATCTTCAAAATGAGCAAAAGCACAATGAAATTAATGCTGGAATCATCTTCAATTTGCTAAAATACACTAATGACAGCAAAAAGTTTGAGTCTACAACATTTAGTTAAGGTGTGAGAGCCAAAATGAACTTTGTATTGCTTGAAATGCACTTTCAGCCCGAATGTACACTTCAGATGAAACTGTCAAAATCTTCAAAATGAGCAAAAGCACAATGAAATTAATGCTGGAATCATCTTCAAGTTGCTAAAATACACTAATGACAGCAAAAAGTTTGAGTCTACAACATTTAGTTAAGGTGTGAGAGCCTAAATGAACTTTGTATTGCTGTAAACGCGTTTTCAGCACCTGATTCTAAACTTCAGGTGAAACTGTCAAAATCTTCAAAATGAGCAAAAGCACAATGAAATTAATGCTGGAATCATCTTCAAGTTGCTAAAATACACTAATGACAGCAAAAAGTTTGAGTCTACAACATTTAGTTAAGGTGTGAGAGCCAAAATGAACTTTGTATTGCTGTAAACGCGTTTTCAGCACCTGAATGTACACTTCAGGTGAAACTGTCAAAATCTTCAAAATGAGCAAAAGCACAATTAAATTAATGTTGGAATCTTCTTCAAGTTGCTAAAATACACTAATGACAGCAAAAAGTTTGAGTCTACAACATTTAGTTAAGGTGTGAGAGCCTAAATTAACTTTTTATTGCTTTAAACGCGTTTTCAGCCCTTGATTGTACATTTCAGGTGAAAGTGTCAAAATCTTCAAAATGAGCAAAAGCACAATGAAATTAATGCTGGAATCATCTTCAAGTTGCTAAAATACACTAATGACAGCAAAAAGTTTGAGTCTACAACATTTAGTTAAGTTGTGAGAGCCTAAATTAACTTTGTATTGCTTTAAATGCACTTTCAGCCCGAATGTACACTTCAGATGAAACTGTCAAAATCTTCAAAATGAGCAAAAGCACAATGAAATTAATGCTGGAATCATCTTCAAGTTGCTAAAATACACTAATGACAGCAAAAAGTTTGAGTCTACAACATTTAGTTAAGGTGTGAGAGCCTAAATGAACTTTGTATTGCTGTAAACGCGTTTTCAGCACCTGATTGTAAACTTCAGGTGAAACTGTCAAAATCTTCAAAATGAGCAAAAGCACAATGAAATTAATGCTGGAATCATCTTCAAGTTGCTAAAATACACTAATGACAGCAAAAAGTTTGAGTCTACAACATTTAGTTAAGGTGTGAGAGTCAAAATGAACTTTGTATTGCTTTAAATGCATTTTCAGCCCGATAGTACACTTCAGGTGAAACTGTCAAAATCTTCAAAATGAGCAAAAGCACAATTAAATTAATGATGGAATCATCTTCAAGTTGCTAAAATACACTAATGACAGCAAAAAGTTTGAGTCTACAACATTTAGTTAAGGTGTGAGAGCCAAAATGAACTTTGTATTGCTGTAAACGCGTTTTCAGCACCTGATTGTACACTTCAGGTGAAACTGTCAAAATCTTCAAAATGAGCAAAAGCACAATGAAATTAATAATGGAATCATATTCAAGTTGCTAAAATACACTAATGACAGCAAAAAGTTTGAGTCTACAACATTTAGTTAAGGTGTGAGAGCCAAAATGAACTTTGTATTGCTGTAAACGCGTTTTCAGCACCTGAATGTACACTTCAGGTGAAACTGTCAAAATCTTCAAAATGAGCAAAAGCACAATTAAATTAATGTTGGAATCATCTTCAAGTTGCTAAAATACACTAATGACAGCAAAAAGTTTGAGTCTACAACATTTAGTTAAGGTGTGAGAGCCTAAATTAACTTTTTATTGCTTTAAACGCGTTTTCAGCCCTTGATTGTACATTTCAGGTGAAAGTGTCAAAATCTTCAAAATGAGCAAAAGCACAATGAAATTAATGCTGGAATCATCTTCAAGTTGCTAAAATACACTAATGACAGCAAAAAGTTTGAGTGTACAACATTTAGTTAAGGTGTGAGAGCCAAAATGAACTTTGTATTGCTTTAAATGCACTTTCAGCCCGAATGTACACTTCAGATGAAACTGTCAAAATCTTCAAAATGAGCAAAAGCACAATGAAATTAATGCTGGAATCATCTTCAAGTTGCTAAAATACACTAATGACAGCAAAAAGTTTGAGTCTACAACATTTAGTTAAGGTGTGAGAGCCTAAATGAACTTTGTATTGCTGTAAACGCGTTTTCAGCACCTGATTGTAAACTTCAGGTGAAACTGTCAAAATCTTCAAAATGAGCAAAAGCACAATGAAATTAATGCTGGAATCATCTTCAAGTTGCTAAAATACACTAATGACAGCAAAAAGTTTGAGTCTACAACATTTAGTTAAGGTGTGAGAGTCAAAATGAACTTTGTATTGCTTTAAATGCATTTTCAGCCCGATAGTACACTTCAGGTGAAACTGTCAAAATCTTCAAAATGAGCAAAAGCACAATTAAATTAATGATGGAATCATCTTCAAGTTGCTAAAATACACTAATGACAGCAAAAAGTTTGAGTCTACAACATTTAGTTAAGGTGTGAGAGCCAAAATGAACTTTGTATTGCTGTAAACGCGTTTTCAGCACCTGATTGTACACTTCAGGTGAAACTGTCAAAATCTTCAAAATGAGCAAAAGCACAATGAAATTAATAATGGAATCATATTCAAGTTGCTAAAATACACTAATGACAGCAAAAAGTTTGAGTCTACAACATTTAGTTAAGGTGTGAGAGCCAAAATGAACTTTGTATTGCTGTAAACGCGTTTTCAGCACCTGAATGTACACTTCAGGTGAAACTGTCAAAATCTTCAAAATGAGCAAAAGCACAATTAAATTAATGTTGGAATCATCTTCAAGTTGCTAAAATACACTAATGACAGCAAAGAGTTTGAGTCTACAACATTTAGTTAAGTTGTGAGAGCCTAAATTAACTTTTTATTGCTTTAAACGCGTTTTCAGCCCTTGATTGTACATTTCAGGTGAAAGTGTCAAAATCTTCAAAATGAGCAAAAGCACAATGAAATTAATGCTGGAATCATCTTCAAGTTGCTAAAATACACTAATGACAGCAAAAAGTTTGAGTCTACAACATTTAGTTGAGGTGTGAGAGCCTAAATGAACTTTTTATTGCTTTAAACGCGTTTTCAGCCCTTGATTGTACAATTCAGGTGAAACTGTCAAAATCTTCAACATGAGCAAAAGCACAATGAAATTAATGCTGGAATCATATTCAAGTTGCTAAAATACACTAATGACAGCAACAATTTTGAGTCTACAACATTTAGGTAAGGTGTGAGAGCCTAAATGAACTTTGTATTGCTGTAAACGCGTTTTCAGCACCTGATTGTACACTTCAGGTGAAACTGTCAAAATCTTCAAAATTAGCAAAAGCACAATGAAATTAATGCTGGAATCATCTTCAAGTTGCTAAAATACACTAATGACAGCAACAAGTTTGAGTCTACAACATTTAGTTAAGGTGTGAGAGCCAAAATGAACTTTGTATTGCTTTAAATGCATTTTCAGCCCGATAGTACACTTCAGGTGAAACTGTCAAAATCTTCAAAATGAGCAAAAGCACAAATAAATTAATGATGGAATCATCTTCAAGTTGCTAAAATACACTAATGACAGCAAAAAGTTTGAGTCTACAACATTTAGTTAAGGTGTGAGAGCCAAAATGAACTTTGTATTGCTGTAAACGCGTTTTCAGCACCTGATTGTACACTTCAGGTGAAACTGTCAAAATCTTCAAAATGAGCAAAAGCACAATGAAATTAATGCTGGAATCATCTTCAAGTTGCTAAAATACACTAATGACAGCAAAAAGTTTGAGTCTACAACATTTAGTTAAGTTGTGAGAGCCTAAATTAACTTTTTATTGCTTTAAACGCGTTTTCAGCCCTTGTTTGTTCACTTCAGGTGAAACTGTCAAAATCTTCAAAATGAGCAAAAGCACAATGAAATTAATGCTGGAATCATCTTCAAGTTGCTAAAATACACTAATGACAGCAACAAGTTTGAGTCTACAACATTTAGTTAAGGTGTGAGAGCCAAAATGAACGTTGTATTGCTTTAAATGCATTTTCAGCCCGAATGTACACTTCAGGTGAAACTGTCAAATTCTTCAAAATGAGCAAAAGCACAATGAAATTAATTCTGGAAACATCTTCAAGTTGCTAAAATACACTAATGACAGCAACAAGTTTGAGTCTACAACATTTAGTTAAGGTGTGAAAGCCAAAATGAACTTTGTATTGCTGTAAACGCGTTTTCAGCACCTGATTGTACACTTCAGGTGAAACTGTCAAAATATTCAAAATGAGCAAAAGCACAATGAAATTAATGCTGGAATCATCTTCAAGTTGCTAAAATACACTAATGACAGCAAAAAGTTTGAGTCTACAACATTTAGTTAAGGTGTGAGAGCCAAAATGAACTTTGTATTGCTGTAAACGCGTTTTCAGCACCTGAATGTACACTTCAGGTGAAACTGTCAAAATCTTCAAAATGAGCAAAAGCACAATTAAATTAATGTTGGAATCATCTTCAAGTTGCTAAAATACACTAATGACAGCAAAAAGTTTGAGTCTACAACATTTAGTTAAGGTGTGAGAGCCTAAATGAACTTTGTATTGCTGTAAACGCATTTTCAGCACCTGATTGTACACGTCAGGTGAAACTTTCAAAATCTTCAAAATTAGCAAAAGCAGAATGAAATTAATGCTGGAATCATCTTCAAGTTGCTAAAATACACCAATGACAGCAAAAAGTTTGAGTCTACAACATTTAGTTAAGGTGTGAGAGCCAAAATGAACTTTGTATTGCTTTAAATGCATTTTCAGCCCGATAGTACACTTCAGGTGAAACTGTCAAAATCTTCAAAATGAGCAAAAGCACAATTAAATTAATGATGGAATCATCTTCAAGTTGCTAAAATACACTAATGACAGCAAAAAGTTTGAGTCTACAACATTTAGTTGAGGTGTGAGAGCCTAAATGAACTTTTTATTGCTTTAAACGCGTTTTCAGCCCTTGATTGTACAATTCAGGTGAAACTGTCAAAATCTTCAACATGAGCAAAAGCACAATGAAATTAATGCTGGAATCATCTTCAAGTTGCTAAAATACACTAATGACAGCAACAAGTTTGAGTCTACAACATTTAGTTAAGGTGTGAGATTCAAAATTAACTTTGTATTGCTTTAAATGCATTTTCAGCCCGATTGGACACTTCAGGTGAAACTGTCAAAATCTTCAAAATGAGCAAAAGCACAATGAAATTAATGCTGGAATCATCTTCAAGTTGCTAAAATACACTAATGACAGTAAAAAGTTTAAGTCTACAACATTTAGTTAAGGTGTGAGAGCCTAAATGAACTTTGTATTGCTTTAAACGCATTTTCAGCCCGATTGTACACTTCAGGTGAAACTGTCAAAATCTTCAAAATGAGCAAAAGCACAGTGAAATTAATGCTGGAATCATCTTCAAGTTGCTAAAATACACCAATGACAGCAAAAAGTTTGAGTCTACAACATTTAGTTAAGGTGTGAGAGCCAAAATGAACTTTGTATTGCTTTAAATGCATTTTCAGCCCGATACTACACTTCAGGTGAAACTGTCAAAATCTTCAAAATGAGCAAAAGCACAATTAAATTAATGATGGAATCATCTTCAAGTTGCTAAAATACACTAATGACAGCAAAAAGTTTGAGTCTACAACATTTAGTTAAGGTGTGAGAGCCAAAATGAACTTTGTATTGCTGTAAACGCGTTTTCAGCACCTGATTGTACACTTCAGGTGAAACTGTCAAAATCTTCAAAATGAGCAAAAGCACAATGAAATTAATGCTGGAATCATCTTCAAGTTGCTAAAATACACTAATGACAGCAAAAAGTTTGAGTCTACAATATTTAGTTAAGGTGTGAGAGCCAAAATGAACTTTGTATTGCTTTAAAATTCATTTTCAGCCCGATTGTACACTTCAGGTGAAACTGTCAAAATCTTCAAAATGAGCAAAAGCACAATGAAATTAATGTTGGAATCATCTTCAAGTTGCTAAAATACACTAATGACAGCAAAAAGTTTGAGTCTACAACATTTAGTTGAGGTGTGAGAGCCTAAATGAACTTTTTATTGCTTTAAACGCGTTTTCAGCCCTTGATTGTACAATTCAGGTGAAACTGTCAAAATCTTCAACATGAGCAAAAGCACAATGAAATTAATGCTGGAATCATCTTCAAGTTGCTAAAATACACTAAAGACAGCAACAAGTTTGAGTCTACAACATTTAGTTAAGGTGTGAGATTCAAAATGAACTTTGTATTGCTGTAAACGCGTTTTCAGCCCCTGATTGTACACTTCAGGTGAAACTGTCAAAATCTTCAAAATGAGCAAAAGCACAATGAAATTAATGCTGGAATCATCTTCAAGTTGCTAAAATACACTAATGACAGCAACAAGTTTGAGTCTACAACATTTAGTTAAGGTGTGAGAGCCTAAATGAACTTTGTATTGCTTTAAATGCATTTTCAGCCCGATTGTACACTTCAGGTGAAACTGTCAAAATCTTCAAAATGAGCAAAAGCACAATGAAATTAATGCTGGAATCATCTTCAATTTGCTAAAATACACTAATGACAGCAAAAAGTTTGAGTCTACAACATTTAGTTAAGGTGTGAGATTCAAAATTAACTTTGTATTGCTTTAAATGCATTTTCAGCCCGATTGGACACTTCAGGTGAAACTGTCAAAATCTTCAAAATGAGCAAAAGCACAATGAAATTAATGCTGGAATCATCTTCAAGTTGCTAAAATACACTAATGACAGCAACAAGTTTGAGTCTACAACATTTAGTTAAGGTGTGAGAGCCTAAATGAACTTTGTATTGCTTTAAATGCATTTTCAGCCCGATTGTACACTTCAGGTGAAACTGTCAAAATCTTCAAAATGAGCAAAAGCACAATGAAATTAATGCTGGAATCATCTTCAAGTTGCTAAAATACACCAATGACAGCAAAAAGTTTGAGTCTACAACATTTAGTTAAGGTGTGAGAGCCAAAATGAACTTTGTATTGCTTTAAATGCATTTTCAGCCCGATAGTACACTTCAGGTGAAACTGTCAAAATCTTCAAAATGAGCAAAAGCACAATTAAATTAATGATGGAATCATCTTCAAGTTGCTAAAATACACTAATGACAGCAAAAAGTTTGAGTCTACAACATTTAGTTAAGGTGTGAGAGCCAAAATGAACTTTGTATTGCTGTAAACGCGTTTTCAGCACCTGATTGTACACTTCAGGTGAAACTGTCAAAATCTTCAAAATGAGCAAAAGCACAATGAAATTAATGCTGGAATCATCTTCAAGTTGCTAAAATACACTAATGACAGCAAAAAGTTTGAGTCTACAATATTTAGTTAAGGTGTGAGAGCCAAAATGAACTTTGTATTGCTTTAAACGCGTTTTCAGCCCGATTGTACACTTCAGGTGAAACTGTCAAAATCTTCAAAATGAGCAAAAGCACAATGAAATTAATGTTGGAATCATCTTCAAGTTGCTAAAATACACTAATGACAGCAAAAAGTTTGAGTCTACAACATTTAGTTGAGGTGTGAGAGCCTAAATGAACTTTTTATTGCTTTAAACGCGTTTTCAGCCCTTGATTGTACAATTCAGGTGAAACTGTCAAAATCTTCAACATGAGCAAAAGCACAATGAAATTAATGCTGGAATCATCTTCAAGTTGCTAAAATACACTAATGACAGCAACAAGTTTGAGTCTACAACATTTAGTTAAGGTGTGAGATTCAAAATTAACTTTGTATTGCTTTAAATGCATTTTCAGCCCGATTGGACACTTCAGGTGAAACTGTCAAAATCTTCAAAATGAGCAAAAGCACAATGAAATTAATGCTGGAATCATCTTCAAGTTGCTAAAATACACTAATGACAGTAAAAAGTTTGAGTCTACAACATTTAGTTAAGGTGTGAGAGTCAAAATGAACTTTGTATTGCTTTAAATGCATTTTCAGCCCGATAGTACACTTCAGGTGAAACTGTCAAAATCTTCAAAATGAGCAAAAGCACAATTAAATTAATGATGGAATCATCTTCAAGTTGCTAAAATACACTAATGACAGCAAAAAGTTTGAGTCTACAACATTTAGTTAAGGTGTGAGAGCCAAAATGAACTTTGTATTGCTGTAAACGCGTTTTCAGCACCTGATTGTACACTTCAGGTGAAACTGTCAAAATCTTCAAAATGAGCAAAAGCACAATGAAATTAATAATGGAATCATATTCAAGTTGCTAAAATACACTAATGACAGCAAAAAGTTTGAGTCTACAACATTTAGTTAAGGTGTGAGAGCCAAAATGAACTTTGTATTGCTGTAAACGCGTTTTCAGCACCTGAATGTACACTTCAGGTGAAACTGTCAAAATCTTCAAAATGAGCAAAAGCACAATTAAATTAATGTTGGAATCATCTTCAAGTTGCTAAAATACACTAATGACAGCAAAGAGTTTGAGTCTACAACATTTAGTTAAGTTGTGAGAGCCTAAATTAACTTTTTATTGCTTTAAACGCGTTTTCAGCCCTTGATTGTACATTTCAGGTGAAAGTGTCAAAATCTTCAAAATGAGCAAAAGCACAATGAAATTAATGCTGGAATCATCTTCAAGTTGCTAAAATACACTAATGACAGCAAAAAGTTTGAGTCTACAACATTTAGTTGAGGTGTGAGAGCCTAAATGAACTTTTTATTGCTTTAAACGCGTTTTCAGCCCTTGATTGTACAATTCAGGTGAAACTGTCAAAATCTTCAACATGAGCAAAAGCACAATGAAATTAATGCTGGAATCATATTCAAGTTGCTAAAATACACTAATGACAGCAACAATTTTGAGTCTACAACATTTAGGTAAGGTGTGAGAGCCTAAATGAACTTTGTATTGCTGTAAACGCGTTTTCAGCACCTGATTGTACACTTCAGGTGAAACTGTCAAAATCTTAAAAATGAGCAAAAGCACAATGAAATTAATGCTGGAATCATCTTCAAGTTGCTAAAATACACTAATGACAGCAACAAGTTTGAGTCTACAACATTTAGTTAAGGTGTGAGAGCCAAAATGAACTTTGTATTGCTTTAAATGCATTTTCAGCCCGATAGTACACTTCAGGTGAAACTGTCAAAATCTTCAAAATGAGCAAAAGCACAAATAAATTAATGATGGAATCATCTTCAAGTTGCTAAAATACACTAATGACAGCAAAAAGTTTGAGTCTACAACATTTAGTTAAGGTGTGAGAGCCAAAATGAACTTTGTATTGCTGTAAACGCGTTTTCAGCACCTGATTGTACACTTCAGGTGAAACTGTCAAAATCTTCAAAATGAGCAAAAGCACAATGAAATTAATGCTGGAATCATCTTCAAGTTGCTAAAATACACTAATGACAGCAAAAAGTTTGAGTCTACAACATTTAGTTAAGTTGTGAGAGCCTAAATTAACTTTTTATTGCTTTAAACGCGTTTTCAGCCCTTGTTTGTTCACTTCAGGTGAAACTGTCAAAATCTTCAAAATGAGCAAAAGCACAATGAAATTAATGCTGGAATCATCTTCAAGTTGCTAAAATACACTAATGACAGCAACAAGTTTGAGTCTACAACATTTAGTTAAGGTGTGAGAGCCAAAATGAACGTTGTATTGCTTTAAATGCATTTTCAGCCCGATAGTACACTTCAGGTGAAACTGTCAAAATCTTCAAAATGAGCAAAAGCACAATTAAATTAATGATGGAATCATCTTCAAGTTGCTAAAATACACTAATGACAGCAAAAAGTTTGAGTCTACAACATTTAGTTAAGGTGTGAGAGCCAAAATGAACTTTGTATTGCTGTAAACGCGTTTTCAGCACCTGATTGTACACTTCAGGTGAAACTGTCAAAATCTTCAAAATGAGCAAAAGCACAATGAAATTAATGCTGGAATCATCTTCAAGTTGCTAAAATACACTAATGACAGCAAAAAGTTTGAGTCTACAATATTTAGTTAAGGTGTGAGAGCCAAAATGAACTTTGTATTGCTTTAAAATTCATTTTCAGCCCGATTGTACACTTCAGGTGAAACTGTCAAAATCTTCAAAATGAGCAAAAGCACAATGAAATTAATGTTGGAATCATCTTCAAGTTGCTAAAATACACTAATGACAGCAAAAAGTTTGAGTCTACAACATTTAGTTGAGGTGTGAGAGCCTAAATGAACTTTTTATTGCTTTAAACGCGTTTTCAGCCCTTGATTGTACAATTCAGTTGAAACTGTCAAAATCTTCAACATGAGCAAAAGCACAATGAAATTAATGCTGGAATCATCTTCAAGTTGCTAAAATACACTAATGACAGCAACAAGTTTGAGTCTACAACATTTAGTTAAGGTGTGAGATTCAAAATTAACTTTGTATTGCTTTAAATGCATTTTCAGCCCGATTGGACACTTCAGGTGAAACTGTCAAAATCTTCAAAATGAGCAAAAGCACAATGAAATTAATGCTGGAATCATCTTCAAGTTGCTAAAATACACTAATGACAGTAAAAAGTTTAAGTCTACAACATTTAGTTAAGGTGTGAGAGCCTAAATGAACTTTGTATTGCTTTAAACGCATTTTCAGCCCGATTGTACACTTCAGGTGAAACTGTCAAAATCTTCAAAATGAGCAAAAGCACAATGAAATTAATGCTGGAATCATCTTCAAGTTGCTAAAATACACCAATGACAGCAAAAAGTTTGAGTCTACAACATTTAGTTAAGGTGTGAGAGCCAAAATGAACTTTGTATTGCTTTAAATGCATTTTCAGCCCGATAGTACACTTCAGGTGAAACTGTCAAAATCTTCAAAATGAGCAAAAGCACAATTAAATTAATGATGGAATCATCTTCAAGTTGCTAAAATACACTAATGACAGCAAAAAGTTTGAGTCTACAACATTTATTTAAGGTGTGAGAGCCAAAATGAACTTTGTATTGCTGTAAACGCGTTTTCAGCACCTGATTGTACACTTCAGGTGAAACTGTCAAAATCTTCAAAATGACCAAAAGCACAATGAAATTAATGCTGGAATCATCTTCAAGTTGCTAAAATACACTAATGACAGCAAAAAGTTTGAGTCTACAATATTTAGTTAAGGTGTGAGAGCCAAAATGAACTTTGTATTGCTTTAAAATTCATTTTCAGCCCGATTGTACACTTCAGGTGAAACTGTCAAAATCTTCAAAATGAGCAAAAGCACAATGAAATTAATGTTGGAATCATCTTCAAGTTGCTAAAATACACTAATGACAGCAAAAAGTTTGAGTCTACAACATTTAGTTGAGGTGTGAGAGCCTAAATGAACTTTTTATTGCTTTAAACGCGTTTTCAGCCCTTGATTGTACAATTCAGGTGAAACTGTCAAAATCTTCAACATGAGCAAAAGCACAATGAAATTAATGCTGGAATCATCTTCAAGTTTCTAAAATACACTAAAGACAGCAACAAGTTTGAGTCTACAACATTTAGTTAAGGTGTGAGATTCAAAATTAACTTTGTATTGCTTTAAATGCATTTTCAGCCCGATTGGACACTTCAGGTGAAACTGTCAAAATCTTCAAAATGAGCAAAAGCACAATGAAATTAATGCTGGAATCATCTTCAAGTTGCTAAAATACACTAATGACAGTAAAAAGTTTAAGTCTACAACATTTAGTTAAGGTGTGAGAGCCTAAATGAACTTTGTATTGCTTTAAACGCGTTTTCAGCCCCTGATTGTACACTTCAGGTGAAACTGTCAAAATCTTCAAAATGAGCAAAAGCACAATGAAATTAATGCTGGAATCATCTTCAAGTTGCTAAAATACACTAATGACAGCAACAAGTTTGAGTCTACAACATTTAGTTAAGGTGTGAGAGCCTAAATGAACTTTGTATTGCTTTAAATGCATTTTCAGCCCGATTGTACACTTCAGGTGAAACTGTCAAAATCTTCAAAATGAGCAAAAGCACAATGAAATTAATGCTGGAATCATCTTCAATTTGCTAAAATACACTAATGACAGCAAAAAGTTTGAGTCTACAACATTTAGTTAAGGTGTGAGATTCAAAATTAACTTTGTATTGCTTTAAATGCATTTTCAGCCCGATTGGACACTTCAGGTGAAACTGTCAAAATCTTCAAAATGAGCAAAAGCACAATGAAATTAATGCTGGAATCATCTTCAAGTTGCTAAAATACACTAATGACAGCAACAAGTTTGAGTCTACAACATTTAGTTAAGGTGTGAGAGCCTAAATGAACTTTGTATTGCTTTAAATGCATTTTCAGCCCGATTGTACACTTCAGGTGAAACTGTCAAAATCTTCAAAATGAGCAAAAGCACAATGAAATTAATGCTGGAATCATCTTCAAGTTGCTAAAATACACCAATGACAGCAAAAAGTTTGAGTCTACAACATTTAGTTAAGGTGTGAGAGCCAAAATGAACTTTGTATTGCTTTAAATGCATTTTCAGCCCGATAGTACACTTCAGGTGAAACTGTCAAAATCTTCAAAATGAGCAAAAGCACAATTAAATTAATGATGGAATCATCTTCAAGTTGCTAAAATACACTAATGACAGCAAAAAGTTTGAGTCTACAACATTTAGTTAAGGTGTGAGAGCCAAAATGAACTTTGTATTGCTGTAAACGCGTTTTCAGCACCTGATTGTACACTTCAGGTGAAACTGTCAAAATCTTCAAAATGAGCAAAAGCACAATGAAATTAATGCTGGAATCATCTTCAAGTTGCTAAAATACACTAATGACAGCAAAAAGTTTGAGTCTACAATATTTAGTTAAGGTGTGAGAGCCAAAATGAACTTTGTATTGCTTTAAACGCGTTTTCAGCCCGATTGTACACTTCAGGTGAAACTGTCAAAATCTTCAAAATGAGCAAAAGCACAATGAAATTAATGTTGGAATCATCTTCAAGTTGCTAAAATACACTAATGACAGCAAAAAGTTTGAGTCTACAACATTTAGTTGAGGTGTGAGAGCCTAAATGAACTTTTTATTGCTTTAAACGCGTTTTCAGCCCTTGATTGTACAATTCAGGTGAAACTGTCAAAATCTTCAACATGAGCAAAAGCACAATGAAATTAATGCTGGAATCATCTTCAAGTTGCTAAAATACACTAATGACAGCAACAAGTTTGAGTCTACAACATTTAGTTAAGGTGTGAGATTCAAAATTAACTTTGTATTGCTTTAAATGCATTTTCAGCCCGATTGGACACTTCAGGTGAAACTGTCAAAATCTTCAAAATGAGCAAAAGCACAATGAAATTAATGCTGGAATCATCTTCAAGTTGCTAAAATACACTAATGACAGTAAAAAGTTTAAGTCTACAACATTTAGTTAAGGTGTGAGAGCCTAAATGAACTTTGTATTGCTTTAAACGCGTTTTCAGCCCCTGATTGTACACTTCAGGTGAAACTGTCAAAATCTTCAAAATGAGCAAAAGCACAATTAAATTAATGCTGGAATCATCTTCAAGTTGCTAAAATACACTAATGACAGCAACAAGTTTGAGTCTACAACATTTAGTTAAGGTGTGAGAGCCTAAATGAACTTTGTATTGCTTTAAATGCATTTTCAGCCCGATTGTACACTTCAGGCGAAACTGTCAAAATCTTCAAAATGAGCAAAAGCACAATGAAATTAATGCTGGAATCATCTTCAATTTGCTAAAATACACTAATGACAGCAAAAAGTTTGAGTCTACAACATTTAGTTAAGGTGTGAGAGCCTAAATGAACTTTGTATTGCTTTAAACGCGTTTTCAGCCCCTGATTGTACACTTCAGGTGAAACTGTCAAAATCTTCAAAATGAGCAAAAGCACAATTAAATTAATGCTGGAATCATCTTCAAGTTGCTAAAATACACTAATGACAGCAAAAAGTTTGAGTCTACAACATTTAGTTAAGGTGTGAGAGCCAAAATGAACTTTGTATTGCTTTAAATGCATTATCAGGCCGATTGTACACTTCAGGTGAAACTGTCAAAATCTTCAAAATGAACAAAAGCACAATGAAATTAATGCTGGAATCATCTTCAAGTTGCTAAAATACACTAATGACAGTAAAAAGTTTGAGTGTACAACATTTAGTTAAGGTGTGAGAGCCAAAATGAACTTTGTATTGCTTTAAATGCACTTTCAGCCCGAATGTACACTTCAGATGAAACTGTCAAAATCTTCAAAATGAGAAAAAGCACAATGAAATTAATGCTGGAATCATCTTCAAGTTGCTAAAATACACCAATGACAGCAAAAAATTTGAGTCTACAACATTTAGTTAAGGTGTGAGAGCCTAAATGAACTTTGTATTGCTGTAAACGCGTTTTCAGCACCTGATTGTACACTTCAGGTGAAACTGTCAAAATCTTCAAAATGAGCAAAAGCACAATGAAATTAATGCTGGAATCATCTTCAAGTTGCTAAAATACACTAATGACAGCAACAAGTTTGAGTCTACAACATTTAGTTAAGGTGTGAGAGCCAAAATGAACTTTGTATTGCTTTAAATGCATTTTCAGCCCGATAGTACACTTCAGGTGAAACTGTCAAAATCTTCAAAATGAGCAAAAGCACAAATAAATTAATGATGGAATCATCTTCAAGTTGCTAAAATACACTAATGACAGCAAAAAGTTTGAGTCTACAACATTTAGTTAAGGTGTGAGAGCCAAAATGAACTTTGTATTGCTGTAAACGCGTTTTCAGCACCTGATTGTACACTTCAGGTGAAACTGTCAAAATCTTCAAAATGAGCAAAAGCACAATGAAATTAATGCTGGAATCATCTTCAAGTTGCTAAAATACACTAATGACAGCAAAAAGTTTGAGTCTACAACATTTAGTTAAGTTGTGAGAGCCTAAATTAACTTTTTATTGCTTTAAACGCGTTTTCAGCCCTTGTTTGTTCACTTCAGGTGAAACTGTCAAAATCTTCAAAATGAGCAAAAGCACAATGAAATTAATGCTGGAATCATCTTCAAGTTGCTAAAATACACTAATGACAGCAACAAGTTTGAGTCTACAACATTTAGTTAAGGTGTGAGAGCCAAAATGAACGTTGTATTGCTTTAAATGCATTTTCAGCCCGAATGTACACTTCAGGTGAAACTGTCAAATTCTTCAAAATGAGCAAAAGCACAATGAAATTAATTCTGGAAACATCTTCAAGTTGCTAAAATACACTAATGACAGCAACAAGTTTGAGTCTACAACATTTAGTTAAGGTGTGAAAGCCAAAATGAACTTTGTATTGCTGTAAACGCGTTTTCAGCACCTGATTGTACACTTCAGGTGAAACTGTCAAAATATTCAAAATGAGCAAAAGCACAATGAAATTAATGCTGGAATCATCTTCAAGTTGCTAAAATACACTAATGACAGCAAAAAGTTTGAGTCTACAACATTTAGTTAAGGTGTGAGAGCCAAAATGAACTTTGTATTGCTGTAAACGCGTTTTCAGCACCTGAATGTACACTTCAGGTGAAACTGTCAAAATCTTCAAAATGAGCAAAAGCACAATTAAATTAATGTTGGAATCATCTTCAAGTTGCTAAAATACACTAATGACAGCAAAAAGTTTGAGTCTACAACATTTAGTTAAGGTGTGAGAGCCAAAATGAACTTTGTATTGCTTTAAATGCATTTTCAGCCCGATAGTACACTTCAGGTGAAACTGTCAAAATCTTCAAAATGAGCAAAAGCACAATTAAATTAATGATGGAATCATCTTCAAGTTGCTAAAATACACTAATGACAGCAAAAAGTTTGAGTCTACAACATTTAGTTAAGGTGTGAGAGCCAAAATGAACTTTGTATTGCTGTAAACGCGTTTTCAGCACCTGATTGTACACTTCAGGTGAAACTGTCAAAATCTTCAAAATGAGCAAAAGCACAATGAAATTAATGCTGGAATCATCTTCAAGTTGCTAAAATACACTAATGACAGCAAAAAGTTTGAGTCTACAATATTTAGTTAAGGTGTGAGAGCCAAAATGAACTTTGTATTGCTTTAAAATTCATTTTCAGCCCGATTGTACACTTCAGGTGAAACTGTCAAAATCTTCAAAATGAGCAAAAGCACAATGAAATTAATGTTGGAATCATCTTCAAGTTGCTAAAATACACTAATGACAGCAAAAAGTTTGAGTCTACAACATTTAGTTGAGGTGTGAGAGCCTAAATGAACTTTTTATTGCTTTAAACGCGTTTTCAGCCCTTGATTGTACAATTCAGTTGAAACTGTCAAAATCTTCAACATGAGCAAAAGCACAATGAAATTAATGCTGGAATCATCTTCAAGTTGCTAAAATACACTAATGACAGCAACAAGTTTGAGTCTACAACATTTAGTTAAGGTGTGAGATTCAAAATTAACTTTGTATTGCTTTAAATGCATTTTCAGCCCGATTGGACACTTCAGGTGAAACTGTCAAAATCTTCAAAATGAGCAAAAGCACAATGAAATTAATGCTGGAATCATCTTCAAGTTGCTAAAATACACTAATGACAGTAAAAAGTTTAAGTCTACAACATTTAGTTAAGGTGTGAGAGCCTAAATGAACTTTGTATTGCTTTAAACGCATTTTCAGCCCGATTGTACACTTCAGGTGAAACTGTCAAAATCTTCAAAATGAGCAAAAGCACAATGAAATTAATGCTGGAATCATCTTCAAGTTGCTAAAATACACCAATGACAGCAAAAAGTTTGAGTCTACAACATTTAGTTAAGGTGTGAGAGCCAAAATGAACTTTGTATTGCTTTAAATGCATTTTCAGCCCGATAGTACACTTCAGGTGAAACTGTCAAAATCTTCAAAATGAGCAAAAGCACAATTAAATTAATGATGGAATCATCTTCAAGTTGCTAAAATACACTAATGACAGCAAAAAGTTTGAGTCTACAACATTTAGTTAAGGTGTGAGAGCCAAAATGAACTTTGTATTGCTGTAAACGCGTTTTCAGCACCTGATTGTACACTTCAGGTGAAACTGTCAAAATCTTCAAAATGACCAAAAGCACAATGAAATTAATGCTGGAATCATCTTCAAGTTGCTAAAATACACTAATGACAGCAAAAAGTTTGAGTCTACAATATTTAGTTAAGGTGTGAGAGCCAAAATGAACTTTGTATTGCTTTAAAATTCATTTTCAGCCCGATTGTACACTTCAGGTGAAACTGTCAAAATCTTCAAAATGAGCAAAAGCACAATGAAATTAATGTTGGAATCATCTTCAAGTTGCTAAAATACACTAATGACAGCAAAAAGTTTGAGTCTACAACATTTAGTTGAGGTGTGAGAGCCTAAATGAACTTTTTATTGCTTTAAACGCGTTTTCAGCCCTTGATTGTACAATTCAGGTGAAACTGTCAAAATCTTCAACATGAGCAAAAGCACAATGAAATTAATGCTGGAATCATCTTCAAGTTTCTAAAATACACTAAAGACAGCAACAAGTTTGAGTCTACAACATTTAGTTAAGGTGTGAGATTCAAAATTAACTTTGTATTGCTTTAAATGCATTTTCAGCCCGATTGGACACTTCAGGTGAAACTGTCAAAATCTTCAAAATGAGCAAAAGCACAATGAAATTAATGCTGGAATCATCTTCAAGTTGCTAAAATACACTAATGACAGTAAAAAGTTTAAGTCTACAACATTTAGTTAAGGTGTGAGAGCCTAAATGAACTTTGTATTGCTTTAAACGCGTTTTCAGCCCCTGATTGTACACTTCAGGTGAAACTGTCAAAATCTTCAAAATGAGCAAAAGCACAATGAAATTAATGCTGGAATCATCTTCAAGTTGCTAAAATACACTAATGACAGCAACAAGTTTGAGTCTACAACATTTAGTTAAGGTGTGAGAGCCTAAATGAACTTTGTATTGCTTTAAATGCATTTTCAGCCCGATTGTACACTTCAGGTGAAACTGTCAAAATCTTCAAAATGAGCAAAAGCACAATGAAATTAATGCTGGAATCATCTTCAATTTGCTAAAATACACTAATGACAGCAAAAAGTTTGAGTCTACAACATTTAGTTAAGGTGTGAGATTCAAAATTAACTTTGTATTGCTTTAAATGCATTTTCAGCCCGATTGGACACTTCAGGTGAAACTGTCAAAATCTTCAAAATGAGCAAAAGCACAATGAAATTAATGCTGGAATCATCTTCAAGTTGCTAAAATACACCAATGACAGCAAAAAGTTTGAGTCTACAACATTTAGTTAAGGTGTGAGAGCCAAAATGAACTTTGTATTGCTTTAAATGCATTTTCAGCCCGATAGTACACTTCAGGTGAAACTGTCAAAATCTTCAAAATGAGCAAAAGCACAATTAAATTAATGATGGAATCATCTTCAAGTTGCTAAAATACACTAATGACAGCAAAAAGTTTGAGTCTACAACATTTAGTTAAGGTGTGAGAGCCAAAATGAACTTTGTATTGCTGTAAACGCGTTTTCAGCACCTGATTGTACACTTCAGGTGAAACTGTCAAAATCTTCAAAATGAGCAAAAGCACAATGAAATTAATGCTGGAATCATCTTCAAGTTGCTAAAATACACTAATGACAGCAAAAAGTTTGAGTCTACAATATTTAGTTAAGGTGTGAGAGCCAAAATGAACTTTGTATTGCTTTAAACGCGTTTTCAGCCCGATTGTACACTTCAGGTGAAACTGTCAAAATCTTCAAAATGAGCAAAAGCACAATGAAATTAATGTTGGAATCATCTTCAAGTTGCTAAAATACACTAATGACAGCAAAAAGTTTGAGTCTACAACATTTAGTTGAGGTGTGAGAGCCTAAATGAACTTTTTATTGCTTTAAACGCGTTTTCAGCCCTTGATTGTACAATTCAGGTGAAACTGTCAAAATCTTCAACATGAGCAAAAGCACAATGAAATTAATGCTGGAATCATCTTCAAGTTGCTAAAATACACTAATGACAGCAACAAGTTTGAGTCTACAACATTTAGTTAAGGTGTGAGATTCAAAATTAACTTTGTATTGCTTTAAATGCATTTTCAGCCCGATTGGACACTTCAGGTGAAACTGTCAAAATCTTCAAAATGAGCAAAAGCACAATGAAATTAATGCTGGAATCATCTTCAAGTTGCTAAAATACACTAATGACAGTAAAAAGTTTAAGTCTACAACATTTAGTTAAGGTGTGAGAGCCTAAATGAACTTTGTATTGCTTTAAACGCGTTTTCAGCCCCTGATTGTACACTTCAGGTGAAACTGTCAAAATCTTCAAAATGAGCAAAAGCACAATGAAATTAATGCTGGAATCATCTTCAAGTTGCTAAAATACACTAATGACAGCAACAAGTTTGAGTCTACAACATTTAGTTAAGGTGTGAGAGCCTAAATGAACTTTGTATTGCTTTAAATGCATTTTCAGCCCGATTGTACACTTCAGGTGAAACTGTCAAAATCTTCAAAATGAGCAAAAGCACAATGAAATTAATGCTGGAATCATCTTCAATTTGCTAAAATACACTAATGACAGCAAAAAGTTTGAGTCTACAACATTTAGTTAAGGTGTGAGAGCCTAAATGAACTTTGTATTGCTTTAAACGCGTTTTCAGCCCCTGATTGTACACTTCAGGTGAAACTGTCAAAATCTTCAAAATGAGCAAAAGCACAATTAAATTAATGCTGGAATCATCTTCAAGTTGCTAAAATACACTAATGACAGCAAAAAGTTTGAGTCTACAACATTTAGTTAAGGTGTGAGAGCCAAAATGAACTTTGTATTGCTTTAAATGCATTATCAGGCCGATTGTACACTTCAGGTGAAACTGTCAAAATCTTCAAAATGAACAAAAGCACAATGAAATTAATGCTGGAATCATCTTCAAGTTGCTAAAATACACTAATGACAGTAAAAAGTTTGAGTGTACAACATTTAGTTAAGGTGTGAGAGCCAAAATGAACTTTGTATTGCTTTAAATGCACTTTCAGCCCGAATGTACACTTCAGATGAAACTGTCAAAATCTTCAAAATGAGAAAAAGCACAATGAAATTAATGCTGGAATCATCTTCAAGTTGCTAAAATACACCAATGACAGCAAAAAATTTGAGTCTACAACATTTAGTTAAGGTGTGAGAGCCTAAATGAACTTTGTATTGCTGTAAACGCGTTTTCAGCACCTGATTGTACACTTCAGGTGAAACTGTCAAAATCTTCAAAATGAGCAAAAGCACAATGAAATTAATGCTGGAATCATCTTCAAGTTGCTAAAATACACTAATGACAGCAAAAAGTTTGAGTCTACAACATTTAGTTAAGGTGTGAGAGCCAAAATGAACTTTGTATTGCTGTAAACGCGTTTTCAGCACCTGATTGTACACTTCAGGTGAAACTGTCAAAATGTTCAAAATGAGCAAAAGCACAATGAAATTAATGCTGGAATCATCTTCAAGTTGCTAAAATGCACTAATGACAGCAAACATTTTGTGTCTACAACATTTAGTTGAGGTGTGAGAGCCAAAATGAACTTTTTATTGCTGTAAACGCGTTTTCAGCACATGAATGTACACTTCAGGTGAAACTGTCAAAATCTTCAAAATGAGCAAAAGCACAATGAAATTAATGCTGGAATCATCTTCAAGTTGCTAAAATACACTAATGACAGCAAAAAGTTTGAGTCTACAACATTTAGTTAAGGTGTGAGAGCCAAAATGAACTTTGTATTGCTTGAAATGCACTTTCAGCCCGAATGTACACTTCAGATGAAACTGTCAAAATCTTCAAAATGAGCAAAAGCACAATGAAATTAATGCTGGAATCATCTTCAAGTTGCTAAAATACACTAATGACAGCAAAAAGTTTGAGTCTACAACATTTAGTTAAGGTGTGAGAGCCTAAATGAACTTTGTATTGCTGTAAACGCGTTTTCAGCACCTGATTGTAAACTTCAGGTGAAACTGTCAAAATCTTCAAAATGAGCAAAAGCACAATGAAATTAATGCTGGAATCATCTTCAAGTTGCTAAAATACACTAATGACAGCAAAAAGTTTGAGTCTACAACATTTAGTTAAGGTGTGAGAGTCAAAATGAACTTTGTATTGATTTAAATGCATTTTCAGCCCGATAGTACACTTCAGGTGAAACTGTCAAAATCTTCAAAATGAGCAAAAGCACAATTAAATTAATGATGGAATCATCTTCAAGTTGCTAAAATACACTAATGACAGCAAAAAGTTTGAGTCTACAACATTTAGTTAAGGTGTGAGAGCCAAAATGAACTTTGTATTGCTGTAAACGCGTTTTCAGCACCTGATTGTACACTTCAGGTGAAACTGTCAAAATCTTCAAAATGAGCAAAAGCACAATGAAATTAATAATGGAATCATATTCAAGTTGCTAAAATACACTAATGACAGCAAAAAGTTTGAGTCTACAACATTTAGTTAAGGTGTGAGAGCCAAAATGAACTTTGTATTGCTGTAAACGCGTTTTCAGCACCTGAATGTACACTTCAGGTGAAACTGTCAAAATCTTCAAAATGAGCAAAAGCACAATTAAATTAATGTTGGAATCATCTTCAAGTTGCTAAAATACACTAATGACAGCAAAGAGTTTGAGTCTACAACATTTAGTTAAGGTGTGAGAGCCTAAATTAACTTGTTATTGCTTTAAACGCGTTTTCAGCCCTTGATTGTACATTTCAGGTGAAAGTGTCAAAATCTTCAAAATGAGCAAAAGCACAATGAAATTAATGCTGGAATCATCTTCAAGTTGCTAAAATACACTAATGACAGCAAAAAGTTTGAGTGTACAACATTTAGTTAAGGTGTGAGAGCCAAAATGAACTTTGTATTGCTTTAAATGCACTTTCAGCCCGAATGTACACTTCAGATGAAACTGTCAAAATCTTCAAAATGAGCAAAAGCACAATGAAATTAATGCTGGAATCATCTTCAAGTTGCTAAAATACACTAATGACAGCAAAAAGTTTGAGTCTACAACATTTAGTTAAGGTGTGAGAGCCTAAATGAACTTTGTATTGCTGTAAACGCGTTTTCAGCACCTGATTGTAAACTTCAGGTGAAACTGTCAAAATCTTCAAAATGAGCAAAAGCACAATGAAATTAATGCTGGAATCATCTTCAAGTTGCTAAAATACACTAATGACAGCAAAAAGTTTGAGTCTACAACATTTAGTTAAGGTGTGAGAGTCAAAATGAACTTTGTATTGCTTTAAATGCATTTTCAGCCCGATAGTACACTTCAGGTGAAACTGTCAAAATCTTCAAAATGAGCAAAAGCACAATTAAATTAATGATGGAAGCATCTTCAAGTTGCTAAAATACACTAATGACAGCAAAAAGTTTGAGTCTACAACATTTAGTTAAGGTGTGAGAGCCAAAATGAACTTTGTATTGCTGTAAACGCGTTTTCAGCACCTGATTGTACACTTCAGGTGAAACTGTCAAAATCTTCAAAATGAGCAAAAGCACAATGAAATTAATAATGGAATCATATTCAAGTTGCTAAAATACACTAATGACAGCAAAAAGTTTGAGTCTACAACATTTAGTTAAGGTGTGAGAGCCAAAATGAACTTTGTATTGCTGTAAACGCGTTTTCAGCACCTGAATGTACACTTCAGGTGAAACTGTCAAAATCTTCAAAATGAGCAAAAGCACAATTAAATTAATGTTGGAATCATCTTCAAGTTGCTAAAATACACTAATGACAGCAAAGAGTTTGAGTCTACAACATTTAGTTAAGTTGTGAGAGCCTAAATGAACTTTTTATTGCTTTAAACGCGTTTTCAGCCCTTGATTGTACAATTCAGGTGAAACTGTCAAAATCTTCAACATGAGCAAAAGCACAATGAAATTAATGCTGGAATCATATTCAAGTTGCTAAAATACACTAATGACAGCAACAATTTTGAGTCTACAACATTTAGTTAAGGTGTGAGAGCCTAAATGAACTTTGTATTGCTGTAAACGCGTTTTCAGCACCTGATTGTACACTTCAGGTGAAACTGTCAAAATCTTAAAAATGAGCAAAAGCACAATGAAATTAATGCTGGAATCATCTTCAAGTTGCTAAAATACACTAATGACAGCAAAAAGTTTGAGTCTACAACATTTAGTTAAGGTGTGAGAGCCAAAATTAACTTTGTATTGCTTTAAAATTCATTTTCAGCCCGATTGTACACTTCAGGTGAAACTGTCAAAATCTTCAAAATGAGCAAAAGCACAATGAAATTAATGTTGGAATCATCTTCAAGTTGCTAAAATACACTAATGACAGCAAAACGTTTGAGTCTACAATATTTAGTTAAGGTGTGAGAGCCAAAATGAACTTTGTATTGCTTTAAAATTCATTTTCAGCCCGATTGTACACTTCAGGTGAAACTGTCAAAATCTTCAAAATGAGCAAAAGCACAATGAAATTAATGATGGAATCATCTTCAAGTTTCTAAAATACACTAATGACAGCAAAAAGTTTGAGTCTACAACATTTAGTTAAGGTGTGAGAGCCAAAATGAACTTTGTATTGCTTTAAATGCATTTTCAGCCCGATTGGACACTTCAGGTGAAACTGTCAAAATCTTCAAAATGAGCAAAAGCAAAATTAAATTAATGCTGGAATCATCTTCAAGTTGCTAAAATACACTAATGACAGTAAAAAGTTTAAGTCTACAACATTTAGTTAAGGTGTGAGAGCCAAAATGAACGTTGTATTGCTTTAAATGCATTTTCAGCCCGAATGTACACTTCAGGTGAAACTGTCAAATTCTTCAAAATGAGCAAAAGCACAATGAAATTAATGCTGGAAACATCTTCAAGTTGCTAAAATACACTAATGACAGCAACAAGTTTGAGTCTACAACATTTAGTTAAGGTGTGAGAGCCAAAATGAACTTTGTATTGCTGTAAACGCGTTTTCAGCACCTGATTGTACACTTCAGGTGAAACTGTCAAAATATTCAAAATGAGCAAAAGCACAATGAAATTAATGCTGGAATCATCTTCAAGTTGCTAAAATACACTAATGACAGAAAAAAGTTTGAGTTTACAACATTTAGTTAAGGTGTGAGAGCCAAAATTAACTTTGTATTGCTGTAAACGCGTTTTCAGCACCTGAATGTACACTTCAGGTGAAACTGTCAAAATCTTCAAAATGAGCAAAAGCACAATTAAATTAATGTTGGAATCATCTTCAAGTTGCTAAAATACACTAAAGACAGCAAAGAGTTTGAGTCTACAACATTTAGTTAAGGTGTGAGAGCCTAAATTAACTTTTTATTGCTTTAAACGTGTTTTCAGCCCTTGATTGTACACTTCAGGTGAAAGTGTCAAAATCTTCAAAATGAGCAAAAGCACAATGAAATTAATGCTGGAATCATCTTCAAGTTGCTAAAATACACTAATGACAGCAAAAAGTTTGAGTGTACAACATTTAGTTAAGGTGTGAGAGCCAAAATGAACTTTGTATTGCTTGAAATGCACTTTCAGCCCGAATGTACACTTCAGATGAAACTGTCAAAATCTTCAAAATGAGCAAAAGCACAATGAAATTAATGCTGGAATCATCTTCAAGTTGCTAAAATACACTAATGACAGCAAAAAGTTTGAGTCTACAACATTTAGTTAAGGTGTGAGAGCCTAAATGAACTTTGTATTGCTGTAAACGCGTTTTCAGCACCTGATTGTAAACTTCAGGTGAAACTGTCAAAATCTTCAAAATGAGCAAAAGCACAATGAAATTAATGCTGGAATCATCTTCAAGTTGCTAAAATACACTAATGACAGCAAAAAGTTTGAGTCTACAACATTTAGTTAAGGTGTGAGAGTCAAAATGAACTTTGTATTGCTTTAAATGCATTTTCAGCCCGATAGTACACTTCAGGTGAAACTGTCAAAATCTTCAAAATGAGCAAAAGCACAATTAAATTAATGATGGAATCATCTTCAAGTTGCTAAAATACACTAATGACAGCAAAAAGTTTGAGTCTACAACATTTAGTTAAGGTGTGAGAGCCAAAATGAACTTTGTATTGCTGTAAACGCGTTTTCAGCACCTGATTGTACACTTCAGGTGAAACTGTCAAAATCTTCAAAATGAGCAAAAGCACAATGAAATTAATAATGGAATCATATTCAAGTTGCTAAAATACACTAATGACAGCAAAAAGTTTGAGTCTACAACATTTAGTTAAGGTGTGAGAGCCAAAATGAACTTTGTATTGCTGTAAACGCGTTTTATGCACCAGAATGTACACTTCAGGTGAAACTGTCAAAATCTTCAAAATGAGCAAAAGCACAATTAAATTAATGTTGGAATCATCTTCAAGTTGCTAAAATACACTAATGACAGCAAAAAGTTTGAGTCTACAACATTTAGTTAAGGTGTGAGAGCCTAAATTAACTTTTTATTGCTTTAAACGCGTTTTCAGCCCTTGATTGTACATTTCAGGTGAAAGTGTCAAAATCTTCAAAATGAGCAAAAGCACAATGAAATTAATGCTGGAATCATCTTCAAGTTGCTAAAATACACTAATGACAGCAAAAAGTTTGAGTGTACAACATTTAGTTAAGGTGTGAGAGCCAAAATGAACTTTGTATTGCTTTAAATGCACTTTCAGCCCGAATGTACACTTCAGATGAAACTGTCAAAATCTTCAAAATGAGCAAAAGCACAATGAAATTAATGCTGGAATCATCTTCAAGTTGCTAAAATACACTAATGACAGCAAAAAGTTTGAGTCTACAACATTTAGTTAAGGTGTGAGAGCCTAAATGAACTTTGTATTGCTGTAAACGCGTTTTCAGCACCTGATTGTAAACTTCAGGTGAAACTGTCAAAATCTTCAAAATGAGCAAAAGCACAATGAAATTAATGCTGGAATCATCTTCAAGTTGCTAAAATACACTAATGACAGCAAAAAGTTTGAGTCTACAACATTTAGTTAAGGTGTGAGAGTCAAAATGAACTTTGTATTGCTTTAAATGCATTTTCAGCCCGATAGTACACTTCAGGTGAAACTGTCAAAATCTTCAAAATGAGCAAAAGCACAATTAAATTAATGATGGAATCATCTTCAAGTTGCTAAAATACACTAATGACAGCAAAAAGTTTGAGTCTGCAACATTTAGTTAAGGTGTGAGAGCCAAAATGAACTTTGTATTGCTGTAAACGCGTTTTCAGCACCTGATTGTACACTTCAGGTGAAACTGTCAAAATCTTCAAAATGAGCAAAAGCACAATGAAATTAATAATGGAATCATATTCAAGTTGCTAAAATACACTAATGACAGCAAAAAGTTTGAGTCTACAACATTTAGTTAAGGTGTGAGAGCCAAAATGAACTTTGTATTGCTGTAAACGCGTTTTCAGCACCTGAATGTACACTTCAGGTGAAACTGTCAAAATCTTCAAAATGAGCAAAAGCACAATTAAATTAATGTTGGAATCATCTTCAAGTTGCTAAAATACACTAATGACAGCAAAGAGTTTGAGTCTACAACATTTAGTTAAGTTGTGAGAGCCTAAATTAACTTTTTATTGCTTTAAACGCGTTTTCAGCCCTTGATTGTACATTTCAGGTGAAAGTGTCAAAATCTTCAAAATGAGCAAAAGCACAATGAAATTAATGCTGGAATCATCTTCAAGTTGCTAAAATACACTAATGACAGCAAAAAGTTTGAGTCTACAACATTTAGTTGAGGTGTGAGAGCCTAAATGAACTTTGTATTGCTTTAAACGCGTTTTCAGCCCTTGATTGTACAATTCAGGTGAAACTGTCAAAATCTTCAACATGAGCAAAAGCACAATGAAATTAATGCTGGAATCATATTCAAGTTGCTAAAATACACTAATGACAGCAACAATTTTGAGTCTACAACATTTAGTTAAGGTGTGAGAGCCTAAATGAACTTTGTATTGCTGTAAACGCGTTTTCAGCACCTGATTGTACACTTCAGGTGAAACTGTCAAAATCTTAAAAATGAGCAAAAGCACAATGAAATTAATGCTGGAATCATCTTCAAGTTGCTAAAATACACTAATGACAGCAACAAGTTTGAGTCTACAACATTTAGTTAAGGTGTGAGAGCCAAAATTAACTTTGTATTGCTTTAAATGCATTTTCAGCCCGATAGTACACTTCAGGTGAAACTGTCAAAATCTTCAAAATGAGCAAAAGCACAATGAAATTAATGCTGGAATCATCTTCAAGTTGCTAAAATACACTAATGACAGCAAAAAGTTTGAGTCTACAACATTTAGTTAAGTTGTGAGAGCCTAAATTAACTTTTTATTGCTTTAAACGCGTTTTCAGCACCTGAATGTACACTTCAGGTGAAACTGTCAAAATCTTCAAAATGAGCAAAAGCACAATGAAATTAATGCTGGAATCATCTTCAAGTTGCTAAAATACACTAATGACAGCAACAAGTTTGAGTCTACAACATTTAGTTAAGGTGTGAGAGCCTAAATGAACTTTGTATTGCTGTAAACGCATTTTCAGCACCTGATTGTACACTTCAGGTGAAACTTTCAAAATCTTCAAAATTAGCAAAAGCACAATGAAATTAATGCTGGAATCATCTTCAAGTTGCTAAAATACACCAATGACAGCAAAAAGTTTGAGTCTACAACATTTAGTTAAGGTGTGAGAGCCAAAATGAACTTTGTATTGCTTTAAATGCATTTTCAGCCCGATAGTACACTTCAGGTGAAACTGTCAAAATCTTCAAAATGAGCAAAAGCACAATTAAATTAATGATGGAATCATCTTCAAGTTGCTAAAATACACTAATGACAGCAAAAAGTTTGAGTCTACAACATTTAGTTAAGGTGTGAGAGCCAAAATGAACTTTGTATTGCTGTAAACGCGTTTTCAGCACCTGATTGTACACTTCAGGTGAAACTGTCAAAATCTTCAAAATGAGCAAAAGCACAATGAAATTAATGCTGGAATCATCTTCAAGTTGCTAAAATACACTAATGACAGCAAAAAGTTTGAGTCTACAATATTTAGTTAAGGTGTGAGAGCCAAAATGAACTTTGTATTGCTTTAAAATTCATTTTCAGCCCGATTGTACACTTCAGGTGAAACTGTCAAAATCTTCAAAATGAGCAAAAGCACAATGAAATTAATGTTGGAATCATCTTCAAGTTGCTAAAATACACTAATGACAGCAAAAAGTTTGAGTCTACAACATTTAGTTGAGGTGTGAGAGCCTAAATTAACTTTTTATTGCTTTAAACGCGTTTTCAGCCCTTGATTGTACAATTCAGGTGAAACTGTCAAAATCTTCAACATGAGCAAAAGCACAATGAAATTAATGCTGGAATCATCTTCAAGTTGCTAAAATACACTAATGACAGCAACAAGTTTGAGTCTACAACATTTAGGTAAGGTGTGAGATTCAAAATTAACTTTGTATTGCTTTAAATGCATTTTCAGCCCGATTGGACACTTCAGGTGAAACTGTCAAAATCTTCAAAATGAGCAAAAGCACAATGAAATTAATGCTGGAATCATCTTCAAGTTGCTAAAATACACTAATGACAGTAAAAAGTTTAAGTCTACAACATTTAGTTAAGGTGTGAGAGCCTAAATGAACTTTGTATTGCTTTAAACGCGTTTTCAGCCCCTGATTGTACACTTCAGGTGAAACTGTCAAAATCTTCAAAATGAGCAAAAGCACAATGAAATTAATGCTGGAATCATCTTCAAGTTGCTAAAATACACTAATGACAGCAACAAGTTTGAGTCTACAACATTTAGTTAAGGTGTGAGAGCCTAAATGAACTTTGTATTGCTTTAAATGCATTTTCAGCCCGATTGTACACTTCAGGTGAAACTGTCAAAATCTTCAAAATGAGCAAAAGCACAATGAAATTAATGCTGGAATCATCTTCAAGTTGCTAAAATACACCAATGACAGCAAAAAGTTTGAGTCTACAACATTTAGTTAAGGTGTGAGAGCCAAAATGAACTTTGTATTGCTTTAAATGCATTTTCAGCCCGATAGTACACTTCAGGTGAAACTGTCAAAATCTTCAAAATGAGCAAAAGCACAATTAAATTAATGATGGAATCATCTTCAAGTTGCTAAAATACACTAATGACAGCAAAAAGTTTGAGTCTACAACATTTAGTTAAGGTGTGAGAGCCAAAATGAACTTTGTATTGCTGTAAACGCGTTTTCAGCACCTGATTGTACACTTCAGGTGAAACTGTCAAAATCTTCAAAATGAGCAAAAGCACAATGAAATTAATAATGGAATCATATTCAAGTTGCTAAAATACACTAATGACAGCAAAAAGTTTGAGTCTACAACATTTAGTTAAGGTGTGAGAGCCTAAATGAACTTTGTATTGCTTTAAATGCATTTTCAGCCCGATTGTACACTTCAGGTGAAACTGTCAAAATCTTCAAAATGAGCAAAAGCACAATGAAATTAATGCTGGAATCATCTTCAAGTTGCTAAAATACACTAATGACAGCAAAAAGTTTGAGTCTACAACATTTAGTTGAGGTGTGAGAGCCTAAATGAACTTTGTATTGCTTTAAACGCGTTTTCAGCCCTTGATTGTACAATTCAGGTGAAACTGTCAAAATCTTCAACATGAGCAAAAGCACAATGAAATTAATGCTGGAATCATATTCAAGTTGCTAAAATACACTAATGACAGCAACAATTTTGAGTCTACAACATTTAGTTAAGGTGTGAGAGCCTAAATGAACTTTGTATTGCTGTAAACGCGTTTTCAGCACCTGATTGTACACTTCAGGTGAAACTGTCAAAATCTTAAAAATGAGCAAAAGCACAATGAAATTAATGCTGGAATCATCTTCAAGTTGCTAAAATACACTAATGACAGCAACAAGTTTGAGTCTACAACATTTAGTTAAGGTGTGAGAGCCAAAATGAACTTTGTATTGCTTTAAATGCATTTTCAGCCCGATAGTACACTTCAGGTGAAACTGTCAAAATCTTCAAAATGAGCAAAAGCACAAATAAATTAATGATGGAATCATCTTCAAGTTGCTAAAATACACTAATGACAGCAAAAAGTTTGAGTCTACAACATTTAGTTAAGGTGTGAGAGCCAAAATGAACTTTGTATTGCTGTAAACGCGTTTTCAGCACCTGATTGTACACTTCAGGTGAAACTGTCAAAATCTTCAAAATGAGCAAAAGCACAATGAAATTAATGCTGGAATCATCTTCAAGTTGCTAAAATACACTAATGACAGCAAAAAGTTTGAGTCTACAACATTTAGTTAAGTTGTGAGAGCCTAAATTAACTTTTTATTGCTTTAAACGCGTTTTCAGCACCTGAATGTACACTTCAGGTGAAACTGTCAAAATCTTCAAAATGAGCAAAAGCACAATGAAATTAATGCTGGAATCATCTTCAAGTTGCTAAAATACACTAATGACAGCAACAAGTTTGAGTCTACAACATTTAGTTAAGGTGTGAGAGCCTAAATGAACTTTGTATTGCTGTAAACGCATTTTCAGCACCTGATTGTACACTTCAGGTGAAACTTTCAAAATCTTCAAAATTAGCAAAAGCACAATGAAATTAATGCTGGAATCATCTTCAAGTTGCTAAAATACACCAATGACAGCAAAAAGTTTGAGTCTACAACATTTAGTTAAGGTGTGAGAGCCAAAATGAACTTTGTATTGCTTTAAATGCATTTTCAGCCCGATAGTACACTTCAGGTGAAACTGTCAAAATCTTCAAAATGAGCAAAAGCACAATTAAATTAATGATGGAATCATCTTCAAGTTGCTAAAATACACTAATGACAGCAAAAAGTTTGAGTCTACAACATTTAGTTAAGGTGTGAGAGCCAAAATGAACTTTGTATTGCTGTAAACGCGTTTTCAGCACCTGATTGTACACTTCAGGTGAAACTGTCAAAATCTTCAAAATGAGCAAAAGCACAATGAAATTAATGCTGGAATCATCTTCAAGTTGCTAAAATACACTAATGACAGCAAAAAGTTTGAGTCTACAATATTTAGTTAAGGTGTGAGAGCCAAAATGAACTTTGTATTGCTTTAAAATTCATTTTCAGCCCGATTGTACACTTCAGGTGAAACTGTCAAAATCTTCAAAATGAGCAAAAGCACAATGAAATTAATGTTGGAATCATCTTCAAGTTGCTAAAATACACTAATGACAGCAAAAAGTTTGAGTCTACAACATTTAGTTGAGGTGTGAGAGCCTAAATGAACTTTGTATTGCTGTAAACGCGTTTTCAGCACCTGATTGTACACTTCAGGTGAAACTGTCAAAATCTTCAAAATGAGCAAAAGCACAATGAAATTAATGCTGGAATCATCTTCAAGTTGCTAAAATACACTAATGACAGCAAAAAGTTTGAGTCTACAACATTTAGTTAAGGTGTGAGAGCCAAAATGAACTTTGTATTGCTGTAAACGCGTTTTCAGCACCTGATTGTACACTTCAGGTGAAACTGTCAAAATGTTCAAAATGAGCAAAAGCACAATGAAATTAATGCTGGAATCATCTTCAAGTTGCTAAAATGCACTAATGACAGCAAACATTTTGTGTCTACAACATTTAGTTGAGGTGTGAGAGCCAAAATGAACTTTTTATTGCTGTAAACGCGTTTTCAGCACATGAATGTACACTTCAGGTGAAACTGTCAAAATCTTCAAAATGAGCAAAAGCACAATGAAATTAATGCTGGAATCATCTTCAAGTTGCTAAAATACACTAATGACAGCAAAAAGTTTGAGTCTACAACATTTAGTTAAGGTGTGAGAGCCAAAATGAACTTTGTATTGCTTGAAATGCACTTTCAGCCCGAATGTACACTTCAGATGAAACTGTCAAAATCTTCAAAATGAGCAAAAGCACAATGAAATTAATGCTGGAATCATCTTCAAGTTGCTAAAATACACTAATGACAGCAAAAAGTTTGAGTCTACAACATTTAGTTAAGGTGTGAGAGCCTAAATGAACTTTGTATTGCTGTAAACGCGTTTTCAGCACCTGATTGTAAACTTCAGGTGAAACTGTCAAAATCTTCAAAATGAGCAAAAGCACAATGAAATTAATGCTGGAATCATCTTCAAGTTGCTAAAATACACTAATGACAGCAAAAATTTTGAGTCTACAACATTTAGTTAAGGTGTGAGAGTCAAAATGAACTTTGTATTGATTTAAATGCATTTTCAGCCCGATAGTACACTTCAGGTGAAACTGTCAAAATCTTCAAAATGAGCAAAAGCACAATTAAATTAATGATGGAATCATCTTCAAGTTGCTAAAATACACTAATGACAGCAAAAAGTTTGAGTCTACAACATTTAGTTAAGGTGTGAGAGCCAAAATGAACTTTGTATTGCTGTAAACGCGTTTTCAGCACCTGATTGTACACTTCAGGTGAAACTGTCAAAATCTTCAAAATGAGCAAAAGCACAATGAAATTAATAATGGAATCATATTCAAGTTGCTAAAATACACTAATGACAGCAAAAAGTTTGAGTCTACAACATTTAGTTAAGGTGTGAGAGCCAAAATGAACTTTGTATTGCTGTAAACGCGTTTTCAGCACCTGAATGTACACTTCAGGTGAAACTGTCAAAATCTTCAAAATGAGCAAAAGCACAATTAAATTAATGTTGGAATCATCTTCAAGTTGCTAAAATACACTAATGACAGCAAAGAGTTTGAGTCTACAACATTTAGTTAAGGTGTGAGAGCCTAAATTAACTTGTTATTGCTTTAAACGCGTTTTCAGCCCTTGATTGTACATTTCAGGTGAAAGTGTCAAAATCTTCAAAATGAGCAAAAGCACAATGAAATTAATGCTGGAATCATCTTCAAGTTGCTAAAATACACTAATGACAGCAAAAAGTTTGAGTGTACAACATTTAGTTAAGGTGTGAGAGCCAAAATGAACTTTGTATTGCTTTAAATGCACTTTCAGCCCGAATGTACACTTCAGATGAAACTGTCAAAATCTTCAAAATGAGCAAAAGCACAATGAAATTAATGCTGGAATCATCTTCAAGTTGCTAAAATACACTAATGACAGCAAAAAGTTTGAGTCTACAACATTTAGTTAAGGTGTGAGAGCCTAAATGAACTTTGTATTGCTGTAAACGCGTTTTCAGCACCTGATTGTAAACTTCAGGTGAAACTGTCAAAATCTTCAAAATGAGCAAAAGCACAATGAAATTAATGCTGGAATCATCTTCAAGTTGCTAAAATACACTAATGACAGCAAAAAGTTTGAGTCTACAACATTTAGTTAAGGTGTGAGAGTCAAAATGAACTTTGTATTGCTTTAAATGCATTTTCAGCCCGATAGTACACTTCAGGTGAAACTGTCAAAATCTTCAAAATGAGCAAAAGCACAATTAAATTAATGATGGAAGCATCTTCAAGTTGCTAAAATACACTAATGACAGCAAAAAGTTTGAGTCTACAACATTTAGTTAAGGTGTGAGAGCCAAAATGAACTTTGTATTGCTGTAAACGCGTTTTCAGCACCTGATTGTACACTTCAGGTGAAACTGTCAAAATCTTCAAAATGAGCAAAAGCACAATGAAATTAATAATGGAATCATATTCAAGTTGCTAAAATACACTAATGACAGCAAAAAGTTTGAGTCTACAACATTTAGTTAAGGTGTGAGAGCCAAAATGAACTTTGTATTGCTGTAAACGCGTTTTCAGCACCTGAATGTACACTTCAGGTGAAACTGTCAAAATCTTCAAAATGAGCAAAAGCACAATTAAATTAATGTTGGAATCATCTTCAAGTTGCTAAAATACACTAATGACAGCAAAGAGTTTGAGTCTACAACATTTAGTTAAGTTGTGAGAGCCTAAATTAACTTTTTATTGCTTTAAACGCGTTTTCAGCCCTTGATTGTACATTTCAGGTGAAAGTGTCAAAATCTTCAAAATGAGCAAAAGCACAATGAAATTAATGCTGGAATCATCTTCAAGTTGCTAAAATACACTAATGACAGCAAAAAGTTTGAGTCTACAACATTTAGTTGAGGTGTGAGAGCCTAAATGAACTTTTTATTGCTTTAAACGCGTTTTCAGCCCTTGATTGTACAATTCAGGTGAAACTGTCAAAATCTTCAACATGAGCAAAAGCACAATGAAATTAATGCTGGAATCATATTCAAGTTGCTAAAATACACTAATGACAGCAACAATTTTGAGTCTACAACATTTAGTTAAGGTGTGAGAGCCTAAATGAACTTTGTATTGCTGTAAACGCGTTTTCAGCACCTGATTGTACACTTCAGGTGAAACTGTCAAAATCTTAAAAATGAGCAAAAGCACAATGAAATTAATGCTGGAATCATCTTCAAGTTGCTAAAATACACTAATGACAGCAAAAAGTTTGAGTCTACAACATTTAGTTAAGGTGTGAGAGCCAAAATTAACTTTGTATTGCTTTAAAATTCATTTTCAGCCCGATTGTACACTTCAGGTGAAACTGTCAAAATCTTCAAAATGAGCAAAAGCACAATGAAATTAATGTTGGAATCATCTTCAAGTTGCTAAAATACACTAATGACAGCAAAACGTTTGAGTCTACAATATTTAGTTAAGGTGTGAGAGCCAAAATGAACTTTGTATTGCTTTAAAATTCATTTTCAGCCCGATTGTACACTTCAGGTGAAACTGTCAAAATCTTCAAAATGAGCAAAAGCACAATGAAATTAATGATGGAATCATCTTCAAGTTTCTAAAATACACTAATGACAGCAAAAAGTTTGAGTCTACAACGTTTAGTTAAGGTGTGAGAGCCAAAATGAACTTTGTATTGCTTTAAATGCATTTTCAGCCCGATTGGACACTTCAGGTGAAACTGTCAAAATCTTCAAAATGAGCAAAAGCAAAATTAAATTAATGCTGGAATCATCTTCAAGTTGCTAAAATACACTAATGACAGTAAAAAGTTTAAGTCTACAACATTTAGTTAAGGTGTGAGAGCCAAAATGAACGTTGTATTGCTTTAAATGCATTTTCAGCCCGAATGTACACTTCAGGTGAAACTGTCAAATTCTTCAAAATGAGCAAAAGCACAATGAAATTAATGCTGGAAACATCTTCAAGTTGCTAAAATACACTAATGACAGCAACAAGTTTGAGTCTACAACATTTAGTTAAGGTGTGAGAGCCAAAATGAACTTTGTATTGCTGTAAACGCGTTTTCAGCACCTGATTGTACACTTCAGGTGAAACTGTCAAAATATTCAAAATGAGCAAAAGCACAATGAAATTAATGCTGGAATCATCTTCAAGTTGCTAAAATACACTAATGACAGAAAAAAGTTTGAGTTTACAACATTTAGTTAAGGTGTGAGAGCCAAAATTAACTTTGTATTGCTGTAAACGCGTTTTCAGCACCTGAATGTACACTTCAGGTGAAACTGTCAAAATCTTCAAAATGAGCAAAAGCACAATTAAATTAATGTTGGAATCATCTTCAAGTTGCTAAAATACACTAAAGACAGCAAAGAGTTTGAGTCTACAACATTTAGTTAAGGTGTGAGAGCCTAAATTAACTTTTTATTGCTTTAAACGTGTTTTCAGCCCTTGATTG
Organism: Leptonotus elevatus; assembly: GCF_054856555.1. Classification (NCBI taxonomy): domain Eukaryota; kingdom Metazoa; phylum Chordata; class Actinopteri; order Syngnathiformes; family Syngnathidae; genus Leptonotus; species Leptonotus elevatus. Next base: position 650,477 of record NC_141244.1, on the reverse strand, counting down.
TACACTTCAGGTGAAAGTGTCAAAATCTTCAAAATGAGCAAAAGCACAATGAAATTAATGCTGGAATCATCTTCAAGTTGCTAAAATACACTAATGACAGCAAAAAGTTTGAGTGTACAACATTTAGTTAAGGTGTGAGAGCCAAAATGAACTTTGTATTGCTTGAAATGCACTTTCAGCCCGAATGTACACTTCAGATGAAACTGTCAAAATCTTCAAAATGAGCAAAAGCACAATGAAATTAATGCTGGAATCATCTTCAAGTTGCTAAAATACACTAATGACAGCAAAAAGTTTGAGTCTACAACATTTAGTTAAGGTGTGAGAGCCTAAATGAACTTTGTATTGCTGTAAACGCGTTTTCAGCACCTGATTGTAAACTTCAGGTGAAACTGTCAAAATCTTCAAAATGAGCAAAAGCACAATGAAATTAATGCTGGAATCATCTTCAAGTTGCTAAAATACACTAATGACAGCAAAAAGTTTGAGTCTACAACATTTAGTTAAGGTGTGAGAGTCAAAATGAACTTTGTATTGCTTTAAATGCATTTTCAGCCCGATAGTACACTTCAGGTGAAACTGTCAAAATCTTCAAAATGAGCAAAAGCACAATTAAATTAATGATGGAATCATCTTCAAGTTGCTAAAATACACTAATGACAGCAAAAAGTTTGAGTCTACAACATTTAGTTAAGGTGTGAGAGCCAAAATGAACTTTGTATTGCTGTAAACGCGTTTTCAGCACCTGATTGTACACTTCAGGTGAAACTGTCAAAATCTTCAAAATGAGCAAAAGCACAATGAAATTAATAATGGAATCATATTCAAGTTGCTAAAATACACTAATGACAGCAAAAAGTTTGAGTCTACAACATTTAGTTAAGGTGTGAGAGCCAAAATGAACTTTGTATTGCTGTAAACGCGTTTTATGCACCAGAATGTACACTTCAGGTGAAACTGTCAAAATCTTCAAAATGAGCAAAAGCACAATTAAATTAATGTTGGAATCATCTTCAAGTTGCTAAAATACACTAATGACAGCAAAAAGTTTGAGTCTACAACATTTAGTTAAGGTGTGAGAGCCTAAATTAACTTTTTATTGCTTTAAACGCGTTTTCAGCCCTTGATTGTACATTTCAGGTGAAAGTGTCAAAATCTTCAAAATGAGCAAAAGCACAATGAAATTAATGCTGGAATCATCTTCAAGTTGCTAAAATACACTAATGACAGCAAAAAGTTTGAGTGTACAACATTTAGTTAAGGTGTGAGAGCCAAAATGAACTTTGTATTGCTTTAAATGCACTTTCAGCCCGAATGTACACTTCAGATGAAACTGTCAAAATCTTCAAAATGAGCAAAAGCACAATGAAATTAATGCTGGAATCATCTTCAAGTTGCTAAAATACACTAATGACAGCAAAAAGTTTGAGTCTACAACATTTAGTTAAGGTGTGAGAGCCTAAATGAACTTTGTATTGCTGTAAACGCGTTTTCAGCACCTGATTGTAAACTTCAGGTGAAACTGTCAAAATCTTCAAAATGAGCAAAAGCACAATGAAATTAATGCTGGAATCATCTTCAAGTTGCTAAAATACACTAATGACAGCAAAAAGTTTGAGTCTACAACATTTAGTTAAGGTGTGAGAGTCAAAATGAACTTTGTATTGCTTTAAATGCATTTTCAGCCCGATAGTACACTTCAGGTGAAACTGTCAAAATCTTCAAAATGAGCAAAAGCACAATTAAATTAATGATGGAATCATCTTCAAGTTGCTAAAATACACTAATGACAGCAAAAAGTTTGAGTCTGCAACATTTAGTTAAGGTGTGAGAGCCAAAATGAACTTTGTATTGCTGTAAACGCGTTTTCAGCACCTGATTGTACACTTCAGGTGAAACTGTCAAAATCTTCAAAATGAGCAAAAGCACAATGAAATTAATAATGGAATCATATTCAAGTTGCTAAAATACACTAATGACAGCAAAAAGTTTGAGTCTACAACATTTAGTTAAGGTGTGAGAGCCAAAATGAACTTTGTATTGCTGTAAACGCGTTTTCAGCACCTGAATGTACACTTCAGGTGAAACTGTCAAAATCTTCAAAATGAGCAAAAGCACAATTAAATTAATGTTGGAATCATCTTCAAGTTGCTAAAATACACTAATGACAGCAAAGAGTTTGAGTCTACAACATTTAGTTAAGTTGTGAGAGCCTAAATTAACTTTTTATTGCTTTAAACGCGTTTTCAGCCCTTGATTGTACATTTCAGGTGAAAGTGTCAAAATCTTCAAAATGAGCAAAAGCACAATGAAATTAATGCTGGAATCATCTTCAAGTTGCTAAAATACACTAATGACAGCAAAAAGTTTGAGTCTACAACATTTAGTTGAGGTGTGAGAGCCTAAATGAACTTTGTATTGCTTTAAACGCGTTTTCAGCCCTTGATTGTACAATTCAGGTGAAACTGTCAAAATCTTCAACATGAGCAAAAGCACAATGAAATTAATGCTGGAATCATATTCAAGTTGCTAAAATACACTAATGACAGCAACAATTTTGAGTCTACAACATTTAGTTAAGGTGTGAGAGCCTAAATGAACTTTGTATTGCTGTAAACGCGTTTTCAGCACCTGATTGTACACTTCAGGTGAAACTGTCAAAATCTTAAAAATGAGCAAAAGCACAATGAAATTAATGCTGGAATCATCTTCAAGTTGCTAAAATACACTAATGACAGCAACAAGTTTGAGTCTACAACATTTAGTTAAGGTGTGAGAGCCAAAATGAACTTTGTATTGCTTTAAATGCATTTTCAGCCCGATAGTACACTTCAGGTGAAACTGTCAAAATCTTCAAAATGAGCAAAAGCACAAATAAATTAATGATGGAATCATCTTCAAGTTGCTAAAATACACTAATGACAGCAAAAAGTTTGAGTCTACAACATTTAGTTAAGGTGTGAGAGCCAAAATGAACTTTGTATTGCTGTAAACGCGTTTTCAGCACCTGATTGTACACTTCAGGTGAAACTGTCAAAATCTTCAAAATGAGCAAAAGCACAATGAAATTAATGCTGGAATCATCTTCAAGTTGCTAAAATACACTAATGACAGCAAAAAGTTTGAGTCTACAACATTTAGTTAAGTTGTGAGAGCCTAAATTAACTTTTTATTGCTTTAAACGCGTTTTCAGCACCTGAATGTACACTTCAGGTGAAACTGTCAAAATCTTCAAAATGAGCAAAAGCACAATGAAATTAATGCTGGAATCATCTTCAAGTTGCTAAAATACACTAATGACAGCAACAAGTTTGAGTCTACAACATTTAGTTAAGGTGTGAGAGCCTAAATGAACTTTGTATTGCTGTAAACGCATTTTCAGCACCTGATTGTACACTTCAGGTGAAACTTTCAAAATCTTCAAAATTAGCAAAAGCACAATGAAATTAATGCTGGAATCATCTTCAAGTTGCTAAAATACACCAATGACAGCAAAAAGTTTGAGTCTACAACATTTAGTTAAGGTGTGAGAGCCAAAATGAACTTTGTATTGCTTTAAATGCATTTTCAGCCCGATAGTACACTTCAGGTGAAACTGTCAAAATCTTCAAAATGAGCAAAAGCACAATTAAATTAATGATGGAATCATCTTCAAGTTGCTAAAATACACTAATGACAGCAAAAAGTTTGAGTCTACAACATTTAGTTAAGGTGTGAGAGCCAAAATGAACTTTGTATTGCTGTAAACGCGTTTTCAGCACCTGATTGTACACTTCAGGTGAAACTGTCAAAATCTTCAAAATGAGCAAAAGCACAATGAAATTAATGCTGGAATCATCTTCAAGTTGCTAAAATACACTAATGACAGCAAAAAGTTTGAGTCTACAATATTTAGTTAAGGTGTGAGAGCCAAAATGAACTTTGTATTGCTTTAAAATTCATTTTCAGCCCGATTGTACACTTCAGGTGAAACTGTCAAAATCTTCAAAATGAGCAAAAGCACAATGAAATTAATGTTGGAATCATCTTCAAGTTGCTAAAATACACTAATGACAGCAAAAAGTTTGAGTCTACAACATTTAGTTGAGGTGTGAGAGCCTAAATGAACTTTGTATTGCTGTAAACGCGTTTTCAGCACCTGATTGTACACTTCAGGTGAAACTGTCAAAATCTTCAAAATGAGCAAAAGCACAATGAAATTAATGCTGGAATCATCTTCAAGTTGCTAAAATACACTAATGACAGCAAAAAGTTTGAGTCTACAACATTTAGTTAAGGTGTGAGAGCCAAAATGAACTTTGTATTGCTGTAAACGCGTTTTCAGCACCTGATTGTACACTTCAGGTGAAACTGTCAAAATGTTCAAAATGAGCAAAAGCACAATGAAATTAATGCTGGAATCATCTTCAAGTTGCTAAAATGCACTAATGACAGCAAACATTTTGTGTCTACAACATTTAGTTGAGGTGTGAGAGCCAAAATGAACTTTTTATTGCTGTAAACGCGTTTTCAGCACATGAATGTACACTTCAGGTGAAACTGTCAAAATCTTCAAAATGAGCAAAAGCACAATGAAATTAATGCTGGAATCATCTTCAAGTTGCTAAAATACACTAATGACAGCAAAAAGTTTGAGTCTACAACATTTAGTTAAGGTGTGAGAGCCAAAATGAACTTTGTATTGCTTGAAATGCACTTTCAGCCCGAATGTACACTTCAGATGAAACTGTCAAAATCTTCAAAATGAGCAAAAGCACAATGAAATTAATGCTGGAATCATCTTCAAGTTGCTAAAATACACTAATGACAGCAAAAAGTTTGAGTCTACAACATTTAGTTAAGGTGTGAGAGCCTAAATGAACTTTGTATTGCTGTAAACGCGTTTTCAGCACCTGATTGTAAACTTCAGGTGAAACTGTCAAAATCTTCAAAATGAGCAAAAGCACAATGAAATTAATGCTGGAATCATCTTCAAGTTGCTAAAATACACTAATGACAGCAAAAATTTTGAGTCTACAACATTTAGTTAAGGTGTGAGAGTCAAAATGAACTTTGTATTGATTTAAATGCATTTTCAGCCCGATAGTACACTTCAGGTGAAACTGTCAAAATCTTCAAAATGAGCAAAAGCACAATTAAATTAATGATGGAATCATCTTCAAGTTGCTAAAATACACTAATGACAGCAAAAAGTTTGAGTCTACAACATTTAGTTAAGGTGTGAGAGCCAAAATGAACTTTGTATTGCTGTAAACGCGTTTTCAGCACCTGATTGTACACTTCAGGTGAAACTGTCAAAATCTTCAAAATGAGCAAAAGCACAATGAAATTAATAATGGAATCATATTCAAGTTGCTAAAATACACTAATGACAGCAAAAAGTTTGAGTCTACAACATTTAGTTAAGGTGTGAGAGCCAAAATGAACTTTGTATTGCTGTAAACGCGTTTTCAGCACCTGAATGTACACTTCAGGTGAAACTGTCAAAATCTTCAAAATGAGCAAAAGCACAATTAAATTAATGTTGGAATCATCTTCAAGTTGCTAAAATACACTAATGACAGCAAAGAGTTTGAGTCTACAACATTTAGTTAAGGTGTGAGAGCCTAAATTAACTTGTTATTGCTTTAAACGCGTTTTCAGCCCTTGATTGTACATTTCAGGTGAAAGTGTCAAAATCTTCAAAATGAGCAAAAGCACAATGAAATTAATGCTGGAATCATCTTCAAGTTGCTAAAATACACTAATGACAGCAAAAAGTTTGAGTGTACAACATTTAGTTAAGGTGTGAGAGCCAAAATGAACTTTGTATTGCTTTAAATGCACTTTCAGCCCGAATGTACACTTCAGATGAAACTGTCAAAATCTTAAAAATGAGCAAAAGCACAATGAAATTAATGCTGGAATCATCTTCAAGTTGCTAAAATACACTAATGACAGCAAAAAGTTTGAGTCTACAACATTTAGTTAAGGTGTGAGAGCCAAAATTAACTTTGTATTGCTTTAAAATTCATTTTCAGCCCGATTGTACACTTCAGGTGAAACTGTCAAAATCTTCAAAATGAGCAAAAGCACAATGAAATTAATGTTGGAATCATCTTCAAGTTGCTAAAATACACTAATGACAGCAAAACGTTTGAGTCTACAATATTTAGTTAAGGTGTGAGAGCCAAAATGAACTTTGTATTGCTTTAAAATTCATTTTCAGCCCGATTGTACACTTCAGGTGAAACTGTCAAAATCTTCAAAATGAGCAAAAGCACAATGAAATTAATGATGGAATCATCTTCAAGTTTCTAAAATACACTAATGACAGCAAAAAGTTTGAGTCTACAACGTTTAGTTAAGGTGTGAGAGCCAAAATGAACTTTGTATTGCTTTAAATGCATTTTCAGCCCGATTGGACACTTCAGGTGAAACTGTCAAAATCTTCAAAATGAGCAAAAGCAAAATTAAATTAATGCTGGAATCATCTTCAAGTTGCTAAAATACACTAATGACAGTAAAAAGTTTAAGTCTACAACATTTAGTTAAGGTGTGAGAGCCAAAATGAACGTTGTATTGCTTTAAATGCATTTTCAGCCCGAATGTACACTTCAGGTGAAACTGTCAAATTCTTCAAAATGAGCAAAAGCACAATGAAATTAATGCTGGAAACATCTTCAAGTTGCTAAAATACACTAATGACAGCAACAAGTTTGAGTCTACAACATTTAGTTAAGGTGTGAGAGCCAAAATGAACTTTGTATTGCTGTAAACGCGTTTTCAGCACCTGATTGTACACTTCAGGTGAAACTGTCAAAATATTCAAAATGAGCAAAAGCACAATGAAATTAATGCTGGAATCATCTTCAAGTTGCTAAAATACACTAATGACAGAAAAAAGTTTGAGTTTACAACATTTAGTTAAGGTGTGAGAGCCAAAATTAACTTTGTATTGCTGTAAACGCGTTTTCAGCACCTGAATGTACACTTCAGGTGAAACTGTCAAAATCTTCAAAATGAGCAAAAGCACAATTAAATTAATGTTGGAATCATCTTCAAGTTGCTAAAATACACTAAAGACAGCAAAGAGTTTGAGTCTACAACATTTAGTTAAGGTGTGAGAGCCTAAATTAACTTTTTATTGCTTTAAACGTGTTTTCAGCCCTTGATTGTACACTTCAGGTGAAAGTGTCAAAATCTTCAAAATGAGCAAAAGCACAATGAAATTAATGCTGGAATCATCTTCAAGTTGCTAAAATACACTAATGACAGCAAAAAGTTTGAGTGTACAACATTTAGTTAAGGTGTGAGAGCCAAAATGAACTTTGTATTGCTTGAAATGCACTTTCAGCCCGAATGTACACTTCAGATGAAACTGTCAAAATCTTCAAAATGAGCAAAAGCACAATGAAATTAATGCTGGAATCATCTTCAAGTTGCTAAAATACACTAATGACAGCAAAAAGTTTGAGTCTACAACATTTAGTTAAGGTGTGAGAGCCTAAATGAACTTTGTATTGCTGTAAACGCGTTTTCAGCACCTGATTGTAAACTTCAGGTGAAACTGTCAAAATCTTCAAAATGAGCAAAAGCACAATGAAATTAATGCTGGAATCATCTTCAAGTTGCTAAAATACACTAATGACAGCAAAAAGTTTGAGTCTACAACATTTAGTTAAGGTGTGAGAGTCAAAATGAACTTTGTATTGCTTTAAATGCATTTTCAGCCCGATAGTACACTTCAGGTGAAACTGTCAAAATCTTCAAAATGAGCAAAAGCACAATTAAATTAATGATGGAATCATCTTCAAGTTGCTAAAATACACTAATGACAGCAAAAAGTTTGAGTCTACAACATTTAGTTAAGGTGTGAGAGCCAAAATGAACTTTGTATTGCTGTAAACGCGTTTTCAGCACCTGATTGTACACTTCAGGTGAAACTGTCAAAATCTTCAAAATGAGCAAAAGCACAATGAAATTAATAATGGAATCATATTCAAGTTGCTAAAATACACTAATGACAGCAAAAAGTTTGAGTCTACAACATTTAGTTAAGGTGTGAGAGCCAAAATGAACTTTGTATTGCTGTAAACGCGTTTTATGCACCAGAATGTACACTTCAGGTGAAACTGTCAAAATCTTCAAAATGAGCAAAAGCACAATTAAATTAATGTTGGAATCATCTTCAAGTTGCTAAAATACACTAATGACAGCAAAAAGTTTGAGTCTACAACATTTAGTTAAGGTGTGAGAGCCTAAATTAACTTTTTATTGCTTTAAACGCGTTTTCAGCCCTTGATTGTACATTTCAGGTGAAAGTGTCAAAATCTTCAAAATGAGCAAAAGCACAATGAAATTAATGCTGGAATCATCTTCAAGTTGCTAAAATACACTAATGACAGCAAAAAGTTTGAGTGTACAACATTTAGTTAAGGTGTGAGAGCCAAAATGAACTTTGTATTGCTTTAAATGCACTTTCAGCCCGAATGTACACTTCAGATGAAACTGTCAAAATCTTCAAAATGAGCAAAAGCACAATGAAATTAATGCTGGAATCATCTTCAAGTTGCTAAAATACACTAATGACAGCAAAAAGTTTGAGTCTACAACATTTAGTTAAGGTGTGAGAGCCTAAATGAACTTTGTATTGCTGTAAACGCGTTTTCAGCACCTGATTGTAAACTTCAGGTGAAACTGTCAAAATCTTCAAAATGAGCAAAAGCACAATGAAATTAATGCTGGAATCATCTTCAAGTTGCTAAAATACACTAATGACAGCAAAAAGTTTGAGTCTACAACATTTAGTTAAGGTGTGAGAGTCAAAATGAACTTTGTATTGCTTTAAATGCATTTTCAGCCCGATAGTACACTTCAGGTGAAACTGTCAAAATCTTCAAAATGAGCAAAAGCACAATTAAATTAATGATGGAATCATCTTCAAGTTGCTAAAATACACTAATGACAGCAAAAAGTTTGAGTCTGCAACATTTAGTTAAGGTGTGAGAGCCAAAATGAACTTTGTATTGCTGTAAACGCGTTTTCAGCACCTGATTGTACACTTCAGGTGAAACTGTCAAAATCTTCAAAATGAGCAAAAGCACAATGAAATTAATAATGGAATCATATTCAAGTTGCTAAAATACACTAATGACAGCAAAAAGTTTGAGTCTACAACATTTAGTTAAGGTGTGAGAGCCAAAATGAACTTTGTATTGCTGTAAACGCGTTTTCAGCACCTGAATGTACACTTCAGGTGAAACTGTCAAAATCTTCAAAATGAGCAAAAGCACAATTAAATTAATGTTGGAATCATCTTCAAGTTGCTAAAATACACTAATGACAGCAAAGAGTTTGAGTCTACAACATTTAGTTAAGTTGTGAGAGCCTAAATTAACTTTTTATTGCTTTAAACGCGTTTTCAGCCCTTGATTGTACATTTCAGGTGAAAGTGTCAAAATCTTCAAAATGAGCAAAAGCACAATGAAATTAATGCTGGAATCATCTTCAAGTTGCTAAAATACACTAATGACAGCAAAAAGTTTGAGTCTACAACATTTAGTTGAGGTGTGAGAGCCTAAATGAACTTTGTATTGCTTTAAACGCGTTTTCAGCCCTTGATTGTACAATTCAGGTGAAACTGTCAAAATCTTCAACATGAGCAAAAGCACAATGAAATTAATGCTGGAATCATATTCAAGTTGCTAAAATACACTAATGACAGCAACAATTTTGAGTCTACAACATTTAGTTAAGGTGTGAGAGCCTAAATGAACTTTGTATTGCTGTAAACGCGTTTTCAGCACCTGATTGTACACTTCAGGTGAAACTGTCAAAATCTTAAAAATGAGCAAAAGCACAATGAAATTAATGCTGGAATCATCTTCAAGTTGCTAAAATACACTAATGACAGCAACAAGTTTGAGTCTACAACATTTAGTTAAGGTGTGAGAGCCAAAATGAACTTTGTATTGCTTTAAATGCATTTTCAGCCCGATAGTACACTTCAGGTGAAACTGTCAAAATCTTCAAAATGAGCAAAAGCACAAATAAATTAATGATGGAATCATCTTCAAGTTGCTAAAATACACTAATGACAGCAAAAAGTTTGAGTCTACAACATTTAGTTAAGGTGTGAGAGCCAAAATGAACTTTGTATTGCTGTAAACGCGTTTTCAGCACCTGATTGTACACTTCAGGTGAAACTGTCAAAATCTTCAAAATGAGCAAAAGCACAATGAAATTAATGCTGGAATCATCTTCAAGTTGCTAAAATACACTAATGACAGCAAAAAGTTTGAGTCTACAACATTTAGTTAAGTTGTGAGAGCCTAAATTAACTTTTTATTGCTTTAAACGCGTTTTCAGCACCTGAATGTACACTTCAGGTGAAACTGTCAAAATCTTCAAAATGAGCAAAAGCACAATGAAATTAATGCTGGAATCATCTTCAAGTTGCTAAAATACACTAATGACAGCAAAAAGTTTGAGTGTACAACATTTAGTTAAGGTGTGAGAGCCAAAATGAACTTTGTATTGCTTGAAATGCACTTTCAGCCCGAATGTACACTTCAGATGAAACTGTCAAAATCTTCAAAATGAGCAAAAGCACAATGAAATTAATGCTGGAATCATCTTCAAGTTGCTAAAATACACTAATGACAGCAAAAAGTTTGAGTCTACAACATTTAGTTAAGGTGTGAGAGCCTAAATGAACTTTGTATTGCTGTAAACGCGTTTTCAGCACCTGATTGTAAACTTCAGGTGAAACTGTCAAAATCTTCAAAATGAGCAAAAGCACAATGAAATTAATGCTGGAATCATCTTCAAGTTGCTAAAATACACTAATGACAGCAAAAAGTTTGAGTCTACAACATTTAGTTAAGGTGTGAGAGTCAAAATGAACTTTGTATTGCTTTAAATGCATTTTCAGCCCGATAGTACACTTCAGGTGAAACTGTCAAAATCTTCAAAATGAGCAAAAGCACAATTAAATTAATGATGGAATCATCTTCAAGTTGCTAAAATACACTAATGACAGCAAAAAGTTTGAGTCTACAACATTTAGTTAAGGTGTGAGAGCCAAAATGAACTTTGTATTGCTGTAAACGCGTTTTCAGCACCTGATTGTACACTTCAGGTGAAACTGTCAAAATCTTCAAAATGAGCAAAAGCACAATGAAATTAATAATGGAATCATATTCAAGTTGCTAAAATACACTAATGACAGCAAAAAGTTTGAGTCTACAACATTTAGTTAAGGTGTGAGAGCCAAAATGAACTTTGTATTGCTGTAAACGCGTTTTATGCACCAGAATGTACACTTCAGGTGAAACTGTCAAAATCTTCAAAATGAGCAAAAGCACAATTAAATTAATGTTGGAATCATCTTCAAGTTGCTAAAATACACTAATGACAGCAAAAAGTTTGAGTCTACAACATTTAGTTAAGGTGTGAGAGCCTAAATTAACTTTTTATTGCTTTAAACGCGTTTTCAGCCCTTGATTGTACATTTCAGGTGAAAGTGTCAAAATCTTCAAAATGAGCAAAAGCACAATGAAATTAATGCTGGAATCATCTTCAAGTTGCTAAAATACACTAATGACAGCAAAAAGTTTGAGTGTACAACATTTAGTTAAGGTGTGAGAGCCAAAATGAACTTTGTATTGCTTTAAATGCACTTTCAGCCCGAATGTACACTTCAGATGAAACTGTCAAAATCTTCAAAATGAGCAAAAGCACAATGAAATTAATGCTGGAATCATCTTCAAGTTGCTAAAATACACTAATGACAGCAAAAAGTTTGAGTCTACAACATTTAGTTAAGGTGTGAGAGCCTAAATGAACTTTGTATTGCTGTAAACGCGTTTTCAGCACCTGATTGTAAACTTCAGGTGAAACTGTCAAAATCTTCAAAATGAGCAAAAGCACAATGAAATTAATGCTGGAATCATCTTCAAGTTGCTAAAATACACTAATGACAGCAAAAAGTTTGAGTCTACAACATTTAGTTAAGGTGTGAGAGTCAAAATGAACTTTGTATTGCTTTAAATGCATTTTCAGCCCGATAGTACACTTCAGGTGAAACTGTCAAAATCTTCAAAATGAGCAAAAGCACAATTAAATTAATGATGGAATCATCTTCAAGTTGCTAAAATACACTAATGACAGCAAAAAGTTTGAGTCTGCAACATTTAGTTAAGGTGTGAGAGCCAAAATGAACTTTGTATTGCTGTAAACGCGTTTTCAGCACCTGATTGTACACTTCAGGTGAAACTGTCAAAATCTTCAAAATGAGCAAAAGCACAATGAAATTAATAATGGAATCATATTCAAGTTGCTAAAATACACTAATGACAGCAAAAAGTTTGAGTCTACAACATTTAGTTAAGGTGTGAGAGCCAAAATGAACTTTGTATTGCTGTAAACGCGTTTTCAGCACCTGAATGTACACTTCAGGTGAAACTGTCAAAATCTTCAAAATGAGCAAAAGCACAATTAAATTAATGTTGGAATCATCTTCAAGTTGCTAAAATACACTAATGACAGCAAAGAGTTTGAGTCTACAACATTTAGTTAAGTTGTGAGAGCCTAAATTAACTTTTTATTGCTTTAAACGCGTTTTCAGCCCTTGATTGTACATTTCAGGTGAAAGTGTCAAAATCTTCAAAATGAGCAAAAGCACAATGAAATTAATGCTGGAATCATCTTCAAGTTGCTAAAATACACTAATGACAGCAAAAAGTTTGAGTCTACAACATTTAGTTGAGGTGTGAGAGCCTAAATGAACTTTGTATTGCTTTAAACGCGTTTTCAGCCCTTGATTGTACAATTCAGGTGAAACTGTCAAAATCTTCAACATGAGCAAAAGCACAATGAAATTAATGCTGGAATCATATTCAAGTTGCTAAAATACACTAATGACAGCAACAATTTTGAGTCTACAACATTTAGTTAAGGTGTGAGAGCCTAAATGAACTTTGTATTGCTGTAAACGCGTTTTCAGCACCTGATTGTACACTTCAGGTGAAACTGTCAAAATCTTAAAAATGAGCAAAAGCACAATGAAATTAATGCTGGAATCATCTTCAAGTTGCTAAAATACACTAATGACAGCAACAAGTTTGAGTCTACAACATTTAGTTAAGGTGTGAGAGCCAAAATGAACTTTGTATTGCTTTAAATGCATTTTCAGCCCGATAGTACACTTCAGGTGAAACTGTCAAAATCTTCAAAATGAGCAAAAGCACAAATAAATTAATGATGGAATCATCTTCAAGTTGCTAAAATACACTAATGACAGCAAAAAGTTTGAGTCTACAACATTTAGTTAAGGTGTGAGAGCCAAAATGAACTTTGTATTGCTGTAAACGCGTTTTCAGCACCTGATTGTACACTTCAGGTGAAACTGTCAAAATCTTCAAAATGAGCAAAAGCACAATGAAATTAATGCTGGAATCATCTTCAAGTTGCTAAAATACACTAATGACAGCAAAAAGTTTGAGTCTACAACATTTAGTTAAGTTGTGAGAGCCTAAATTAACTTTTTATTGCTTTAAACGCGTTTTCAGCACCTGAATGTACACTTCAGGTGAAACTGTCAAAATCTTCAACATGAGCAAAAGCACAATGAAATTAATGCTGGAATCATCTTCAAGTTGCTAAAATACACTAATGACAGCAACAAGTTTGAGTCTACAACATTTAGTTAAGGTGTGAGAGCCAAAATGAACTTTGTATTGCTTTAAATGCATTTTCAGCCCGATAGTACACTTCAGGTGAAACTGTCAAAATCTTCAAAATGAGCAAAAGCACAATTAAATTAATGATGGAATCATCTTCAAGTTGCTAAAATACACTAATGACAGCAAAAAGTTTGAGTCTACAACATTTAGTTAAGGTGTGAGAGCCAAAATGAACTTTGTATTGCTGTAAACGCGTTTTCAGCACCTGATTGTACACTTCAGGTGAAACTGTCAAAATCTTCAAAATGAGCAAAAGCACAATGAAATTAATGCTGGAATCATCTTCAAGTTGCTAAAATACACTAATGACAGCAAAAAGTTTGAGTCTACAATATTTAGTTAAGGTGTGAGAGCCAAAATGAACTTTGTATTGCTTTAAAATTCATTTTCAGCCCGATTGTACACTTCAGGTGAAACTGTCAAAATCTTCAAAATGAGCAAAAGCACAATGAAATTAATGTTGGAATCATCTTCAAGTTGCTAAAATACACTAATGACAGCAAAAAGTTTGAGTCTACAACATTTAGTTGAGGTGTGAGAGCCTAAATTAACTTTTTATTGCTTTAAACGCGTTTTCAGCCCTTGATTGTACAATTCAGGTGAAACTGTCAAAATCTTCAACATGAGCAAAAGCACAATGAAATTAATGCTGGAATCATCTTCAAGTTGCTAAAATACACTAATGACAGCAACAAGTTTGAGTCTACAACATTTAGTTAAGGTGTGAGATTCAAAATTAACTTTGTATTGCTTTAAATGCATTTTCAGCCCGATTGGACACTTCAGGTGAAACTGTCAAAATCTTCAAAATGAGCAAAAGCACAATGAAATTAATGCTGGAATCATCTTCAAGTTGCTAAAATACACTAATGACAGTAAAAAGTTTAAGTCTACAACATTTAGTTAAGGTGTGAGAGCCTAAATGAACTTTGTATTGCTTTAAACGCGTTTTCAGCCCCTGATTGTACACTTCAGGTGAAACTGTCAAAATCTTCAAAATGAGCAAAAGCACAATTAAATTAATGCTGGAATCATCTTCAAGTTGCTAAAATACACTAATGACAGCAACAAGTTTGAGTCTACAACATTTAGTTAAGGTGTGAGAGCCTAAATGAACTTTGTATTGCTTTAAATGCATTTTCAGCCCGATTGTACACTTCAGGTGAAACTGTCAAAATCTTCAAAATGAGCAAAAGCACAATGAAATTAATGCTGGAATCATCTTCAAGTTGCTAAAATACACCAATGACAGCAAAAAGTTTGAGTCTACAACATTTAGTTAAGGTGTGAGAGCCAAAATGAACTTTGTATTGCTTTAAATGCATTTTCAGCCCGATAGTACACTTCAGGTGAAACTGTCAAAATCTTCAAAATGAGCAAAAGCACAATTAAATTAATGATGGAATCATCTTCAAGTTGCTAAAATACACTAATGACAGCAAAAAGTTTGAGTCTACAACATTTAGTTAAGGTGTGAGAGCCAAAATGAACTTTGTATTGCTGTAAACGCGTTTTCAGCACCTGATTGTACACTTCAGGTGAAACTGTCAAAATCTTCAAAATGAGCAAAAGCACAATGAAATTAATAATGGAATCATATTCAAGTTGCTAAAATACACTAATGACAGCAAAAAGTTTGAGTCTACAACATTTAGTTAAGGTGTGAGAGCCTAAATGAACTTTGTATTGCTTTAAATGCATTTTCAGCCCGATTGTACACTTCAGGTGAAACTGTCAAAATCTTCAAAATGAGCAAAAGCACAATGAAATTAATGCTGGAATCATCTTCAAGTTGCTAAAATACACTAATGACAGCAAAAAGTTTGAGTCTACAACATTTAGTTGAGGTGTGAGAGCCTAAATGAACTTTGTATTGCTTTAAACGCGTTTTCAGCCCTTGATTGTACAATTCAGGTGAAACTGTCAAAATCTTCAACATGAGCAAAAGCACAATGAAATTAATGCTGGAATCATATTCAAGTTGCTAAAATACACTAATGACAGCAACAATTTTGAGTCTACAACATTTAGTTAAGGTGTGAGAGCCTAAATGAACTTTGTATTGCTGTAAACGCTTTTTCAGCACCTGATTGTACACTTCAGGTGAAACTGTCAAAATCTTAAAAATGAGCAAAAGCACAATGAAATTAATGCTGGAATCATCTTCAAGTTGCTAAAATACACTAATGACAGCAACAAGTTTGAGTCTACAACATTTAGTTAAGGTGTGAGAGCCAAAATGAACTTTGTATTGCTTTAAATGCATTTTCAGCCCGATAGTACACTTCAGGTGAAACTGTCAAAATCTTCAAAATGAGCAAAAGCACAAATAAATTAATGATGGAATCATCTTCAAGTTGCTAAAATACACTAATGACAGCAAAAAGTTTGAGTCTACAACATTTAGTTAAGGTGTGAGAGCCAAAATGAACTTTGTATTGCTGTAAACGCGTTTTCAGCACCTGATTGTACACTTCAGGTGAAACTGTCAAAATCTTCAAAATGAGCAAAAGCACAATGAAATTAATGCTGGAATCATCTTCAAGTTGCTAAAATACACTAATGACAGCAAAAAGTTTGAGTCTACAACATTTAGTTAAGTTGTGAGAGCCTAAATTAACTTTTTATTGCTTTAAACGCGTTTTCAGCACCTGAATGTACACTTCAGGTGAAACTGTCAAAATCTTCAAAATGAGCAAAAGCACAATGAAATTAATGCTGGAATCATCTTCAAGTTGCTAAAATACACTAATGACAGCAACAAGTTTGAGTCTACAACATTTAGTTAAGGTGTGAGAGCCTAAATGAACTTTGTATTGCTGTAAACGCATTTTCAGCACCTGATTGTACACTTCAGGTGAAACTTTCAAAATCTTCAAAATTAGCAAAAGCACAATGAAATTAATGCTGGAATCATCTTCAAGTTGCTAAAATACACCAATGACAGCAAAAAGTTTGAGTCTACAACATTTAGTTAAGGTGTGAGAGCCAAAATGAACTTTGTATTGCTTTAAATGCATTTTCAGCCCGATAGTACACTTCAGGTGAAACTGTCAAAATCTTCAAAATGAGCAAAAGCACAATTAAATTAATGATGGAATCATCTTCAAGTTGCTAAAATACACTAATGACAGCAAAAAGTTTGAGTCTACAACATTTAGTTAAGGTGTGAGAGCCAAAATGAACTTTGTATTGCTGTAAACGCGTTTTCAGCACCTGATTGTACACTTCAGGTGAAACTGTCAAAATCTTCAAAATGAGCAAAAGCACAATGAAATTAATGCTGGAATCATCTTCAAGTTGCTAAAATACACTAATGACAGCAAAAAGTTTGAGTCTACAATATTTAGTTAAGGTGTGAGAGCCAAAATGAACTTTGTATTGCTTTAAAATTCATTTTCAGCCCGATTGTACACTTCAGGTGAAACTGTCAAAATCTTCAAAATGAGCAAAAGCACAATGAAATTAATGTTGGAATCATCTTCAAGTTGCTAAAATACACTAATGACAGCAAAAAGTTTGAGTCTACAACATTTAGTTGAGGTGTGAGAGCCTAAATTAACTTTTTATTGCTTTAAACGCGTTTTCAGCCCTTGATTGTACAATTCAGGTGAAACTGTCAAAATCTTCAACATGAGCAAAAGCACAATGAAATTAATGCTGGAATCATCTTCAAGTTGCTAAAATACACTAATGACAGCAACAAGTTTGAGTCTACAACATTTAGTTAAGGTGTGAGATTCAAAATTAACTTTGTATTGCTTTAAATGCATTTTCAGCCCGATTGGACACTTCAGGTGAAACTGTCAAAATCTTCAAAATGAGCAAAAGCACAATGAAATTAATGCTGGAATCATCTTCAAGTTGCTAAAATACACTAATGACAGTAAAAAGTTTAAGTCTACAACATTTAGTTAAGGTGTGAGAGCCTAAATGAACTTTGTATTGCTTTAAACGCGTTTTCAGCCCCTGATTGTACACTTCAGGTGAAACTGTCAAAATCTTCAAAATGAGCAAAAGCACAATGAAATTAATGCTGGAATCATCTTCAAGTTGCTAAAATACACTAATGACAGCAACAAGTTTGAGTCTACAGCATTTAGTTAAGGTGTGAGAGCCTAAATGAACTTTGTATTGCTTTAAATGCATTTTCAGCCCGATTGTACACTTCAGGTGAAACTGTCAAAATCTTCAAAATGAGCAAAAGCACAATGAAATTAATGCTGGAATCATCTTCAAGTTGCTAAAATACACCAATGACAGCAAAAAGTTTGAGTCTACAACATTTAGTTAAGGTGTGAGAGCCAAAATGAACTTTGTATTGCTTTAAATGCATTTTCAGCCCGATAGTACACTTCAGGTGAAACTGTCAAAATCTTCAAAATGAGCAAAAGCACAATTAAATTAATGATGGAATCATCTTCAAGTTGCTAAAATACACTAATGACAGCAAAAAGTTTGAGTCTACAACATTTAGTTAAGGTGTGAGAGCCAAAATGAACTTTGTATTGCTGTAAACGCGTTTTCAGCACCTGATTGTACACTTCAGGTGAAACTGTCAAAATCTTCAAAATGAGCAAAAGCACAATGAAATTAATGCTGGAATCATCTTCAAGTTGCTAAAATACACTAATGACAGCAAAAAGTTTGAGTCTACAATATTTAGTTAAGGTGTGAGAGCCAAAATGAACTTTGTATTGCTTTAAAATTCATTTTCAGCCCGATTGTACACTTCAGGTGAAACTGTCAAAATCTTCAAAATGAGCAAAAGCACAATGAAATTAATGTTGGAATCATCTTCAAGTTGCTAAAATACACTAATGACAGCAAAAAGTTTGAGTCTACAACATTTAGTTGAGGTGTGAGAGCCTAAATGAACTTTTTATTGCTTTAAACGCGTTTTCAGCACCTGAATGTACACTTCAGGTGAAACTGTCAAAATCTTCAAAATGAGCAAAAGCACAATGAAATTAATGCTGGAATCATCTTCAAGTTGCTAAAATACACTAATGACAGCAAAAAGTTTGAGTCTACAACATTTAGTTAAGTTGTGAGAGCCTAAATTAACTTTTTATTGCTTTAAACGCGTTTTCAGCACCTGAATGTACACTTCAGGTGAAACTGTCAAAATCTTCAAAATGAGCAAAAGCACAATGAAATTAATGCTGGAATCATCTTCAAGTTGCTAAAATACACTAATGACAGCAACAAGTTTGAGTCTACAACATTTAGTTAAGGTGTGAGAGCCTAAATGAACTTTGTATTGCTGTAAACGCATTTTCAGCACCTGATTGTACACTTCAGGTGAAACTTTCAAAATCTTCAAAATTAGCAAAAGCACAATGAAATTAATGCTGGAATCATCTTCAAGTTGCTAAAATACACCAATGACAGCAAAAAGTTTGAGTCTACAACATTTAGTTAAGGTGTGAGAGCCAAAATGAACTTTGTATTGCTTTAAATGCATTTTCAGCCCGATAGTACACTTCAGGTGAAACTGTCAAAATCTTCAAAATGAGCAAAAGCACAATTAAATTAATGATGGAATCATCTTCAAGTTGCTAAAATACACTAATGACAGCAAAAAGTTTGAGTCTACAACATTTAGTTAAGGTGTGAGAGCCAAAATGAACTTTGTATTGCTGTAAACGCGTTTTCAGCACCTGATTGTACACTTCAGGTGAAACTGTCAAAATCTTCAAAATGAGCAAAAGCACAATGAAATTAATGCTGGAATCATCTTCAAGTTGCTAAAATACACTAATGACAGCAAAAAGTTTGAGTCTACAATATTTAGTTAAGGTGTGAGAGCCAAAATGAACTTTGTATTGCTTTAAAATTCATTTTCAGCCCGATTGTACACTTCAGGTGAAACTGTCAAAATCTTCAAAATGAGCAAAAGCACAATGAAATTAATGTTGGAATCATCTTCAAGTTGCTAAAATACACTAATGACAGCAAAAAGTTTGAGTCTACAACATTTAGTTGAGGTGTGAGAGCCTAAATTAACTTTTTATTGCTTTAAACGCGTTTTCAGCCCTTGATTGTACAATTCAGGTGAAACTGTCAAAATCTTCAACATGAGCAAAAGCACAATGAAATTAATGCTGGAATCATCTTCAAGTTGCTAAAATACACTAATGACAGCAACAAGTTTGAGTCTACAACATTTAGTTAAGGTGTGAGATTCAAAATTAACTTTGTATTGCTTTAAATGCATTTTCAGCCCGATTGGACACTTCAGGTGAAACTGTCAAAATCTTCAAAATGAGCAAAAGCACAATGAAATTAATGCTGGAATCATCTTCAAGTTGCTAAAATACACTAATGACAGTAAAAAGTTTAAGTCTACAACATTTAGTTAAGGTGTGAGAGCCTAAATGAACTTTGTATTGCTTTAAACGCGTTTTCAGCCCCTGATTGTACACTTCAGGTGAAACTGTCAAAATCTTCAAAATGAGCAAAAGCACAATGAAATTAATGCTGGAATCATCTTCAAGTTGCTAAAATACACTAATGACAGCAACAAGTTTGAGTCTACAGCATTTAGTTAAGGTGTGAGAGCCTAAATGAACTTTGTATTGCTTTAAATGCATTTTCAGCCCGATTGTACACTTCAGGTGAAACTGTCAAAATCTTCAAAATGAGCAAAAGCACAATGAAATTAATGCTGGAATCATCTTCAAGTTGCTAAAATACACCAATGACAGCAAAAAGTTTGAGTCTACAACATTTAGTTAAGGTGTGAGAGCCAAAATGAACTTTGTATTGCTTTAAATGCATTTTCAGCCCGATAGTACACTTCAGGTGAAACTGTCAAAATCTTCAAAATGAGCAAAAGCACAATTAAATTAATGATGGAATCATCTTCAAGTTGCTAAAATACACTAATGACAGCAAAAAGTTTGAGTCTACAACATTTAGTTAAGGTGTGAGAGCCAAAATGAACTTTGTATTGCTGTAAACGCGTTTTCAGCACCTGATTGTACACTTCAGGTGAAACTGTCAAAATCTTCAAAATGAGCAAAAGCACAATGAAATTAATGCTGGAATCATCTTCAAGTTGCTAAAATACACTAATGACAGCAAAAAGTTTGAGTCTACAATATTTAGTTAAGGTGTGAGAGCCAAAATGAACTTTGTATTGCTTTAAAATTCATTTTCAGCCCGATTGTACACTTCAGGTGAAACTGTCAAAATCTTCAAAATGAGCAAAAGCACAATGAAATTAATGTTGGAATCATCTTCAAGTTGCTAAAATACACTAATGACAGCAAAAAGTTTGAGTCTACAACATTTAGTTGAGGTGTGAGAGCCTAAATGAACTTTTTATTGCTTTAAACGCGTTTTCAGCCCTTGATTGTACAATTCAGGTGAAACTGTCAAAATCTTCAACATGAGCAAAAGCACAATGAAATTAATGCTGGAATCATCTTCAAGTTGCTAAAATACACTAATGACAGCAACAAGTTTGAGTCTACAACATTTAGTTAAGGTGTGAGATTCAAAATTAACTTTGTATTGCTTTAAATGCATTTTCAGCCCGATTGGACACTTCAGGTGAAACTGTCAAAATCTTCAAAATGAGCAAAAGCACAATGAAATTAATGCTGGAATCATCTTCAAGTTGCTAAAATACACTAATGACAGTAAAAAGTTTGAGTGTACAACATTTAGTTAAGGTGTGAGAGCCAAAATGAACTTTGTATTGCTTTAAATGCACTTTCAGCCCGAATGTACACTTCAGATGAAACTGTCAAAATCTTCAAAATGAGCAAAAGCACAATGAAATTAATGCTGGAATCATCTTCAAGTTGCTAAAATACACTAATGACAGCAAAAAATTTGAGTCTACAACATTTAGTTAAGGTGTGAGAGCCTAAATGAACTTTGTATTGCTGTAAACGCGTTTTCAGCACCTGATTGTACACTTCAGGTGAAACTGTCAAAATCTTCAAAATGAGCAAAAGCACAATGAAATTAATGCTGGAATCATCTTCAAGTTGCTAAAATACACTAATGACAGCAAAAAGTTTGAGTCTACAACATTTAGTTAAGGTGTGAGAGCCAAAATGAACTTTGTATTGCTGTAAACGCGTTTTCAGCACCTGATTGTACACTTCAGGTGAAACTGTCAAAATGTTCAAAATGAGCAAAAGCACAATGAAATTAATGCTGGAATCATCTTCAAGTTGCTAAAATGCACTAATGACAGCAAACATTTTGTGTCTACAACATTTAGTTGAGGTGTGAGAGCCAAAATGAACTTTTTATTGCTGTAAACGCGTTTTCAGCACCTGAATGTACACTTCAGGTGAAACTGTCAAAATCTTCAAAATGAGCAAAAGCACAATGAAATTAATGCTGGAATCATCTTCAAGTTGCTAAAATACACTAATGACAGCAAAAAGTTTGAGTCTACAACATTTAGTTAAGGTGTGAGAGCCAAAATGAACTTTGTATTGCTTGAAATGCACTTTCAGCCCGAATGTACACTTCAGATGAAACTGTCAAAATCTTCAAAATGAGCAAAAGCACAATGAAATTAATGCTGGAATCATCTTCAAGTTGCTAAAATACACTAACGACAGCAAAAAGTTTGAGTCTACAACATTTAGTTAAGGTGTGAGAGCCTAAATGAACTTTGTATTGCTGTAAACGCGTTTTCAGCACCTGATTGTAAACTTCAGGTGAAACTGTCAAAATCTTCAAAATGAGCAAAAGCACAATGAAATTAATGCTGGAATCATCTTCAAGTTGCTAAAATACACTAATGACAGCAAAAAGTTTGAGTCTACAACATTTAGTTAAGGTGTGAGAGTCAAAATGAACTTTGTATTGCTTTAAATGCATTTTCAGCCCGATAGTACACTTCAGGTGAAACTGTCAAAATCTTCAAAATGAGCAAAAGCACAATTCCATTAATGATGGAATCATCTTCAAGTTGCTAAAATACACTAATGACAGCAAAAAGTTTGAGTCTACAACATTTAGTTAAGGTGTGAGAGCCAAAATGAACTTTGTATTGCTGTAAACGCGTTTTCAGCACCTGATTGTACACTTCAGGTGAAACTGTCAAAATCTTCAAAATGAGCAAAAGCACAATGAAATTAATAATGGAATCATATTCAAGTTGCTAAAATACACTAATGACAGCAAAAAGTTTGAGTCTACAACATTTAGTTAAGGTGTGAGAGCCAAAATGAACTTTGTATTGCTGTAAACGCGTTTTCAGCACCTGAATGTACACTTCAGGTGAAACTGTCAAAATCTTCAAAATGAGCAAAAGCACAATTAAATTAATGTTGGAATCATCTTCAAGTTGCTAAAATACACTAATGACAGCAAAGAGTTTGAGTCTACAACATTTAGTTAAGGTGTGAGAGCCTAAATTAACTTTTTATTGCTTTAAACGCGTTTTCAGCCCTTGATTGTACATTTCAGGTGAAAGTGTCAAAATCTTCAAAATGAGCAAAAGCACAATGAAATTAATGCTGGAATCATCTTCAAGTTGCTAAAATACACTAATGACAGCAAAAAGTTTGAGTCTACAACATTTAGTTAAGGTGTGAGAGCCTAAATGAACTTTGTATTGCTGTAAACGCGTTTTCAGCACCTGATTGTAAACTTCAGGTGAAACTGTCAAAATCTTCAAAATGAGCAAAAGCACAATGAAATTAATGATGGAATCATCTTCAAGTTGCTAAAATACACTAATGACAGCAAAAAGTTTGAGTCTACAACATTTAGTTAAGGTGTGAGAGCCAAAATGAACTTTGTATTGCTGTAAACGCGTTTTCAGCACCTGATTGTACACTTCAGGTGAAACTGTCAAAATCTTCAAAATGAGCAAAAGCACAATGAAATTAATAATGGAATCATATTCAAGTTGCTAAAATACACTAATGACAGCAAAAAGTTTGAGTCTACAACATTTAGTTAAGGTGTGAGAGCCAAAATGAACTTTGTATTGCTGTAAACGCGTTTTCAGCACCTGAATGTACACTTCAGGTGAAACTGTCAAAATCTTCAAAATGAGCAAAAGCACAATTAAATTAATGTTGGAATCATCTTCAAGTTGCTAAAATACACTAATGACAGCAAATAGTTTGAGTCTACAACATTTAGTTAAGTTGTGAGAGCCTAAATTAACTTTTTATTGCTTTAAACGCGTTTTCAGCCCTTGATTGTACATTTCAGGTGAAAGTGTCAAAATCTTTAAAATGAGCAAAAGCACAATGAAATTAATGCTGGAATCATCTTCAAGTTGCTAAAATACACTAATGACAGCAAAAAGTTTGAGTCTACAACATTTAGTTGAGGTGTGAGAGCCTAAATGAACTTTTTATTGCTTTAAACGCGTTTTCAGCCCTTGATTGTACAATTCAGGTGAAACTGTCAAAATCTTCAACATGAGCAAAAGCACAATGAAATTAATGCTGGAATCATATTCAAGTTGCTAAAATACACTAATGACAGCAACAATTTTGAGTCTACAACATTTAGTTAAGGTGTGAGAGCCTAAATGAACTTTGTATTGCTGTAAACGCGTTTTCAGCACCTGATTGTACACTTCAGGTGAAACTGTCAAAATCTTAAAAATGAGCAAAAGCACAATGAAATTAATGCTGGAATCATCTTCAAGTTGCTAAAATACACTAATGACAGCAAAGAGTTTGAGTCTACAACATTTAGTTAAGGTGTGAGAGTCAAAATTAACTTTGTATTGCTTTAAAATTCATTTTCAGCCCGATTGTACACTTCAGGTGAAACTGTCAAAATCTTCAAAATGAGCAAAAGCACAATGAAATTAATGTTGGAATCATCTTCAAGTTGCTAAAATACACTAATGACATCAAAACGTTTGAGTCTACAATATTTAGTTAAGGTGTGAGAGCCAAAATGAACTTTGTATTGCTTTAAAATTCATTTTCAGCCCGATTGTACACTTCAGGTGAAACTGTCAAAATCTTAAAAATGAGCAAAAGCACAATGAAATTAATGTTGGAATCATCTTCAAGTTGCTAAAATACACTAATGACAGCAAAAAGTTTGAGTCTACAACATTTAGTTAAGTTGTGAGAGCCTAAATTAACTTTTTATTGCTTTAAACGCGTTTTCAGCCCTTGATTGTACACTTCAGGTGAAACTGTCAAAATCTTCAAAATGAGCAAAAGCACAATGAAATTAATGATGGAATCATCTTCAAGTTTCTAAAATACACTAATGACAGCAAAAAGTTTGAGTCTACAACATTTAGTTAAGGTGTGAGAGCCAAAATGAACTTTGTATTGCTTTAAATGCATTTTCAGCCCGATTGGACACTTCAGGTGAAACTGTCAAAATCTTCAAAATGAGCAAAAGCAAAATTAAATTAATGCTGGAATCATCTTCAAGTTGCTAAAATACACTAATGACAGTAAAAAGTTTAAGTCTACAACATTTAGTTAAGGTGTGAGAGCCAAAATGAACGTTGTATTGCTTTAAATGCATTTTCAGCCCGAATGTACACTTCAGGTGAAACTGTCAAATTCTTCAAAATGAGCAAAAGCACAATGAAATTAATGCTGGAAACATCTTCAAGTTGCTAAAATACACTAATGACAGCAACAAGTTTGAGTCTACAACATTTAGTTAAGGTGTGAGAGCCAAAATCAACTTTGTATTGCTGTAAACGCGTTTTCAGCACCTGATTGTACACTTCAGGTGAAACTGTCAAAATATTCAAAATGAGCAAAAGCACAATGAAATTAATGCTGGAATCATCTTCAAGTTGCTAAAATACACTAATGACAGAAAAAAGTTTGAGTTTACAACATTTAGTTAAGGTGTGAGAGCCAAAATGAACTTTGTATTGCTGTAAACGCGTTTTCAGCACCTGAATGTACACTTCAGGTGAAACTGTCAAAATCTTCAAAATGAGCAAAAGCACAATTAAATTAATGTTGGAATCATCTTCAAGTTGCTAAAATACACTAAAGACAGCAAAGAGTTTGAGTCTACAACATTTAGTTAAGGTGTGAGAGCCTAAATTAACTTTTTATTGCTTTAAACGTGTTTTCAGCCCTTGATTGTACACTTCAGGTGAAAGTGTCAAAATCTTCAAAATGAGCAAAAGCACAATGAAATTAATGCTGGAATCATCTTCAAGTTGCTAAAATACACTAATGACAGCAAAAAGTTTGAGTGTACAACATTTAGTTAAGGTGTGAGAGCCAAAATGAACTTTGTATTGCTTGAAATGCACTTTCAGCCCGAATGTACACTTCAGATGAAACTGTCAAAATCTTCAAAATGAGCAAAAGCACAATGAAATTAATGCTGGAATCATCTTCAAGTTGCTAAAATACACTAATGACAGCAAAAAGTTTGAGTCTACAACATTTAGTTAAGGTGTGAGAGCCTAAATGAACTTTGTATTGCTGTAAACGCGTTTTCAGCACCTGATTGTACACTTCAGGTGAAACTGTCAAAATCTTCAAAATGAGCAAAAGCACGATGAAATTAATGCTGGAATCATCTTCAAGTTGCTAAAATACACTAATGACAGCAAAAAGTTTGAGTCTACAACATTTAGTTAAGGTGTGAGAGTCAAAATGAACTTTGTATTGCTTTAAATGCATTTTCAGCCCGATAGTACACTTCAGGTGAAACTGTCAAAATCTTCAAAATGAGCAAAAGCACAATTAAATTAATGATGGAATCATCTTCAAGTTGCTAAAATACACTAATGACAGCAAAAAGTTTGAGTCTACAACATTTAGTTAAGGTGTGAGAGCCAAAATGAACTTTGTATTGCTGTAAACGCGTTTTCAGCACCTGATTGTACACTTCAGGTGAAACTGTCAAAATCTTCAAAATGAGCAAAAGCACAATGAAATTAATAATGGAATCATATTCAAGTTGCTAAAATACACTAATGACAGCAAAAAGTTTGAGTCTACAACATTTAGTTAAGGTGTGAGAGCCAAAATGAACTTTGTATTGCTGTAAACGCGTTTTCAGCACCTGAATGTACACTTCAGGTGAAACTGTCAAAATCTTCAAAATGAGCAAAAGCACAATTAAATTAATGTTGGAATCATCTTCAAGTTGCTAAAATACACTAATGACAGCAAAAAGTTTGAGTCTACAACATTTAGTTAAGGTGTGAGAGCCTAAATTAACTTTTTATTGCTTTAAACGCGTTTTCAGCCCTTGATTGTACATTTCAGGTGAAAGTGTCAAAATCTTCAAAATGAGCAAAAGCACAATGAAATTAATGCTGGAATCATCTTCAAGTTGCTAAAATACACTAATGACAGCAAAAAGTTTGAGTGTACAACATTTAGTTAAGGTGTGAGAGCCAAAATGAACTTTGTATTGCTTTAAATGCACTTTCAGCCCGAATGTACACTTCAGATGAAACTGTCAAAATCTTCAAAATGAGCAAAAGCACAATGAAATTAATGCTGGAATCATCTTCAAGTTGCTAAAATACACTAATGACAGCAAAAAGTTTGAGTCTACAACATTTAGTTAAGGTGTGAGAGCCTAAATGAACTTTGTATTGCTGTAAACGCGTTTTCAGCACCTGATTGTAAACTTCAGGTGAAACTGTCAAAATCTTCAAAATGAGCAAAAGCACAATGAAATTAATGCTGGAATCATCTTCAAGTTGCTAAAATACACTAATGACAGCAAAAAGTTTGAGTCTACAACATTTAGTTAAGGTGTGAGAGTCAAAATGAACTTTGTATTGCTTTAAATGCATTTTCAGCCCGATAGTACACTTCAGGTGAAACTGTCAAAATCTTCAAAATGAGCAAAAGCACAATTAAATTAATGATGGAATCATCTTCAAGTTGCTAAAATACACTAATGACAGCAAAAAGTTTGAGTCTACAACATTTAGTTAAGGTGTGAGAGCCAAAATGAACTTTGTATTGCTGTAAACGCGTTTTCAGCACCTGATTGTACACTTCAGGTGAAACTGTCAAAATCTTCAAAATGAGCAAAAGCACAATGAAATTAATAATGGAATCATATTCAAGTTGCTAAAATACACTAATGACAGCAAAAAGTTTGAGTCTACAACATTTAGTTAAGGTGTGAGAGCCAAAATTAACTTTGTATTGCTGTAAACGCGTTTTCAGCACCTGAATGTACACTTCAGGTGAAACTGTCAAAATCTTCAAAATGAGCAAAAGCACAATTAAATTAATGTTGGAATCATCTTCAAGTTGCTAAAATACACTAATGACAGCAAAGAGTTTGAGTCTACAACATTTAGTTAAGTTGTGAGAGCCTAAATTAACTTTTTATTGCTTTAAACGCGTTTTCAGCCCTTGATTGTACATTTCAGGTGAAAGTGTCAAAATCTTCAAAATGAGCAAAAGCACAATGAAATTAATGCTGGAATCATCTTCAAGTTGCTAAAATACACTAATGACAGCAAAAAGTTTGAGTCTACAACATTTAGTTAAGGTGTGAGAGCCAAAATGAACTTTGTATTGCTGTAAACGCGTTTTCAGCACCTGATTGTACACTTCAGGTGAAACTGTCAAAATCTTCAAAATGAGCAAAAGCACAATGAAATTAATGCTGGAATCATCTTCAAGTTGCTAAAATACACTAATGACAGCAAAAAGTTTGAGTCTACAACATTTAGTTAAGTTGTGAGAGCCTAAATTAACTTTTTATTGCTTTAAACGCGTTTTCAGCACCTGAATGTACACTTCAGGTGAAACTGTCAAAATCTTCAAAATGAGCAAAAGCACAATGAAATTAATGCTGGAATCATCTTCAAGTTGCTAAAATACACTAATGACAGCAACAAGTTTGAGTCTACAACATTTAGTTAAGGTGTGAGAGCCTAAATGAACTTTGTATTGCTGTAAACGCATTTTCAGCACCTGATTGTACACTTCAGGTGAAACTTTCAAAATCTTCAAAATTAGCAAAAGCACAATGAAATTAATGCTGGAATCATCTTCAAGTTGCTAAAATACACCAATGACAGCAAAAAGTTTGAGTCTACAACATTTAGTTAAGGTGTGAGAGCCAAAATGAACTTTGTATTGCTTTAAATGCATTTTCAGCCCGATAGTACACTTCAGGTGAAACTGTCAAAATCTTCAAAATGAGCAAAAGCACAATTAAATTAATGATGGAATCATCTTCAAGTTGCTAAAATACACTAATGACAGCAACACGTTTAAGTCTACAGCATTTAGTTAAGGTGTGAGAGCCTAAATGAACTTTGTATTGCTTTAAATGCATTTTCAGCCCGATTGTACACTTCAGGTGAAACTGTCAAAATCTTCAAAATGAGCAAAAGCACAATGAAATTAATGCTGGAATCATCTTCAAGTTGCTAAAATACACCAATGACAGCAAAAAGTTTGAGTCTACAACATTTAGTTAAGGTGTGAGAGCCAAAATGAACTTTGTATTGCTTTAAATGCATTTTCAGCCCGATAGTACACTTCAGGTGAAACTGTCAAAATCTTCAAAATGAGCAAAAGCACAATTAAATTAATGATGGAATCATCTTCAAGTTGCTAAAATACACTAATGACAGCAAAAAGTTTGAGTCTACAACATTTAGTTAAGGTGTGAGAGCCAAAATGAACTTTGTATTGCTGTAAACGCGTTTTCAGCACCTGATTGTACACTTCAGGTGAAACTGTCAAAATCTTCAAAATGAGCAAAAGCACAATGAAATTAATGCTGGAATCATCTTCAAGTTGCTAAAATACACTAATGACAGCAACAAGTTTGAGTCTACAATATTTAGTTAAGGTGTGAGAGCCAAAATGAACTTTGTATTGCTTTAAAATTCATTTTCAGCCCGATTGTACACTTCAGGTGAAACTGTCAAAATCTTCAAAATGAGCAAAAGCACAATGAAATTAATGTTGGAATCATCTTCAAGTTGCTAAAATACACTAATGACAGCAAAAAGTTTGAGTCTACAACATTTAGTTGAGGTGTGAGAGCCTAAATTAACTTTTTATTGCTTTAAACGCGTTTTCAGCCCTTGATTGTACAATTCAGGTGAAACTGTCAAAATCTTCAACATGAGCAAAAGCACAATGAAATTAATGCTGGAATCATCTTCAAGTTGCTAAAATACACTAATGACAGCAACAAGTTTGAGTCTACAACATTTAGTTAAGGTGTGAGATTCAAAATTAACTTTGTATTGCTTTAAATGCATTTTCAGCCCGATTGGACACTTCAGGTGAAACTGTCAAAATCTTCAAAATGAGCAAAAGCACAATGAAATTAATGCTGGAATCATCTTCAAGTTGCTAAAATACACTAATGACAGTAAAAAGTTTAAGTCTACAACATTTAGTTAAGGTGTGAGAGCCTAAATGAACTTTGTATTGCTTTAAACGCGTTTTCAGCCCCTGATTGTACACTTCAGGTGAAACTGTCAAAATCTTCAAAATGAGCAAAAGCACAATGAAATTAATGCTGGAATCATCTTCAAGTTGCTAAAATACACTAATGACAGCAACACGTTTAAGTCTACAGCATTTAGTTAAGGTGTGAGAGCCTAAATGAACTTTGTATTGCTTTAAATGCATTTTCAGCCCGATTGTACACTTCAGGTGAAACTGTCAAAATCTTCAAAATGAGCAAAAGCACAATGAAATTAATGCTGGAATCATCTTCAAGTTGCTAAAATACACCAATGACAGCAAAAAGTTTGAGTCTACAACATTTAGTTAAGGTGTGAGAGCCAAAATGAACTTTGTATTGCTTTAAATGCATTTTCAGCCCGATAGTACACTTCAGGTGAAACTGTCAAAATCTTCAAAATGAGCAAAAGCACAATTAAATTAATGATGGAATCATCTTCAAGTTGCTAAAATACACTAATGACAGCAAAAAGTTTGAGTCTACAACATTTAGTTAAGGTGTGAGAGCCAAAATGAACTTTGTATTGCTGTAAACGCGTTTTCAGCACCTGATTGTACACTTCAGGTGAAACTGTCAAAATCTTCAAAATGAGCAAAAGCACAATGAAATTAATGCTGGAATCATCTTCAAGTTGCTAAAATACACTAATGACAGCAACAAGTTTGAGTCTACAATATTTAGTTAAGGTGTGAGAGCCAAAATGAACTTTGTATTGCTTTAAAATTCATTTTCAGCCCGATTGTACACTTCAGGTGAAACTGTCAAAATCTTCAAAATGAGCAAAAGCACAATGAAATTAATGTTGGAATCATCTTCAAGTTGCTAAAATACACTAATGACAGCAAAAAGTTTGAGTCTACAACATTTAGTTGAGGTGTGAGAGCCTAAATGAACTTTTTATTGCTTTAAACGCGTTTTCAGCCCTTGATTGTACAATTCAGGTGAAACTGTCAAAATCTTCAACATGAGCAAAAGCACAATGAAATTAATGCTGGAATCATCTTCAAGTTGCTAAAATACACTAATGACAGCAACAAGTTTGAGTCTACAACATTTAGTTAAGGTGTGAGATTCAAAATTAACTTTGTATTGCTTTAAATGCATTTTCAGCCCGATTGGACACTTCAGGTGAAACTGTCAAAATCTTCAAAATGAGCAAAAGCACAATGAAATTAATGCTGGAATCATCTTCAAGTTGCTAAAATACACTAATGACAGTAAAAAGTTTGAGTGTACAACATTTAGTTAAGGTGTGAGAGCCAAAATGAACTTTGTATTGCTTTAAATGCACTTTCAGCCCGAATGTACACTTCAGATGAAACTGTCAAAATCTTCAAAATGAGCAAAAGCACAATGAAATTAATGCTGGAATCATCTTCAAGTTGCTAAAATACACTAATGACAGCAAAAAATTTGAGTCTACAACATTTAGTTAAGGTGTGAGAGCCTAAATGAACTTTGTATTGCTGTAAACGCGTTTTCAGCACCTGATTGTACACTTCAGGTGAAACTGTCAAAATCTTCAAAATGAGCAAAAGCACAATGAAATTAATGCTGGAATCATCTTCAAGTTGCTAAAATACACTAATGACAGCAAAAAGTTTGAGTCTACAACATTTAGTTAAGGTGTGAGAGCCAAAATGAACTTTGTATTGCTGTAAACGCGTTTTCAGCACCTGATTGTACACTTCAGGTGAAACTGTCAAAATGTTCAAAATGAGCAAAAGCACAATGAAATTAATGCTGGAATCATCTTCAAGTTGCTAAAATGCACTAATGACAGCAAACATTTTGTGTCTACAACATTTAGTTGAGGTGTGAGAGCCAAAATGAACTTTTTATTGCTGTAAACGCGTTTTCAGCACCTGAATGTACACTTCAGGTGAAACTGTCAAAATCTTCAAAATGAGCAAAAGCACAATGAAATTAATGCTGGAATCATCTTCAAGTTGCTAAAATACACTAATGACAGCAAAAAGTTTGAGTCTACAACATTTAGTTAAGGTGTGAGAGCCAAAATGAACTTTGTATTGCTTGAAATGCACTTTCAGCCCGAATGTACACTTCAGATGAAACTGTCAAAATCTTCAAAATGAGCAAAAGCACAATGAAATTAATGCTGGAATCATCTTCAAGTTGCTAAAATACACTAACGACAGCAAAAAGTTTGAGTCTACAACATTTAGTTAAGGTGTGAGAGCCTAAATGAACTTTGTATTGCTGTAAACGCGTTTTCAGCACCTGATTGTAAACTTCAGGTGAAACTGTCAAAATCTTCAAAATGAGCAAAAGCACAATGAAATTAATGCTGGAATCATCTTCAAGTTGCTAAAATACACTAATGACAGCAAAAAGTTTGAGTCTACAACATTTAGTTAAGGTGTGAGAGTCAAAATGAACTTTGTATTGCTTTAAATGCATTTTCAGCCCGATAGTACACTTCAGGTGAAACTGTCAAAATCTTCAAAATGAGCAAAAGCACAATTCCATTAATGATGGAATCATCTTCAAGTTGCTAAAATACACTAATGACAGCAAAAAGTTTGAGTCTACAACATTTAGTTAAGGTGTGAGAGCCAAAATGAACTTTGTATTGCTGTAAACGCGTTTTCAGCACCTGATTGTACACTTCAGGTGAAACTGTCAAAATCTTCAAAATGAGCAAAAGCACAATGAAATTAATAATGGAATCATATTCAAGTTGCTAAAATACACTAATGACAGCAAAAAGTTTGAGTCTACAACATTTAGTTAAGGTGTGAGAGCCAAAATGAACTTTGTATTGCTGTAAACGCGTTTTCAGCACCTGAATGTACACTTCAGGTGAAACTGTCAAAATCTTCAAAATGAGCAAAAGCACAATTAAATTAATGTTGGAATCATCTTCAAGTTGCTAAAATACACTAATGACAGCAAAGAGTTTGAGTCTACAACATTTAGTTAAGGTGTGAGAGCCTAAATTAACTTTTTATTGCTTTAAACGCGTTTTCAGCCCTTGATTGTACATTTCAGGTGAAAGTGTCAAAATCTTCAAAATGAGCAAAAGCACAATGAAATTAATGCTGGAATCATCTTCAAGTTGCTAAAATACACTAATGACAGCAAAAAGTTTGAGTCTACAACATTTAGTTAAGGTGTGAGAGCCTAAATGAACTTTGTATTGCTGTAAACGCGTTTTCAGCACCTGATTGTAAACTTCAGGTGAAACTGTCAAAATCTTCAAAATGAGCAAAAGCACAATGAAATTAATGCTGGAATCATCTTCAAGTTGCTAAAATACACTAATGACAGCAAAAAGTTTGAGTCTACAACATTTAGTTAAGGTGTGAGAGTCAAAATGAACTTTGTATTGCTTTAAATGCATTTTCAGCCCGATAGTACACTTCAGGTGAAACTGTCAAAATCTTCAAAATGAGCAAAAGCACAATTAAATTAATGATGGAATCATCTTCAAGTTGCTAAAATACACTAATGACAGCAAAAAGTTTGAGTCTACAACATTTAGTTAAGGTGTGAGAGCCAAAATGAACTTTGTATTGCTGTAAACGCGTTTTCAGCACCTGATTGTACACTTCAGGTGAAACTGTCAAAATCTTCAAAATGAGCAAAAGCACAATGAAATTAATAATGGAATCATATTCAAGTTGCTAAAATACACTAATGACAGCAAAAAGTTTGAGTCTACAACATTTAGTTAAGGTGTGAGAGCCAAAATGAACTTTGTATTGCTGTAAACGCGTTTTCAGCACCTGAATGTACACTTCAGGTGAAACTGTCAAAATCTTCAAAATGAGCAAAAGCACAATTAAATTAATGTTGGAATCATCTTCAAGTTGCTAAAATACACTAATGACAGCAAATAGTTTGAGTCTACAACATTTAGTTAAGTTGTGAGAGCCTAAATTAACTTTTTATTGCTTTAAACGCGTTTTCAGCCCTTGATTGTACATTTCAGGTGAAAGTGTCAAAATCTTTAAAATGAGCAAAAGCACAATGAAATTAATGCTGGAATCATCTTCAAGTTGCTAAAATACACTAATGACAGCAAAAAGTTTGAGTCTACAACATTTAGTTGAGGTGTGAGAGCCTAAATGAACTTTTTATTGCTTTAAACGCGTTTTCAGCCCTTGATTGTACAATTCAGGTGAAACTGTCAAAATCTTCAACATGAGCAAAAGCACAATGAAATTAATGCTGGAATCATATTCAAGTTGCTAAAATACACTAATGACAGCAACAATTTTGAGTCTACAACATTTAGTTAAGGTGTGAGAGCCTAAATGAACTTTGTATTGCTGTAAACGCGTTTTCAGCACCTGATTGTACACTTCAGGTGAAACTGTCAAAATCTTAAAAATGAGCAAAAGCACAATGAAATTAATGCTGGAATCATCTTCAAGTTGCTAAAATACACTAATGACAGCAACAAGTTTGAGTCTACAACATTTAGTTAAGGTGTGAGAGTCAAAATTAACTTTGTATTGCTTTAAAATTCATTTTCAGCCCGATTGTACACTTCAGGTGAAACTGTCAAAATCTTCAAAATGAGCAAAAGCACAATGAAATTAATGTTGGAATCATCTTCAAGTTGCTAAAATACACTAATGACAGCAAAACGTTTGAGTCTACAATATTTAGTTAAGGTGTGAGAGCCAAAATGAACTTTGTATTGCTTTAAAATTCATTTTCAGCCCGATTGTACACTTCAGGTGAAACTGTCAAAATCTTAAAAATGAGCAAAAGCACAATGAAATTAATGTTGGAATCATCTTCAAGTTGCTAAAATACACTAATGACAGCAAAAAGTTTGAGTCTACAACATTTAGTTAAGTTGTGAGAGCCTAAATTAACTTTTTATTGCTTTAAACGCGTTTTCAGCCCTTGATTGTACACTTCAGGTGAAACTGTCAAAATCTTCAAAATGAGCAAAAGCACAATGAAATTAATGATGGAATCATCTTCAAGTTTCTAAAATACACTAATGACAGCAAAAAGTTTGAGTCTACAACATTTAGTTAAGGTGTGAGAGCCAAAATGAACTTTGTATTGCTTTAAATGCATTTTCAGCCCGATTGGACACTTCAGGTGAAACTGTCAAAATCTTCAAAATGAGCAAAAGCAAAATTAAATTAATGCTGGAATCATCTTCAAGTTGCTAAAATACACTAATGACAGTAAAAAGTTTAAGTCTACAACATTTAGTTAAGGTGTGAGAGCCAAAATGAACGTTGTATTGCTTTAAATGCATTTTCAGCCCGAATGTACACTTCAGGTGAAACTGTCAAATTCTTCAAAATGAGCAAAAGCACAATGAAATTAATGCTGGAAACATCTTCAAGTTGCTAAAATACACTAATGACAGCAACAAGTTTGAGTCTACAACATTTAGTTAAGGTGTGAGAGCCAAAATCAACTTTGTATTGCTGTAAACGCGTTTTCAGCACCTGATTGTACACTTCAGGTGAAACTGTCAAAATATTCAAAATGAGCAAAAGCACAATGAAATTAATGCTGGAATCATCTTCAAGTTGCTAAAATACACTAATGACAGAAAAAAGTTTGAGTTTACAACATTTAGTTAAGGTGTGAGAGCCAAAATGAACTTTGTATTGCTGTAAACGCGTTTTCAGCACCTGAATGTACACTTCAGGTGAAACTGTCAAAATCTTCAAAATGAGCAAAAGCACAATTAAATTAATGCTGGAATCATCTTCAAGTTGCTAAAATACACTAATGACAGCAAAAAGTTTGAGTCTACAACATTTAGTTAAGGTGTGAGAGTCAAAATGAACTTTGTATTGCTTTAAATGCATTTTCAGCCCGATAGTACACTTCAGGTGAAACTGTCAAAATCTTCAAAATGAGCAAAAGCACAATTCCATTAATGATGGAATCATCTTCAAGTTGCTAAAATACACTAATGACAGCAAAAAGTTTGAGTCTACAACATTTAGTTAAGGTGTGAGAGCCAAAATGAACTTTGTATTGCTGTAAACGCGTTTTCAGCACCTGATTGTACACTTCAGGTGAATTTGTCAAAATCTTCAAAATGAGCAAAAGCACAATGAAATTAATAATGGAATCATATTCAAGTTGCTAAAATACACTAATGACAGCAAAAAGTTTGAGTCTACAACATTTAGTTAAGGTGTGAGAGCCAAAATGAACTTTGTATTGCTGTAAACGCGTTTTCAGCACCTGAATGTACACTTCAGGTGAAACTGTCAAAATCTTCAAAATGAGCAAAAGCACAATTAAATTAATGTTGGAATCATCTTCAAGTTGCTAAAATACACTAATGACAGCAAAGAGTTTGAGTCTACAACATTTAGTTAAGGTGTGAGAGCCTAAATTAACTTTTTATTGCTTTAAACGCGTTTTCAGCCCTTGATTGTACATTTCAGGTGAAAGTGTCAAAATCTTCAAAATGAGCAAAAGCACAATGAAATTAATGCTGGAATCATCTTCAAGTTGCTAAAATACACTAATGACAGCAAAAAGTTTGAGTCTACAACATTTAGTTAAGGTGTGAGAGCCTAAATGAACTTTGTATTGCTGTAAACGCGTTTTCAGCACCTGATTGTAAACTTCAGGTGAAACTGTCAAAATCTTCAAAATGAGCAAAAGCACAATGAAATTAATGCTGGAATCATCTTCAAGTTGCTAAAATACACTAATGACAGCAAAAAGTTTGAGTCTACAACATTTAGTTAAGGTGTGAGAGTCAAAATGAACTTTGTATTGCTTTAAATGCATTTTCAGCCCGATAGTACACTTCAGGTGAAACTGTCAAAATCTTCAAAATGAGCAAAAGCACAATTAAATTAATGATGGAATCATCTTCAAGTTGCTAAAATACACTAATGACAGCAAAAAGTTTGAGTCTACAACATTTAGTTAAGGTGTGAGAGCCAAAATGAACTTTGTATTGCTGTAAACGTGTTTTCAGCACCTGATTGTACACTTCAGGTGAAACTGTCAAAATCTTCAAAATGAGCAAAAGCACAATGAAATTAATAATGGAATCATATTCAAGTTGCTAAAATACACTAATGACAGCAAAAAGTTTGAGTCTACAACATTTAGTTAAGGTGTGAGAGCCAAAATGAACTTTGTATTGCTGTAAACGCGTTTTCAGCACCTGAATGTACACTTCAGGTGAAACTGTCAAAATCTTCAAAATGAGCAAAAGCACAATTAAATTAATGTTGGAATCATCTTCAAGTTGCTAAAATACACTAATGACAGCAAATAGTTTGAGTCTACAACATTTAGTTAAGTTGTGAGAGCCTAAATTAACTTTTTATTGCTTTAAACGCGTTTTCAGCCCTTGATTGTACATTTCAGGTGAAAGTGTCAAAATCTTTAAAATGAGCAAAAGCACAATGAAATTAATGCTGGAATCATCTTCAAGTTGCTAAAATACACTAATGACAGCAAAAAGTTTGAGTCTACAACATTTAGTTGAGGTGTGAGAGCCTAAATGAACTTTTTATTGCTTTAAACGCGTTTTCAGCCCTTGATTGTACAATTCAGGTGAAACTGTCAAAATCTTCAACATGAGCAAAAGCACAATGAAATTAATGCTGGAATCATATTCAAGTTGCTAAAATACACTAATGACAGCAACAATTTTGAGTCTACAACATTTAGTTAAGGTGTGAGAGCCTAAATGAACTTTGTATTGCTGTAAACGCGTTTTCAGCACCTGATTGTACACTTCAGGTGAAACTGTCAAAATCTTAAAAATGAGCAAAAGCACAATGAAATTAATGCTGGAATCATCTTCAAGTTGCTAAAATACACTAATGACAGCAACAAGTTTGAGTCTACAACATTTAGTTAAGGTGTGAGAGTCAAAATTAACTTTGTATTGCTTTAAAATTCATTTTCAGCCCGATTGTACACTTCAGGTGAAACTGTCAAAATCTTCAAAATGAGCAAAAGCACAATGAAATTAATGTTGGAATCATCTTCAAGTTGCTAAAATACACTAATGACAGCAAAACGTTTGAGTCTACAATATTTAGTTAAGGTGTGAGAGCCAAAATGAACTTTGTATTGCTTTAAAATTCATTTTCAGCCCGATTGTACACTTCAGGTGAAACTGTCAAAATCTTAAAAATGAGCAAAAGCACAATGAAATTAATGTTGGAATCATCTTCAAGTTGCTAAAATACACTAATGACAGCAAAAAGTTTGAGTCTACAACATTTAGTTAAGTTGTGAGAGCCTAAATTAACTTTTTATTGCTTTAAACGCGTTTTCAGCCCTTGATTGTACACTTCAGGTGAAACTGTCAAAATCTTCAAAATGAGCAAAAGCACAATGAAATTAATGATGGAATCATCTTCAAGTTTCTAAAATACACTAATGACAGCAAAAAGTTTGAGTCTACAACATTTAGTTAAGGTGTGAGAGCCAAAATGAACTTTGTATTGCTTTAAATGCATTTTCAGCCCGATTGGACACTTCAGGTGAAACTGTCAAAATCTTCAAAATGAGCAAAAGCAAAATTAAATTAATGCTGGAATCATCTTCAAGTTGCTAAAATACACTAATGACAGTAAAAAGTTTAAGTCTACAACATTTAGTTAAGGTGTGAGAGCCAAAATGAACGTTGTATTGCTTTAAATGCATTTTCAGCCCGAATGTACACTTCAGGTGAAACTGTCAAATTCTTCAAAATGAGCAAAAGCACAATGAAATTAATGCTGGAAACATCTTCAAGTTGCTAAAATACACTAATGACAGCAACAAGTTTGAGTCTACAACATTTAGTTAAGGTGTGAGAGCCAAAATCAACTTTGTATTGCTGTAAACGCGTTTTCAGCACCTGATTGTACACTTCAGGTGAAACTGTCAAAATATTCAAAATGAGCAAAAGCACAATGAAATTAATGCTGGAATCATCTTCAAGTTGCTAAAATACACTAATGACAGAAAAAAGTTTGAGTTTACAACATTTAGTTAAGGTGTGAGAGCCAAAATGAACTTTGTATTGCTGTAAACGCGTTTTCAGCACCTGAATGTACACTTCAGGTGAAACTGTCAAAATCTTCAAAATGAGCAAAAGCACAATTAAATTAATGTTGGAATCATCTTCAAGTTGCTAAAATACACTAAAGACAGCAAAGAGTTTGAGTCTACAACATTTAGTTAAGGTGTGAGAGCCTAAATTAACTTTTTATTGCTTTAAACGTGTTTTCAGCCCTTGATTGTACACTTCAGGTGAAAGTGTCAAAATCTTCAAAATGAGCAAAAGCACAATGAAATTAATGCTGGAATCATCTTCAAGTTGCTAAAATACACTAATGACAGCAAAAAGTTTGAGTGTACAACATTTAGTTAAGGTGTGAGAGCCAAAATGAACTTTGTATTGCTTGAAATGCACTTTCAGCCCGAATGTACACTTCAGATGAAACTGTCAAAATCTTCAAAATGAGCAAAAGCACAATGAAATTAATGCTGGAATCATCTTCAAGTTGCTAAAATACACTAATGACAGCAAAAAGTTTGAGTCTACAACATTTAGTTAAGGTGTGAGAGCCTAAATGAACTTTGTATTGCTGTAAACGCGTTTTCAGCACCTGATTGTAAACTTCAGGTGAAACTGTCAAAATCTTCAAAATGAGCAAAAGCACAATGAAATTAATGCTGGAATCATCTTCAAGTTGCTAAAATACACTAATGACAGCAAAAAGTTTGAGTCTACAACATTTAGTTAAGGTGTGAGAGTCAAAATGAACTTTGTATTGCTTTAAATGCATTTTCAGCCCGATAGTACACTTCAGGTGAAACTGTCAAAATCTTCAAAATGAGCAAAAGCACAATTAAATTAATGATGGAATCATCTTCAAGTTGCTAAAATACACTAATGACAGCAAAAAGTTTGAGTCTACAACATTTAGTTAAGGTGTGAGAGCCAAAATGAACTTTGTATTGCTGTAAACGCGTTTTCAGCACCTGATTGTACACTTCAGGTGAAACTGTCAAAATCTTCAAAATGAGCAAAAGCACAATGAAATTAATAATGGAATCATATTCAAGTTGCTAAAATACACTAATGACAGCAAAAAGTTTGAGTCTACA
This sequence comes from Leptonotus elevatus, assembly GCF_054856555.1. Lineage (NCBI taxonomy): Eukaryota > Metazoa > Chordata > Actinopteri > Syngnathiformes > Syngnathidae > Leptonotus > Leptonotus elevatus. Next base: position 610,245 of record NC_141244.1, on the reverse strand, counting down.
ACATTTAGTTAAGGTGTGAGAGCCAAAATGAACTTTGTATTGCTGTAAACGCGTTTTCAGCACCTGAATGTACACTTCAGGTGAAACTGTCAAAATCTTCAAAATGAGCAAAAGCACAATTAAATTAATGTTGGAATCATCTTCAAGTTGCTAAAATACACTAATGACAGCAAAAAGTTTGAGTCTACAACATTTAGTTAAGGTGTGAGAGCCTAAATTAACTTTTTATTGCTTTAAACGCGTTTTCAGCCCTTGATTGTACATTTCAGGTGAAAGTGTCAAAATCTTCAAAATGAGCAAAAGCACAATGAAATTAATGCTGGAATCATCTTCAAGTTGCTAAAATACACTAATGACAGCAAAAAGTTTGAGTGTACAACATTTAGTTAAGGTGTGAGAGCCAAAATGAACTTTGTATTGCTTTAAATGCATTTTCAGCCCGATAGTACACTTCAGGTGAAACTGTCAAAATCTTCAAAATGAGCAAAAGCACAATTAAATTAATGATGGAATCATCTTCAAGTTGCTAAAATACACTAATGACAGCAAAAAGTTTGAGTCTACAACATTTAGTTAAGGTGTGAGAGCCAAAATGAACTTTGTATTGCTGTAAACGCGTTTTCAGCACCTGATTGTACACTTCAGGTGAAACTGTCAAAATCTTCAAAATGAGCAAAAGCACAATGAAATTAATAATGGAATCATATTCAAGTTGCTAAAATACACTAATGACAGCAAAAAGTTTGAGTCTACAACATTTAGTTAAGGTGTGAGAGCCAAAATGAACTTTGTATTGCTGTAAACGCGTTTTCAGCACCTGAATGTACACTTCAGGTGAAACTGTCAAAATCTTCAAAATGAGCAAAAGCACAATTAAATTAATGTTGGAATCATCTTCAAGTTGCTAAAATACACTAATGACAGCAAAGAGTTTGAGTCTACAACATTTAGTTAAGTTGTGAGAGCCTAAATTAACTTTTTATTGCTTTAAACGCGTTTTCAGCCCTTGATTGTACATTTCAGGTGAAAGTGTCAAAATCTTCAAAATGAGCAAAAGCACAATGAAATTAATGCTGGAATCATCTTCAAGTTGCTAAAATACACTAATGACAGCAAAAAGTTTGAGTCTACAACATTTAGTTGAGGTGTGAGAGCCTAAATGAACTTTTTATTGCTTTAAACGCGTTTTCAGCCCTTGATTGTACAATTCAGGTGAAACTGTCAAAATCTTCAACATGAGCAAAAGCACAATGAAATTAATGCTGGAATCATCTTCAAGTTGCTAAAATACACTAATGACAGCAAAAAGTTTGAGTGTACAACATTTAGTTAAGGTGTGAGAGCCAAAATGAACTTTGTATTGCTTTAAAATTCATTTTCAGCCCGATTGTACACTTCAGGTGAAACTGTCAAAATCTTCAAAATGAGCAAAAGCACAATGAAATTAATGTTGGAATCATCTTCAAGTTGCTAAAATACACTAATGACAGCAAAAAGTTTGAGTCTACAACATTTAGTTGAGGTGTGAGAGCCTAAATGAACTTTTTATTGCTTTAAACGCGTTTTCAGCCCTTGATTGTACAATTCAGGTGAAACTGTCAAAATCTTCAACATGAGCAAAAGAACAATGAAATTAATGCTGGAATCATCTTCAAGTTGCTAAAATACACTAATGACAGCAAAAAGTTTGAGTCTACAACATTTAGTTAAGGTGTGAGAGCCTAAATTAACTTTTTATTGCTTTAAACGTGTTTTCAGCCCTTGATTGTACACTTCAGGTGAAAGTGTCAAAATCTTCAAAATTGAGCAAAAGCACAATGAAATTAAAGCTGGAATCATCTTCAAGTTGCTAAAATACACTAATGACAGCAAAAAATTTGAGTCTACAACATTTAGTTAAGGTGTGAGATTATAAATGAACTTTGTATTGCTGTAAACGCGTTTTCAGCACCTGATTGTACACTTCAGGTGAAACTGTCAAAATCTTCAAAATGAGCAAAAGCACAATGAAATTAATGCTGGAATCATCTTCAAGTTGCTAAAATACACTAATGACAGCAAAAAGTTTGAGTCTACAACATTTAGTTAAGGTGTGAGAGCCAAAATGAACTTTGTATTGCTGTAAACGCGTTTTCAGCACCTGATTGTACACTTCAGGTGAAACTGTCAAAATGTTCAAAATGAGCAAAAGCACAATGAAATTAATGCTGGAATCATCTTCAAGTTGCTAAAATGCACTAATGACAGCAAACATTTTGTGTCTACAACATTTAGTTGAGGTGTGAGAGCCAAAATGAACTTTTTATTGCTGTAAACGCGTTTTCAGCACCTGAATGTACACTTCAGGTGAAACTGTCAAAATCTTCAAAATGAGCAAAAGCACAATGAAATTAATGCTGGAATCATCTTCAAGTTGCTAAAATACACTAATGACAGCAAAAAGTTTGAGTCTACAACATTTAGTTAAGGTGTGAGAGTCAAAATGAACTTTGTATTGCTTTAAATGCATTTTCAGCCCGATAGTACACTTCAGGTGAAACTGTCAAAATCTTCAAAATGAGCAAAAGCACAATTAAATTAATGATGGAATCATCTTCAAGTTGCTAAAATACACTAATGACAGCAAAAAGTTTGAGTCTACAACATTTAGTTAAGGTGTGAGAGCCAAAATGAACTTTGTATTGCTGTAAACGCGTTTTCAGCACCTGAATGTACACTTCAGGTGAAACTGTCAAAATCTTCAAAATGAGCAAAAGCACAATTAAATTAATGTTGGAATCATCTTCAAGTTGCTAAAATACACTAATGACAGCAAAGAGTTTGAGTCTACAACATTTAGTTAAGGTGTGAGAGCCTAAATTAACTTTTTATTGCTTTAAACGCGTTTTCAGCCCTTGATTGTACATTTCAGGTGAAAGTGTCAAAATCTTCAAAATGAGCAAAAGCACAATGAAATTAATGCTGGAAACATCTTCAAGTTGCTAAAATACACTAATGACAGCAAAAAGTTTGAGTGTACAACATTTAGTTAAGGTGTGAGAGCCAAAATGAACTTTGTATTGCTTTAAATGCACTTTCAGCCCGAATGTACACTTCAGATGAAACTGTCAAAATCTTCAAAATGAGCAAAAGCACAATGAAATTAATGCTGGAATCATCTTCAAGTTGCTAAAATACACTAATGACAGCAAAAAGTTTGAGTCTACAACATTTAGTTAAGGTGTGAGAGCCTAAATGAACTTTGTATTGCTGTAAACGCGTTTTCAGCACCTGATTGTAAACTTCAGGTGAAACTGTCAAAATCTTCAAAATGAGCAAAAGCACAATGAAATTAATGCTGGAATCATCTTCAAGTTGCTAAAATACACTAATGACAGCAAAAAGTTTGAGTCTACAACATTTAGTTAAGGTGTGAGAGTCAAAATGAACTTTGTATTGCTTTAAATGCATTTTCAGCCCGATAGTACACTTCAGGTGAAACTGTCAAAATCTTCAAAATGAGCAAAAGCACAATTAAATTAATGATGGAATCATCTTCAAGTTGCTAAAATACACTAATGACAGCAAAAAGTTTGAGTCTACAACATTTAGTTAAGGTGTGAGAGCCAAAATGAACTTTGTATTGCTGTAAACGCGTTTTCAGCACCTGATTGTACACTTCAGGTGAAACTGTCAAAATCTTCAAAATGAGCAAAAGCACAATGAAATTAATAATGGAATCATATTCAAGTTGCTAAAATACACTAATGACAGCAAAAAGTTTGAGTCTACAACATTTAGTTAAGGTGTGAGAGCCAAAATGAACTTTGTATTGCTGTAAACGCGTTTTCAGCACCTGAATGTACACTTCAGGTGAAACTGTCAAAATCTTCAAAATGAGCAAAAGCACAATTAAATTAATGTTGGAATCATCTTCAAGTTGCTAAAATACACTAATGACAGCAAAAAGTTTGAGTCTACAACATTTAGTTAAGGTGTGAGAGCCTAAATTAACTTTTTATTGCTTTAAACGCGTTTTCAGCCCTTGATTGTACATTTCAGGTGAAAGTGTCAAAATCTTCAAAATGAGCAAAAGCACAATGAAATTAATGCTGGAATCATCTTCAAGTTGCTAAAATACACTAATGACAGCAAAAAGTTTGAGTGTACAACATTTAGTTAAGGTGTGAGAGCCAAAATGAACTTTGTATTGCTTTAAATGCACTTTCAGCCCGAATGTACACTTCAGATGAAACTGTCAAAATCTTCAAAATGAGCAAAAGCACAATGAAATTAATGCTGGAATCATCTTCAAGTTGCTAAAATACACTAATGACAGCAAAAAGTTTGAGTCTACAACATTTAGTTAAGGTGTGAGAGCCTAAATGAACTTTGTATTGCTGTAAACGCGTTTTCAGCACCTGATTGTAAACTTCAGGTGAAACTGTCAAAATCTTCAAAATGAGCAAAAGCACAATGAAATTAATGCTGGAATCATCTTCAAGTTGCTAAAATACACTAATGACAGCAAAAAGTTTGAGTCTACAACATTTCGTTAAGGTGTGAGAGTCAAAATGAACTTTGTATTGCTTTAAATGCATTTTCAGCCCGATAGTACACTTCAGGTGAAACTGTCAAAATCTTCAAAATGAGCAAAAGCACAATTAAATTAATGATGGAATCATCTTCAAGTTGCTAAAATACACTAATGACAGCAAAAAGTTTGAGTCTACAACATTTAGTTAAGGTGTGAGAGCCAAAATGAACTTTGTATTGCTGTAAACGCGTTTTCAGCACCTGATTGTACACTTCAGGTGAAACTGTCAAAATCTTCAAAATGAGCAAAAGCACAATGAAATTAATAATGGAATCATATTCAAGTTGCTAAAATACACTAATGACAGCAAAAAGTTTGAGTCTACAACATTTAGTTAAGGTGTGAGAGCCAAAATGAACTTTGTATTGCTGTAAACGCGTTTTCAGCACCTGAATGTACACTTCAGGTGAAACTGTCAAAATCTTCAAAATGAGCAAAAGCACAATTAAATTAATGTTGGAATCATCTTCAAGTTGCTAAAATACACTAATGACAGCAAAAAGTTTGAGTCTACAACATTTAGTTAAGGTGTGAGAGCCTAAATTAACTTTTTATTGCTTTAAACGTGTTTTCAGCCCTTGATTGTACATTTCAGGTGAAAGTGTCAAAATCTTCAAAATGAGCAAAAGCACAATGAAATTAATGCTGGAATCATCTTCAAGTTGCTAAAATACACTAATGACAGCAAAAAGTTTGAGTGTACAACATTTAGTTAAGGTGTGAGAGCCAAAATGAACTTTGTATTGCTTTAAATGCACTTTCAGCCCGAATGTACACTTCAGATGAAACTGTCAAAATCTTCAAAATGAGCAAAAGCACAATGAAATTAATGCTGGAATCATCTTCAAGTTGCTAAAATACACTAATGACAGCAAAAAGTTTGAGTCTACAACATTTAGTTAAGGTGTGAGAGCCTAAATGAACTTTGTATTGCTGTAAACGCGTTTTCAGCGCCTGATTGTAAACTTCAGGTGAAACTGTCAAAATCTTCAAAATGAGCAAAAGCACAATGAAATTAATGCTGGAATCATCTTCAAGTTGCTAAAATACACTAATGACAGCAAAAAGTTTGAGTCTACAACATTTAGTTAAGGTGTGAGAGTCAAAATGAACTTTGTATTGCTTTAAATGCATTTTCAGCCCGATAGTACACTTCAGGTGAAACTGTCAAAATCTTCAAAATGAGCAAAAGCACAATTAAATTAATGATGGAATCATCTTCAAGTTGCTAAAATACACTAATGACAGCAAAAAGTTTGAGTCTACAACATTTAGTTAAGGTGTGAGAGCCAAAATGAACTTTATATTGCTGTAAACGCGTTTTCAGCACCTGATTGTACACTTCAGGTGAAACTGTCAAAATCTTCAAAATGAGCAAAAGCACAATGAAATTAATAATGGAATCATATTCAAGTTGCTAAAATACACTAATGACAGCAAAAAGTTTGAGTCTACAACATTTAGTTAAGGTGTGAGAGCCAAAATGAACTTTGTATTGCTGTAAACGCGTTTTCAGCACCTGAATGTACACTTCAGGTGAAACTGTCAAAATCTTCAAAATGAGCAAAAGCACAATTAAATTAATGTTGGAATCATCTTCAAGTTGCTAAAATACACTAATGACAGCAAAGAGTTTGAGTCTACAACATTTAGTTAAGTTGTGAGAGCCTAAATTAACTTTTTATTGCTTTAAACGCGTTTTCAGCCCTTGATTGTACATTTCAGGTGAAAGTGTAAAAATCTTCAAGATGAGCAAAAGCACAATGAAATTAATGCTGGAATCATCTTCAAGTTGCTAAAATACACTAATGACAGCAAAAAGTTTGAGTCTACAACATTTAGTTGAGGTGTGAGAGCCTAAATTAACTTTTTATTGCTTTAAACGCGTTTTCAGCCCTTGATTGTACAATTCAGGTGAAACTGTCAAAATCTTCAACATGAGCAAAAGCACAATGAAATTAATGCTGGAATCATATTCAAGTTGCTAAAATACACTAATGACAGCAACAATTTTGAGTCTACAACATTTAGTTAAGGTGTGAGAGCCTAAATGAACTTTGTATTGCTGTAAACGCGTTTTCAGCACCTGATTGTACACTTCAGGTGAAACTGTCAAAATCTTAAAAATGAGCAAAAGCACAATGAAATTAATGCTGGAATCATCTTCAAGTTGCTAAAATACACTAATGACAGCAACAAGTTTGAGTCTACAACATTTAGTTAAGGTGTGAGAGCCAAAATGAACTTTGTATTGCTTTAAATGCATTTTCAGCCCGATAGTACACTTCAGGTGAAACTGTCAAAATCTTCAAAATGAGCAAAAGCACAAATAAATTAATGATGGAATCATCTTCAAGTTGCTAAAATACACTAATGACAGCAAAAAGTTTGAGTCTACAACATTTAGTTAAGGTGTGAGAGCCAAAATGAACTTTGTATTGCTGTAAACGCGTTTTCAGCACCTGATTGTACACTTCAGGTGAAACTGTCAAAATCTTCAAAATGAGCAAAAGCACAATGAAATTAATGCTGGAATCATCTTCAAGTTGCTAAAATACACTAATGACAGCAAAAAGTTTGAGTCTACAACATTTAGTTAAGTTGTGAGAGCCTAAATTAACTTTTTATTGCTTTAAACGCGTTTTCAGCCCTTGTTTGTTCACTTCAGGTGAAACTGTCAAAATCTTCAAAATGAGCAAAAGCACAATGAAATTAATGCTGGAATCATCTTCAAGTTGCTAAAATACACTAATGACAGCAACAAGTTTGAGTCTACAACATTTAGTTAAGGTGTGAGAGCCAAAATGAACGTTGTATTGCTTTAAATGCATTTTCAGCCCGAATGTACACTTCAGGTGAAACTGTCAAATTCTTCAAAATGAGCAAAAGCACAATGAAATTAATTCTGGAAACATCTTCAAGTTGCTAAAATACACTAATGACAGCAACAAGTTTGAGTCTACAACATTTAGTTAAGGTGTGAAAGCCAAAATGAACTTTGTATTGCTGTAAACGCGTTTTCAGCACCTGATTGTACACTTCAGGTGAAACTGTCAAAATCTTCAAAATGAGCAAAAGCACAATGAAATTAATGCTGGAATCATCTTCAAGTTGCTAAAATACACTAATGACAGCAAAAAGTTTGAGTCTACAACATTTAGTTAAGGTGTGAGAGCCAAAATGAACTTTGTATTGCTGTAAACGCGTTTTCAGCACCTGATTGTACACTTCAGGTGAAACTGTCAAAATCTTCAAAATGAGCAAAAGCACAATGAAATTAATGCTGGAATCATCTTCAAGTTGCTAAAATACACTAATGACAGCAAAAAGTTTGAGTCTACAATATTTAGTTAAGGTGTGAGAGCCAAAATGAACTTTGTATTGCTTTAAAATTCATTTTCAGCCCGATTGTACACTTCAGGTGAAACTGTCAAAATCTTCAAAATGAGCAAAAGCACAATGAAATTAATGTTGGAATCATCTTCAAGTTGCTAAAATACACTAATGACAGCAAAAACTTTGAGTCTACAACATTTAGTTGAGGTGTGAGAGCCTAAATGAACTTTTTATTGCTTTAAACGCGTTTTCAGCCCTTGATTGTACAATTCAGGTGAAACTGTCAAAATCTTCAACATGAGCAAAAGCACAATGAAATTAATGCTGGAATCATCTTCAAGTTGCTAAAATACACTAATGACAGCAACAAGTTTGAGTCTACAACATTTAGTTAAGGTGTGAGAGCCAAAATGAACGTTGTATTGCTTTAAATGCATTTTCAGCCCGAATGTACACTTCAGGTGAAACTGTCAAATTCTTCAAAATGAGCAAAAGCACAATGAAATTAATTCTGGAAACATCTTCAAGTTGCTAAAATACACTAATGACAGCAACAAGTTTGAGTCTACAACATTTAGTTAAGGTGTGAAAGCCGAAATGAACTTTGTATTGCTGTAAACGCGTTTTCAGCACCTGATTGTACACTTCAGGTGAAACTGTCAAAATATTCAAAATGAGCAAAAGCACAATTAAATTAATGATGGAATCATCTTCAAGTTGCTAAAATACACTAATGACAGCAAAAAGTTTGAGTCTACAACATTTAGTTAAGGTGTGAGAGCCAAAATGAACTTTGTATTGCTGTAAACGCGTTTTCAGCACCTGATTGTACACTTCAGGTGAAACTGTCAAAATCTTCAAAATGAGCAAAAGCACAATGAAATTAATGCTGGAATCATCTTCAAGTTGCTAAAATACACTAATGACAGCAAAAAGTTTGAGTCTACAATATTTAGTTAAGGTGTGAGAGCCAAAATGAACTTTGTATTGATTTAAAATTCATTTTCAGCCCGATTGTACACTTAAGGTGAAACTGTCAAAATCTTCAAAATGAGCAAAAGCACAATGAAATTAATGTTGGAATCATCTTCAAGTTGCTAAAATACACTAATGACAGCAAAAAGTTTGAGTCTACAACATTTAGTTGAGGTGTGAGAGCCTAAATGAACTTTTTATTGCTTTAAACGCGTTTTCAGCCCTTGATTGTACAATTCAGGTGAAACTGTCAAAATCTTCAACATGAGCAAAAGAACAATGAAATTAATGCTGGAATCATCTTCAAGTTGCTAAAATACACTAATGACAGCAAAAAGTTTGAGTCTACAACATTTAGTTAAGGTGTGAGAGCCTAAATTAACTTTTTATTGCTTTAAACGTGTTTTCAGCCCTTGATTGTACACTTCAGGTGAAAGTGTCAAAATCTTCAAAATTGAGCAAAAGCACAATGAAATTAAAGCTGGAATCATCTTCAAGTTGCTAAAATACACTAATGACAGCAAAAAATTTGAGTCTACAACATTTAGTTAAGGTGTGAGATTATAAATGAACTTTGTATTGCTGTAAACGCGTTTTCAGCACCTGATTGTACACTTCAGGTGAAACTGTCAAAATCTTCAAAATGAGCAAAAGCACAATGAAATTAATGCTGGAATCATCTTCAAGTTGCTAAAATACACTAATGACAGCAAAAAGTTTGAATCTACAACATTTAGTTAAGGTGTGAGAGCCAAAATGAACTTTGTATTGCTGTAAACGCGTTTTCAGCACCTGATTGTACACTTCAGGTGAAACTGTCAAAATGTTCAAAATGAGCAAAAGCACAATGAAATTAATGCTGGAATCATCTTCAAGTTGCTAAAATGCACTAATGACAGCAAACATTTTGTGTCTACAACATTTAGTTGAGGTGTGAGAGCCAAAATGAACTTTTTATTGCTGTAAACGCGTTTTCAGCACCTGAATGTACACTTCAGGTGAAACTGTCAAAATCTTCAAAATGAGCAAAAGCACAATGAAATTAATGCTGGAATCATCTTCAAGTTGCTAAAATACACTAATGACAGCAAAAAGTTTGAGTCTACAACATTTAGTTAAGGTGTGAGAGTCAAAATGAACTTTGTATTGCTTTAAATGCATTTTCAGCCCGATAGTACACTTCAGGTGAAACTGTCAAAATCTTCAAAATGAGCAAAAGCACAATTAAATTAATGATGGAATCATCTTCAAGTTGCTAAAATACACTAATGACAGCAAAAAGTTTGAGTCTACAACATTTAGTTAAGGTGTGAGAGCCAAAATGAACTTTGTATTGCTGTAAACGCGTTTTCAGCACCTGATTGTACACTTCAGGTGAAACTGTCAAAATCTTCAAAATGAGCAAAAGCACAATGAAATTAATAATGGAATCATATTCAAGTTGCTAAAATACACTAATGACAGCAAAAAGTTTGAGTCTACAACATTTAGTTAAGGTGTGAGAGCCAAAATGAACTTTGTATTGCTGTAAACGCGTTTTCAGCACCTGAATGTACACTTCAGGTGAAACTGTCAAAATCTTCAAAATGAGCAAAAGCACAATTAAATTAATGTTGGAATCATCTTCAAGTTGCTAAAATACACTAATGACAGCAAAGAGTTTGAGTCTACAACATTTAGTTAAGGTGTGAGAGCCTAAATTAACTTTTTATTGCTTTAAACGCGTTTTCAGCCCTTGATTGTACATTTCAGGTGAAAGTGTCAAAATCTTCAAAATGAGCAAAAGCACAATGAAATTAATGCTGGAAACATCTTCAAGTTGCTAAAATACACTAATGACAGCAAAAAGTTTGAGTGTACAACATTTAGTTAAGGTGTGAGAGCCAAAATGAACTTTGTATTGCTTTAAATGCACTTTCAGCCCGAATGTACACTTCAGATGAAACTGTCAAAATCTTCAAAATGAGCAAAAGCACAATGAAATTAATGCTGGAATCATCTTCAAGTTGCTAAAATACACTAATGACAGCAAAAAGTTTGAGTCTACAACATTTAGTTAAGGTGTGAGAGCCTAAATGAACTTTGTATTGCTGTAAACGCGTTTTCAGCACCTGATTGTAAACTTCAGGTGAAACTGTCAAAATCTTCAAAATGAGCAAAAGCACAATGAAATTAATGCTGGAATCATCTTCAAGTTGCTAAAATACACTAATGACAGCAAAAAGTTTGAGTCTACAACATTTAGTTAAGGTGTGAGAGTCAAAATGAACTTTGTATTGCTTTAAATGCATTTTCAGCCCGATAGTACACTTCAGGTGAAACTGTCAAAATCTTCAAAATGAGCAAAAGCACAATTAAATTAATGATGGAATCATCTTCAAGTTGCTAAAATACACTCATGACAGCAAAAAGTTTGAGTCTACAACATTTAGTTAAGGTGTGAGAGCCAAAATGAACTTTGTATTGCTGTAAACGCGTTTTCAGCACCTGATTGTACACTTCAGGTGAAACTGTCAAAATCTTCAAAATGAGCAAAAGCACAATGAAATTAATAATGGAATCATATTCAAGTTGCTAAAATACACTAATGACAGCAAAAAGTTTGAGTCTACAACATTTAGTTAAGGTGTGAGAGCCAAAATGAACTTTGTATTGCTGTAAACGCGTTTTCAGCACCTGAATGTACACTTCAGGTGAAACTGTCAAAATCTTCAAAATGAGCAAAAGCACAATTAAATTAATGTTGGAATCATCTTCAAGTTGCTAAAATACACTAATGACAGCAAAGAGTTTGAGTCTACAACATTTAGTTAAGTTGTGAGAGCCTAAATTAACTTTTTATTGCTTTAAACGCGTTTTCAGCCCTTGATTGTACATTTCAGGTGAAAGTGTCAAAATCTTCAAAATGAGCAAAAGCACAATGAAATTAATGCTGGAATCATCTTCAAGTTGCTAAAATACACTAATGACAGCAAAAAGTTTGAGTCTACAACATTTAGTTGAGGTGTGAGAGCCTAAATGAACTTTTTATTGCTTTAAACGCGTTTTCAGCCCTTGATTGTACAATTCAGGTGAAACTGTCAAAATCTTCAACATGAGCAAAAGCACAATGAAATTAATGCTGGAATCATCTTCAAGTTGCTAAAATACACTAATGACAGCAAAAAGTTTGAGTGTACAACATTTAGTTAAGGTGTGAGAGCCAAAATGAACTTTGTATTGCTTTAAATGCACTTTCAGCCCGAATGTACACTTCAGATGAAACTGTCAAAATCTTCAAAATGAGCAAAAGCACAATGAAATTAATGCTGGAATCATCTTCAAGTTGCTAAAATACACTAATGACAGCAACAAGTTTGAGTCTACAACATTTAGTTAAGGTGTGAGAGTCAAAATTAACTTTTTATTGCTTTAAACGCGTTTTCAGCCCCTAATTGTACACTTCAGGTGAAAATGTCAAAATCTTCAAAATGAGCAAAAGCACAATGAAATTAATGCTTGAATCATCTTCATTTTGCTAAAATACACTAATGACAGCAAAAAGTTTGAGTCTACAACATTTAGTTAAGGTGTGAGAGCCAAAATTAACTTTGTATTGCTTTAAAATTCATTTTCAGCCCGATTGTACACTTCAGGTGAAACTGTCAAAATCTTCAAAATGAGCAAAAGCACAATGAAATTAATGTTGGAATCATCTTCAAGTTGCTAAAATACACTAATGACAGCAAAACGTTTGAGTCTACAATATTTAGTTAAGGTGTGAGAGCCAAAATGAACTTTGTATTGCTTTAAAATTCATTTTCAGCCCGATTGTACACTTCAGGTGAAACTGTCAAAATCTTAAAAATGAGCAAAAGCACAATGAAATTAATGTTGGAATCATCTTCAAGTTGCTAAAATACACTAATGACAGCAAAAAGTTTGAGTCTACAACATTTAGTTAAGTTGTGAGAGCCTAAATTAACTTTTTATTGCTTTAAACGCGTTTTCAGCCCTTGATTGTACACTTCAGGTGAAACTGTCAAAATCTTCAAAATGAGCAAAAGCACAATGAAATTAATGATGGAATCATCTTCAAGTTTCTAAAATACACTAATGACAGCAAAAAGTTTGAGTATACAACATTTAGTTAAGGTGTGAGAGCCAAAATGAACTTTGTATTGCTTTAAATGCATTTTCAGCGCGATTGGACACTTCAGGTGAAACTGTCAAAATCTTCAAAATGAGCAAAAGCAAAATTAAATTAATGCTGGAATCATCTTCAAGTTGCTAAAATACACTAATGACAGTAAAAAGTTTAAGTCTACAACATTTAGTTAAGGTGTGAGAGCCAAAATGAACGTTGTATTGCTTTAAATGCATTTTCAGCCCGAATGTACACTTCAGGTGAAACTGTCAAATTCTTCAAAATGAGCAAAAGCACAATGAAATTAATGCTGGAAACATCTTCAAGTTGCTAAAATACACTAATGACAGCAACAAGTTTGAGTCTACAACATTTAGTTAAGGTGTGAGAGCCAAAATGAACTTTGTATTGCTGTAAACGCGTTTTCAGCACCTGATTGTACACTTCAGGTGAAACTGTCAAAATATTCAAAATGAGCAAAAGCACAATGAAATTAATGCTGGAATCATCTTCAAGTTGCTAAAATACACTAATGACAGAAAAAAGTTTGAGTCTACAACATTTAGTTAAGGTGTGAGAGCCTAAATGAACTTTGTATTGCTGTAAACGCGTTTTCAGCACCTGATTGTACACTTCAGGTGAAACTGTCAAAATCTTCAAAATGAGCAAAAGCACAATGAAATTAATGCTGGAATCATCTTCAAGTTGCTAAAATACACTAATGACAGCAAAAAGTTTGAGTCTACAACATTTAGTTAAGGTGTGAGAGCCAAAATGAACTTTGTATTGCTGTAAACACGTTTTCAGCACCTGATTGTACACTTCAGGTGAAACTGTCAAAATGTTCAAAATGAGCAAAAGCACAATGAAATTAATGATGGAATCATCTTCAAGTTTCTAAAATACACTAATGACAGCAAAAAGTTTGAGTATACAACATTTAGTTAAGGTGTGAGAGCCAAAATGAACTTTGTATTGCTGTAAACGCGTTTTCAGCACCTGAATGTACACTTCAGGTGAAACTGTCAAAATCTTCAAAATGAGCAAAAGCACAATTAAATTAATGTTGGAATCATCTTCAAGTTGCTAAAATACACTAAAGACAGCAAAGAGTTTGAGTCTACAACATTTAGTTAAGGTGTGAGAGCCTAAATTAACTTTTTATTGCTTTAAACGTGTTTTCAGCCCTTGATTGTACACTTCAGGTGAAAGTGTCAAAATCTTCAAAATGAGCAAAAGCACAATGAAATTAATGCTGGAATCATCTTCAAGTTGCTAAAATACACTAATGACAGCAAAAAGTTTGAGTGTACAACATTTAGTTAAGGTGTGAGAGCCAAAATGAACTTTGTATTGCTTGAAATGCACTTTCAGCCCGAATGTACACTTCAGATGAAACTGTCAAAATCTTCAAAATGAGCAAAAGCACAATAAAATTAATGCTGGAATCATCTTCAAGTTGCTAAAATACACTAATGACAGCAAAAAGTTTGAGTCTACAACATTTAGTTAAGGTGTGAGAGCCAAAATGAACTTTGTATTGCTGTAAACGCGTTTTCAGCACCTGAATGTACACTTCAGGTGAAACTGTCAAAATCTTAAAAATGAGCAAAAGCACAATGAAATTAATGCTGGAATCATCTTCAAGTTGCTAAAATACACTAATGACAGCAACAAGTTTGAGTCTACAACATTTAGTTAAGGTGTGAGAGCCAAAATGAACTTTGTATTGCTTTAAATGCATTTTCAGCCCGATAGTACACTTCAGGTGAAACTGTCAAAATCTTCAAAATGAGCAAAAGCACAAATAAATTAATGATGGAATCATCTTCAAGTTGCTAAAATACACTAATGACAGCAAAAAGTTTGAGTCTACAACATTTAGTTAAGGTGTGAGAGCCAAAATGAACTTTGTATTGCTGTAAACGCGTTTTCAGCACCTGATTGTACACTTCAGGTGAAACTGTCAAAATGTTCAAAATGAGCAAAAGCACAATGAAATTAATGATGGAATCATCTTCAAGTTTCTAAAATACACTAATGACAGCAAAAAGTTTGAGTATACAACATTTAGTTAAGGTGTGAGAGCCAAAATGAACTTTGTATTGCTGTAAACGCGTTTTCAGCACCTGAATGTACACTTCAGGTGAAACTGTCAAAATCTTCAAAATGAGCAAAAGCACAATTAAATTAATGTTGGAATCATCTTCAAGTTGCTAAAATACACTAAAGACAGCAAAGAGTTTGAGTCTACAACATTTAGTTAAGGTGTGAGAGCCTAAATTAACTTTTTATTGCTTTAAACGTGTTTTCAGCCCTTGATTGTACACTTCAGGTGAAAGTGTCAAAATCTTCAAAATGAGCAAAAGCACAATGAAATTAATGCTGGAATCATCTTCAAGTTGCTAAAATACACTAATGACAGCAAAAAGTTTGAGTGTACAACATTTAGTTAAGGTGTGAGAGCCAAAATGAACTTTGTATTGCTTGAAATGCACTTTCAGCCCGAATGTACACTTCAGATGAAACTGTCAAAATCTTCAAAATGAGCAAAAGCACAATAAAATTAATGCTGGAATCATCTTCAAGTTGCTAAAATACACTAATGACAGCAAAAAGTTTGAGTCTACAACATTTAGTTAAGGTGTGAGAGCCAAAATGAACTTTGTATTGCTGTAAACGCGTTTTCAGCACCTGAATGTACACTTCAGGTGAAACTGTCAAAATCTTCAAAATGAGCAAAAGCACAATTAAATTAATGTTGGAATCATCTTCAAGTTGCTAAAATACACTAATGACAGCAAAAAGTTTGAGTCTACAACATTTAGTTAAGGTGTGAGAGCCTAAATTAACTTTTTATTGCTTTAAACGCGTTTTCAGCCCTTGATTGTACATTTCAGGTGAAAGTGTCAAAATCTTCAAAATGAGCAAAAGCACAATGAAATTAATGCTGGAATCATCTTCAAGTTGCTAAAATACACTAATGACAGCAAAAAGTTTGAGTGTACAACATTTAGTTAAGGTGTGAGAGCCAAAATGAACTTTGTATTGCTTTAAATGCACTTTCAGCCCGAATGTACACTTCAGATGAAACTGTCAAAATCTTCAAAATGAGCAAAAGCACAATGAAATTAATGCTGGAATCATCTTCAAGTTGCTAAAATACACTAATGACAGCAAAAAGTTTGAGTCTACAACATTTAGTTAAGGTGTGAGAGCCTAAATGAACTTTGTATTGCTGTAAACGCGTTTTCAGCACCTGATTGTAAACTTCAGGTGAAACTGTCAAAATCTTCAAAATGAGCAAAAGCACAATGAAATTAATGCTGGAATCATCTTCAAGTTGCTAAAATACACTAATGACAGCAAAAAGTTTGAGTCTACAACATTTAGTTAAGGTGTGAGAGTCAAAATGAACTTTGTATTGCTTTAAATGCATTTTCAGCCCGATAGTACACTTCAGGTGAAACTGTCAAAATCTTCAAAATGAGCAAAAGCACAATTAAATTAATGATGGAATCATCTTCAAGTTGCTAAAATACACTAATGACAGCAAAAAGTTTGAGTCTACAACATTTAGTTAAGGTGTGAGAGCCAAAATGAACTTTGTATTGCTGTAAACGCGTTTTCAGCACCTGATTGTACACTTCAGGTGAAACTGTCAAAATCTTCAAAATGAGCAAAAGCACAATGAAATTAATAATGGAATCATATTCAAGTTGCTAAAATACACTAATGACAGCAAAAAGTTTGAGTCTACAACATTTAGTTAAGGTGTGAGAGCCAAAATGAACTTTGTATTGCTGTAAACGCGTTTTCAGCACCTGAATGTACACTTCAGGTGAAACTGTCAAAATCTTCAAAATGAGCAAAAGCACAATTAAATTAATGTTGGAATCATCTTCAAGTTGCTAAAATACACTAATGACAGCAAAAAGTTTGAGTCTACAACATTTAGTTAAGGTGTGAGAGCCTAAATTAACTTTTTATTGCTTTAAACGCGTTTTCAGCCCTTGATTGTACATTTCAGGTGAAAGTGTCAAAATCTTCAAAATGAGCAAAAGCACAATGAAATTAATGCTGGAATCATCTTCAAGTTGCTAAAATACACTAATGACAGCAAAAAGTTTGAGTGTACAACATTTAGTTAAGGTGTGAGAGCCAAAATGAACTTTGTATTGCTTTAAATGCACTTTCAGCCCGAAAGTACACTTCAGATGAAACTGTCAAAATCTTCAAAATGAGCAAAAGCACAATGAAATTAATGCTGGAATCATCTTCAAGTTGCTAAAATACACTAATGACAGCAAAAAGTTTGAGTCTACAACATTTAGTTAAGGTTTGAGAGCCTAAATGAACTTTGTATTGCTGTAAACGCGTTTTCAGCACCTGATTGTAAACTTCAGGTGAAACTGTCAAAATCTTCAAAATGAGCAAAAGCACAATGAAATTAATGCTGGAATCATCTTCAAGTTGCTAAAATACACTAATGACAGCAAAAAGTTTGAGTCTACAACATTTAGTTAAGGTGTGAGAGTCAAAATGAACTTTGTATTGCTTTAAATGCATTTTCAGCCCGATAGTACACTTCAGGTGAAACTGTCAAAATCTTCAAAATGAGCAAAAGCACAATTAAATTAATGATGGAATCATCTTCAAGTTGCTAAAATACACTAATGACAGCAAAAAGTTTGAGTCTACAACATTTAGTTAAGGTGTGAGAGCCAAAATGAACTTTGTATTGCTGTAAACGCGTTTTCAGCACCTGATTGTACACTTCAGGTGAAACTGTCAAAATCTTCAAAATGAGCAAAAGCACAATGAAATTAATAATGGAATCATATTCAAGTTGCTAAAATACACTAATGACAGCAAAAAGTTTGAGTCTACAACATTTAGTTAAGGTGTGAGAGCCAAAATGAACTTTGTATTGCTGTAAACGCGTTTTCAGCACCTGAATGTACACTTCAGGTGAAACTGTCAAAATCTTCAAAATGAGCAAAAGCACAATTAAATTAATGTTGGAATCATCTTCAAGTTGCTAAAATACACTAATGACAGCAAAGAGTTTGAGTCTACAACATTTAGTTAAGTTGTGAGAGCCTAAATTAACTTTTTATTGCTTTAAACGCGTTTTCAGCCCTTGATTGTACATTTCAGGTGAAAGTGTCAAAATCTTCAAAATGAGCAAAAGCACAATGAAATTAATGCTGGAATCATCTTCAAGTTGCTAAAATACACTAATGACAGCAAAAAGTTTGAGTCTACAACATTTAGTTGAGGTGTGAGAGCCTAAATGAACTTTGTATTGCTTTAAACGCGTTTTCAGCCCTTGATTGTACAATTCAGGTGAAACTGTCAAAATCTTCAACATGAGCAAAAGCACAATGAAATTAATGCTGGAATCATATTCAAGTTGCTAAAATACACTAATGACAGCAACAATTTTGAGTCTACAACATTTAGTTAAGGTGTGAGAGCCTAAATGAACTTTGTATTGCTGTAAACGCGTTTTCAGCACCTGATTGTACACTTCAGGTGAAACTGTCAAAATCTTAAAAATGAGCAAAAGCACAATGAAATTAATGCTGGAATCATCTTCAAGTTGCTAAAATACACTAATGACAGCAACAAGTTTGAGTCTACAACATTTAGTTAAGGTGTGAGAGCCAAAATGAACTTTGTATTGCTTTAAATGCATTTTCAGCCCGATAGTACACTTCAGGTGAAACTGTCAAAATCTTCAAAATGAGCAAAAGCACAAACAAATTAATGATGGAATCATCTTCAAGTTGCTAAAATACACTAATGACAGCAAAAAGTTTGAGTCTACAACATTTAGTTAAGGTGTGAGAGCCAAAATGAACTTTGTATTGCTGTAAACGCGTTTTCAGCACCTGATTGTACACTTCAGGTGAAACTGTCAAAATCTTCAAAATGAGCAAAAGCACGATGAAATTAATGCTGGAATCATCTTCAAGTTGCTAAAATACACTAATGACAGCAAAAAGTTTGAGTCTACATTATTTAGTTAAGGTGTGAGAGCCAAAATGAACTTTGTATTGCTGTAAACGCGTTTTCAGCACCTGATTGTACACTTCAGGTGAAACTGTCAAAATCTTCAAAATGAGCAAAAGCACAATGAAATTAATGCTGGAATCATCTTCAAGTTGCTAAAATACACTAATGACAGCAAAAAGTTTGAGTCTACAATATTTAGTTAAGGTGTGAGAGCCAAAATGAACTTTGTATTGATTTAAAATTCATTTTCAGCCCGATTGTACACTTCAGGTGAAACTGTCAAAATCTTCAAAATGAGCAAAAGCACAATGAAATTAATGTTGGAATCATCTTCAAGTTGCTAAAATACACTAATGACAGCAAAAAGTTTGAGTCTACAACATTTAGTTGAGGTGTGAGAGCCTAAATGAACTTTTTATTGCTTTAAACGCGTTTTCAGCCCTTGATTGTACAATTCAGGTGAAACTGTCAAAATCTTCAACATGAGCAAAAGAACAATGAAATTAATGCTGGAATCATCTTCAAGTTGCTAAAATACACTAATGACAGCAAAAAGTTTGAGTCTACAACATTTAGTTAAGGTGTGAGAGCCTAAATTAACTTTTTATTGCTTTAAACGTGTTTTCAGCCCTTGATTGTACACTTCAGGTGAAAGTGTCAAAATCTTCAAAATTGAGCAAAAGCACAATGAAATTAAAGCTGGAATCATCTTCAAGTTGCTAAAATACACTAATGACAGCAAAAAATTTGAGTCTACAACATTTAGTTAAGGTGTGAGATTATAAATGAACTTTGTATTGCTGTAAACGCGTTTTCAGCACCTGATTGTACACTTCAGGTGAAACTGTCAAAATCTTCAAAATGAGCAAAAGCACAATGAAATTAATGCTGGAATCATCTTCAAGTTGCTAAAATACACTAATGACAGCAAAAAGTTTGAGTCTACAACATTTAGTTAAGGTGTGAGAGCCAAAATGAACTTTGTATTGCTGTAAACGCGTTTTCAGCACCTGATTGTACACTTCAGGTGAAACTGTCAAAATGTTCAAAATGAGCAAAAGCACAATGAAATTAATGCTGGAATCATCTTCAAGTTGCTAAAATGCACTAATGACAGCAAACATTTTGTGTCTACAACATTTAGTTGAGGTGTGAGAGCCAAAATGAACTTTTTATTGCTGTAAACGCGTTTTCAGCACCTGAATGTACACTTCAGGTGAAACTGTCAAAATCTTCAAAATGAGCAAAAGCACAATGAAATTAATGCTGGAATCATCTTCAAGTTGCTAAAATACACTAATGACAGCAAAAAGTTTGAGTCTACAACATTTAGTTAAGGTGTGAGAGTCAAAATGAACTTTGTATTGCTTTAAATGCATTTTCAGCCCGATAGTACACTTCAGGTGAAACTGTCAAAATCTTCAAAATGAGCAAAAGCACAATTAAATTAATGATGGAATCATCTTCAAGTTGCTAAAATACACTAATGACAGCAAAAAGTTTGAGTCTACAACATTTAGTTAAGGTGTGAGAGCCAAAATGAACTTTGTATTGCTGTAAACGCGTTTTCAGCACCTGATTGTACACTTCAGGTGAAACTGTCAAAATCTTCAAAATGAGCAAAAGCACAATGAAATTAATAATGGAATCATATTCAAGTTGCTAAAATACACTAATGACAGCAAAAAGTTTGAGTCTACAACATTTAGTTAAGGTGTGAGAGCCAAAATGAACTTTGTATTGCTGTAAACGCGTTTTCAGCACCTGAATGTACACTTCAGGTGAAACTGTCAAAATCTTCAAAATGAGCAAAAGCACAATTAAATTAATGTTGGAATCATCTTCAAGTTGCTAAAATACACTAATGACAGCAAAGAGTTTGAGTCTACAACATTTAGTTAAGGTGTGAGAGCCTAAATTAACTTTTTATTGCTTTAAACGCGTTTTCAGCCCTTGATTGTACATTTCAGGTGAAAGTGTCAAAATCTTCAAAATGAGCAAAAGCACAATGAAATTAATGCTGGAAACATCTTCAAGTTGCTAAAATACACTAATGACAGCAAAAAGTTTGAGTGTACAACATTTAGTTAAGGTGTGAGAGCCAAAATGAACTTTGTATTGCTTTAAATGCACTTTCAGCCCGAATGTACACTTCAGATGAAACTGTCAAAATCTTCAAAATGAGCAAAAGCACAATGAAATTAATGCTGGAATCATCTTCAAGTTGCTAAAATACACTAATGACAGCAAAAAGTTTGAGTCTACAACATTTAGTTAAGGTGTGAGAGCCTAAATGAACTTTGTATTGCTGTAAACGCGTTTTCAGCACCTGATTGTAAACTTCAGGTGAAACTGTCAAAATCTTCAAAATGAGCAAAAGCACAATGAAATTAATGCTGGAATCATCTTCAAGTTGCTAAAATACACTAATGACAGCAAAAAGTTTGAGTCTACAACATTTAGTTAAGGTGTGAGAGTCAAAATGAACTTTGTATTGCTTTAAATGCATTTTCAGCCCGATAGTACACTTCAGGTGAAACTGTCAAAATCTTCAAAATGAGCAAAAGCACAATTAAATTAATGATGGAATCATCTTCAAGTTGCTAAAATACACTAATGACAGCAAAAAGTTTGAGTCTACAACATTTAGTTAAGGTGTGAGAGCCAAAATGAACTTTGTATTGCTGTAAACGCGTTTTCAGCACCTGATTGTACACTTCAGGTGAAACTGTCAAAATCTTCAAAATGAGCAAAAGCACAATGAAATTAATAATGGAATCATATTCAAGTTGCTAAAATACACTAATGACAGCAAAAAGTTTGAGTCTACAACATTTAGTTAAGGTGTGAGAGCCAAAATGAACTTTGTATTGCTGTAAACGCGTTTTCAGCACCTGAATGTACACTTCAGGTGAAACTGTCAAAATCTTCAAAATGAGCAAAAGCACAATTAAATTAATGTTGGAATCATCTTCAAGTTGCTAAAATACACTAATGACAGCAAAGAGTTTGAGTCTACAACATTTAGTTAAGTTGTGAGAGCCTAAATTAACTTTTTATTGCTTTAAACGCGTTTTCAGCCCTTGATTGTACATTTCAGGTGAAAGTGTCAAAATCTTCAAAATGAGCAAAAGCACAATGAAATTAATGCTGGAATCATCTTCAAGTTGCTAAAATACACTAATGACAGCAAAAAGTTTGAGTCTACAACATTTAGTTGAGGTGTGAGAGCCTAAATGAACTTTTTATTGCTTTAAACGCGTTTTCAGCCCTTGATTGTACAATTCAGGTGAAACTGTCAAAATCTTCAACATGAGCAAAAGCACAATGAAATTAATGCTGGAATCATCTTCAAGTTGCTAAAATACACTAATGACAGCAAAAAGTTTGAGTGTACAACATTTAGTTAAGGTGTGAGAGCCAAAATGAACTTTGTATTGCTTTAAATGCACTTTCAGCCCGAATGTACACTTCAGATGAAACTGTCAAAATCTTCAAAATGAGCAAAAGCACAATGAAATTAATGCTGGAATCATCTTCAAGTTGCTAAAATACACTAATGACAGCAACAAGTTTGAGTCTACAACATTTAGTTAAGGTGTGAGAGTCAAAATTAACTTTTTATTGCTTTAAACGCGTTTTCAGCCCCTAATTGTACACTTCAGGTGAAAATGTCAAAATCTTCAAAATGAGCAAAAGCACAATGAAATTAATGCTTGAATCATCTTCATTTTGCTAAAATACACTAATGACAGCAAAAAGTTTGAGTCTACAACATTTAGTTAAGGTGTGAGAGCCAAAATTAACTTTGTATTGCTTTAAAATTCATTTTCAGCCCGATTGTACACTTCAGGTGAAACTGTCAAAATCTTCAAAATGAGCAAAAGCACAATGAAATTAATGTTGGAATCATCTTCAAGTTGCTAAAATACACTAATGACAGCAAAACGTTTGAGTCTACAATATTTAGTTAAGGTGTGAGAGCCAAAATGAACTTTGTATTGCTTTAAAATTCATTTTCAGCCCGATTGTACACTTCAGGTGAAACTGTCAAAATCTTAAAAATGAGCAAAAGCACAATGAAATTAATGTTGGAATCATCTTCAAGTTGCTAAAATACACTAATGACAGCAAAAAGTTTGAGTCTACAACATTTAGTTAAGTTGTGAGAGCCTAAATTAACTTTTTATTGCTTTAAACGCGTTTTCAGCCCTTGATTGTACACTTCAGGTGAAACTGTCAAAATCTTCAAAATGAGCAAAAGCACAATGAAATTAATGATGGAATCATCTTCAAGTTTCTAAAATACACTAATGACAGCAAAAAGTTTGAGTATACAACATTTAGTTAAGGTGTGAGAGCCAAAATGAACTTTGTATTGCTTTAAATGCATTTTCAGCGCGATTGGACACTTCAGGTGAAACTGTCAAAATCTTCAAAATGAGCAAAAGCAAAATTAAATTAATGCTGGAATCATCTTCAAGTTGCTAAAATACACTAATGACAGTAAAAAGTTTAAGTCTACAACATTTAGTTAAGGTGTGAGAGCCAAAATGAACGTTGTATTGCTTTAAATGCATTTTCAGCCCGAATGTACACTTCAGGTGAAACTGTCAAAATCTTCAAAATGAGCAAAAGCACAATTAAATTAATGTTGGAATCATCTTCAAGTTGCTAAAATACACTAAAGACAGCAAAGAGTTTGAGTCTACAACATTTAGTTAAGGTGTGAGAGCCTAAATTAACTTTTTATTGCTTTAAACGTGTTTTCAGCCCTTGATTGTACACTTCAGGTGAAAGTGTCAAAATCTTCAAAATGAGCAAAAGCACAATGAAATTAATGCTGGAATCATCTTCAAGTTGCTAAAATACACTAATGACAGCAAAAAGTTTGAGTGTACAACATTTAGTTAAGGTGTGAGAGCCAAAATGAACTTTGTATTGCTTGAAATGCACTTTCAGCCCGAATGTACACTTCAGATGAAACTGTCAAAATCTTCAAAATGAGCAAAAGCACAATAAAATTAATGCTGGAATCATCTTCAAGTTGCTAAAATACACTAATGACAGCAAAAAGTTTGAGTCTACAACATTTAGTTAAGGTGTGAGAGCCAAAATGAACTTTGTATTGCTGTAAACGCGTTTTCAGCACCTGAATGTACACTTCAGGTGAAACTGTCAAAATCTTAAAAATGAGCAAAAGCACAATGAAATTAATGCTGGAATCATCTTCAAGTTGCTAAAATACACTAATGACAGCAACAAGTTTGAGTCTACAACATTTAGTTAAGGTGTGAGAGCCAAAATGAACTTTGTATTGCTTTAAATGCATTTTCAGCCCGATAGTACACTTCAGGTGAAACTGTCAAAATCTTCAAAATGAGCAAAAGCACAAATAAATTAATGATGGAATCATCTTCAAGTTGCTAAAATACACTAATGACAGCAAAAAGTTTGAGTCTACAACATTTAGTTAAGGTGTGAGAGCCAAAATGAACTTTGTATTGCTGTAAACGCGTTTTCAGCACCTGATTGTACACTTCAGGTGAAACTGTCAAAATGTTCAAAATGAGCAAAAGCACAATGAAATTAATGATGGAATCATCTTCAAGTTTCTAAAATACACTAATGACAGCAAAAAGTTTGAGTATACAACATTTAGTTAAGGTGTGAGAGCCAAAATGAACTTTGTATTGCTGTAAACGCGTTTTCAGCACCTGAATGTACACTTCAGGTGAAACTGTCAAAATCTTCAAAATGAGCAAAAGCACAATTAAATTAATGTTGGAATCATCTTCAAGTTGCTAAAATACACTAAAGACAGCAAAGAGTTTGAGTCTACAACATTTAGTTAAGGTGTGAGAGCCTAAATTAACTTTTTATTGCTTTAAACGTGTTTTCAGCCCTTGATTGTACACTTCAGGTGAAAGTGTCAAAATCTTCAAAATGAGCAAAAGCACAATGAAATTAATGCTGGAATCATCTTCAAGTTGCTAAAATACACTAATGACAGCAAAAAGTTTGAGTGTACAACATTTAGTTAAGGTGTGAGAGCCAAAATGAACTTTGTATTGCTTGAAATGCACTTTCAGCCCGAATGTACACTTCAGATGAAACTGTCAAAATCTTCAAAATGAGCAAAAGCACAATAAAATTAATGCTGGAATCATCTTCAAGTTGCTAAAATACACTAATGACAGCAAAAAGTTTGAGTCTACAACATTTAGTTAAGGTGTGAGAGCCAAAATGAACTTTGTATTGCTGTAAACGCGTTTTCAGCACCTGAATGTACACTTCAGGTGAAACTGTCAAAATCTTCAAAATGAGCAAAAGCACAATTAAATTAATGTTGGAATCATCTTCAAGTTGCTAAAATACACTAATGACAGCAAAAAGTTTGAGTCTACAACATTTAGTTAAGGTGTGAGAGCCTAAATTAACTTTTTATTGCTTTAAACGCGTTTTCAGCCCTTGATTGTACATTTCAGGTGAAAGTGTCAAAATCTTCAAAATGAGCAAAAGCACAATGAAATTAATGCTGGAATCATCTTCAAGTTGCTAAAATACACTAATGACAGCAAAAAGTTTGAGTGTACAACATTTAGTTAAGGTGTGAGAGCCAAAATGAACTTTGTATTGCTTTAAATGCACTTTCAGCCCGAATGTACACTTCAGATGAAACTGTCAAAATCTTCAAAATGAGCAAAAGCACAATGAAATTAATGCTGGAATCATCTTCAAGTTGCTAAAATACACTAATGACAGCAAAAAGTTTGAGTCTACAACATTTAGTTAAGGTGTGAGAGCCTAAATGAACTTTGTATTGCTGTAAACGCGTTTTCAGCACCTGATTGTAAACTTCAGGTGAAACTGTCAAAATCTTCAAAATGAGCAAAAGCACAATGAAATTAATGCTGGAATCATCTTCAAGTTGCTAAAATACACTAATGACAGCAAAAAGTTTGAGTCTACAACATTTAGTTAAGGTGTGAGAGTCAAAATGAACTTTGTATTGCTTTAAATGCATTTTCAGCCCGATAGTACACTTCAGGTGAAACTGTCAAAATCTTCAAAATGAGCAAAAGCACAATTAAATTAATGATGGAATCATCTTCAAGTTGCTAAAATACACTAATGACAGCAAAAAGTTTGAGTCTACAACATTTAGTTAAGGTGTGAGAGCCAAAATGAACTTTGTATTGCTGTAAACGCGTTTTCAGCACCTGATTGTACACTTCAGGTGAAACTGTCAAAATCTTCAAAATGAGCAAAAGCACAATGAAATTAATAATGGAATCATATTCAAGTTGCTAAAATACACTAATGACAGCAAAAAGTTTGAGTCTACAACATTTAGTTAAGGTGTGAGAGCCAAAATGAACTTTGTATTGCTGTAAACGCGTTTTCAGCACCTGAATGTACACTTCAGGTGAAACTGTCAAAATCTTCAAAATGAGCAAAAGCACAATTAAATTAATGTTGGAATCATCTTCAAGTTGCTAAAATACACTAATGACAGCAAAGAGTTTGAGTCTACAACATTTAGTTAAGTTGTGAGAGCCTAAATTAACTTTTTATTGCTTTAAACGCGTTTTCAGCCCTTGATTGTACATTTCAGGTGAAAGTGTCAAAATCTTCAAAATGAGCAAAAGCACAATGAAATTAATGCTGGAATCATCTTCAAGTTGCTAAAATACACTAATGACAGCAAAAAGTTTGAGTCTACAACATTTAGTTGAGGTGTGAGAGCCTAAATGAACTTTGTATTGCTTTAAACGCGTTTTCAGCCCTTGATTGTACAATTCAGGTGAAACTGTCAAAATCTTCAACATGAGCAAAAGCACAATGAAATTAATGCTGGAATCATATTCAAGTTGCTAAAATACACTAATGACAGCAACAATTTTGAGTCTACAACATTTAGTTAAGGTGTGAGAGCCTAAATGAACTTTGTATTGCTGTAAACGCGTTTTCAGCACCTGATTGTACACTTCAGGTGAAACTGTCAAAATCTTAAAAATGAGCAAAAGCACAATGAAATTAATGCTGGAATCATCTTCAAGTTGCTAAAATACACTAATGACAGCAACAAGTTTGAGTCTACAACATTTAGTTAAGGTGTGAGAGCCAAAATGAACTTTGTATTGCTTTAAATGCATTTTCAGCCCGATAGTACACTTCAGGTGAAACTGTCAAAATCTTCAAAATGAGCAAAAGCACAAACAAATTAATGATGGAATCATCTTCAAGTTGCTAAAATACACTAATGACAGCAAAAAGTTTGAGTCTACAACATTTAGTTAAGGTGTGAGAGCCAAAATGAACTTTGTATTGCTGTAAACGCGTTTTCAGCACCTGATTGTACACTTCAGGTGAAACTGTCAAAATCTTCAAAATGAGCAAAAGCACAATGAAATTAATGCTGGAATCATCTTCAAGTTGCTAAAATACACTAATGACAGCAAAAAGTTTGAGTCTACAACATTTAGTTAAGTTGTGAGAGCCTAAATTAACTTTTTATTGCTTTAAACGCGTTTTCAGCCCTTGTTTGTTCACTTCAGGTGAAACTGTCAAAATCTTCAAAATGAGCAAAAGCACAATGAAATTAATGCTGGAATCATCTTCAAGTTGCTAAAATACACTAATGACAGCAACAAGTTTGAGTCTACAACATTTAGTTAAGGTGTGAGAGCCAAAATGAACGTTGTATTGCTTTAAATGCATTTTCAGCCCGAATGTACACTTCAGGTGAAACTGTCAAATTCTTCAAAATGAGCAAAAGCACAATGAAATTAATTCTGGAAACATCTTCAAGTTGCTAAAATACACTAATGACAGCAACAAGTTTGAGTCTACAACATTTAGTTAAGGTGTGAAAGCCAAAATGAACTTTGTATTGCTGTAAACGCGTTTTCAGCACCTGATTGTACACTTCAGGTGAAACTGTCAAAATATTCAAAATGAGCAAAAGAGCAATTAAATTAAAGATGGAATCATCTTCAAGTTGCTAAAATACACTAATGACAGCAAAAAGTTTGAGTCTACAACATTTAGTTAAGGTGTGAAAGCCAAAATGAACTTTGTATTGCTGTAAACGCGTTTTCAGCACCTGATTGTACACTTCAGGTGAAACTGTCAAAATATTCAAAATGAGCAAAAGCACAATGAAATTAATGCTGGAATCATCTTCAAGTTGCTAAAATACACTAATGACAGCAAAAAGTTTGAGTCTACAATATTTAGTTAAGGTGTGAGAGCCAAAATGAACTTTGTATTGCTTTAAAATTCATTTTCAGCCCGATTGTACACTTCAGGTGAAACTGTCAAAATCTTCAAAATGAGCAAAAGCACAATGAAATTAATGTTGGAATCATCTTCAAGTTGCTAAAATACACTAATGACAGCAAAAAGTTTGAGTCTACAACATTTAGTTGAGGTGTGAGAGCCTAAATGAACTTTTTATTGCTTTAAACGCGTTTTCAGCCCTTGATTGTACAATTCAGGTGAAACTGTCAAAATCTTCAACATGAGCAAAAGCACAATGAAATTAATGCTGGAATCATCTTCAAGTTGCTAAAATACACTAATGACAGCAACAAGTTTGAGTCTACAACATTTAGTTAAGGTGTGAGATTCAAAATTAACTTTGTATTGCTTTAAATGCATTTTCAGCCCGATTGGACACTTCAGGTGAAACTGTCAAAATCTTCAAAATGAGCAAAAGCACAATGAAATTAATGCTGGAATCATCTTCAAGTTGCTAAAATACACTAATGACAGTAAAAAGTTTAAGTCTACAACATTTAGTTAAGGTGTGAGAGCCTAAATGAACTTTGTATTGTTTTAAACGCGTTTTCAGCCCCTGATTGTACACTTCAGGTGAAACTGTCAAAATCTTCAAAATGAGCAAAAGCACAATGAAATTAATGCTGGAATCATCTTCAAGTTGCTAAAATACACTAATGACAGCAACAAGTTTGAGTCTACAACATTTAGTTAAGGTGTGAGAGCCTAAATGAACTTTGTATTGCTTTAAATGCATTTTCAGCCCGATTGTACACTTCAGGTGAAACTGTCAAAATCTTCAAAATGAGCAAAAGCACAATGAAATTAATGCTGGAATCATCTTCAAGTTGCTAAAATACACCAATGACAGCAAAAAGTTTGAGTCTACAACATTTAGTTAAGGTGTGAGAGCCAAAATGAACTTTGTATTGCTTTAAATGCATTTTCAGCCCGATAGTACACTTCAGGTGAAACTGTCAAAATCTTCAAAATGAGCAAAAGCACAATTAAATTAATGATGGAATCATCTTCAAGTTGCTAAAATACACTAATGACAGCAAAAAGTTTGAGTCTACAACATTTAGTTAAGGTGTGAGAGCCAAAATGAACTTTGTATTGCTGTAAACGCGTTTTCAGCACCTGATTGTACACTTCAGGTGAAACTGTCAAAATCTTCAAAATGAGCAAAAGCACAATGAAATTAATGCTGGAATCATCTTCAAGTTGCTAAAATACACTAATGACAGCAAAAAGTTTGAGTCTACAATATTTAGTTAAGGTGTGAGAGCCAAAATGAACATTGTATTGCTTTAAAATTCATTTTCAGCCCGATTGTACACTTCAGGTGAAACTGTCAAAATCTTCAAAATGAGCAAAAGCACAATGAAATTAATGTTGGAATCATCTTCAAGTTGCTAAAATACACTAATGACAGCAAAAAGTTTGAGTCTACAACATTTAGTTGAGGTGTGAGAGCCTAAATTAACTTTTTATTGCTTTAAACGCGTTTTCAGCCCTTGATTGTACAATTCAGGTGAAACTGTCAAAATCTTCAACATGAGCAAAAGCACAATGAAATTAATGCTGGAATCATCTTCAAGTTGCTAAAATACACTAATGACAGCAACAAGTTTGAGTCTACAACATTTAGTTAAGGTGTGAGATTCAAAATTAACTTTGTATTGCTTTAAATGCATTTTCAGCCCGATTGGACACTTCAGGTGAAACTGTCAAAATCTTCAAAATGAGCAAAAGCACAATGAAATTAATGCTGGAATCATCTTCAAGTTGCTAAAATACACTAATGACAGTAAAAAGTTTAAGTCCACAACATTTAGTTAAGGTGTGAGAGCCTAAATGAACTTTGTATTGCTTTAAACGCGTTTTCAGCCCCTGATTGTACACTTCAGGTGAAACTGTCAAAATCTTCAAAATGAGCAAAAGCACAATGAAATTAATGCTGGAATCATCTTCAAGTTGCTAAAATACACTAATGACAGCAACAAGTTTGAGTCTACAACATTTAGTTAAGGTGTGAGAGTCAAAATGAACTTTGTATTGCTTTAAATGCATTTTCAGCCCGATTGTACACTTCAGGTGAAACTGTCAAAATCTTCAAAATGAGCAAAAGCACAATGAAATTAATGCTGGAATCATCTTCAAGTTGCTAAAATACACTAATGACAGCAAAAAGTTTGAGTCTACAACATTTAGTTAAGGTGTGAGAGCCAAAATGAACTTTGTATTGCTGTAAACGCGTTTTCAGCACCTGATTGTACACTTCAGGTGAAACTGTCAAAATGTTCAAAATGAGCAAAAGCACAATGAAATTAATGCTGGAATCATCTTCAAGTTGCTAAAATGCACTAATGACAGCAACCATTTTGTGTCTACAACATTTAGTTGAGGTGTGAGAGCCAAAATGAACTTTTTATTGCTGTAAACGCGTTTTCAGCACCTGAATGTACACTTCAGGTGAAACTGTCAAAATCTTCAAAATGAGCAAAAGCACAATGAAATTAATGCTGGAATCATCTTCAAGTTGCTAAAATACACTAATGACAGCAAAAAGTTTGAGTCTACAACATTTAGTTAAGGTGTGAGAGCCAAAATGAACTTTGTATTGCTTGAAATGCACTTTCAGCCCGAATGTACACTTCAGATGAAACTGTCAAAATCTTCAAAATGAGCAAAAGCACAATGAAATTAATGCTGGAATCATCTTCAAGTTGCTAAAATACACTAATGACAGCAAAAAGTTTGAGTCTACAACATTTAGTTAAGGTGTGAGAGCCTAAATGAACTTTGTATTGCTGTAAACGCGTTTTCAGCACCTGATTGTAAACTTCAGGTGAAACTGTCAAAATCTTCAAAATGAGCAAAAGCACAATGAAATTAATGCTGGAATCATCTTCAAGTTGCTAAAATACACTAATGACAGCAAAAAGTTTGAGTCTACAACATTTAGTTAAGGAATGAGAGTCAAAATGAACTTTGTATTGCTTTAAATGCATTTTCAGCCCGATAGTACACTTCAGGTGAAACTGTCAAAATCTTCAAAATGAGCAAAAGCACAATTAAATTAATGATGGAATCATCTTCAAGTTGCTAAAATACACTAATGACAGCAAAAAGTTTGAGTCTACAACATTTAGTTAAGGTGTGAGAGCCAAAATGAACTTTGTATTGCTGTAAACGCGTTTTCAGCACCTGATTGTACACTTCAGGTGAAACTGTCAAAATCTTCAAAATGAGCAAAAGCACAATGAAATTAATAATGGAATCATATTCAAGTTGCTAAAATACACTAATGACAGCAAAAAGTTTGAGTCTACAACATTTAGTTAAGGTGTGAGAGCCTAAATTAACTTTTTATTGCTTTAAACGCGTTTTCAGCCCTTGATTGTACATTTCAGGTGAAAGTGTCAAAATCTTCAAAATGAGCAAAAGCACAATGAAATTAATGCTGGAATCATCTTCAAGTTGCTAAAATACACTAATGACAGCAAAAAGTTTGAGTGTACAACATTTAGTTAAGGTGTGAGAGCCAAAATGAACTTTGTATTGCTTTAAATGCACTTTCAGCCCGAATGTACACTTCAGATGAAACTGTCAAAATCTTCAAAATGAGCAAAAGCACAATGAAATTAATGCTGGAATCATCTTCAAGTTGCTAAAATACACTAATGACAGCAACAAGTTTGAGTCTACAACATTTAGTTAAGGTGTGAGAGCCAAAATGAACGTTGTATTGCTTTAAATGCATTTTCAGCCCGAATGTACACTTCAGGTGAAACTGTCAAATTCTTCAAAATGAGCAAAAGCACAATGAAATTAATTCTGGAAACATCTTCAAGTTGCTAAAATACACTAATGACAGCAACAAGTTTGAGTCTACAACATTTAGTTAAGGTGTGAAAGCCAAAATGAACTTTGTATTGCTGTAAACGCGTTTTCAGCACCTGATTGTACACTTCAGGTGAAACTGTCAAAATATTCAAAATGAGCAAAAGCACAATTAAATTAATGATGGAATCATCTTCAAGTTGCTAAAATACACTAATGACAGCAAAAAGTTTGAGTCTACAACATTTAGTTAAGGTGTGAGAGCCAAAATGAACTTTGTATTGCTTTAAAATTCATTTTCAGCCCGATTGTACACTTCAGGTGAAACTGTCAAAATCTTCAAAATGAGCAAAAGCACAATGAAATTAATGTTGGAATCATCTTCAAGTTGCTAAAATACACTAATGACAGCAAAAAGTTTGAGTCTACAACATTTAGTTGAGGTGTGAGAGCCTAAATGAACTTTTTATTGCTTTAAACGCGTTTTCAGCCCTTGATTGTACAATTCAGGTGAAACTGTCAAAATCTTCAACATGAGCAAAAGCACAATGAAATTAATGCTGGAATCATCTTCAAGTTGCTAAAATACACTAATGACAGCAACAAGTTTGAGTCTACAACATTTAGTTAAGGTGTGAGATTCAAAATTAACTTTGTATTGCTTTAAATGCATTTTCAGCCCGATTGGACACTTCAGGTGAAACTGTCAAAATCTTCAAAATGAGCAAAAGCACAATGAAATTAATGCTGGAATCATCTTCAAGTTGCTAAAATACACTAATGACAGTAAAAAGTTTAAGTCTACAACATTTAGTTAAGGTGTGAGAGCCTAAATGAACTTTGTATTGCTTTAAACGCGTTTTCAGCCCCTGATTGTACACTTCAGGTGAAACTGTCAAAATCTTCAAAATGAGCAAAAGCACAATGAAATTAATGCTGGAATCATCTTCAAGTTGCTAAAATACACTAATGACAGCAACAAGTTTGAGTCTACAACATTTAGTTAAGGTGTGAGAGCCTAAATGAACTTTGTATTGCTTTAAATGCATTTTCAGCCCGATTGTACACTTCAGGTGAAACTGTCAAAATCTTCAAAATGAGCAAAAGCACAATGAAATTAATGCTGGAATCATCTTCAAGTTGCTAAAATACACCAATGACAGCAAAAAGTTTGAGTCTACAACATTTAGTTAAGGTGTGAGAGCCTAAATGAACTTTGTATTGCTTTAAATGCATTTTCAGCCCGATAGTACACTTCAGGTGAAACTGTCAAAATCTTCAAAATGAGCAAAAGCACAATTAAATTAATGATGGAATCATCTTCAAGTTGCTAAAATACACTAATGACAGCAAAAAGTTTGAGTCTACAACATTTAGTTAAGGTGTGAGAGCCAAAATGAACTTTGTATTGCTGTAAACGCGTTTTCAGCACCTGATTGTACACTTCAGGTGAAACTGTCAAAATCTTCAAAATGAGCAAAAGCACAATGAAATTAATGCTGGAATCATCTTCAAGTTGCTAAAATACACTAATGACAGCAAAAAGTTTGAGTCTACAATATTTAGTTAAGGTGTGAGAGCCAAAATGAACTTTGTATTGCTTTAAAATTCATTTTCAGCCCGATTGTACACTTCAGGTGAAACTGTCAAAATCTTCAAAATGAGCAAAAGCACAATGAAATTAATGTTGGAATCATCTTCAAGTTGCTAAAATACACTAATGACAGCAAAAAGTTTGAGTCTACAACATTTAGTTGAGGTGTGAGAGCCTAAATGAACTTTTTATTGCTTTAAACGCGTTTTCAGCCCTTGATTGTACAATTCAGGTGAAACTGTCAAAATCTTCAACATGAGCAAAAGCACAATGAAATTAATGCTGGAATCATCTTCAAGTTGCTAAAATACACTAATGACAGCAACAAGTTTGAGTCTACAACATTTAGTTAAGGTGTGAGATTCAAAATTAACTTTGTATTGCTTTAAATGCATTTTCAGCCCGATTGGACACTTCAGGTGAAACTGTCAAAATCTTCAAAATGAGCAAAAGCACAATGAAATTAATGCTGGAATCATCTTCAAGTTGCTAAAATACACTAATGACAGTAAAAAGTTTAAGTCTACAACATTTAGTTAAGGTGTGAGAGCCTAAATGAACTTTGTATTGCTTTAAACGCGTTTTCAGCCCCTGATTGTACACTTCAGGTGAAACTGTCAAAATCTTCAAAATGAGCAAAAGCACAATGAAATTAATGCTGGAATCATCTTCAAGTTGCTAAAATACACTAATGACAGCAACAAGTTTGAGTCTACAACATTTAGTTAAGGTGTGAGAGTCAAAATGAACTTTGTATTGCTTTAAATGCATTTTCAGCCCGATTGTACACTTCAGGTGAAACTGTCAAAATCTTCAAAATGAGCAAAAGCACAATGAAATTAATGCTGGAATCATCTTCAATTTGCTAAAATACACTAATGACAGCAAAAAGTTTGAGTCTACAACATTTAGTTAAGGTGTGAGAGCCTAAATGAACTTTGTATTGCTTTAAACGCGTTTTCAGCCCCTGATTGTACACTTCAGGTGAAACTGTCAAAATCTTCAAAATGAGCAAAAGCACAATTAAATTAATGCTGGAATCATCTTCAAGTTGCTAAAATACACTAATGACAGCAAAAAGTTTGAGTCTACAACATTTAGTTAAGGTGTGAGAGCCAAAATGAACTTTGTATTGCTGTAAACGCGTTTTCAGCACCTGAATGTACACTTCAGGTGAAACTGTCAAAATCTTCAAAATGAGCAAAAGCACAATGAAATTAATGCTGGAATCATCTTCAAGTTGCTAAAATACACTAATGACAGCAACAAGTTTGAGTGTACAACATTTAGTTAAGGTGTGAGAGCCAAAATGAACTTTGTATTGCTTTAAATGCACTTTCAGCCCGAATGTACACTTCAGATGAAACTGTCAAAATCTTCAAAATGAGCAAAAGCACAATGAAATTAATGCTGGAATCATCTTCAAGTTGCTAAAATACACTAATGACAGCAAAAAATTTGAGTCTACAACATTTAGTTAAGGTGTGAGAGCCTAAATGAACTTTGTATTGCTGTAAACGCGTTTTCAGCACCTGATTGTACACTTCAGGTGAAACTGTCAAAATCTTCAAAATGAGCAAAAGCACAATGAAATTAATGCTGGAATCATCTTCAAGTTGCTAAAATACACTAATGACAGCAAAAAGTTTGAGTCTACAACATTTAGTTAAGGTGTGAGAGCCAAAATGAACTTTGTATTGCTGTAAACGCGTTTTCAGCACCTGATTGTACACTTCAGGTGAAACTGTCAAAATGTTCAAAATGAGCAAAAGCACAATGAAATTAATGCTGGAATCATCTTCAAGTTGCTAAAATGCACTAATGACAGCAAACATTTTGTGTCTACAACATTTAGTTGAGGTGTGAGAGCCAAAATGAACTTTTTATTGCTGTAAACGCGTTTTCAGCACCTGAATGTACACTTCAGGTGAAACTGTCAAAATCTTCAAAATGAGCAAAAGCACAATGAAATTAATGCTGGAATCATCTTCAAGTTGCTAAAATACACTAATGACAGCAAAAAGTTTGAGTCTACAACATTTAGTTAAGGTGTGAGAGCCAAAATGAACTTTGTATTGCTTGAAATGCACTTTCAGCCCGAATGTACACTTCAGATGAAACTGTCAAAATCTTCAAAATGAGCAAAAGCACAATGAAATTAATGCTGGAATCATCTTCAAGTTGCTAAAATACACTAATGACAGCAAAAAGTTTGAGTCTACAACATTTAGTTAAGGTGTGAGAGCCTAAATGAACTTTGTATTGCTGTAAACGCGTTTTCAGCACCTGATTGTAAACTTCAGGTGAAACTGTCAAAATCTTCAAAATGAGCAAAAGCACAATGAAATTAATGCTGGAATCATCTTCAAGTTGCTAAAATACACTAATGACAGCAAAAAGTTTGAGTCTACAACATTTAGTTAAGGTGTGAGAGTCAAAATGAACTTTGTATTGCTTTAAATGCATTTTCAGCCCGATAGTACACTTCAGGTGAAACTGTCAAAATCTTCAAAATGAGCAAAAGCACAATTAAATTAATGATGGAATCATCTTCAAGTTGCTAAAATACACTAATGACAGCAAAAAGTTTGAGTCTACAACATTTAGTTAAGGTGTGAGAGCCAAAATGAACTTTGTATTGCTGTAAACGCGTTTTCAGCACCTGAATGTACACTTCAGGTGAAACTGTCAAAATCTTCAAAATGAGCAAAAGCACAATTAAATTAATGTTGGAATCATCTTCAAGTTGCTAAAATACACTAATGACAGCAAAGAGTTTGAGTCTACAACATTTAGTTAAGGTGTGAGAGCCTAAATTAACTTTTTATTGCTTTAAACGCGTTTTCAGCCCTTGATTGTACATTTCAGGTGAAAGTGTCAAAATCTTCAAAATGAGCAAAAGCACAATGAAATTAATGCTGGAATCATCTTCAAGTTGCTAAAATACACTAATGACAGCAAAAAGTTTGAGTGTACAACATTTAGTTAAGGTGTGAGAGCCAAAATGAACTTTGTATTGCTTTAAATGCACTTTCAGCCCGAATGTACACTTCAGATGAAACTGTCAAAATCTTCAAAATGAGCAAAAGCACAATGAAATTAATGCTGGAATCATCTTCAAGTTGCTAAAATACACTAATGACAGCAAAAAGTTTGAGTCTACAACATTTAGTTAAGGTGTGAGAGCCTAAATGAACTTTGTATTGCTGTAAACGCGTTTTCAGCACCTGATTGTAAACTTCAGGTGAAACTGTCAAAATCTTCAAAATGAGCAAAAGCACAATGAAATTAATGCTGGAATCATCTTCAAGTTGCTAAAATACACTAATGACAGCAAAAAGTTTGAGTCTACAACATTTAGTTAAGGTGTGAGAGTCAAAATGAACTTTGTATTGCTTTAAATGCCTTTTCAGCCCGATAGTACACTTCAGGTGAAACTGTCAAAATCTTCAAAATGAGCAAAAGCACAATTAAATTAATGATGGAATCATCTTCAAGTTGCTAAAATACACTAATGACAGCAAAAAGTTTGAGTCTACAACATTTAGTTAAGGTGTGAGAGCCAAAATGAACTTTGTATTGCTGTAAACGCGTTTTCAGCACCTGATTGTACACTTCAGGTGAAACTGTCAAAATCTTCAAAATGAGCAAAAGCACAATGAAATTAATAATGGAATCATATTCAAGTTGCTAAAATACACTAATGACAGCAAAAAGTTTGAGTCTACAACATTTAGTTAAGGTGTGAGAGCCAAAATGAACTTTGTATTGCTGTAAACGCGTTTTCAGCACCTGAATGTACACTTCAGGTGAAACTGTCAAAATCTTCAAAATGAGCAAAAGCACAATTAAATTAATGTTGGAATCATCTTCAAGTTGCTAAAATACACTAATGACAGCAAAGAGTTTGAGTCTACAACATTTAGTTAAGTTGTGAGAGCCTAAATTAACTTTTTATTGCTTTAAACGCGTTTTCAGCCCTTGATTGTACATTTCAGGTGAAAGTGTCAAAATCTTCAAAATGAGCAAAAGCACAATGAAATTAATGCTGGAATCATCTTCAAGTTGCTAAAATACACTAATGACAGCAAAAAGTTTGAGTCTACAACATTTAGTTGAGGTGTGAGAGCCTAAATGAACTTTTTATTGCTTTAAACGCGTTTTCAGCCCTTGATTGTACAATTCAGGTGAAACTGTCAAAATCTTCAACATGAGCAAAAGCACAATGAAATTAATGCTGGAATCATCTTCAAGTTGCTAAAATACACTAATGACAGCAACAAGTTTGAGTCTACAACATTTAGTTAAGGTGTGAGATTCAAAATTAACTTTGTATTGCTTTAAATGCATTTTCAGCCCGATTGGACACTTCAGGTGAAACTGTCAAAATCTTCAAAATGAGCAAAAGCACAATGAAATTAATGCTGGAATCATCTTCAAGTTGCTAAAATACACTAATGACAGTAAAAAGTTTAAGTCTACAACATTTAGTTAAGGTGTGAGAGCCTAAATGAACTTTGTATTGCTTTAAACGCGTTTTCAGCCCCTGATTGTACACTTCAGGTGAAACTGTCAAAATCTTCAAAATGAGCAAAAGCACAATGAAATTAATGCTGGAATCATCTTCAAGTTGCTAAAATACACTAATGACAGCAACAAGTTTGAGTCTACAACATTTAGTTAAGGTGTGAGAGCCTAAATGAACTTTGTATTGCTTTAAATGCATTTTCAGCCCGATTGTACACTTCAGGTGAAACTGTCAAAATCTTCAAAATGAGCAAAAGCACAATGAAATTAATGCTGGAATCATCTTCAATTTGCTAAAATACACTAATGACAGCAAAAAGTTTGAGTCTACAACATTTAGTTAAGGTGTGAGAGCCTAAATGAACTTTGTATTGCTTTAAACGCGTTTTCAGCCCCTGATTGTACACTTCAGGTGAAACTGTCAAAATCTTCAAAATGAGCAAAAGCACAATTAAATTATTGCTGGAATCATCTTCAAGTTGCTAAAATACACTAATGACAGCAAAAAGTTTGAGTCTACAACATTTAGTTAAGGTGTGAGAGCCAAAATGAACTTTGTATTGCTTTAAATGCATTATCAGGCCGATTGTACACTTCAGGTGAAACTGTCAAAATCTTCAAAATGAACAAAAGCACAATCAAATTAATGCTGGAATCATCTTCAAGTTGCTAAAATACACTAATGACAGTAAAAAGTTTGAGTGTACAACATTTAGTTAAGGTGTGAGAGCCAAAATGAACTTTGTATTGCTTTAAATGCACTTTCAGCCCGAATGTACACTTCAGATGAAACTGTCAAAATCTTCAAAATGAGCAAAAGCACAATGAAATTAATGCTGGAATCATCTTCAACTTGCTAAAATACACTAATGACAGCAAAAAATTTGAGTCTACAACATTTAGTTAAGGTGTGAGAGCCTAAATGAACTTTGTATTGCTGTAAACGCGTTGTCAGCACCTGATTGTACACTTCAGGTGAAACTGTCAAAATCTTCAAAATGAACAAAAGCACAATCAAATTAATGCTGGAATCATCTTCAAGTTGCTAAAATACACTAATGACAGCAAAAAGTTTGAGTCTACAACATTTAGTTAAGGTGTGAGAGCCAAAATGAACTTTGTATTGCTGTAAACGCGTTTTCAGCACCTGAATGTACACTTCAGGTGAAACTGTCAAAATCTTCAAAATGAGCAAAAGCACAATTAAATTAATGTTGGAATCATCTTCAAGTTGCTAAAATACACTAATGACAGCAAAGAGTTTGAGTCTACAACATTTAGTTAAGTTGTGAGAGCCTAAATTAACTTTTTATTGCTTTAAACGCGTTTTCAGCCCTTGATTGTACATTTCAGGTGAAAGTGTCAAAATCTTCAAAATGAGCAAAAGCACAATGAAATTAATGCTGGAATCATCTTCAAGTTGCTAAAATACACTAATGACAGCAAAAAGTTTGAGTCTACAACATTTAGTTGAGGTGTGAGAGCCTAAATGAACTTTTTATTGCTTTAAACGCGTTTTCAGCCCTTGATTGTACAATTCAGGTGAAACTGTCAAAATCTTCAACATGAGCAAAAGCACAATGAAATTAATGCTGGAATCATCTTCAAGTTGCTAAAATACACTAATGACAGCAACAAGTTTGAGTCTACAACATTTAGTTAAGGTGTGAGATTCAAAATTAACTTTGTATTGCTTTAAATGCATTTTCAGCCCGATTGGACACTTCAGGTGAAACTGTCAAAATCTTCAAAATGAGCAAAAGCACAATGAAATTAATGCTGGAATCATCTTCAAGTTGCTAAAATACACTAATGACAGTAAAAAGTTTAAGTCTACAACATTTAGTTAAGGTGTGAGAGCCTAAATGAACTTTGTATTGCTTTAAACGCGTTTTCAGCCCCTGATTGTACACTTCAGGTGAAACTGTCAAAATCTTCAAAATGAGCAAAAGCACAATGAAATTAATGCTGGAATCATCTTCAAGTTGCTAAAATACACTAATGACAGCAACAAGTTTGAGTCTACAACATTTAGTTAAGGTGTGAGAGCCTAAATGAACTTTGTATTGCTTTAAATGCATTTTCAGCCCGATTGTACACTTCAGGTGAAACTGTCAAAATCTTCAAAATGAGCAAAAGCACAATGAAATTAATGCTGGAATCATCTTCAATTTGCTAAAATACACTAATGACAGCAAAAAGTTTGAGTCTACAACATTTAGTTAAGGTGTGAGAGCCTAAATGAACTTTGTATTGCTTTAAACGCGTTTTCAGCCCCTGATTGTACACTTCAGGTGAAACTGTCAAAATCTTCAAAATGAGCAAAAGCACAATTAAATTATTGCTGGAATCATCTTCAAGTTGCTAAAATACACTAATGACAGCAAAAAGTTTGAGTCTACAACATTTAGTTAAGGTGTGAGAGCCAAAATGAACTTTGTATTGCTTTAAATGCATTATCAGGCCGATTGTACACTTCAGGTGAAACTGTCAAAATCTTCAAAATGAACAAAAGCACAATCAAATTAATGCTGGAATCATCTTCAAGTTGCTAAAATACACTAATGACAGTAAAAAGTTTGAGTGTACAACATTTAGTTAAGGTGTGAGAGCCAAAATGAACTTTGTATTGCTTTAAATGCACTTTCAGCCCGAATGTACACTTCAGATGAAACTGTCAAAATCTTCAAAATGAGCAAAAGCACAATGAAATTAATGCTGGAATCATCTTCAACTTGCTAAAATACACTAATGACAGCAAAAAATTTGAGTCTACAACATTTAGTTAAGGTGTGAGAGCCTAAATGAACTTTGTATTGCTGTAAACGCGTTGTCAGCACCTGATTGTACACTTCAGGTGAAACTGTCAAAATCTTCAAAATGAGCAAAAGCACAATGAAATTAATGCTGGAATCATCTTCAAGTTGCTAAAATACACTAATGACAGCAAAAAGTTTGAGTCTACAACATTTAGTTAAGGTGTGAGAGCCAAAATGAACTTTGTATTGCTGTAAACGCGTTTTCAGCACCTGATTGTACACTTCAGGTGAAACTGTCAAAATGTTCAAAATGAGCAAAAGCACAATGAAATTAATGCTGGAATCATCTTCAAGTTGCTAAAATGCACTAATGACAGCAAACATTTTGTGTCTACAACATTTAGTTGAGGTGTGAGAGCCAAAATGAACTTTTTATTGCTGTAAACGCGTTTTCAGCACCTGAATGTACACTTCAGGTGAAACTGTCAAAATCTTCAAAATGAGCAAAAGCACAATGAAATTAATGCTGGAATCATCTTCAAGTTGCTAAAATACACTAATGACAGCAAAAAGTTTGAGTCTACAACATTTAGTTAAGGTGTGAGAGCCAAAATGAACTTTGTATTGCTTAAAATGAACTTTCAGCCCGAATGTACACTTCAGATGAAACTGTCAAAATCTTCAAAATGAGCAAAAGCACAATGAAATTAA
This sequence comes from Leptonotus elevatus, assembly GCF_054856555.1. Taxonomy (NCBI): domain Eukaryota; kingdom Metazoa; phylum Chordata; class Actinopteri; order Syngnathiformes; family Syngnathidae; genus Leptonotus; species Leptonotus elevatus. Next base: position 568,489 of record NC_141244.1, on the reverse strand, counting down.
TGCTGGAATCATCTTCAAGTTGCTAAAATACACTAATGACAGCAAAAAGTTTGAGTCTACAACATTTAGTTAAGGTGTGAGAGCCTAAATGAACTTTGTATTGCTGTAAACGCGTTTTCAGCACCTGATTGTAAACTTCAGGTGAAACTGTCAAAATCTTCAAAATGAGCAAAAGCACAATGAAATTAATGCTGGAATCATCTTCAAGTTGCTAAAATACACTAATGACAGCAAAAAGTTTGAGTCTACAACATTTAGTTAAGGTGTGAGAGTCAAAATGAACTTTGTATTGCTTTAAATGCATTTTCAGCCCGATAGTACACTTCAGGTGAAACTGTCAAAATCTTCAAAATGAGCAAAAGCACAATTAAATTAATGATGGAATCATCTTCAAGTTGCTAAAATACACTAATGACAGCAAAAAGTTTGAGTCTACAACATTTAGTTAAGGTGTGAGAGCCAAAATGAACTTTGTATTGCTGTAAACGCGTTTTCAGCACCTGATTGTACACTTCAGGTGAAACTGTCAAAATCTTCAAAATGAGCAAAAGCACAATGAAATTAATAATGGAATCATATTCAAGTTGCTAAAATACACTAATGACAGCAAAAAGTTTGAGTCTACAACATTTAGTTAAGGTGTGAGAGCCTAAATTAACTTTTTATTGCTTTAAACGCGTTTTCAGCCCTTGATTGTACATTTCAGGTGAAAGTGTCAAAATCTTCAAAATGAGCAAAAGCACAATGAAATTAATGCTGGAATCATCTTCAAGTTGCTAAAATACACTAATGACAGCAAAAAGTTTGAGTGTACAACATTTAGTTAAGGTGTGAGAGCCAAAATGAACTTTGTATTGCTTTAAATGCACTTTCAGCCCGAATGTACACTTCAGATGAAACTGTCAAAATCTTCATAATGAGCAAAAGCACAATGAAATTAATGCTGGAATCATCTTCAAGTTGCTAAAATACACTAATGACAGCAAAAAGTTTGAGTCTACAACATTTAGTTAAGGTGTGAGAGCCAAAATGAACTTTGTATTGCTGTAAACGCGTTTTCAGCACCTGAATGTACACTTCAGGTGAAACTGTCAAAATCTTCAAAATGAGCAAAAGCACAATTAAATTAATGTTGGAATCATCTTCAAGTTGCTAAAATACACTAATGACAGCAAAGAGTTTGAGTCTACAACATTTAGTTAAGTTGTGAGAGCCTAAATTAACTTTTTATTGCTTTAAACGCGTTTTCAGCCCTTGATTGTACATTTCAGGTGAAAGTGTCAAAATCTTCAAAATGAGCAAAAGCACAATGAAATTAATGCTGGAATCATCTTCAAGTTGCTAAAATACACTAATGACAGCAAAAAGTTTGAGTCTACAACATTTAGTTGAGGTGTGAGAGCCTAAATTAACTTTTTATTGCTTTAAACGCGTTTTCAGCACCTGAATGTACACTTCAGGTGAAACTGTCAAAATCTTCAAAATGAGCAAAAGCACAATTAAATTAATGTTGGAATCATCTTCAAGTTGCTAAAATACACTAATGACAGCAAAGAGTTTAAGTCTACAACATTTAGTTAAGTTGTGAGAGCCTAAATTAACTTTTTATTGCTTTAAATGCGTTTTCAGCCCTTGATTGTACACTTCAGGTGAAACTGTCAAAATCTTCAAAATGAGCAAAAGCACAATGAAATTAATGCTGGAATCATCTTCAAGTTGCTAAAATACACTAATGACAGCAAAAAGTTTGAGTCTACAACATTTAGTTGAGGTGTGAGAGCCTAAATGAACTTTTTATTGCTTTAAACGCGTTTTCAGCCCTTGATTGTACAATTCAGGTGAAACTGTCAAAATCTTCAACATGAGCAAAAGCACAATGAAATTAATGCTGGAATCATATTCAAGTTGCTAAAATACACTAATGACAGCAACAATTTTGAGTCTACAACATTTAGTTAAGGTGTGAGAGCCTAAATGAACTTTGTATTGCTGTAAACGCGTTTTCAGCACCTGATTGTACACTTCAGGTGAAACTGTCAAAATCTTAAAAATGAGCAAAAGCACAATGAAATTAATGCTGGAGTCATCTTCAAGTTGCTAAAATACACTAATGACAGCAACAAGTTTGAGTCTACAACATTTAGTTAAGGTGTGAGAGCCAAAATGAACTTTGTATTGCTTTAAATGCATTTTCAGCCCGATAGTACACTTCAGGTGAAACTGTCAAAATCTTCAAAATGAGCAAAAGCACAATTAAATTAATGATGGAATCATCTTCAAGTTGCTAAAATACACTAATGACAGCAAAAAGTTTGAGTCTACAACATTTAGTTAAGGTGTGAGAGCCAAAATGAACTTTGTATTGCTGTAAACGCGTTTTCAGCACCTGATTGTACACTTCAGGTGAAACTGTCAAAATCTTCAAAATGAGCAAAAGCACAATGAAATTAATGCTGGAATCATCTTCAAGTTGCTAAAATACACTAATGACAGCAAAAAGTTTGAGTCTACAACATTTAGTTAAGGTGTGAGAGCCAAAATGAACTTTGTATTGCTTGAAATGCACTTTCAGCCCGAATGTACACTTCAGATGAAACTGTCAAAATCTTCAAAATGAGCAAAAGCACAATGAAATTAATGCTGGAATCATCTTCAAGTTGCTAAAATACACTAATGACAGCAAAAAGTTTGAGTCTACAACATTTAGTTAAGGTGTGAGAGCCTAAATGAACTTTGTATTGCTGTAAACGCGTTTTCAGCACCTGATTGTAAACTTCAGGTGAAACTGTCAAAATCTTCGAAATGAGCAAAAGCACAGTGAAATTAATGCTGGAATCATCTTCAAGTTGCTAAAATACACTAATGACAGCAAAAAGTTTGAGTCTACAACATTTAGTTAAGGTGTGATAGTCAAAATGAACTTTGTATTGCTTTAAATGCATTTTCAGCTCGATAGTACACTTCAGGTGAAACTGTCAAAATCTTCAAAATGAGCAAAAGCACAATTAAATTAATGATGGAATCATCTTCAAGTTGCTAAAATACACTAATGACAGCAAAAAGTTTGAGTCTACAACATTTAGTTAAGGTGTGAGAGCCAAAATGAACTTTGTATTGCTGTAAACGCGTTTTCAGCACCTGATTGTACACTTCAGGTGAAACTGTCAAAATCTTCAAAATGAGCAAAAGCACAATGAAATTAATAATGGAATCATATTCAAGTTGCTAAAATACACTAATGACAGCAAAAAGTTTGAGTCTACAACATTTAGTTAAGGTGTGAGAGCCAAAATGAACTTTGTATTGCTGTAAACGCGTTTTCAGCACCTGAATGTACACTTCAGGTGAAACTGTCAAAATCTTCAAAATGAGCAAAAGCACAATTAAATTAATGTTGGAATCATCTTCAAGTTGCTAAAATACACTAATGACAGCAAAGAGTTTGAGTCTACAACATTTAGTTAAGGTGTGAGAGCCTAAATTAACTTTTTATTGCTTTAAACGCGTTTTCAGCCCTTGATTGTACATTTCAGGTGAAAGTGTCAAAATCTTCAAAATGAGCAAAAGCACAATGAAATTAATGCTGGAATCATCTTCAAGTTGCTAAAATACACTAATGACAGCAAAAAGTTTGAGTGTACAACATTTAGTTAAGGTGTGAGAGCCAAAATGAACTTTGTATTGCTTTAAATGCACTTTCAGCCCGAATGTACACTTCAGATGAAACTGTCAAAATCTTCAAAATGAGCAAAAGCACAATGAAATTAATGCTGGAATCATCTTCAAGTTGCTAAAATACACTAATGACAGCAAAAAGTTTGAGTCTACAACATTTAGTTAAGGTGTGAGAGCCTAAATGAACTTTGTATTGCTGTAAACGCGTTTTCAGCACCTGATTGTAAACTTCAGGTGAAACTGTCAAAATCTTCAAAATGAGCAAAAGCACAATGAAATTAATGCTGGAATCATCTTCAAGTTGCTAAAATACACTAATGACAGCAACAATTTTGAGTCTACAACATTTAGTTAAGGTGTGAGAGCCTAAATGAACTTTGTATTGCTGTAAACGCGTTTTCAGCACCTGATTGTACACTTCAGGTGAAACTGTCAAAATCTTCAAAATGAGCAAAAGCACAATTAAATTAATGATGGAATCATCTTCAAGTTGCTAAAATACACTAATGACAGCAAAAAGTTTGAGTCTACAACATTTAGTTAAGGTGTGAGAGCCAAAATGAACTTTGTATTGCTGTAAACGCGTTTTCAGCACCTGATTGTACACTTCAGGTGAAACTGTCAAAATCTTCAAAATGAGCAAAAGCACAATGAAATTAATAATGGAATCATATTCAAGTTGCTAAAATACACTAATGACAGCAAAAAGTTTGAGTCTACAACATTTAGTTAAGGTGTGAGAGCCAAAATGAACTTTGTATTGCTGTAAACGCGTTTTCAGCACCTGAATGTACACTTCAGGTGAAACTGTCAAAATCTTCAAAATGAGCAAAAGCACAATTAAATTAATGTTGGAATCATCTTCAAGTTGCTAAAATACACTAATGACAGCAAAGAGTTTGAGTCTACAACATTTAGTTAAGTTGTGAGAGCCTAAATTAACTTTTTATTGCTTTAAACGCGTTTTCAGCCCTTGATTGTACATTTCAGGTGAAAGTGTCAAAATCTTCAAAATGAGCAAAAGCACAATGAAATTAATGCTGGAATCATCTTCAAGTTAATAAAATACACTAATGACAGCAAAACGTTTGAGTCTACAACATTTAGTTGAGGTGTGAGAGCCTAAATGAACTTTTTATTGCTTTAAACGCGTTTTCAGCCCTTGATTGTACAATTCAGGTGAAACTGTCAAAATCTTCAACATGAGCAAAAGCACAATGAAATTAATGCTGGAATCATATTCAAGTTGCTAAAATACACTAATGACAGCAACAATTTTGAGTCTACAACATTTAGTTAAGGTGTGAGAGCCTAAATGAACTTTGTATTGCTGTAAACGCGTTTTCAGCACCTGATTGTACACTTCAGGTGAAACTGTCAAAATCTTAAAAATGAGCAAAAGCACAATGAAATTAATGCTGGAATCATCTTCAAGTTGCTAAAATACACTAATGACAGCAAAAAGTTTGAGTCTACAACATTTAGTTAAGGTGTGAGAGCCAAAATGAACTTTGTATTGCTTTAAATGCATTTTCAGCCCGATAGTACACTTCAGGTGAAACTGTCAAAATCTTCAAAATGAGCAAAAGCACAATTAAATTAATGATGGAATCATCTTCAAGTTGCTAAAATACACTAATGACAGCAAAAAGTTTGAGTCTACAACATTTAGTTAAGGTGTGAGAGCCAAAATGAACTTTGTATTGCTGTAAACGCGTTTTCAGCACCTGATTGTACACTTCAGGTGAAACTGTCAAAATCTTCAAAATGAGCAAAAGCACAATGAAATTAATGCTGGAATCATCTTCAAGTTGCTAAAATACACTAATGACAGCAAAAAGTTTGAGTCTACAACATTTAGTTAAGGTGTGAGAGCCAAAATGAACTTTGTATTGCTTGAAATGCACTTTCAGCCCGAATGTACACTTCAGATGAAACTGTCAAAATCTTCAAAATGAGCAAAAGCACAATGAAATTAATGCTGGAATCATCTTCAAGTTGCTAAAATACACTAATGACAGCAAAAAGTTTGAGTCTACAACATTTAGTTAAGGTGTGAGAGCCTAAATGAACTTTGTATTGCTGTAAACGCGTTTTCAGCACCTGATTGTAAACTTCAGGTGAAACTGTCAAAATCTTCAAAATGAGCAAAAGCACAGTGAAATTAATGCTGGAATCATCTTCAAGTTGCTAAAATACACTAATGACAGCAAAAAGTTTGAGTCTACAACATTTAGTTAAGGTGTGATAGTCAAAATGAACTTTGTATTGCTTTAAATGCATTTTCAGCTCGATAGTACACTTCAGGTGAAACTGTCAAAATCTTCAAAATGAGCAAAAGCACAATTAAATTAATGATGGAATCATCTTCAAGTTGCTAAAATACACTAATGACAGCAAAAAGTTTGAGTCTACAACATTTAGTTAAGGTGTGAGAGCCAAAATGATCTTTGTATTGCTGTAAACGCGTTTTCAGCACCTGATTGTACACTTCAGGTGAAACTGTCAAAATCTTCAAAATGAGCAAAAGCACAATGAAATTAATAATGGAATCATATTCAAGTTGCTAAAATACACTAATGACAGCAAAAAGTTTGAGTCTACAACATTTAGTTAAGGTGTGAGAGCCAAAATGAACTTTGTATTGCTGTAAACGCGTTTTCAGCACCTGAATGTACACTTCAGGTGAAACTGTCAAAATCTTCAAAATGAGCAAAAGCACAATTAAATTAATGTTGGAATCATCTTCAAGTTGCTAAAATACACTAATGACAGCAAAGAGTTTGAGTCTACAACATTTAGTTAAGGTGTGAGAGCCTAAATTAACTTTTTATTGCTTTAAACGCGTTTTCAGCCCTTGATTGTACATTTCAGGTGAAAGTGTCAAAATCTTCAAAATGAGCAAAAGCACAATGAAATTAATGCTGGAATCATCTTCAAGTTGCTAAAATACACTAATGACAGCAAAAAGTTTGAGTGTACAACATTTAGTTAAGGTGTGAGAGCCAAAATGAACTTTGTATTGCTTTAAATGCACTTTCAGCCCGAATGTACACTTCAGATGAAACTGTCAAAATCTTCAAAATGAGCAAAAGCACAATGAAATTAATGCTGGAATCATCTTCAAGTTGCTAAAATACACTAATGACAGCAAAAAGTTTGAGTCTACAACATTTAGTTAAGGTGTGAGAGCCTAAATGAACTTTGTATTGCTGTAAACGCGTTTTCAGCACCTGATTGTAAACTTCAGGTGAAACTGTCAAAATCTTCAAAATGAGCAAAAGCACAATGAAATTAATGCTGGAATCATCTTCAAGTTGCTAAAATACACTAATGACAGCAACAATTTTGAGTCTACAACATTTAGTTAAGGTGTGAGAGCCTAAATGAACTTTGTATTGCTGTAAACGCGTTTTCAGCACCTGATTGTACACTTCAGGTGAAACTGTCAAAATCTTCAAAATGAGCAAAAGCACAATTAAATTAATGATGGAATCATCTTCAAGTTGCTAAAATACACTAATGACAGCAAAAAGTTTGAGTCTACAACATTTAGTTAAGGTGTGAGAGCCAAAATGAACTTTGTATTGCTGTAAACGCGTTTTCAGCACCTGATTGTACACTTCAGGTGAAACTGTCAAAATCTTCAAAATGAGCAAAAGCACAATGAAATTAATAATGGAATCATATTCAAGTTGCTAAAATACACTAATGACAGCAAAAAGTTTGAGTCTACAACATTTAGTTAAGGTGTGAGAGCCAAAATGAACTTTGTATTGCTGTAAACGCGTTTTCAGCACCTGAATGTACACTTCAGGTGAAACTGTCAAAATCTTCAAAATGAACAAAAGCACAATTAAATTAATGTTGGAATCATCTTCAAGTTGCTAAAATACACTAATGACAGCAAAGAGTTTGAGTCTACAACATTTAGTTAAGTTGTGAGAGCCTAAATTAACTTTTTATTGCTTTAAACGCGTTTTCAGCCCTTGATTGTACATTTCAGGTGAAAGTGTCAAAATCTTCAAAATGAGCAAAAGCACAATGAAATTAATGCTGGAATCATCTTCAAGTTGCTAAAATACACTAATGACAGCAAAACGTTTGAGTCTACAACATTTAGTTGAGGTGTGAGAGCCTAAATGAACTTTTTATTGCTTTAAACGCGTTTTCAGCCCTTGATTGTACAATTCAGGTGAAACTGTCAAAATCTTCAACATGAGCAAAAGCACAATGAAATTAATGCTGGAATCATATTCAAGTTGCTAAAATACACTAATGACAGCAACAATTTTGAGTCTACAACATTTAGTTAAGGTGTGAGAGCCTAAATGAACTTTGTATTGCTGTAAACGCGTTTTCAGCACCTGATTGTACACTTCAGGTGAAACTGTCAAAATCTTAAAAATGAGCAAAAGCACAATGAAATTAATGCTGGAATCATCTTCAAGTTGCTAAAATACACTAATGACAGCAAAAAGTTTGAGTCTACAACATTTAGTTAAGGTGTGAGAGCCAAAATGAACTTTGTATTGCTTTAAATGCATTTTCAGCCCGATAGTACACTTCAGGTGAAACTGTCAAAATCTTCAAAATGAGCAAAAGCACAATTAAATTAATGATGGAATCATCTTCAAGTTGCTAAAATACACTAATGACAGCAAAAAGTTTGAGTCTACAACATTTAGTTAAGGTGTGAGAGCCAAAATGAACTTTGTATTGCTGTAAACGCGTTTTCAGCACCTGATTGTACACTTCAGGTGAAACTGTCAAAATCTTCAAAATGAGCAAAAGCACAATGAAATTAATGCTGGAATCATCTTCAAGTTGCTAAAATACACTATTGACAGCAAAAAGTTTGAGTCTACAACATTTAGTTAAGTTGTGAGAGCCTAAATTAACTTTTTATTGCTTTAAACGCGTTTTCAGCCCTTGTTTGTTCACTTCAGGTGAAACTGTCAAAATCTTCAAAATGAGCAAAAGCACAATGAAATTAATGCTGGAATCATCTTCAAGTTGCTAAAATACACTAATGACAGCAACAAGTTTGAGTCTACAACATTTAGTTAAGGTGTGAGAGCCAAAATGAACTTTGTATTGCTGTAAACGCGTTTTCAGCACCTGAATGTACACTTCAGGTGAAACTGTCAAAATCTTCAAAATGAGCAAAAGCACAATTAAATTAATGTTGGAATCATCTTCAAGTTGCTAAAATACACTAATGACAGCAAAAAGTTTGAGTCTACAACATTTAGTTAAGGTGTGAGAGCCTAAATGAACTTTGTATTGCTGTAAACGCGTTTTCAGCACCTGATTGTACACTTCAGGTGAAACTTTCAAAATCTTCAAAATTAGCAAAAGCACAATGAAATTAATGCTGGAATCATCTTCAAGTTGCTAAAATACACCAATGACAGCAAAAAGTTTGAGTCTACAACATTTAGTTAAGGTGTGAGAGCCAAAATGAACTTTGTATTGCTTTAAATGCATTTTCAGCCCGATAGTACACTTCAGGTGAAACTGTCAAAATCTTCAAAATGAGCAAAAGCACAATTAAATTAATGATGGAATCATCTTCAAGTTGCTAAAATACACTAATGACAGCAAAAAGTTTGAGTCTACAACATTTAGTTAAGGTGTGAGAGCCAAAATGAACTTTGTATTGCTGTAAACGCGTTTTCAGCACCTGATTGTACACTTCAGGTGAAACTGTCAAAATCTTCAAAATGAGCAAAAGCACAATGAAATTAATGCTGGAATCATCTTCAAGTTGCTAAAATACACTAATGACAGCAAAAAGTTTGAGTCTACAATATTTAGTTAAGGTGTGAGAGCCAAAATGAACTTTGTATTGCTTTAAAATTCATTTTCAGCCCGATTGTACACTTCAGGTGAAACTGTCAAAATCTTCAAAATGAGCAAAAGCACAATGAAATTAATGTTGGAATCATCTTCAAGTTGCTAAAATACACTAATGACAGCAAAAAGTTTGAGTCTACAACATTAAGTTGAGGTGTGAGAGCCTAAATGAACTTTTTATTGCTTTAAACGCGTTTTCAGCCCTTGATTGTACAATTCAGGTGAAACTGTCAAAATCTTCAACATGAGCAAAAGCACAATGAAATTAATGCTGGAATCATCTTCAAGTTGCTAAAATACACTAATGACAGCAACAAGTTTGAGTCTACAACATTTAGTTAAGGTGTGAGATTCAAAATTAACTTTGTATTGCTTTAAATGCATTTTCAGCCCGATTGGACACTTCAGGTGAAACTGTCAAAATCTTCAAAATGAGCAAAAGCACAATGAAATTAATGCTGGAATCATCTTCAAGTTGCTAAAATACACTAATGACAGTAAAAAGTTTAAGTCTACAACATTTAGTTAAGGTGTGAGAGCCTAAATGAACTTTGTATTGCTTTAAACGCGTTTTCAGCCCCTGATTGTACACTTCAGGTGAAACTGTCAAAATCTTCAAAATGAGCAAAAGCACAATGAAATTAATGCTGGAATCATCTTCAAGTTGCTAAAATACACTAATGACAGCAACAAGTTTGAGTCTACAACATTTAGTTAAGGTGTGAGAGCCTAAATGAACTTTGTATTGCTTTAAATGCATTTTCAGCCCGATTGTACACTTCAGGTGAAACTGTCAAAATCTTCAAAATGAGCAAAAGCACAATGAAATTAATGCTGGAATCATCTTCAAGTTGCTAAAATACACCAATGACAGCAAAAAGTTTGAGTCTACAACATTTAGTTAAGGTGTGAGAGCCTAAATTAACTTTTTATTGCTTTAAACGCGTTTTCAGCCCTTGATTGTACACTTCAGGTGAAACTGTCAAAATCTTCAAAATGAGCAAAAGCACAATGAAATTAATGCTGGAATCATCTTCAAGTTGCTAAAATACACTAATGACAGCAAAAAGTTTGAGTCTACAACATTTAGTTAAGGTGTGAGAGCCAAAATTAACTTTTTATTGCTTTAAATGCATTTTCAGCCCGATTGGACACTTCAGGTGAAACTGTCAAAATCTTCAAAATGAGCAAAAGCACAATGAAATTAATGCTGGAAACATCTTCAAGTTGCTAAAATACACTAATGACAGCAACAAGTTTGAGTGTACAACATTTAGTTAAGGTGTGAGAGCCAAAATGAACTTTGTATTGCTTTAAATGCACTTTCAGCCCGAATGTACACTTCAGATGAAACTGTCAAAATCTTCAAAATGAGCAAAAGCACAATGAAATTAATGCTGGAATAATCTTCAAGTTGCTAAAATACACTAATGACAGCAAAAAGTTTGAGTCTACAACATTTAGTTAAGGTGTGAGAGCCTAAAATAACTTTGTATTGCTGTAAACGCGTTTTCAGCACCTGATTGTACACTTCAGGTGAAACTGTCAAAATCTTCAAAATGAGCAAAAGCACAATGAAATTAATGCTGGAATCATCTTCAAGTTGCTAAAATACACTAATGACAGCAAAAAGTTTGAGTCTACAACATTTAGTTAAGGTGTGAGAGCCAAAATGAACTTTGTATTGCTTTAAATGCATTTTCAGCCCGATAGTACACTTCAGGTGAAACTGTCAAAATCTTCAAAATGAGCAAAAGCACAATTAAATTAATGATGGAATCATCTTCAAGTTGCTAAAATACACTAATGACAAAAAAAGTTTGAGTCTACAACATTTAGTTAAGGTGTGAGAGCCAAAATGAACTTTGTATTGCTGTTAACGCGTTTTCAGCACCTGATTGTACACTTCAGGTGAAACTGTCAAAATCTTCAAAATGAGATAAAGCACAATGAAATTAATGCTGGAATCATCTTCAAGTTGCTAAAATACACTAATGACAGCAAAAAGTTTGAGTCTACAACATTTAGTTAAGGTGTGAGAGCCTAAATGAACTTTGTATTGCTTTAAACGCGTTTTCAGCCCCTGATTGTACACTTCAGGTGAAACTGTCAAAATCTTCAAAATGAGCAAAAGCACAATGAAATTAATGTTGGAATCATCTTCAAGTTGCTAAAATACACTAATGACAGCAAAAGGTTTGAGTCTACAACATTTAGTTGAGGTGTGAGAGCCTAAATGAACTTTTTATTGCTTTAAACGCGTTTTCAGCCCTTGATTGTACAATTCAGGTGAAACTGTCAAAATCTTCAAAATGAGCAAAAGCACAATGAAATTAATGCTGGAATCATATTCAAGTTGCTAAAATACACTAATGACAGCAACAATTTTGAGTCTACAACATTTAGTTAAGGTGTGAGAGCCTAAATGAACTTTGTATTGCTGTAAACGCGTTTTCAGCACCTGATTGTACACTTCAGGTGAAACTGTCAAAATCTTCAAAATGAGCAAAAGCACAATGAAATTAATGCTGGAATCATCTTCAAGTTGCTAAAATACACTATTGACAGCAAAAAGTTTGAGTCTACAACATTTAGTTAAGGTGTGAGAGCCAAAATTAACTTTGTATTGCTTTAAATGCATTTTCAGCCCGATTGGACACTTCAGGTGAAACTGTCAAAATCTTCAAAATGAGCAAAAGCACAATGAAATTAATGCTGGAATCATCTTCAAGTTGCTAAAATACACTAATGACAGTAAAAAGTTTAAGTCTACAACATTTAGTTAAGGTGTGAGAGCCTAAATGAACTTTGTATTGCTTTAAACGCGTTTTCAGCCCCTGATTGTACACTTCAGGTGAAACTGTCAAAATCTTCAAAATGAGCAAAAGCACAATGAAATTAATGCTGGAATCATCTTCAAGTTGCTAAAATACACTAATGACAGCAACAAGTTTGAGTCTACAACATTTAGTTAAGGTGTGAGAGCCTAAATGAACTTTGTATTGCTTTAAATGCATTTTCAGCCCGATTGTACACTTCAGGTGAAACTGTCAAAATCTTCAAAATGAGCAAAAGCACAATGAAATTAATGCTGGAATCATCTTCAAGTTGCTAAAATACACTAATGACAGCAAAAAGTTTGAGTCTACAAAATTTAGTTAAGGTGTGAGAGCCAAAATGAACTTTTTATTGCTGTAAACGCGTTTTCAGCACCTGATTGTACACTTCAGGTGAAACTGTCAAAATCTTCAAAATGAGCAAAAGCACAATGACATTTATGCTGGAATCATCTTCAAGTTGCTAAAATACACTAATGACAGCAAAAAGTTTGAGTCTACAACATTTAGTTAAGGTGTGAGAGCCTAAATGAACTTTGTATTGCTTTAAACACGTTTTCAGCCCCTGATTGTACACTTCAGGTGAAACTGTCAAAATCTTCAAAATGAGCAAAAGCACAATGAAATTAATGCTGGAATCATCTTCAAGTTGCTAAAATACACTAATGACAGCAAAAAGTTTGAGTCTACAACATTTAGTTAAGGTGTGAGAGCCTAAATGAACTTTGTATTGCTTTAAACGCGTTTTCAGCCCCTGATTGTACACTTCAGGTGAAACTGTCAAAATCTTCAAAATGAGCAAAAGCACAATGAAATTAATGCTGGAATCATCTTCAAGATGCTAAAATACACGAATGACAGCAAAAAGTTTGAGTCTACAACATTTAGTGAAGGTGTGAGAGCCAAAATGAACTTTGTATTGCTTTAAATGCATTATCAGGCCGATTGTACACTTCAGGTGAAACTGTCAAAATCTTCAAAATGAGCAAAAGCACAATGAAATTAATGCTGGAATCATCTTCAAGTTGCTAAAATACACTAATGACAGTAAAAAGTTTGAGTGTACAACATTTAGTTAAGGTGTGAGAGCCAAAATGAACTTTGTATTGCTTTAAATGCACTTTCAGCCCGAATGTACACTTCAGATGAAACTGTCAAAATCTTCAAAATGAGCAAAAGCACAATGAAATTAATGCTGGAATCATCTTCAAGTTGCTAAAATACACTAATGACAGCAAAAAATTTGAGTCTACAACATTTAGTTAAGGTGTGAGAGCCTAAATGAACTTTGTATTGCTGTAAACGCGTTTTCAGCACCTGATTGTACACTTCAGGTGAAACTGTCAAAATCTTCAAAATGAGCAAAAGCACAATGAAATTAATGCTGGAATCATCTTCAAGTTGCTAAAATACACTAATGACAGCAAAAAGTTTGAGTCTACAACATTTAGTTAAGGTGTGAGAGCCAAAATGAACTTTGTATTGCTGTAAACGCGTTTTCAGCACCTGATTGTACACTTCAGGTGAAACTGTCAAAATCTTCAAAATGAGCAAAAGCACAATGAAATTAATGCTGGAATCATCTTCAAGTTGCTAAAATACACTAATGACAGCAAAAAGTTTGAGTCTACAATATTTAGTTGAGGTGTGAGAGCCAAAATGAACTTTGTATTGCTTTAAACGTGTTTTCAGCCCCTGATTGTACACTTCAGGTGAAACTGTCAAAATCTTCAAAATGAGCAAAAGCACAATGAAATTAATGCTGGAATCATCTTCAAGTTGCTAAAATACACTAATGACAGCAACAAGTTTGAGTCTACAACATTTAGTTAAGGTGCGAGAGCCTAAATGAACTTTGTATTGCTTTAAATGCATTTTCAGCCCGATAGTACACTTCAGGTGAAACTGTCAAAATCTTCAAAATGAGCAAAAGCACAATGAAATTAATGCTGGAATCATCTTCAAGTTGCTAAAATACACTAATGACAGCAAAAAGTTTGAGTCTACAACATTTAGTTAAGGTGTGAGAGCCAAAATGAACTTTGCATTGCTTTAAATGCATTTTCAGCCGATAGTACACTTCAGGTGAAACTGTCAAAATCTTCAAAATGAGCAAAAGCACAATGAAATTAATGCTGGAATCATCTTCAAGTTGCTAAAATACACTAATGACAGTAAAAAGTTTGAGTGTACAACATTTAGTTAAGGTGTTAGAGCCAAAATGAACTTTGTATTGCTTTAAATGCACTTTCAGCCCGAATGTACACTTCAGATGAAACTGTCAAAATCTTCAAAATGAGCAAAAGCACAATGAAATTAATGCTGGAATCATCTTCAAGTTGCTAAAATACACTAATGACAGCAAAAAGTTTGAGTCTACAAAATTTAGTTAAGGTGTGAGAGCCTAAATTAACTTTGTATTGCTGTAAACGCCTTTTCAGCACCTGATTGTACACTTCAGGTGAAACTGTCAAAATCTTCAAAATGAGCAAAAGCACAATGAAATTAATGCTGGAATAATCTTCAAGTTGCTAAAATACACTAATGACAGCAAAAAGTTTGAGTCTACAACATTTAGTTAAGGTGTGAGAGCCAAAATTAACTTTGTATTGCTGTAAACGCGTTTTCAGCACCTGATTGTACACTTCAGGTGAAACTGTCAAAATCTTCAAAATGAGCAAAAGCACAATGAAATTAATGCTGGAATCATCTTCAAGTTGCTAAAATACACTAATGACAGCAAAAAGTTTGAGTCTACAACATTTAGTTAAGGTGTGAGAGCCAAAATGAACTTTCATTGCTTTAAATGCATTTTCAGCCGATAGTACACTTCAGGTGAAACTGTCAAAATCTTCAAAATGAGCAAAAGCACAATGAAATTAATGCTGGAATCATCTTCAAGTTGCTAAAATACACTAATGACAGCAAAAAGTTTTAGTCTACAACATTTAGTTAAGGTGTGAGAGCCAAAATGAACTTTGTATTGCTGTAAACGTGTTTTCAGCACCTGATTGTACACTTCAGGTGAAACTGTCAAAATCTTCAAAATGAGCAAAAGCACAATGAAATTAATAATGGAATCATCTTCAAGTTGCTAAAATACACTAATGACAGCAAAAAGTTTGAGTCTACAACATTTAGTTAAGGTGTGAGAGCCAAAATTAACTTTGTATTGCTTTAAAATTCATTTTCAGCCCGATTGTACACTTCAGGTGAAACTGTCAAAATCTTAAAAATGAGCAAAAGCACAATGAAATTTATGTTGGAATCATCTTCAAGTTGCTAAAATACACTAATGACAGCAAAAAGTTTGAGTCTACAACATTTAGTTAAGTTGTGAGAGCCTAAATTAACTTTTTATTGCTTTAAACGCGTTTTCAGCCCATGATTGTACACTTCAGGTGAAACTGTCAAAATCTTCAAAATGAGCAAAAGCACAATGAAATTAATGCTGGAATCATCTTCAAGTTGCTAAAATACACTAATGACAGCAAAAAGTTTGAGTCTACAATATTTAGTTAAGGTGTGAGAGCCAAAATGAACTTTGTATTGCTTTAAAATTCATTTTCAGCCCGATTGTACACTTCAGGTGAAACTGTCAAAATCTTCAAAATGAGCAAAAGCACAATGAAATTAATGCTGGAATCATCTTCAAGTTGCTAAAATACACTAATGACAGCAAAAAGTTTGAGTCTACAACATTTAGTTAAGGTGTGAGAGCCAAAATGAACTTTGTATTGCTTTAAATGCATTTTCAGCCCGATTGGACACTTCAGGTGAAACTGTCAAAATCTTCAAAATGAGCAAAAGCACAATGAAATTAATGCTGGAATCATCTTCAAGTTGCTAAAATACACTAATGACAGTAACAAGTTTAAGTCTACGACATTTAGTTAAGGTGTGAGAGCAAAAATGAACTTTGTATTGCTTTAAATGCATTTTCAGCCCGAATGTACACTTCAGGTGAAACTGTCAAATTCTTCAAAATGAGCAAAAGCACAATGAAATTAATGCTGGAAACATCTTCAAGTTGCTAAAATACACTAATGAAAGCAACAAGTTTGAGTCTACAACATTTAGTTAAGGTGTGAGAGCCAAAATGAACTTTGTATTGCTGTAAACGCGTTTTCAGCACCTGATTGTACACTTCAGGTGAAACTGTCAAAATATTCAAAATGAGCAAAAGCACAATGAAATTAATGCTGGAATCATCTTCAAGTTGCTAAAATACACTAATGACAGCAAAGAGTTTGAGTCTACAACATTTAGTTAAGGTGTGAGAGCCTAAATTAACTTTTTATTGCTTTAAACGCGTTTTCAGCCCTTGATTGTACACTTCAGGTGAAAGTGTCAAAATCTTCAAAATGAGCAAAAGCACAGTGAAATTAATGCTGGAATCATCTTCAAGTTGCTAAAATACACTAATGACAGCAAAAAGTTTGAGTGTACAACATTTAGTTAAGGTGTGAGAGCCAAAATGAACTTTGTATTGCTTTAAATGCACTTTCAGCCCGAATGTACACTTCAGATGAAACTGTCAAAATCTTCAAAATGAGCAAAAGCACAATGAAATTAATGCTGGAATAATCTTCAAGTTGCTAAAATACACTAATGACAGCAAAAAGTTTGAGTCTACAACATTTAGTTAAGGTGTGAGAGCCTAAATGAACTTTGTATTGCTGTAAACGCGTTTTCAGCACCTGATTGTACACTTCAGGTGAAACTGTCAAAATCTTCAAAATGAGCAAAAGCACAATGAAATTAATGCTGGAATCATCTTCAAGTTGCTAAAATACACTAATTACAGCAAAAAGTTTGAGTCTACAACATTTAGTCAAGGTGTGAGAGCCAAAATTAACTTTGTATTGCTTTAAAATTCATTTTCAGCCCGATTGTACACTTCAGGTGAAACTGTCAAAATCTTCAAAATGAGCAAAAGCACAATGAAATTTATGTTGGAATCATCTTCAAGTTGCTAAAATACACTAATGACAGCAAAAAGTTTGAGTCTACAACATTTAGTTAAGTTGTGAGAGCCTAAATTAACTTTTTATTGCTTTAAACGCGTTTTCAGCCCATGATTGTACACTTCAGGTGAAACTGTCAAAATCTTCAAAATGAGCAAAAGCACAATGAAATTAATGCTGGAATCATCTTCAAGTTGCTAAAATACACTAATGACAGTAAAAAGTTTGAGTGTACAACATTTAGTTAAGGTGTTAGAGCCAAAATGAACTTTGTATTGCTTTAAATGCACTTTCAGCCCGAATGTACACTTCAGATGAAACTGTCAAAATCTTCAAAATGAGCAAAAGCACAATGAAATTAATGCTGGAATCATCTTCAAGTTGCTAAAATACACTAATGACAGCAAAAAGTTTGAGTCTACAACATTTAGTTAAGGTGTGAGAGCCAAAATTAACTTTGTATTGCTGTAAACGCGTTTTCAGCACCTGATTGTACACTTCAGGTGAAACTGTCAAAATCTTCAAAATGAGCAAAAGCACAATGAAATTAATGCTGGAATCATCTTCAAGTTGCTAAAATACACTAATGACAGCAAAAAGTTTGAGTCTACAACATTTAGTTAAGGTGTGAGAGCCAAAATGAACTTTCATTGCTTTAAATGCATTTTCAGCCGATAGTACACTTCAGGTGAAACTGTCAAAATCTTCAAAATGAGCAAAAGCACAATGAAATTAATGCTGGAATCATCTTCAAGTTGCTAAAATACACTAATGACAGCAAAAAGTTTGAGTCTACAACATTTAGTTAAGGTGTGAGAGCCAAAATTAACTTTGTATTGCTTTAAAATTCATTTTCAGCCCGATTGTACACTTCAGGTGAAACTGTCAAAATCTTAAAAATGAGCAAAAGCACAATGAAATTTATGTTGGAATCATCTTCAAGTTGCTAAAATACACTAATGACAGCAAAAAGTTTGAGTCTACAACATTTAGTTAAGTTGTGAGAGCCTAAATTAACTTTTTATTGCTTTAAACGCGTTTTCAGCCCATGATTGTACACTTCAGGTGAAACTGTCAAAATCTTCAAAATGAGCAAAAGCACAATGAAATTAATGCTGGAATCATCTTCAAGTTGCTAAAATACACTAATGACAGCAAAAAGTTTGAGTCTACAATATTTAGTTAAGGTGTGAGAGCCAAAATGAACTTTGTATTGCTTTAAAATTCATTTTCAGCCCGATTGTACACTTCAGGTGAAAGTGTCAAAATCTTCAAAATGAGCAAAAGCACAATGAAATTAATGCTGGAATCATCTTCAAGTTGCTAAAATACACTAATGACAGCAAAAAGTTTGAGTCTACAACATTTAGTTAAGGTGTGAGAGCCAAAATGAACTTTGTATTGCTTTAAATGCATTTTCAGCCCGATTGGACACTTCAGGTGAAACTGTCAAAATCTTCAAAATGAGCAAAAGCACAATGAAATTAATGCTGGAATCATCTTCAAGTTGCTAAAATACACTAATGACAGTAACAAGTTTAAGTCTACGACATTTAGTTAAGGTGTGAGAGCAAAAATGAACTTTGTATTGCTTTAAATGCATTTTCAGCCCGAATGTACACTTCAGGTGAAACTGTCAAATTCTTCAAAATGAGCAAAAGCACAATGAAATTAATGCTGGAAACATCTTCAAGTTGCTAAAATACACTAATGAAAGCAACAAGTTTGAGTCTACAACATTTAGTTAAGGTGTGAGAGCCAAAATGAACTTTGTATTGCTGTAAACGCGTTTTCAGCACCTGATTGTACACTTCAGGTGAAACTGTCAAAATATTCAAAATGAGCAAAAGCACAATGAAATTAATGCTGGAATCATCTTCAAGTTGCTAAAATACACTAATGACAGCAAAGAGTTTGAGTCTACAACATTTAGTTAAGGTGTGAGAGCCTAAATTAACTTTTTATTGCTTTAAACGCGTTTTCAGCCCTTGATTGTACACTTCAGGTGAAAGTGTCAAAATCTTCAAAATGAGCAAAAGCACAGTGAAATTAATGCTGGAATCATCTTCAAGTTGCTAAAATACACTAATGACAGCAAAAAGTTTGAGTGTACAACATTTAGTTAAGGTGTGAGAGCCAAAATGAACTTTGTATTGCTTTAAATGCACTTTCAGCCCGAATGTACACTTCAGATGAAACTGTCAAAATCTTCAAAATGAGCAAAAGCACAATGAAATTAATGCTGGAATAATCTTCAAGTTGCTAAAATACACTAATGACAGCAAAAAGTTTGAGTCTACAACATTTAGTTAAGGTGTGAGAGCCTAAATGAACTTTGTATTGCTGTAAACGCGTTTTCAGCACCTGATTGTACACTTCAGGTGAAACTGTCAAAATCTTCAAAATGAGCAAAAGCACAATGAAATTAATGCTGGAATCATCTTCAAGTTGCTAAAATACACTAATGACAGCAAAAAGTTTGAGTCTACAACATTTAGTCAAGGTGTGAGAGCCAAAATTAACTTTGTATTGCTTTAAAATTCATTTTCAGCCCGATTGTACACTTCAGGTGAAACTGTCAAAATCTTAAAAATGAGCAAAAGCACAATGAAATTTATGTTGGAATCATCTTCAAGTTGCTAAAATACACTAATGACAGCAAAAAGTTTGAGTCTACAACATTTAGTTAAGTTGTGAGAGCCTAAATTAACTTTTTATTGCTTTAAACGCGTTTTCAGCCCATGATTGTACACTTCAGGTGAAACTGTCAAAATCTTCAAAATGAGCAAAAGCACAATGAAATTAATGCTGGAATCATCTTCAAGTTGCTAAAATACACTAATGACAGTAAAAAGTTTGAGTGTACAACATTTAGTTAAGGTGTTAGAGCCAAAATGAACTTTGTATTGCTTTAAATGCACTTTCAGCCCGAATGTACACTTCAGATGAAACTGTCAAAATCTTCAAAATGAGCAAAAGCACAATGAAATTAATGCTGGAATCATCTTCAAGTTGCTAAAATACACTAATGACAGCAAAAAGTTTGAGTCTACAAAATTTAGTTAAGGTGTGAGAGCCTAAATTAACTTTGTATTGCTGTAAACGCCTTTTCAGCACCTGATTGTACACTTCAGGTGAAACTGTCAAAATCTTCAAAATGAGCAAAAGCACAATGAAATTAATGCTGGAATAATCTTCAAGTTGCTAAAATACACTAATGACAGCAAAAAGTTTGAGTCTACAACATTTAGTTAAGGTGTGAGAGCCAAAATTAACTTTGTATTGCTGTAAACGCGTTTTCAGCACCTGATTGTACACTTCAGGTGAAACTGTCAAAATCTTCAAAATGAGCAAAAGCACAATGAAATTAATGCTGGAATCATCTTCAAGTTGCTAAAATACACTAATGACAGCAAAAAGTTTGAGTCTACAACATTTAGTTAAGGTGTGAGAGCCAAAATGAACTTTCATTGCTTTAAATGCATTTTCAGCCGATAGTACACTTCAGGTGAAACTGTCAAAATCTTCAAAATGAGCAAAAGCACAATGAAATTAATGCTGGAATCATCTTCAAGTTGCTAAAATACACTAATGACAGCAAAAAGTTTTAGTCTACAACATTTAGTTAAGGTGTGAGAGCCAAAATGAACTTTGTATTGCTGTAAACGCGTTTTCAGCACCTGATTGTACACTTCAGGTGAAACTGTCAAAATCTTCAAAATGAGCAAAAGCACAATGAAATTAATAATGGAATCATCTTCAAGTTGCTAAAATACACTAATGACAGCAAAAAGTTTGAGTCTACAACATTTAGTTAAGGTGTGAGAGCCAAAATTAACTTTGTATTGCTTTAAAATTCATTTTCAGCCCGATTGTACACTTCAGGTGAAACTGTCAAAATCTTAAAAATGAGCAAAAGCACAATGAAATTTATGTTGGAATCATCTTCAAGTTGCTAAAATACACTAATGACAGCAAAAAGTTTGAGTCTACAACATTTAGTTAAGTTGTGAGAGCCTAAATTAACTTTTTATTGCTTTAAACGCGTTTTCAGCCCATGATTGTACACTTCAGGTGAAACTGTCAAAATCTTCAAAATGAGCAAAAGCACAATGAAATTAATGCTGGAATCATCTTCAAGTTGCTAAAATACACTAATGACAGCAAAAAGTTTGAGTCTACAATATTTAGTTAAGGTGTGAGAGCCAAAATGAACTTTGTATTGCTTTAAAATTCATTTTCAGCCCGATTGTACACTTCAGGTGAAACTGTCAAAATCTTCAAAATGAGCAAAAGCACAATGAAATTAATGCTGGAATCATCTTCAAGTTGCTAAAATACACTAATGACAGCAAAAAGTTTGAGTCTACAACATTTAGTTAAGGTGTGAGAGCCAAAATGAACTTTGTATTGCTTTAAATGCATTTTCAGCCCGATTGGACACTTCAGGTGAAACTGTCAAAATCTTCAAAATGAGCAAAAGCACAATGAAATTAATGCTGGAATCATCTTCAAGTTGCTAAAATACACTAATGACAGTAACAAGTTTAAGTCTACAACATTTAGTTAAGGTGTGAGAGCCAAAATGAACTTTGTATTGCTTTAAATGCATTTTCAGCCCGAATGTACACTTCAGGTGAAACTGTCAAATTCTTCAAAATGAGCAAAAGCACAATGAAATTAATGCTGGAAACATCTTCAAGTTGCTAAAATACACAAATGAAAGCAACAAGTTTGAGTCTACAACATTTAGTTAAGGTGTGAGAGCCAAAATGAACTTTGTATTGCTGTAAACGCGTTTTCAGCACCTGATTGTACACTTCAGGTGAAACTGTCAAAATATTCAAAATGAGCAAAAGCACAATGAAATTAATGCTGGAATCATCTTCAAGTTGCTAAAATACACTAATGACAGCAAAGAGTTTGAGTCTACAACATTTAGTTAAGGTGTGAGAGCCTAAATTAACTTTTTATTGCTTTAAACGCGTTTTCAGCCCTTGATTGTACACTTCAGGTGAAAGTGTCAAAATCTTCAAAATGAGCAAAAGCACAGTGAAATTAATGCTGGAATCATCTTCAAGTTGCTAAAATACACTAATGACAGCAAAAAGTTTGAGTGTACAACATTTAGTTAAGGTGTGAGAGCCAAAATTAACTTTGTATTGCTTTAAATGCACTTTCAGCCCGAATGTACACTTCAGATGAAACTGTCAAAATCTTCAAAATGAGCAAAAGCACAATGAAATTAATGCTGGAATAATCTTCAAGTTGCTAAAATACACTAATGACAGCAAAAAGTTTGAGTCTACAACATTTAGTTAAGGTGTGAGAGCCTAAATGAACTTTGTATTGCTGTAAACGCGTTTTCAGCACCTGATTGTACACTTCAGGTGAAACTGTCAAAATCTTCAAAATGAGCAAAAGCACAATGAAATTAATGCTGGAAACATCTTCAAGTTGCTAAAATACACTAATGACAGCAAAAAGTTTGAGTCTACAACATTTAGTCAAGGTGTGAGAGCCAAAATTAACTTTGTATTGCTTTAAAATTCATTTTCAGCCCGATTGTACACTTCAGGTGAAACTGTCAAAATCTTAAAAATGAGCAAAAGCACAATGAAATTTATGTTGGAATCATCTTCAAGTTGCTAAAATACACTAATGACAGCAAAAAGTTTGAGTCTACAACATTTAGTTAAGTTGTGAGAGCCTAAATTAACTTTTTATTGCTTTAAACGCGTTTTCAGCCCATGATTGTACACTTCAGGTGAAACTGTCAAAATCTTCAAAATGAGCAAAAGCACAATGAAATTAATGCTGGAATCATCTTCAAGTTGCTAAAATACACTAATGACAGTAAAAAGTTTGAGTGTACAACATTTAGTTAAGGTGTTAGAGCCAAAATGAACTTTGTATTGCTTTAAATGCACTTTCAGCCCGAATGTACACTTCAGATGAAACTGTCAAAATCTTCAAAATGAGCAAAAGCACAATGAAATTAATGCTGGAATCATCTTCAAGTTGCTAAAATACACTAATGACAGCAAAAAGTTTGAGTCTACAAAATTTAGTTAAGGTGTGAGAGCCTAAATTAACTTTGTATTGCTGTAAACGCCTTTTCAGCACCTGATTGTACACTTCAGGTGAAACTGTCAAAATCTTCAAAATGAGCAAAAGCACAATGAAATTAATGCTGGAATAATCTTCAAGTTGCTAAAATACACTAATGACAGCAAAAAGTTTGAGTCTACAACATTTAGTTAAGGTGTGAGAGCCAAAATTAACTTTGTATTGCTGTAAACGCGTTTTCAGCACCTGATTGTACACTTCAGGTGAAACTGTCAAAATCTTCAAAATGAGCAAAAGCACAATGAAATTAATGCTGGAATCATCTTCAAGTTGCTAAAATACACTAATGACAGCAAAAAGTTTGAGTCTACAACATTTAGTTAAGGTGTGAGAGCCAAAATGAACTTTCATTGCTTTAAATGCATTTTCAGCCGATAGTACACTTCAGGTGAAACTGTCAAAATCTTCAAAATGAGCAAAAGCACAATGAAATTAATGCTGGAATCATCTTCAAGTTGCTAAAATACACTAATGACAGCAAAAAGTTTTAGTCTACAACATTTAGTTAAGGTGTGAGAGCCAAAATGAACTTTGTATTGCTGTAAACGCGTTTTCAGCACCTGATTGTACACTTCAGGTGAAACTGTCAAAATCTTCAAAATGAGCAAAAGCACAATGAAATTAATAATGGAATCATCTTCAAGTTGCTAAAATACACTAATGACAGCAAAAAGTTTGAGTCTACAACATTTAGTTAAGGTGTGAGAGCCAAAATTAACTTTGTATTGCTTTAAAATTCATTTTCAGCCCGATTGTACACTACAGGTGAAACTGTCAAAATCTTAAAAATGAGCAAAAGCACAATGAAATTTATGTTGGAATCATCTTCAAGTTGCTAAAATACACTAATGACAGCAAAAAGTTTGAGTCTACAACATTTAGTTAAGTTGTGAGAGCCTAAATTAACTTTTTATTGCTTTAAACGCGTTTTCAGCCCATGATTGTACACTTCAGGTGAAACTGTCAAAATCTTCAAAATGAGCAAAAGCACAATGAAATTAATGCTGGAATCATCTTCAAGTTGCTAAAATACACTAATGACAGCAAAAAGTTTGAGTCTACAATATTTAGTTAAGGTGTGAGAGCCAAAATGAACTTTGTATTGCTTTAAAATTCATTTTCAGCCCGATTGTACACTTCAGGTGAAACTGTCAAAATCTTCAAAATGAGCAAAAGCACAATGAAATTAATGCTGGAATCATCTTCAAGTTGCTAAAATACACTAATGACAGCAAAAAGTTTGAGTCTACAACATTTAGTTAAGGTGTGAGAGCCAAAATGAACTTTGTATTGCTTTAAATGCATTTTCAGCCCGATTGGACACTTCAGGTGAAACTGTCAAAATCTTCAAAATGAGCAAAAGCACAATGAAATTAATGCTGGAATCATCTTCAAGTTGCTAAAATACACTAATGACAGTAACAAGTTTAAGTCTACGACATTTAGTTAAGGTGTGAGAGCAAAAATGAACTTTGTATTGCTTTAAATGCATTTTCAGCCCGAATGTACACTTCAGGTGAAACTGTCAAATTCTTCAAAATGAGCAAAAGCACAATGAAATTAATGCTGGAAACATCTTCAAGTTGCTAAAATACACTAATGAAAGCAACAAGTTTGAGTCTACAACATTTAGTTAAGGTGTGAGAGCCAAAATGAACTTTGTATTGCTGTAAACGCGTTTTCAGCACCTGATTGTACACTTCAGGTGAAACTGTCAAAATATTCAAAATGAGCAAAAGCACAATGAAATTAATGCTGGAATCATCTTCAAGTTGCTAAAATACACTAATGACAGCAAAGAGTTTGAGTCTACAACATTTAGTTAAGGTGTGAGAGCCTAAATTAACTTTTTATTGCTTTAAACGCGTTTTCAGCCCTTGATTGTACACTTCAGGTGAAAGTGTCAAAATCTTCAAAATGAGCAAAAGCACAGTGAAATTAATGCTGGAATCATCTTCAAGTTGCTAAAATACACTAATGACAGCAAAAAGTTTGAGTGTACAACATTTAGTTAAGGTGTGAGAGCCAAAATGAACTTTGTATTGCTTTAAATGCACTTTCAGCCCGAATGTACACTTCAGATGAAACTGTCAAAATCTTCAAAATGAGCAAAAGCACAATGAAATTAATGCTGGAATAATCTTCAAGTTGCTAAAATACACTAATGACAGCAAAAAGTTTGAGTCTACAACATTTAGTTAAGGTGTGAGAGCCTAAATGAACTTTGTATTGCTGTAAACGCGTTTTCAGCACCTGATTGTACACTTCAGGTGAAACTGTCAAAATCTTCAAAATGAGCAAAAGCACAATGAAATTAATGCTGGAATCATCTTCAAGTTGCTAAAATACACTAATGACAGCAAAAAGTTTGAGTCTACAACATTTAGTCAAGGTGTGAGAGCCAAAATTAACTTTGTATTGCTTTAAAATTCATTTTCAGCCCGATTGTACACTTCAGGTGAAACTGTCAAAATCTTAAAAATGAGCAAAAGCACAATGAAATTTATGTTGGAATCATCTTCAAGTTGCTAAAATACACTAATGACAGCAAAAAGTTTGAGTCTACAACATTTAGTTAAGTTGTGAGAGCCTAAATTAACTTTTTATTGCTTTAAACGCGTTTTCAGCCCATGATTGTACACTTCAGGTGAAACTGTCAAAATCTTCAAAATGAGCAAAAGCACAATGAAATTAATGCTGGAATCATCTTCAAGTTGCTAAAATACACTAATGACAATAAAAAGTTTGAGTCTACAATATTTAGTTAAGGTGTGAGAGCCAAAATGAACTTTGTATTGCTTTAAAATTCATTTTCAGCCCGATTGTACACTTCAGGTGAAACTGTCAAAATCTTCAAAATGAGCAAAAGCACAATGAAATTAATGCTGGAATCATCTTCAAGTTGCTAAAATACACTAATGACAGCAAAAAGTTTGAGTCTACAACATTTAGTTAAGGTGTGAGAGCCAAAATGAACTTTGTATTGCTTTAAATGCATTTTCAGCCCGATTGGACACTTCAGGTGAAACTGTCAAAATCTTCAAAATGAGCAAAAGCACAATGAAATTAATGCTGGAATCATCTTCAAGTTGCTAAAATACACTAATGACAGTAACAAGTTTAAGTCTACGACATTTAGTTAAGGTGTGAGAGCAAAAATGAACTTTGTATTGCTTTAAATGCATTTTCAGCCCGAATGTACACTTCAGGTGAAACTGTAAATTTTTTAAAATGAGCAAAAGCACAATGAAATTAATGCTGGAAACATCTTCAAGTTGCTAAAATACACTAATGAAAGCAACAAGTTTGAGTCTACAACATTTAGTTAAGGTGTGAGAGCCAAAATGAACTTTGTATTGCTGTAAACGCGTTTTCAGCACCTGATTGTACACTTCAGGTGAAACTGTCAAAATATTCAAAATGAGCAAAAGCACAATGAAATTAATGCTGGAATCATCTTCAAGTTGCTAAAATACACTAATGACAGCAAAGAGTTTGAGTCTACAACATTTAGTTAAGGTGTGACAGCCTAAATTAACTTTTTATTGCTTTAAACGCGTTTTCAGCCCTTGATTGTACACTTCAGGTGAAAGTGTCAAAATCTTCAAAATGAGCAAAAGCACAGTGAAATTAATGCTGGAATCATCTTCAAGTTGCTAAAATACACTAATGACAGCAAAAAGTTTGAGTGTACAACATTTAGTTAAGGTGTGAGAGCCAAAATGAACTTTGTATTGCTTTAAATGCACTTTCAGCCCGAATGTACACTTCAGATGAAACTGTCAAAATCTTCAAAATGAGCAAAAGCACAATGAAATTAATGCTGGAATAATCTTCAAGTTGCTAAAATACACTAATGACAGCAAAAAGTTTGAGTCTACAACATTTAGTTAAGGTGTGAGAGCCTAAATGAACTTTGTATTGCTGTAAACGCGTTTTCAGCACCTGATTGTACACTTCAGGTGAAACTGTCAAAATCTTCAAAATGAGCAAAAGCACAATGAAATTAATGCTGGAATCATCTTCAAGTTGCTAAAATACACTAATGACAGCAAAAAGTTTGAGTCTACAACATTTAGTTAAGGTGTGAGAGCCAAAATGAACTTTGTATTGCTTTAAATGCATTTTCAGCCCGATAGTACACTTCAGGTGAAACTGTCAAAATCTTCAAAATGAGCAAAAGCACAATTAAATTAATGATGGAATCATCTTCAAGTTGCTAAAATACACTAATGACAAAAAAAGTTTGAGTCTACAACATTTAGTTAAGGTGTGAGAGCCTAAATGAACTTTTTATTGCTTTATACGCGTTTTCAGCCCTTGATTGTACAATTCAGGTGAAACTGTCAAAATCTTCAAAATGAGCAAAAGCACAATGAAATTAATGCTGGAATCATATTCAAGTTGCTAAAATACACTAATGACAGCAACAATTTTGAGTCTACAACATTTAGTTAAGGTGTGAGAGCCTAAATGAACTTTGTATTGCTGTAAACGCGTTTTCAGCACCTGATTGTACACTTCAGGTGAAACTGTCAAAATCTTCAAAATGAGCAAAAGCACAATGAAATTAATGCTGGAATCATCTTCAAGTTGCTAAAATACACTATTGACAGCAAAAAGTTTGAGTCTACAACATTTAGTTAAGGTGTGAGAGCCAAAATGAACTTTGTATTGCTTTAAATGCACTTTCAGCCCGAATGTACACTTCAGATGAAACTGTCAAAATCTTCAAAATGAGCAAAAGCACAATGAAATTAATGCTGGAATCATCTTCAAGTTGCTAAAATACACTAATGACAGCAAAAAATTTGAGTCTACAACATTTAGTTAAGGTGTGAGAGCCTAAATGAACTTTGTATTGCTGTAAACGCGTTTTCAGCACCTGATTGTACACTTCAGGTGAAACTGTCAAAATCTTCAAAATGAGCAAAAGCACAATGAAATTAATGCTGGAATCATCTTCAAGTTGCTAAAATACGCTAATGACAGCAAAAAGTTTGAGTCTACAACATTTAGTTAAGGTGTGAGAGCCAAAATGAACTTTGTATTGCTGTAAACGCGTTTTCAGCACCTGATTGTACACTTCAGGTGAAACTGTCAAAATCTTCAAAATGAGCAAAAGCACAATGAAATTAATGCTGGAATCATCTTCAAGTTGCTAAAATACACTAATGACAGCAAAAAGTTTGAGTCTACAATATTTAGTTAAGGTGTGAGAGCCAAAATGAACTTTGTATTGCTTTAAAATTCATTTTCAGCCCGATTGTACACTTCAGGTGAAACTGTCAAAATCTTCAAAATGAGCAAAAGCACAATGAAATTAATGTTGGAATCATCTTCAAGTTGCTAAAATACACTAATGACAGCAAAAAGTTTGAGTCTACAACATTTAGTTGAGGTGTGAGAGCCTAAATGAACTTTTTATTGCTTTAAACGCGTTTTCAGCCCTTGATTGTACAATTCAGGTGAAACTGTCAAAATCTTCAAAATGAGCAAAAGCACAATGAAATTAATGCTGGAATCATCTTCAAGTTGCTAAAATACACTAATGACAGCAACAAGTTTGAGTCTACAACATTTAGTTAAGGTGTGAGAGCCTAAATGAACTTTGTATTGCTGTAAACGCGTTTTCAGCACCTGATTGTACACTTCAGGTGAAACTGTCAAAATGTTCAAAATGAGCAAAAGCACAATGAAATTAATGCTGGAAGCATCTTCAAGTTGCTGAAATACACTAATGACAGCAAAAAGTTTGAGTC
Source organism: Leptonotus elevatus (assembly GCF_054856555.1). Classification (NCBI taxonomy): domain Eukaryota; kingdom Metazoa; phylum Chordata; class Actinopteri; order Syngnathiformes; family Syngnathidae; genus Leptonotus; species Leptonotus elevatus. The sequence goes on along the minus strand of NC_141244.1, from coordinate 539,260 downwards.
TACAACATTTAGTTAAGGTGTGAGAGCCAAAATTAACTTTGTATTGCTTTAAACGTGTTTTTAGCCCCTGATTGTACACTTCAGGTGAAACTGTCAAAATCTTCAAAATGAGCAAAAGCACAATGAAATTAATGCTGGAATCATCTTCAAGTTGCTAAAATACACTAATGACAGCAACAAGTTTGAGTCTACAACATTTAGTTAAGGTGTGAGAGCCTAAATGAACTTTGTATTGCTTTAAATGCATTTTCAGCCCGATAGTACACTTCAGGTGAAACTGTCAAAATCTTCAAAATGAGCAAAAGCACAATGAAATTAATGCTGGAATCATCTTCAAGTTGCTAAAATACACTAATGACAGCAAAAAGTTTGAGTCTACAAAATTTAGTTAAGGTGTGAGAGCCTAAATGAACTTTGTATTGCTGTAAACGCGTTTTCAGCACCTGATTGTACACTTCAGGTGAAACTGTCAAAATCTTCAAAATGAGCAAAAGCACAATGAAATTAATGCTGGAATCATCTTCAAGTTGCTAAAATACACTAATGACAGCAAAAAGTTTGAGTCTACAACATTTAGTTAAGGTGTGAGAGCCAAAATTAACTTTGTATTGCTGTAAACGCGTTTTCAGCACCTGATTGTACACTTCAGGTGAAACTGTCAAAATCTTCAAAATGATCAAAAGCACAATGAAATTAATGCTGGAATCATCTTCAAGTTGCTAAAATACACTAATGACAGCAAAAAGTTTGAGTCTACAACATTTAGTTAAGGTGTGAGAGCCTAAATGAACTTTGTATTGCTGTAAACGCGTTTTCAGCACCTGATTGTACACTTCAGGTGAAACTGTCAAAATCTTCAAAATGAGCAAAAGCACAATGAAATTAATGCTGGAATCATCTTCAAGTTGCTAAAATACACTAATGACAGCAAAAAGTTTGAGTCTACAATATTTAGTTAAGGTGTGAGAGCCAAAATGAACTTTGTATTGCTTTAAAATTCATTTTCAGCCCGAATGTACACTTCAGATGAAACTGTCAAAATCTTCAAAATGAGCAAAAGCACAATGAAATTAATGTTGGAATCATCTTCAAGTTGCTAAAATACACTAATGACAGCAAAAAGTTTGAGTCTACAACATTTAGTTAAGGTGTGAGAGCCAAAATTAACTTTGTATTGCTTTAAACGTGTTTTCAGCCCCTGATTGTACACTTCAGGTGAAACTGTCAAAATCTTCAAAATGAGCAAAAGCACAATGAAATTAATGCTGGAATCATCTTCAAGTTGCTAAAATACACTAATGACAGCAACAAGTTTGAGTCTACAACATTTAGTTAAGGTGTGAGAGCCTAAATGAACTTTGTATTGCTTTAAATGCATTTTCAGCCCGATAGTACACTTCAGGTGAAACTGTCAAAATCTTCAAAATGAGCAAAAGCACAATGAAATTAATGCTGGAATCATCTTCAAGTTGCTAAAATACACTAATGACAGCAAAAAGTTTGAGTCTACAAAATTTAGTTAAGGTGTGAGAGCCTAAATGAACTTTGTATTGCTGTAAACGCGTTTTCAGCACCTGATTGTACACTTCAGGTGAAACTGTCAAAATCTTCAAAATGAGCAAAAGCACAATGAAATTAATGCTGGAATCATCTTCAAGTTGCTAAAATACACTAATGACAGCAAAAAGTTTGAGTCTACAACATTTAGTTAAGGTGTGAGAGCCAAAATTAACTTTGTATTGCTTTAAAATTCATTTTCAGCCCGATTGTACACTTCAGGTGAAACTGTCAAAGTCTTCAAAATGAGCAAAAGCACAATGAAATTAATGTTGGAATCATCTTCAAGTTGCTAAAATACACTAATGACAGCAAAAAGTTTGAGTCTACAACATTTAGTTAAGGTGTGAGAGCCAAAATGAACTTTGTATTGCTTTAAATGCATTTTCAGCCCGATTGGACACTTCAGGTGAAACTGTCAAAATCTTCAAAATGAGCAAAAGCACAATGAAATTAATGCTGGAATCATCTTCAAGTTGCTAAAATACACTAATGACAGCAAAAAGTTTGAGTCTAAAACATTTAGTTAAGGTGTGAGAGCCTAAATTAACTTTGTATTGCTTTAAACGCGTTTTCAGCCCCTGATTGTACACTTCAGGTGAAACTGTCAAAATCTTCAAAATGAGCAAAAGCACAATGAAATTAATGCTGGAATCATCTTCAAGTTGCTAAAATACACTAATGACAGCAAAAAGTTTGAGTCTACAAAATTTAGTTAAGGTTTGAGAGCCAAAATGAACTTTGTATTGCTGTAAACGCGTTTTCAGCACCTGATTGTACACTTCAGGTGAAACTGTCAAAATCTTCAAAATGAGCAAAAGCACAATGAAATTAATGCTGGAATCATCTTCAAGTTGCTAAAATACACTAATGACAGCAAAAAGTTTGAGTCTACAATATTTAGTTAAGGTGTGAGAGCCAAAATGAACTTTGTATTGCTTTAAAATTCATTTTCAGCCCGATTGTACACTTCAGGTGAAACTGTCAAAGTCTTCAAAATGAGCAAAAGCACAATGAAATTAATGTTGGAATCATCTTCAAGTTGCTAAAATACACTAATGACAGCAAAAAGTTTGAGTCTACAACATTTAGTTAAGGTGTGAGAGCCAAAATGAACTTTGTATTGCTTTAAATGCATTTTCAGCCCGATTGGACACTTCAGGTGAAACTGTCAAAATCTTCAAAATGAGCAAAAGCACAATGAAATTAATGCTGGAATCATCTTCAAGTTGCTAAAATACACTAATGACAGCAAAAAGTTTGAGTCTAAAACATTTAGTTAAGGTGTGAGAGCCTAAATTAACTTTGTATTGCTTTAAACGCGTTTTCAGCCCCTGATTGTACACTTCAGGTGAAACTGTCAAAATCTTCAAAATGAGCAAAAGCACAATGAAATTAATGCTGGAATCATCTTCAAGTTGCTAAAATACACTAATGACAGCAAAAAGTTTGAGTCTACAAAATTTAGTTAAGGTGTGAGAGCCTAAATGAACTTTGTATTGCTTTAAACGCGTTTTCAGCCCCTGATTGTACACTTCAGGTGAAACTGTCAAAATCTTCAAAATGAGCAAAAGCACAATGAAATTAATGCTGGAATCATCTTCAAGTTGCTGAAATACACTAATGACAGCAAAAAGTTTGAGTCTACAACATTTAGTTAAGGTGTGAGAGCCTAAATTAACTTTGTATTGCTTTAAACGCGTTTTCAGCCCCTGATTGTACACTTCAGGTGAAACTGTCAAAATATTCAAAATGAGCAAAAGCACAATGAAATTAATAATGGAATCATCTTCAAGTTGCTAAAATACACTAATGACAGCAAGAAGTTTGAGTCTACAACATTTAGTTAAGGTGTGAGAGTCAAAATGAACTTTGTATTGCTTTAAATGCATTTTCAGCCCGATAGTACACTTCAGGTGAAACTGTCAAAATCTTCAAAATGAGCAAAAGCACAATTAAATTAATGCTGGAATAATCTTCAAGTTGCTAAAATACACTAATGACAGCAAAAAGTTTGAGTCTACAAAATTTAGTTAAGGTGTGAGAGCCTAAATGAACTTTGTATTGCTGTAAACGCGTTTTCAGCACCTGATTGTACACTTCAAGTGAAACTGTCAAAATCTTCAAAATGAGCAAAAGCACAATGAAATTAATGCTGTAATCATCTTCAAGTTGCTAAAATACACTAATGACAGCAAAAAGTTTGAGCCTACAACATTTAGTTAAGGTGTGAGAGCCAAAATTAACTTTGTATTGCTGTAAACGCGTTTTCAGCACCTGATTGTACACTTCAGGTGAAACTGTCAAAATCTTCAAAATGAGCAAAAGCACAATGAAATTAATGCTGGAATCATCTTCAAGTTGCTAAAATACACTAATGACAGTAAAAAGTTTGAGTCTACAACATTTAGTTAAGGTGTGAGAGCCTAAATGAACTTTGTATTGCTTTAAACGTGTTTTCAGCCCCTGATTGTACACTTCAGGTGAAACTGTCAAAATCTTCAAAATGAGCAAAAGCACAATGAAATTAATGCTGGAATCATCTTCAAGTTGCTAAAATACACTAATGACAGCAACAAGTTTGAGTCTACAACATTTAGTTAAGGTGTGAGAGCCTAAATGAACTTTGTATTGCTTTAAATGCATTTTCAGCCCGATAGTACACTTCAGGTGAAACTGTCAAAATCTTCAAAATGAGCAAAAGCACAATGAAATTAATGCTGGAATCATCTTCAAGTTGCTAAAATACACTAATGACAGCAAAAAGTTTGAGTCTACAACATTTAGTTAAGGTGTGAGAGCCAAAATTAACTTTGTATTGCTTTAAAATTCATTTTCAGCCTGATTGTACACTTCAGGTGAAACTGTCAAAATCTTCAAAATGAGCAAAAGCACAATGAAATTAATGTTGGAATCATCTTCAAGTTGCTAAAATACACTAATGACAGCAACAAGTTTGAGTCTACAACATTTAGTTAAGGTGTGAGAGCCTAAATGAACTTTGTATTGCTGTAAACGCGTTTTCAGCACCTGATTGTACACTTCAGGTGAAACTGTCAAAATCTTCAAAATGAGCAAAAGCACAATGAAATTAATGCTGGAATCATCTTCAAGTTGCTAAAATACACTAATGACAGCAAAAAGTTTGAGTCTACAATATTTAGTTAAGGTGTGAGAGCCAAAATGAACTTTGTATTGCTTTAAAATTCATTTTCAGCCCGATTGTACACTTCAGGTGAAACTGTCAAAATCTTCAAAATGAGCAAAAGCACAATGAAATTAATGCTGGAATCATCTTCAAGTTGCTAAAATACACTAATGACAGTAAAAAGTTTGAGTGTACAACATTTAGTTAAGATGTTAGAGCCAAAATGAACTTTGTATTGCTTTAAATGCACTTTCAGCCCGAATGTACACTTCAGATGAAACTGTCAAAATCTTCAAAATGAGCAAAAGCACAATGAAATTAATGCTGGAATCATCTTCAAGTTGCTAAAATACACTAATGACAGCAAAAAGTTTGAGTCTACAAAATTTAGTTAAGGTGTGAGAGCCTAAATGAACTTTGTATTGCTGTAAACGCGTTTTCAGCCCTTGATTGTACAATTCAGGTGAAACTGTCAAAATCTTCAAAATGAGCAAAAGCACAATGAAATTAATGCTGGAATCATCTTCAAGTTGCTGAAATACACTAATGACAGCAAAAAGTTTGAGTCTACAACATTTAGTTAAGGTGTGAGAGCCAAAATGAACTTTCATTGCTTTAAATGCATTTTCAGCCGATAGTACACTTCAGGTGAAACTGTCAAAATCTTCAAAATGAGCAAAAGCACAATGAAATTAATGCTGGAATCATCTTCAAGTTGCTAAAATACACTAATGACAGCAAAAAGTTTTAGTCTACAACATTTAGTTAAGGTGTGAGAGCCAAAATGAACTTTGTATTGCTGTAAACGCGTTTTCAGCACCTGATTGTACACTTCAGGTGAAACTGTCAAAATCTTCAAAATGAGCAAAAGCACAATGAAATTAATAATGGAATCATCTTCAAGTTGCTAAAATACACTAATGACAGCAAAAAGTTTGAGTCTACAACATTTAGTTAAGGTGTGAGAGCCAAAATGAACTTTGTATTGCTTTAAAATTCATTTTCAGCCCGATTGTACACTTCAGGTGAAACTGTCAAAATCTTCAAAATGAGCAAAAGCACAATGAAATTAATGTTGGAATCATCTTCAAGTTGCTAAAATACACTAATGACAGCAAAAAGTTTGAGTCTACAACATTTAGTTGAGGTGTGAGAGCCTAAATGAACTTTTTATTGCTTTAAACGCGTTTTCAGCCCTTGATTGTACAATTCAGGTGAAACTGTCAAAATCTTCAAAATGAGCAAAAGCACAATGAAATTAATGCTGGAATCATCTTCAAGTTGCTAAAATACACTAATGACAGCAACAAGTTTGAGTCTACAACATTTAGTTAAGGTGTGAGAGCCTAAATGAACTTTGTATTGCTGTAAACGCGTTTTCAGCACCTGATTGTACACTTCAGGTGAAACTGTCAAAATGTTCAAAATGAGCAAAAGCACAATGAAATTAATGCTGGAAGCATCTTCAAGTTGCTGAAATACACTAATGACAGCAAAAAGTTTGAGTCTACAACATTTAGTTAAGGTGTGAGAGCCAAAATTAACTTTGTATTGCTTTAAACGTGTTTTTAGCCCCTGATTGTACACTTCAGGTGAAACTGTCAAAATCTTCAAAATGAGCAAAAGCACAATGAAATTAATGCTGGAATCATCTTCAAGTTGCTAAAATACACTAATGACAGCAACAAGTTTGAGTCTACAACATTTAGTTAAGGTGTGAGAGCCTAAATGAACTTTGTATTGCTTTAAATGCATTTTCAGCCCGATAGTACACTTCAGGTGAAACTGTCAAAATCTTCAAAATGAGCAAAAGCACAATGAAATTAATGCTGGAATCATCTTCAAGTTGCTAAAATACACAAATGAAAGCAACAAGTTTGAGTCTACAACATTTAGTTAAGGTGTGAGAGCCAAAATGAACTTTGTATTGCTGTAAACGCGTTTTCAGCACCTGATTGTACACTTCAGGTGAAACTGTCAAAATATTCAAAATGAGCAAAAGCACAATGAAATTAATGCTGGAATCATCTTCAAGTTGCTAAAATACACTAATGACAGCAAAGAGTTTGAGTCTACAACATTTAGTTAAGGTGTGAGAGCCTAAATTAACTTTTTATTGCTTTAAACGCGTTTTCAGCCCTTGATTGTACACTTCAGGTGAAAGTGTCAAAATCTTCAAAATGAGCAAAAGCACAGTGAAATTAATGCTGGAATCATCTTCAAGTTGCTAAAATACACTAATGACAGCAAAAAGTTTGAGTGTACAACATTTAGTTAAGGTGTGAGAGCCAAAATTAACTTTGTATTGCTTTAAATGCACTTTCAGCCCGAATGTACACTTCAGATGAAACTGTCAAAATCTTCAAAATGAGCAAAAGCACAATGAAATTAATGCTGGAATAATCTTCAAGTTGCTAAAATACACTAATGACAGCAAAAAGTTTGAGTCTACAACATTTAGTTAAGGTGTGAGAGCCTAAATGAACTTTGTATTGCTGTAAACGCGTTTTCAGCACCTGATTGTACACTTCAGGTGAAACTGTCAAAATCTTCAAAATGAGCAAAAGCACAATGAAATTAATGCTGGAATCATCTTCAAGTTGCTAAAATACACTAATGACAGCAAAAAGTTTGAGTCTACAACATTTAGTCAAGGTGTGAGAGCCAAAATTAACTTTGTATTGCTTTAAAATTCATTTTCAGCCCGATTGTACACTTCAGGTGAAACTGTCAAAATCTTAAAAATGAGCAAAAGCACAATGAAATTTATGTTGGAATCATCTTCAAGTTGCTAAAATACACTAATGACAGCAAAAAGTTTGAGTCTACAACATTTAGTTAAGTTGTGAGAGCCTAAATTAACTTTTTATTGCTTTAAACGCGTTTTCAGCCCATGATTGTACACTTCAGGTGAAACTGTCAAAATCTTCAAAATGAGCAAAAGCACAATGAAATTAATGCTGGAATCATCTTCAAGTTGCTAAAATACACTAATGACAGTAAAAAGTTTGAGTGTACAACATTTAGTTAAGGTGTTAGAGCCAAAATGAACTTTGTATTGCTTTAAATGCACTTTCAGCCCGAATGTACACTTCAGATGAAACTGTCAAAATCTTCAAAATGAGCAAAAGCACAATGAAATTAATGCTGGAATCATCTTCAAGTTGCTAAAATACACTAATGACAGCAAAAAGTTTGAGTCTACAAAATTTAGTTAAGGTGTGAGAGCCTAAATTAACTTTGTATTGCTGTAAACGCCTTTTCAGCACCTGATTGTACACTTCAGGTGAAACTGTCAAAATCTTCAAAATGAGCAAAAGCACAATGAAATTAATGCTGGAATAATCTTCAAGTTGCTAAAATACACTAATGACAGCAAAAAGTTTGAGTCTACAACATTTAGTTAAGGTGTGAGAGCCAAAATTAACTTTGTATTGCTGTAAACGCGTTTTCAGCACCTGATTGTACACTTCAGGTGAAACTGTCAAAATCTTCAAAATGAGCAAAAGCACAATGAAATTAATGCTGGAATCATCTTCAAGTTGCTAAAATACACTAATGACAGCAAAAAGTTTGAGTCTACAACATTTAGTTAAGGTGTGAGAGCCAAAATGAACTTTCATTGCTTTAAATGCATTTTCAGCCGATAGTACACTTCAGGTGAAACTGTCAAAATCTTCAAAATGAGCAAAAGCACAATGAAATTAATGCTGGAATCATCTTCAAGTTGCTAAAATACACTAATGACAGCAAAAAGTTTTAGTCTACAACATTTAGTTAAGGTGTGAGAGCCAAAATGAACTTTGTATTGCTGTAAACGCGTTTTCAGCACCTGATTGTACACTTCAGGTGAAACTGTCAAAATCTTCAAAATGAGCAAAAGCACAATGAAATTAATAATGGAATCATCTTCAAGTTGCTAAAATACACTAATAACAGCAAAAAGTTTGAGTCTACAACATTTAGTTAAGGTGTGAGAGCCAAAATTAACTTTGTATTGCTTTAAAATTCATTTTCAGCCCGATTGTACACTACAGGTGAAACTGTCAAAATCTTAAAAATGAGCAAAAGCACAATGAAATTTATGTTGGAATCATCTTCAAGTTGCTAAAATACACTAATGACAGCAAAAAGTTTGAGTCTACAACATTTAGTTAAGTTGTGAGAGCCTAAATTAACTTTTTATTGCTTTAAACGCGTTTTCAGCCCATGATTGTACACTTCAGGTGAAACTGTCAAAATCTTCAAAATGAGCAAAAGCACAATGAAATTAATGCTGGAATCATCTTCAAGTTGCTAAAATACACTAATGACAGCAAAAAGTTTGAGTCTACAATATTTAGTTAAGGTGTGAGAGCCAAAATGAACTTTGTATTGCTTTAAAATTCATTTTCAGCCCGATTGTACACTTCAGGTGAAACTGTCAAAATCTTCAAAATGAGCAAAAGCACAATGAAATTAATGCTGGAATCATCTTCAAGTTGCTAAAATACACTAATGACAGCAAAAAGTTTGAGTCTACAACATTTAGTTAAGGTGTGAGAGCCAAAATGAACTTTGTATTGCTTTAAATGCATTTTCAGCCCGATTGGACACTTCAGGTGAAACTGTCAAAATCTTCAAAATGAGCAAAAGCACAATGAAATTAATGCTGGAATCATCTTCAAGTTGCTAAAATACACTAATGACAGTAACAAGTTTAAGTCTACGACATTTAGTTAAGGTGTGAGAGCAAAAATGAACTTTGTATTGCTTTAAATGCATTTTCAGCCCGAATGTACACTTCAGGTGAAACTGTCAAATTCTTCAAAATGAGCAAAAGCACAATGAAATTAATGCTGGAAACATCTTCAAGTTGCTAAAATACACTAATGAAAGCAACAAGTTTGAGTCTACAACATTTAGTTAAGGTGTGAGAGCCAAAATGAACTTTGTATTGCTTTAAATGCACTTTCAGCCCGAATGTACACTTCAGATGAAACTGTCAAAATCTTCAAAATGAGCAAAAGCACAATGAAATTAATGCTGGAATAATCTTCAAGTTGCTAAAATACACTAATGACAGCAAAAAGTTTGAGTCTACAACATTTAGTTAAGGTGTGAGAGCCTAAATGAACTTTGTATTGCTGTAAACGCGTTTTCAGCACCTGATTGTACACTTCAGGTGAAACTGTCAAAATCTTCAAAATGAGCAAAAGCACAATGAAATTAATGCTGGAATCATCTTCAAGTTGCTAAAATACACTAATGACAGCAAAAAGTTTGAGTCTACAACATTTAGTCAAGGTGTGAGAGCCAAAATTAACTTTGTATTGCTTTAAAATTCATTTTCAGCCCGATTGTACACTTCAGGTGAAACTGTCAAAATCTTAAAAATGAGCAAAAGCACAATGAAATTTATGTTGGAATCATCTTCAAGTTGCTAAAATACACTAATGACAGCAAAAAGTTTGAGTCTACAACATTTAGTTAAGTTGTGAGAGCCTAAATTAACTTTTTATTGCTTTAAACGCGTTTTCAGCCCATGATTGTACACTTCAGGTGAAACTGTCAAAATCTTCAAAATGAGCAAAAGCACAATGAAATTAATGCTGGAATCATCTTCAAGTTGCTAAAATACACTAATGACAATAAAAAGTTTGAGTCTACAATATTTAGTTAAGGTGTGAGAGCCAAAATGAACTTTGTATTGCTTTAAAATTCATTTTCAGCCCGATTGTACACTTCAGGTGAAACTGTCAAAATCTTCAAAATGAGCAAAAGCACAATGAAATTAATGCTGGAATCATCTTCAAGTTGCTAAAATACACTAATGACAGCAAAAAGTTTGAGTCTACAACATTTAGTTAAGGTGTGAGAGCCAAAATGAACTTTGTATTGCTTTAAATGCATTTTCAGCCCGATTGGACACTTCAGGTGAAACTGTCAAAATCTTCAAAATGAGCAAAAGCACAATGAAATTAATGCTGGAATCATCTTCAAGTTGCTAAAATACACTAATGACAGTAACAAGTTTAAGTCTACGACATTTAGTTAAGGTGTGAGAGCAAAAATGAACTTTGTATTGCTTTAAATGCATTTTCAGCCCGAATGTACACTTCAGGTGAAACTGTAAATTTTTTAAAATGAGCAAAAGCACAATGAAATTAATGCTGGAAACATCTTCAAGTTGCTAAAATACACTAATGAAAGCAACAAGTTTGAGTCTACAACATTTAGTTAAGGTGTGAGAGCCAAAATGAACTTTGTATTGCTGTAAACGCGTTTTCAGCACCTGATTGTACACTTCAGGTGAAACTGTCAAAATATTCAAAATGAGCAAAAGCACAATGAAATTAATGCTGGAATCATCTTCAAGTTGCTAAAATACACTAATGACAGCAAAGAGTTTGAGTCTACAACATTTAGTTAAGGTGTGACAGCCTAAATTAACTTTTTATTGCTTTAAACGCGTTTTCAGCCCTTGATTGTACACTTCAGGTGAAAGTGTCAAAATCTTCAAAATGAGCAAAAGCACAGTGAAATTAATGCTGGAATCATCTTCAAGTTGCTAAAATACACTAATGACAGCAAAAAGTTTGAGTGTACAACATTTAGTTAAGGTGTGAGAGCCAAAATGAACTTTGTATTGCTTTAAATGCACTTTCAGCCCGAATGTACACTTCAGATGAAACTGTCAAAATCTTCAAAATGAGCAAAAGCACAATGAAATTAATGCTGGAATAATCTTCAAGTTGCTAAAATACACTAATGACAAAAAAAGTTTGAGTCTACAACATTTAGTTAAGGTGTGAGAGCCTAAATGAACTTTTTATTGCTTTAAACGCGTTTTCAGCCCTTGATTGTACAATTCAGGTGAAACTGTCAAAATCTTCAAAATGAGCAAAAGCACAATGAAATTAATGCTGGAATCATCTTCAAGTTGCTAAAATACACTAATGACAGTAAAAAGTTTAAGTCTACAACATTTAGTTAAGGTGTGAGAGCCTAAATGAACTTTGTATTGCTTTAAACGCGTTTTCAGCCCCTGATTGTACACTTCAGGTGAAACTGTCAAAATCTTCAAAATGAGCAAAAGCACAATGAAATTAATGCTGGAATCATCTTCAAGTTGCTAAAATACACTAATGACAGCAACAAGTTTGAGTCTACAACATTTAGTTAAGGTGTGAGAGCCTAAATGAACTTTGTATTGCTTTAAATGCATTTTCAGCCCGATTGTACACTTCAGGTGAAACTGTCAAAATCTTCAAAATGAGCAAAAGCACAATGAAATTAATGCTGGAATCATCTTCAAGTTGCTAAAATACACTATTGACAGCAAAAAGTTTGAGTCTACAACATTTAGTTAAGGTGTGAGAGCCAAAATGAACTTTGTATTGCTTTAAATGCACTTTCAGCCCGAATGTACACTTCAGATGAAACTGTCAAAATCTTCAAAATGAGCAAAAGCACAATGAAATTAATGCTGGAATCATCTTCAAGTTGCTAAAATACACTAATGACAGCAAAAAATTTGAGTCTACAACATTTAGTTAAGGTGTGAGAGCCTAAATGAACTTTGTATTGCTGTAAACGCGTTTTCAGCACCTGATTGTACACTTCAGGTGAAACTGTCAAAATCTTCAAAATGAGCAAAAGCACAATGAAATTAATGCTGGAATCATCTTCAAGTTGCTAAAATACGCTAATGACAGCAAAAAGTTTGAGTCTACAACATTTAGTTAAGGTGTGAGAGCCAAAATGAACTTTGTATTGCTGTAAACGCGTTTTCAGCACCTGATTGTACACTTCAGGTGAAACTGTCAAAATCTTCAAAATGAGCAAAAGCACAATGAAATTAATGCTGGAATCATCTTCAAGTTGCTAAAATACACTAATGACAGCAAAAAGTTTGAGTCTACAATATTTAGTTAAGGTGTGAGAGCCAAAATGAACTTTGTATTGCTTTAAAATTCATTTTCAGCCCGATTGTACACTTCAGGTGAAACTGTCAAAATCTTCAAAATGAGCAAAAGCACAATGAAATTAATGTTGGAATCATCTTCAAGTTGCTAAAATACACTAATGACAGCAAAAAGTTTGAGTCTACAACATTTAGTTGAGGTGTGAGAGCCTAAATGAACTTTTTATTGCTTTAAACGCGTTTTCAGCCCTTGATTGTACAATTCAGGTGAAACTGTCAAAATCTTCAAAATGAGCAAAAGCACAATGAAATTAATGCTGGAATCATCTTCAAGTTGCTAAAATACACTAATGACAGCAACAAGTTTGAGTCTACAACATTTAGTTAAGGTGTGAGAGCCTAAATGAACTTTGTATTGCTGTAAACGCGTTTTCAGCACCTGATTGTACACTTCAGGTGAAACTGTCAAAATGTTCAAAATGAGCAAAAGCACAATGAAATTAATGCTGGAAGCATCTTCAAGTTGCTGAAATACACTAATGACAGCAAAAAGTTTGAGTCTACAACATTTAGTTAAGGTGTGAGAGCCAAAATTAACTTTGTATTGCTTTAAACGTGTTTTTAGCCCCTGATTGTACACTTCAGGTGAAACTGTCAAAATCTTCAAAATGAGCAAAAGCACAATGAAATTAATGCTGGAATCATCTTCAAGTTGCTAAAATACACTAATGACAGCAACAAGTTTGAGTCTACAACATTTAGTTAAGGTGTGAGAGCCTAAATGAACTTTGTATTGCTTTAAATGCATTTTCAGCCCGATAGTACACTTCAGGTGAAACTGTCAAAATCTTCAAAATGAGCAAAAGCACAATGAAATTAATGCTGGAATCATCTTCAAGTTGCTAAAATACACTAATGACAGCAAAAAGTTTGAGTCTACAAAATTTAGTTAAGGTGTGAGAGCCTAAATGAACTTTGTATTGCTGTAAACGCGTTTTCAGCACCTGATTGTACACTTCAGGTGAAACTGTCAAAATCTTCAAAATGAGCAAAAGCACAATGAAATTAATGCTGGAATCATCTTCAAGTTGCTAAAATACACTAATGACAGCAAAAAGTTTGAGTCTACAACATTTAGTTAAGGTGTGAGAGCCAAAATTAACTTTGTATTGCTGTAAACGCGTTTTCAGCACCTGATTGTACACTTCAGGTGAAACTGTCAAAATCTTCAAAATGATCAAAAGCACAATGAAATTAATGCTGGAATCATCTTCAAGTTGCTAAAATACACTAATGACAGCAAAAAGTTTGAGTCTACAACATTTAGTTAAGGTGTGAGAGCCTAAATGAACTTTGTATTGCTGTAAACGCGTTTTCAGCACCTGATTGTACACTTCAGGTGAAACTGTCAAAATCTTCAAAATGAGCAAAAGCACAATGAAATTAATGCTGGAATCATCTTCAAGTTGCTAAAATACACTAATGACAGCAAAAAGTTTGAGTCTACAATATTTAGTTAAGGTGTGAGAGCCAAAATGAACTTTGTATTGCTTTAAAATTCATTTTCAGCCCGAATGTACACTTCAGATGAAACTGTCAAAATCTTCAAAATGAGCAAAAGCACAATGAAATTAATGTTGGAATCATCTTCAAGTTGCTAAAATACACTAATGACAGCAAAAAGTTTGAGTCTACAACATTTAGTTAAGGTGTGAGAGCCAAAATTAACTTTGTATTGCTTTAAACGTGTTTTCAGCCCCTGATTGTACACTTCAGGTGAAACTGTCAAAATCTTCAAAATGAGCAAAAGCACAATGAAATTAATGCTGGAATCATCTTCAAGTTGCTAAAATACACTAATGACAGCAACAAGTTTGAGTCTACAACATTTAGTTAAGGTGTGAGAGCCTAAATGAACTTTGTATTGCTTTAAATGCATTTTCAGCCCGATAGTACACTTCAGGTGAAACTGTCAAAATCTTCAAAATGAGCAAAAGCACAATGAAATTAATGCTGGAATCATCTTCAAGTTGCTAAAATACACTAATGACAGCAAAAAGTTTGAGTCTACAAAATTTAGTTAAGGTGTGAGAGCCTAAATGAACTTTGTATTGCTGTAAACGCGTTTTCAGCACCTGATTGTACACTTCAGGTGAAACTGTCAAAATCTTCAAAATGAGCAAAAGCACAATGAAATTAATGCTGGAATCATCTTCAAGTTGCTAAAATACACTAATGACAGCAAAAAGTTTGAGTCTACAACATTTAGTTAAGGTGTGAGAGCCAAAATTAACTTTGTATTGCTGTAAACGCGTTTTCAGCACCTGATTGTACACTTCAGGTGAAACTGTCAAAATCTTCAAAATGATCAAAAGCACAATGAAATTAATGCTGGAATCATCTTCAAGTTGCTAAAATACACTAATGACAGCAAAAAGTTTGAGTCTACAACATTTAGTTAAGGTGTGAGAGCCAAAATGAACTTATTATTGCTGTAAACGCGTTTTCAGCACCTGATTGTACACTTCAGGTGAAACTGTCAAAATCTTCAAAATGAGCAAAAGCACAATGAAATTAATGCTGGAATCATCTTCAAGTTGCTAAAATACACTAATGACAGCAAAAAGTTTGAGTCTACAATATTTAGTTAAGGTGTGAGAGCCAAAATGAACTTTGTATTGCTTTAAAATTCATTTTCAGCCCGATTGTACACTTCAGGTGAAACTGTCAAAGTCTTCAAAATGAGCAAAAGCACAATGAAATTAATGTTGGAATCATCTTCAAGTTGCTAAAATACACTAATGACAGCAAAAAGTTTGAGTCTACAACATTTAGTTGAGGTGTGAGAGCCTAAATGAACTTTTTATTGCTTTAAACGCGTTTTCAGCCCTTGATTGTACAATTCAGGTGAAACTGTCAAAATCTTCAAAATGAGCAAAAGCACAATGAAATTAATGCTGGAATCATCTTCAAGTTGCTAAAATACACTAATGACAGCAACAAGTTTGAGTCTACAACATTTAGTTAAGGTGTGAGAGCCTAAATGAACTTTGTATTGCTGTAAACGCGTTTTCAGCACCTGATTGTACACTTCAGGTGAAACTGTCAAAATCTTCAAAATGAGCAAAAGCACAATGAAATTAATGCTGGAATCATCTTCAAGTTGCTAAAATACACTAATGACAGCAAAAAGTTTGAGTCTACAACATTTAGTTAAGGTGTGAGAGCCAAAATTAACTTTGTATTGCTTTAAACGTGTTTTCAGCCCCTGATTGTACACTTCAGGTGAAACTGTCAAAATCTTCAAAATGAGCAAAAGCACAATGAAATTAATGCTGGAATCATCTTCAAGTTGCTAAAATACACTAATGACAGCAACAAGTTTGAGTCTACAACATTTAGTTAAGGTGTGAGAGCCTAAATGAACTTTGTATTGCTTTAAATGCATTTTCAGCCCGATAGTACACTTCAGGTGAAACTGTCAAAATCTTCAAAATGAGCAAAAGCACAATGAAATTAATGCTGGAATCATCTTCAAGTTGCTAAAATACACTAATGACAGCAAAAAGTTTTAGTCTACAACATTTAGTTAAGGTGTGAGAGCCAAAATTAACTTTTTATTGCTGTAAACACGTTTTCAGCACCTGAATGTACACTTCAGGTGAAACTGTCAAAATCTTCAAAATGAGCAAAAGCACAATGAAATTAATGCTGGAATCATCTTCAAGTTGCTAAAATACACTAATGACAGCAAAAAGTTTGAGTCTACAACATTTAGTTAAGGTGTGAGAGCCTAAATGAACTTTGTATTGCTTTAAACGCGTTTTCAGCCCCTGATTGTACACTTCAGGTGAAACTGTCAAAATCTTCAAAATGAGCAAAAGCACAATGAAATTAATGCTGGAATCATCTTCAAGTTGCTGAAATACACTAATGACAGCAAAAAGTTTGAGTCTACAACATTTAGTTAAGGTGTGAGAGCCAAAATGAACTTTGTATTGCTTTAAAATTCATTTTCAGCCCGATTGTACACTTCAGGTGAAACTGTCAAAATCTTCAAAATGAGCAAAATCACAATGAAATTAATGCTGGAATCATCTTCAAGTTGCTAAAATACACTAATGACAGCAAAAAGTTTGAGTCTACAACATTTAGTTAAGGTGTGAGAGCCAAAATGAACTTTTTATTGCTGTAAACGCGTTTTCAGCACCTGAATGTACACTTCAGGTGAAACTGTCAAAATCTTCAAAATGAGCAAAAGCACAATGAACTTAATGCTGGAATCATCTTCAAGTTGCTAAAATACACTAATGACAGCAAAAAGTTTGAGTCTACAACATTTAGTTAAGGTTTGAGAGCCTAAATTAACTTTTTATTGCTTTAAACGCGTTTTCAGCCCTTGATTGTACACTTCAGGTGAAAGTGTCAAAATCTTCAAAATGAGCAAAAGCACAATGAAATTAATGCTGGAATCATCTTCAAGTTGCTAAAATACACTAATGACAGCAAAAAGTTTGAGTCTACAATATTTAGTTAAGGTGTGAGAGCCAAAATGAACTTTGTATTGCTTTAAAATTCATTTTCAGCCTGATTGTACACTTCAGGTGAAACTGTCAAAATCTTCAAAATGAGCAAAAGCACAATGAAATTAATGTTGGAATCATCTTCAAGTTGCTAAAATACACTAATGACAGCAACAAGTTTGAGTCTACAACATTTAGTTAAGGTGTGAGAGCCTAAATGAACTTTGTATTGCTGTAAACGCGTTTTCAGCACCTGATTGTACACTTCAGGTGAAACTGTCAAAATCTTCAAAATGAGCAAAAGCACAATGAAATTAATGCTGGAATCATCTTCAAGTTGCTAAAATACACTAATGACAGCAAAAAGTTTGAGTCTACAATATTTAGTTAAGGTGTGAGAGCCAAAATGAACTTTGTATTGCTTTAAAATTCATTTTCAGCCCGATTGTACACTTCAGGTGAAACTGTCAAAATCTTCAAAATGAGCAAAAGCACAATGAAATTAATGCTGGAATCATCTTCAAGTTGCTAAAATACACTAATGACAGTAAAAAGTTTGAGTGTACAACATTTAGTTAAGATGTTAGAGCCAAAATGAACTTTGTATTGCTTTAAATGCACTTTCAGCCCGAATGTACACTTCAGATGAAACTGTCAAAATCTTCAAAATGAGCAAAAGCACAATGAAATTAATGCTGGAATCATCTTCAAGTTGCTAAAATACACTAATGACAGCAAAAAGTTTGAGTCTACAAAATTTAGTTAAGGTGTGAGAGCCTAAATGAACTTTGTATTGCTGTAAACGCGTTTTCAGCCCTTGATTGTACAATTCAGGTGAAACTGTCAAAATCTTCAAAATGAGCAAAAGCACAATGAAATTAATGCTGGAATCATCTTCAAGTTGCTGAAATACACTAATGACAGCAAAAAGTTTGAGTCTACAACATTTAGTTAAGGTGTGAGAGCCAAAATGAACTTTGTATTGCTTTAAAATTCATTTTCAGCCCGATTGTACACTTCAGGTGAAACTGTCAAAATCTTCAAAATGAGCAAAATCACAATGAAATTAATGCTGGAATCATCTTCAAGTTGCTAAAATACACTAATGACAGCAAAAAGTTTGAGTCTACAACATTTAGTTAAGGTGTGAGAGCCAAAATGAACTTTTTATTGCTGTAAACGCGTTTTCAGCACCTGAATGTACACTTCAGGTGAAACTGTCAAAATCTTCAAAATGAGCAAAAGCACAATGAACTTAATGCTGGAATCATCTTCAAGTTGCTAAAATACACTAATGACAGCAAAAAGTTTGAGTCTACAACATTTAGTTAAGGTTTGAGAGCCTAAATTAACTTTTTATTGCTTTAAACGCGTTTTCAGCCCTTGATTGTACACTTCAGGTGAAAGTGTCAAAATCTTCAAAATGAGCAAAAGCACAATGAAATTAATGCTGGAATCATCTTCAAGTTGCTAAAATACACTAATGACAGCAAAAAGTTTGAGTCTACAATATTTAGTTAAGGTGTGAGAGCCAAAATGAACTTTGTATTGCTTTAAAATTCATTTTCAGCCTGATTGTACACTTCAGGTGAAACTGTCAAAATCTTCAAAATGAGCAAAAGCACAATGAAATTAATGTTGGAATCATCTTCAAGTTG
Organism: Leptonotus elevatus; assembly: GCF_054856555.1. NCBI lineage: Eukaryota > Metazoa > Chordata > Actinopteri > Syngnathiformes > Syngnathidae > Leptonotus > Leptonotus elevatus. Next base: position 520,468 of record NC_141244.1, on the reverse strand, counting down.
CTAAAATACACTAATGACAGCAACAAGTTTGAGTCTACAACATTTAGTTAAGGTGTGAGAGCCTAAATGAACTTTGTATTGCTGTAAACGCGTTTTCAGCACCTGATTGTACACTTCAGGTGAAACTGTCAAAATCTTCAAAATGAGCAAAAGCACAATGAAATTAATGCTGGAATCATCTTCAAGTTGCTAAAATACACTAATGACAGCAAAAAGTTTGAGTCTACAATATTTAGTTAAGGTGTGAGAGCCAAAATGAACTTTGTATTGCTTTAAAATTCATTTTCAGCCCGATTGTACACTTCAGGTGAAACTGTCAAAATCTTCAAAATGAGCAAAAGCACAATGAAATTAATGCTGGAATCATCTTCAAGTTGCTAAAATACACTAATGACAGTAAAAAGTTTGAGTGTACAACATTTAGTTAAGATGTTAGAGCCAAAATGAACTTTGTATTGCTTTAAATGCACTTTCAGCCCGAATGTACACTTCAGATGAAACTGTCAAAATCTTCAAAATGAGCAAAAGCACAATGAAATTAATGCTGGAATCATCTTCAAGTTGCTAAAATACACTAATGACAGCAAAAAGTTTGAGTCTACAAAATTTAGTTAAGGTGTGAGAGCCTAAATGAACTTTGTATTGCTGTAAACGCGTTTTCAGCACCTGATTGTACACTTCAGGTGAAACTGTCAAAATCTTCAAAATGAGCAAAAGCACAATGAAATTAATGCTGTAATCATCTTCAAGTTGCTAAAATACACTAATGACAGCAAAAAGTTTGAGCCTACAACATTTAGTTAAGGTGTGAGAGCCAAAATTAACTTTGTATTGCTCTAAACGCGTTTTCAGCACCTGATTGTACACTTCAGGTGAAACTGTCAAAATCTTCAAAATGAGCAAAAGCACAATGAAATTAATGCTGGAATCATCTTCAAGTTGCTAAAATACAATAATGACAGTAAAAAGTTTGAGTCTACAACATTTAGTTAAGGTGTGAGAGCCTAAATGAACTTTGTATTGCTTTAAATGCATTTTCAGCCCGATAGTACACTTCAGGTGAAACTGTCAAAATCTTCAAAATGAGCAAAAGCACAATGAAATTAATGCTGGAATCATCTTCAAGTTGCTAAAATACACTAATGACAGCAAAAAGTTTGAGTCTACAACATTTAGTTAAGGTGTGAGAGCCAAAATGAACTTTGTATTGCTTTAAACGCGTTTTCAGCCCGATTGTACACTTCAGGTGAAACTGTCAAAATCTTCAAAATTAGCAAAATCACAATGAAATTAATGCTGGAATCATCTTCAAGTTGCTAAAATACACTAATGACAGCAAAAAGTTTGAGTCTACAACATTTAGTTAAGGTGTGAGAGCCAAAATGAACTTTGTATTGCTTTAAACGCGTTTTCAGCCCGATTGTACACTTCAGGTGAAACTGTCAAAATCTTCAAAATTAGCAAAATCACAATGAAATTAATGCTGGAATCATCTTCAAGTTGCTAAAATACACTAATGACAGCAAAAAGTTTGAGTCTACAACATTTAGTTAAGGTGTGAGAGCCTAAATTAACTTTGTATTGCTTTAAACGCGTTTTCAGCCCCTGATTGTACACTTCAGGTGAAACTGTCAAAATCTTCAAAATGAGCAAAAGCACAATGAAATTAATGCTGGAATCATCTTCAAGTTGCTGAAATACACTAATGACAGCAAAAAGTTTGAGTCTACAACATTTAGTTAAGATGTGAGAGCCAAAATGAACTTTGTATTGCTTTAAATGCACTTTCAGCCCGAATGTACACTTCAGATGAAACTGTCAAAATCTTCAAAATGAGTAAAAGCACAATGAAATTAATGCTGGAATCATCTTCAAGTTGCTAAAATACACTAATGACAGCAAAATTTTGAGTCTACAACATTTAGTTAAGGTGTGAGAGCCTAAATGAACTTTGTATTGCTGTAAACGCGTTTTCAGCACCTGATTGTACACTTCAGGTGAAACTGTCAAAATCTTCAAAATGAGCAAAAGCACAATGAAATTAATGCTGGAATCATCTTCAAGTTGCTAAAATACACTAACGACAGCAAAAAGTTTGAGTCTACAACATTTAGTTAAGGTGTGAGAGCCAAAATTAACTTTGTATTGCTGTAAACGCGTTTTCAGCACCTGAATGTACACTTCAGGTGAAACTGTCAAAATCTTCAAAATGAGCAAAAGCACAATGAAATTAATGCTGGAATCATCTTCAAGTTGCTAAAATACACTAATGACAGCAAAAAGGTTGAGTCTACAACATTTAGTTAAGGTGTGAGAGCCAAAATTAACTTTGTATTGCTTTAAATGCATTTTCAGCCCGATAGTACACTTCAGGTGAAACTGTCAAAATCTTCAAAATGAGCAAAAGCACAATGAAATTAATGCTGGAATCATCTTCAAGTTGCTAAAATACACTAATGACAGCAAAAAGTTTGAGTCTACAACATTTAGTTAAGGTGTGAGAGCCAAAATGAACTTTGTATTGCTTTAAATGCATTTTCAGCCCGATTGGACACTTCAGGTGAAACTGTCAAAATCTTCAAAATGAGCAAAAGCACAATGAAATTAATGCTGGAATCATCTTCAAGTTGCTAAAATACACTAATGACAGCAAAAAGTTTGAGTCTAAAACATTTAGTTAAGGTGTGAGAGCCTAAATTAACTTTGTATTGCTTTAAACGCGTTTTCAGCCCCTGATTGTACACTTCAGGTGAAACTGTCAAAATCTTCAAAATGAGCAAAAGCACAATGAAATTAATGCTGGAATCATCTTCAAGTTGCTAAAATACACTAATGACAGCAAAAAGTTTGAGTCTACAAAATTTAGTTAAGGTGTGAGAGCCTAAATGAACTTTGTATTGCTTTAAACGCGTTTTCAGCCCCTGATTGTACACTTCAGGTGAAACTGTCAAAATCTTCAAAATGAGCAAAAGCACAATGAAATTAATGCTGGAATCATCTTCAAGTTGCTGAAATACACTAATGACAGCAAAAAGTTTGAGTCTACAACATTTAGTTAAGGTGTGAGAGCCTAAATTAACTTTGTATTGCTTTAAACGCGTTTTCAGCCCCTGATTGTACACTTCAGGTGAAACTGTCAAAATATTCAAAATGAGCAAAAGCACAATGAAATTAATAATGGAATCATCTTCAAGTTGCTAAAATACACTAATGACAGCAAGAAGTTTGAGTCTACAACATTTAGTTAAGGTGTGAGAGTCAAAATGAACTTTGTATTGCTTTAAATGCATTTTCAGCCCGATAGTACACTTCAGGTGAAACTGTCAAAATCTTCAAAATGAGCAAAAGCACAATTAAATTAATGCTGGAATAATCTTCAAGTTGCTAAAATACACTAATGACAGCAAAAAGTTTGAGTCTACAAAATTTAGTTAAGGTGTGAGAGCCTAAATGAACTTTGTATTGCTGTAAACGCGTTTTCAGCACCTGATTGTACACTTCAAGTGAAACTGTCAAAATCTTCAAAATGAGCAAAAGCACAATGAAATTAATGCTGTAATCATCTTCAAGTTGCTAAAATACACTAATGACAGCAAAAAGTTTGAGCCTACAACATTTAGTTAAGGTGTGAGAGCCAAAATTAACTTTGTATTGCTGTAAACGCGTTTTCAGCACCTGATTGTACACTTCAGGTGAAACTGTCAAAATCTTCAAAATGAGCAAAAGCACAATGAAATTAATGCTGGAATCATCTTCAAGTTGCTAAAATACACTAATGACAGTAAAAAGTTTGAGTCTACAACATTTAGTTAAGGTGTGAGAGCCTAAATGAACTTTGTATTGCTTTAAACGTGTTTTCAGCCCCTGATTGTACACTTCAGGTGAAACTGTCAAAATCTTCAAAATGAGCAAAAGCACAATGAAATTAATGCTGGAATCATCTTCAAGTTGCTAAAATACACTAATGACAGCAACAAGTTTGAGTCTACAACATTTAGTTAAGGTGTGAGAGCCTAAATGAACTTTGTATTGCTTTAAATGCATTTTCAGCCCGATAGTACACTTCAGGTGAAACTGTCAAAATCTTCAAAATGAGCAAAAGCACAATGAAATTAATGCTGGAATCATCTTCAAGTTGCTAAAATACACTAATGACAGCAAAAAGTTTGAGTCTACAACATTTAGTTAAGGTGTGAGAGCCAAAATGAACTTTGTATTGCTTTAAACGCGTTTTCAGCCCGATTGTACACTTCAGGTGAAACTGTCAAAATCTTCAAAATTAGCAAAATCACAATGAAATTAATGCTGGAATCATCTTCAAGTTGCTAAAATACACTAATGACAGCAAAAAGTTTGAGTCTACAACATTTAGTTAAGGTGTGAGAGCCTAAATTAACTTTGTATTGCTTTAAACGCGTTTTCAGCCCCTGATTGTACACTTCAGGTGAAACTGTCAAAATCTTCAAAATGAGCAAAAGCACAATGAAATTAATGCTGGAATCATCTTCAAGTTGCTGAAATACACTAATGACAGCAAAAAGTTTGAGTCTACAACATTTAGTTAAGGTGTGAGAGCCAAAATGAACTTTGTATTGCTTTAAATGCACTTTCAGCCCGAATGTACACTTCAGATGAAACTGTCAAAATCTTCAAAATGAGTAAAAGCACAATGAAATTAATGCTGGAATCATCTTCAAGTTGCTAAAATACACTAATGACAGCAAAAAATTTGAGTCTACAACATTTAGTTAAGGTGTGAGAGCCTAAATGAACTTTGTATTGCTGTAAACGCGTTTTCAGCACCTGATTGTACACTTCAGGTGAAACTGTCAAAATCTTCAAAATGAGCAAAAGCACAATGAAATTAATGCTGGAATCATCTTCAAGTTGCTAAAATACACTAACGACAGCAAAAAGTTTGAGTCTACAACATTTAGTTAAGGTGTGAGAGCCAAAATTAACTTTGTATTGCTGTAAACGCGTTTTCAGCACCTGAATGTACACTTCAGGTGAAACTGTCAAAATCTTCAAAATGAGCAAAAGCACAATGAAATTAATGCTGGAATCATCTTCAAGTTGCTAAAATACACTAATGACAGCAAAAAGGTTGAGTCTACAACATTTAGTTAAGGTGTGAGAGCCAAAATTAACTTTGTATTGCTTTAAATGCATTTTCAGCCCGATAGTACACTTCAGGTGAAACTGTCAAAATCTTCAAAATGAGCAAAAGCACAATGAAATTAATGCTGGAATCATCTTCAAGTTGCTAAAATACACTAATGACAGCAAAAAGTTTGAGTCTACAACATTTAGTTAAGGTGTGAGAGCCAAAATGAACTTTGTATTGCTTTAAATGCATTTTCAGCCCGATTGGACACTTCAGGTGAAACTGTCAAAATCTTCAAAATGAGCAAAAGCACAATGAAATTAATGCTGGAATCATCTTCAAGTTGCTAAAATACACTAATGACAGCAAAAAGTTTGAGTCTAAAACATTTAGTTAAGGTGTGAGAGCCTAAATTAACGTTGTATTGCTTTAAACGCGTTTTCAGCCCCTGATTGTACACTTCAGGTGAAACTGTCAAAATCTTCAAAATGAGCAAAAGCACAATGAAATTAATGCTGGAATCATCTTCAAGTTGCTAAAATACACTAATGACAGCAAAAAGTTTGAGTCTACAAAATTTAGTTAAGGTGTGAGAGCCTAAATGAACTTTGTATTGCTTTAAACGCGTTTTCAGCCCCTGATTGTACACTTCAGGTGAAACTGTCAAAATCTTCAAAATGAGCAAAAGCACAATGAAATTAATGCTGGAATCATCTTCAAGTTGCTGAAATACACTAATGACAGCAAAAAGTTTGAGTCTACAACATTTAGTTAAGGTGTGAGAGCCTAAATTAACTTTGTATTGCTTTAAACGCGTTTTCAGCCCCTGATTGTACACTTCAGGTGAAACTGTCAAAATATTCAAAATGAGCAAAAGCACAATGAAATTAATAATGGAATCATCTTCAAGTTGCTAAAATACACTAATGACAGCAAAAAGTTTGAGTCTACAACATTTAGTTAAGGTGTGAGAGTCAAAATGAACTTTGTATTGCTTTAAATGCATTTTCAGCCCGATAGTACACTTCAGGTGAAACTGTCAAAATCTTCAAAATGAGCAAAAGCACAATTAAATTAATGATGGAATCATCTTCAAGTTGCTAAAATACACTAATGACAGCAAAAAGTTTGAGTCTACAACATTTAGTTAAGGTGTGAGAGCCAAAATGAACTTTGTATTGCTGTAAACGCGTTTTCAGCACCTGATTGTACACTTCAGGTGAAACTGTCAAAATATTCAAAATGAGCAAAAGCACAATGAAATTAATGCTGGAATCATCTTCAAGTTGCTAAAATACACTAATGACAGCAAAGCGTTTGAGTCTACAACATTTAGTTAAGGTGTGAGAGCCAAAATGAACTTTTTATTGCTGTAAACGCGTTTTCAGCACCTGAATGTACACTTCAGGTGAAACTGTCAAAATCTTCAAAATGAGCAAAAGCACAATGAACTTAATGCTGGAATCATCTTCAAGTTGCTAAAATACACTAATGACAGCAAAAAGTTTGAGTCTACAACATTTAGTTAAGGTTTGAGAGCCTAAATTAACTTTTTATTGCTTTAAACGCGTTTTCAGCCCTTGATTGTACACTTCAGGTGAAAGTGTCAAAATCTTCAAAATGAGCAAAAGCACAATGAAATTAATGCTGGAATCATCTTCAAGTTGCTAAACTACACTAATGACAGCAAAAAGTTTGAGTCTACAATATTTAGTTAAGGTGTGAGAGCCAAAATGAACTTTGTATTGCTTTAAAATTCATTTTCAGCCTGATTGTACACTTCAGGTGAAACTGTCAAAATCTTCAAAATGAGCAAAAGCACAATGAAATTAATGTTGGAATCATCTTCAAGTTGCTAAAATACACTAATGACAGCAACAAGTTTGAGTCTACAACATTTAGTTAAGGTGTGAGAGCCTAAATGAACTTTGTATTGCTGTAAACGCGTTTTCAGCACCTGATTGTACACTTCAGGTGAAACTGTCAAAATCTTCAAAATGAGCAAAAGCACAATGAAATTAATGCTGGAATCATCTTCAAGTTGCTAAAATACACTAATGACAGCAAAAAGTTTGAGTCTACAATATTTAGTTAAGGTGTGAGAGCCAAAATGAACTTTGTATTGCTTTAAAATTCATTTTCAGCCCGATTGTACACTTCAGGTGAAACTGTCAAAATCTTCAAAATGAGCAAAAGCACAATGAAATTAATGCTGGAATCATCTTCAAGTTGCTGAAATACACTAATGACAGCAAAAAGTTTGAGTCTACAACATTTAGTTAAGGTGTGAGAGCCTAAATTAACTTTGTATTGCTTTAAACGCGTTTTCAGCCCCTGATTGTACACTTCAGGTGAAACTGTCAAAATATTCAAAATGAGCAAAAGCACAATGAAATTAATAATGGAATCATCTTCAAGTTGCTAAAATACACTAATGACAGCAAAAAGTTTGAGTCTACAACATTTAGTTAAGGTGTGAGAGTCAAAATGAACTTTGTATTGCTTTAAATGCATTTTCAGCCCGATAGTACACTTCAGGTGAAACTGTCAAAATCTTCAAAATGAGCAAAAGCACAATTAAATTAATGATGGAATCATCTTCAAGTTGCTAAAATACACTAATGACAGCAAAAAGTTTGAGTCTACAACATTTAGTTAAGGTGTGAGAGCCAAAATGAACTTTGTATTGCTGTAAACGCGTTTTCAGCACCTGATTGTACACTTCAGGTGAAACTGTCAAAATATTCAAAATGAGCAAAAGCACAATGAAATTAATGTTGGAATCATCTTCAAGTTGCTAAAATACACTAATGACAGCAAAGAGTTTGAGTCTACAACATTTAGTTAAGGTGTGAGAGCCAAAATGAACTTTTTATTGCTGTAAACGCGTTTTCAGCACCTGAATGTACACTTCAGGTGAAACTGTCAAAATCTTCAAAATGAGCAAAAGCACAATGAACTTAATGCTGGAATCATCTTCAAGTTGCTAAAATACACTAATGACAGCAAAAAGTTTGAGTCTACAACATTTAGTTAAGGTTTGAGAGCCTAAATTAACTTTTTATTGCTTTAAACGCGTTTTCAGCCCTTGATTGTACACTTCAGGTGAAAGCGTCAAGATCTTCAAAATGAGCAAAAGCACAATGAAATTAATGCTGGAATCATCTTCAAGTTGCTAAACTACACTAATGACAGCAAAAAGTTTGAGTCTACAATATTTAGTTAAGGTGTGAGAGCCAAAATGAACTTTGTATTGCTTTAAAATTCATTTTCAGCCTGATTGTACACTTCAGGTGAAACTGTCAAAATCTTCAAAATGAGCAAAAGCACAATGAAATTAATGTTGGAATCATCTTCAAGTTGCTAAAATACACTAATGACAGCAACAAGTTTGAGTCTACAACATTTAGTTAAGGTGTGAGAGCCTAAATGAACTTTGTATTGCTGTAAACGCGTTTTCAGCACCTGATTGTACACTTCAGGTGAAACTGTCAAAATCTTCAAAATGAGCAAAAGCACAATGAAATTAATGCTGGAATCATCTTCAAGTTGCTAAAATACACTAATGACAGCAAAAAGTTTGAGTCTACAATATTTAGTTAAGGTGTGAGAGCCAAAATGAACTTTGTATTGCTTTAAAATTCATTTTCAGCCCGATTGTACACTTCAGGTGAAACTGTCAAAATCTTCAAAATGAGCAAAAGCACAATGAAATTAATGCTGGAATCATCTTCAAGTTGCTAAAATACACTAATGACAGTAAAAAGTTTGAGTGTACAACATTTAGTTAAGATGTTAGAGCCAAAATGAACTTTGTATTGCTTTAAATGCACTTTCAGCCCGAATGTACACTTCAGATGAAACTGTCAAAATCTTCAAAATGAGCAAAAGCACAATGAAATTAATGCTGTAATCATCTTCAAGTTGCTAAAATACACTAATGACAGCAAAAAGTTTGAGCCTACAACATTTAGTTAAGGTGTGAGAGCCAAAATTAACTTTGTATTGCTGTAAACGCGTTTTCAGCACCTGATTGTACACTTCAGGTGAAACTGTCAAAATCTTCAAAATGAGCAAAAGCACAATGAAATTAATGCTGGAATCATCTTCAAGTTGCTAAAATACACTAATGACAGTAAAAAGTTTGAGTCTACAACATTTAGTTAAGGTGTGAGAGCCTAAATGAACTTTGTATTGCTTTAAACGTGTTTTCAGCCCCTGATTGTACACTTCAGGTGAAACTGTCAAAATCTTCAAAATGAGCAAAAGCACAATGAAATTAATGCTGGAATCATCTTCAAGTTGCTAAAATACACTAATGACAGCAACAAGTTTGAGTCTACAACATTTAGTTAAGGTGTGAGAGCCTAAATGAACTTTGTATTGCTTTAAATGCATTTTCAGCCCGATAGTACACTTCAGGTGAAACTGTCAAAATCTTCAAAATGAGCAAAAGCACAATGAAATTAATGCTGGAATCATCTTCAAGTTGCTAAAATACACTAATGACAGCAAAAAGTTTGAGTCTACAACATTTAGTTAAGGTGTGAGAGCCAAAATGAACTTTGTATTGCTTTAAACGCGTTTTCAGCCCGATTGTACACTTCAGGTGAAACTGTCAAAATCTTCAAAATTAGCAAAATCACAATGAAATTAATGCTGGAATCATCTTCAAGTTGCTAAAATACACTAATGACAGCAAAAAGTTTGAGTCTACAACATTTAGTTAAGGTGTGAGAGCCTAAATTAACTTTGTATTGCTTTAAACGCGTTTTCAGCCCCTGATTGTACACTTCAGGTGAAACTGTCAAAATCTTCAAAATGAGCAAAAGCACAATGAAATTAATGCTGGAATCATCTTCAAGTTGCTGAAATACACTAATGACAGCAAAAAGTTTGAGTCTACAACATTTAGTTAAGGTGTGAGAGCCAAAATGAACTTTGTATTGCTTTAAATGCACTTTCAGCCCGAATGTACACTTCAGATGAAACTGTCAAAATCTTCAAAATGAGTAAAAGCACAATGAAATTAATGCTGGAATCATCTTCAAGTTGCTAAAATACACTAATGACAGCAAAAAATTTGAGTCTACAACATTTAGTTAAGGTGTGAGAGCCTAAATGAACTTTGTATTGCTGTAAACGCGTTTTCAGCACCTGATTGTACACTTCAGGTGAAACTGTCAAAATCTTCAAAATGAGCAAAAGCACAATGAAATTAATGCTGGAATCATCTTCAAGTTGCTAAAATACACTAACGACAGCAAAAAGTTTGAGTCTACAACATTTAGTTAAGGTGTGAGAGCCAAAATTAACTTTGTATTGCTGTAAACGCGTTTTCAGCACCTGAATGTACACTTCAGGTGAAACTGTCAAAATCTTCAAAATGAGCAAAAGCACAATGAAATTAATGCTGGAATCATCTTCAAGTTGCTAAAATACACTAATGACAGCAAAAAGGTTGAGTCTACAACATTTAGTTAAGGTGTGAGAGCCAAAATTAACTTTGTATTGCTTTAAATGCATTTTCAGCCCGATAGTACACTTCAGGTGAAACTGTCAAAATCTTCAAAATGAGCAAAAGCACAATGAAATTAATGCTGGAATCATCTTCAAGTTGCTAAAATACACTAATGACAGCAAAAAGTTTGAGTCTACAACATTTAGTTAAGGTGTGAGAGCCAAAATGAACTTTGTATTGCTTTAAATGCATTTTCAGCCCGATTGGACACTTCAGGTGAAACTGTCAAAATCTTCAAAATGAGCAAAAGCACAATGAAATTAATGCTGGAATCATCTTCAAGTTGCTAAAATACACTAATGACAGCAAAAAGTTTGAGTCTAAAACATTTAGTTAAGGTGTGAGAGCCTAAATTAACGTTGTATTGCTTTAAACGCGTTTTCAGCCCCTGATTGTACACTTCAGGTGAAACTGTCAAAATCTTCAAAATGAGCAAAAGCACAATGAAATTAATGCTGGAATCATCTTCAAGTTGCTAAAATACACTAATGACAGCAAAAAGTTTGAGTCTACAAAATTTAGTTAAGGTGTGAGAGCCTAAATGAACTTTGTATTGCTTTAAACGCGTTTTCAGCCCCTGATTGTACACTTCAGGTGAAACTGTCAAAATCTTCAAAATGAGCAAAAGCACAATGAAATTAATGCTGGAATCATCTTCAAGTTGCTGAAATACACTAATGACAGCAAAAAGTTTGAGTCTACAACATTTAGTTAAGGTGTGAGAGCCTAAATTAACTTTGTATTGCTTTAAACGCGTTTTCAGCCCCTGATTGTACACTTCAGGTGAAACTGTCAAAATATTCAAAATGAGCAAAAGCACAATGAAATTAATAATGGAATCATCTTCAAGTTGCTAAAATACACTAATGACAGCAAAAAGTTTGAGTCTACAACATTTAGTTAAGGTGTGAGAGTCAAAATGAACTTTGTATTGCTTTAAATGCATTTTCAGCCCGATAGTACACTTCAGGTGAAACTGTCAAAATCTTCAAAATGAGCAAAAGCACAATTAAATTAATGATGGAATCATCTTCAAGTTGCTAAAATACACTAATGACAGCAAAAAGTTTGAGTCTACAACATTTAGTTAAGGTGTGAGAGCCAAAATGAACTTTGTATTGCTGTAAACGCGTTTTCAGCACCTGATTGTACACTTCAGGTGAAACTGTCAAAATATTCAAAATGAGCAAAAGCACAATGAAATTAATGCTGGAATCATCTTCAAGTTGCTAAAATACACTAATGACAGCAAAGCGTTTGAGTCTACAACATTTAGTTAAGGTGTGAGAGCCAAAATGAACTTTTTATTGCTGTAAACGCGTTTTCAGCACCTGAATGTACACTTCAGGTGAAACTGTCAAAATCTTCAAAATGAGCAAAAGCACAATGAACTTAATGCTGGAATCATCTTCAAGTTGCTAAAATACACTAATGACAGCAAAAAGTTTGAGTCTACAACATTTAGTTAAGGTTTGAGAGCCTAAATTAACTTTTTATTGCTTTAAACGCGTTTTCAGCCCTTGATTGTACACTTCAGGTGAAAGTGTCAAAATCTTCAAAATGAGCAAAAGCACAATGAAATTAATGCTGGAATCATCTTCAAGTTGCTAAACTACACTAATGACAGCAAAAAGTTTGAGTCTACAATATTTAGTTAAGGTGTGAGAGCCAAAATGAACTTTGTATTGCTTTAAAATTCATTTTCAGCCTGATTGTACACTTCAGGTGAAACTGTCAAAATCTTCAAAATGAGCAAAAGCACAATGAAATTAATGTTGGAATCATCTTCAAGTTGCTAAAATACACTAATGACAGCAACAAGTTTGAGTCTACAACATTTAGTTAAGGTGTGAGAGCCTAAATGAACTTTGTATTGCTGTAAACGCGTTTTCAGCACCTGATTGTACACTTCAGGTGAAACTGTCAAAATCTTCAAAATGAGCAAAAGCACAATGAAATTAATGCTGGAATCATCTTCAAGTTGCTAAAATACACTAATGACAGCAAAAAGTTTGAGTCTACAATATTTAGTTAAGGTGTGAGAGCCAAAATGAACTTTGTATTGCTTTAAAATTCATTTTCAGCCCGATTGTACACTTCAGGTGAAACTGTCAAAATCTTCAAAATGAGCAAAAGCACAATGAAATTAATGCTGGAATCATCTTCAAGTTGCTGAAATACACTAATGACAGCAAAAAGTTTGAGTCTACAACATTTAGTTAAGGTGTGAGAGCCTAAATTAACTTTGTATTGCTTTAAACGCGTTTTCAGCCCCTGATTGTACACTTCAGGTGAAACTGTCAAAATATTCAAAATGAGCAAAAGCACAATGAAATTAATAATGGAATCATCTTCAAGTTGCTAAAATACACTAATGACAGCAAAAAGTTTGAGTCTACAACATTTAGTTAAGGTGTGAGAGTCAAAATGAACTTTGTATTGCTTTAAATGCATTTTCAGCCCGATAGTACACTTCAGGTGAAACTGTCAAAATCTTCAAAATGAGCAAAAGCACAATTAAATTAATGATGGAATCATCTTCAAGTTGCTAAAATACACTAATGACAGCAAAAAGTTTGAGTCTACAACATTTAGTTAAGGTGTGAGAGCCAAAATGAACTTTGTATTGCTGTAAACGCGTTTTCAGCACCTGATTGTACACTTCAGGTGAAACTGTCAAAATATTCAAAATGAGCAAAAGCACAATGAAATTAATGTTGGAATCATCTTCAAGTTGCTAAAATACACTAATGACAGCAAAGAGTTTGAGTCTACAACATTTAGTTAAGGTGTGAGAGCCAAAATGAACTTTTTATTGCTGTAAACGCGTTTTCAGCACCTGAATGTACACTTCAGGTGAAACTGTCAAAATCTTCAAAATGAGCAAAAGCACAATGAACTTAATGCTGGAATCATCTTCAAGTTGCTAAAATACTCTAATGACAGCAAAAAGTTTGAGTCTACAACATTTAGTTAAGGTTTGAGAGCCTAAATTAACTTTTTATTGCTTTAAACGCGTTTTCAGCCCTTGATTGTACACTTCAGGTGAAAGCGTCAAGATCTTCAAAATGAGCAAAAGCACAATGAAATTAATGCTGGAATCATCTTCAAGTTGCTAAACTACACTAATGACAGCAAAAAGTTTGAGTCTACAATATTTAGTTAAGGTGTGAGAGCCAAAATGAACTTTGTATTGCTTTAAAATTCATTTTCAGCCTGATTGTACACTTCAGGTGAAACTGTCAAAATCTTCAAAATGAGCAAAAGCACAATGAAATTAATGTTGGAATCATCTTCAAGTTGCTAAAATACACTAATGACAGCAACAAGTTTGAGTCTACAACATTTAGTTAAGGTGTGAGAGCCTAAATGAACTTTGTATTGCTGTAAACGCGTTTTCAGCACCTGATTGTACACTTCAGGTGAAACTGTCAAAATCTTCAAAATGAGCAAAAGCACAATGAAATTAATGCTGGAATCATCTTCAAGTTGCTAAAATACACTAATGACAGCAAAAAGTTTGAGTCTACAATATTTAGTTAAGGTGTGAGAGCCAAAATGAACTTTGTATTGCTTTAAAATTCATTTTCAGCCCGATTGTACACTTCAGGTGAAACTGTCAAAATCTTCAAAATGAGCAAAAGCACAATGAAATTAATGCTGGAATCATCTTCAAGTTGCTAAAATACACTAATGACAGTAAAAAGTTTGAGTGTACAACATTTAGTTAAGATGTTAGAGCCAAAATGAACTTTGTATTGCTTTAAATGCACTTTCAGCCCGAATGTACACTTCAGATGAAACTGTCAAAATCTTCAAAATGAGCAAAAGCACAATGAAATTAATGCTGGAATCATCTTCAAGTTGCTAAAATACACTAATGACAGCAAAAAGTTTGAGTCTACAAAATTTAGTTAAGGTGTGAGAGCCTAAATGAACTTTGTATTGCTGTAAACGCGTTTTCAGCACCTGATTGTACACTTCAGGTGAAACTGTCAAAATCTTCAAAATGAGCAAAAGCACAATGAAATTAATGCTGTAATCATCTTCAAGTTGCTAAAATACACTAATGACAGCAAAAAGTTTGAGCCTACAACATTTAGTTAAGGTGTGAGAGCCAAAATTAACTTTGTATTGCTGTAAACGCGTTTTCAGCACCTGATTGTACACTTCAGGTGAAACTGTCAAAATCTTCAAAATGAGCAAAAGCACAATGAAATTAATGCTGGAATCATCTTCAAGTTGCTAAAATACACTAATGACAGTAAAAAGTTTGAGTCTACAACATTTAGTTAAGGTGTGAGAGCCTAAATGAACTTTGTATTGCTTTAAACGTGTTTTCAGCCCCTGATTGTACACTTCAGGTGAAACTGTCAAAATCTTCAAAATGAGCAAAAGCACAATGAAATTAATGCTGGAATCATCTTCAAGTTGCTAAAATACACTAATGACAGCAACAAGTTTGAGTCTACAACATTTAGTTAAGGTGTGAGAGCCTAAATGAACTTTGTATTGCTTTAAATGCATTTTCAGCCCGATAGTACACTTCAGGTGAAACTGTCAAAATCTTCAAAATGAGCAAAAGCACAATGAAATTAATGCTGGAATCATCTTCAAGTTGCTAAAATACACTAATGACAGCAAAAAGTTTGAGTCTACAACATTTAGTTAAGTTGTGAGAGCCAAAATGAACTTTGTATTGCTTTAAACGCGTTTTCAGCCCGATTGTACACTTCAGGTGAAACTGTCAAAATCTTCAAAATTAGCAAAATCACAATGAAATTAATGCTGGAATCATCTTCAAGTTGCTAAAATACACTAATGACAGCAAAAAGTTTGAGTCTACAACATTTAGTTAAGGTGTGAGAGCCAAAATGAACTTTGTATTGCTTTAAACGCGTTTTCAGCCCGATTGTACACTTCAGGTGAAACTGTCAAAATCTTCAAAATTAGCAAAATCACAATGAAATTAATGCTGGAATCATCTTCAAGTTGCTAAAATACACTAATGACAGCAAAAAGTTTGAGTCTACAACATTTAGTTAAGGTGTGAGAGCCTAAATTAACTTTGTATTGCTTTAAACGCGTTTTCAGCCCCTGATTGTACACTTCAGGTGAAACTGTCAAAATCTTCAAAATGAGCAAAAGCACAATGAAATTAATGCTGGAATCATCTTCAAGTTGCTGAAATACACTAATGACAGCAAAAAGTTTGAGTCTACAACATTTAGTTAAGGTGTGAGAGCCAAAATGAACTTTGTATTGCTTTAAATGCACTTTCAGCCCGAATGTACACTTCAGATGAAACTGTCAAAATCTTCAAAATGAGTAAAAGCACAATGAAATTAATGCTGGAATCATCTTCAAGTTGCTAAAATACACTAATGACAGCAAAAAATTTGAGTCTACAACATTTAGTTAAGGTGTGAGAGCCTAAATGAACTTTGTATTGCTGTAAACGCGTTTTCAGCACCTGATTGTACACTTCAGGTGAAACTGTCAAAATCTTCAAAATGAGCAAAAGCACAATGAAATTAATGCTGGAATCATCTTCAAGTTGCTAAAATACACTAACGACAGCAAAAAGTTTGAGTCTACAACATTTAGTTAAGGTGTGAGAGCCAAAATTAACTTTGTATTGCTGTAAACGCGTTTTCAGCACCTGAATGTACACTTCAGGTGAAACTGTCAAAATGTTCAAAATGAGCAAAAGCACAATGAAATTAATGCTGGAAGCATCTTCAAGTTGCTGAAATACACTAATGACAGCAAAAAGTTTGAGTCTACAACATTTAGTTAAGGTGTGAGAGCCAAAATGAACTTTGTATTGCTTTAAATGCACTTTCAGCCCGAATGTACACTTCAGATGAAACTGTCAAAATCTTCAAAATGAGTAAAAGCACAATGAAATTAATGCTGGAATCATCTTCAAGTTGCTAAAATACACTAATGACAGCAAAAAATTTGAGTCTACAACATTTAGTTAAGGTGTGAGAGCCTAAATGAACTTTGTATTGCTGTAAACGCGTTTTCAGCACCTGATTGTACACTTCAGGTGAAACTGTCAAAATCTTCAAAATGAGCAAAAGCACAATGAAATTAATGCTGGAATCATCTTCAAGTTGCTAAAATACACTAACGACAGCAAAAAGTTTGAGTCTACAACATTTAGTTAAGGTGTGAGAGCCAAAATTAACTTTGTATTGCTGTAAACGCGTTTTCAGCACCTGAATGTACACTTCAGGTGAAACTGTCAAAATCTTCAAAATGAGCAAAAGCACAATGAAATTAATGCTGGAATCATCTTCAAGTTGCTAAAATACACTAATGACAGCAAAAAGGTTGAGTCTACAACATTTAGTTAAGGTGTGAGAGCCAAAATTAACTTTGTATTGCTTTAAATGCATTTTCAGCCCGATAGTACACTTCAGGTGAAACTGTCAAAATCTTCAAAATGAGCAAAAGCACAATGAAATTAATGCTGGAATCATCTTCAAGTTGCTAAAATACACTAATGACAGCAAAAAGTTTGAGTCTACAACATTTAGTTAAGGTGTGAGAGCCAAAATGAACTTTGTATTGCTTTAAATGCATTTTCAGCCCGATTGGACACTTCAGGTGAAACTGTCAAAATCTTCAAAATGAGCAAAAGCACAATGAAATTAATGCTGGAATCATCTTCAAGTTGCTAAAATACACTAATGACAGCAAAAAGTTTGAGTCTAAAACATTTAGTTAAGGTGTGAGAGCCTAAATTAACTTTGTATTGCTTTAAACGCGTTTTCAGCCCCTGATTGTACACTTCAGGTGAAACTGTCAAAATCTTCAAAATGAGCAAAAGCACAATGAAATTAATGCTGGAATCATCTTCAAGTTGCTAAAATACACTAATGACAGCAAAAAGTTTGAGTCTACAAAATTTAGTTAAGGTGTGAGAGCCTAAATGAACTTTGTATTGCTTTAAACGCGTTTTCAGCCCCTGATTGTACACTTCAGGTGAAACTGTCAAAATCTTCAAAATGAGCAAAAGCACAATGAAATTAATGCTGGAATCATCTTCAAGTTGCTGAAATACACTAATGACAGCAAAAAGTTTGAGTCTACAACATTTAGTTAAGGTGTGAGAGCCTAAATTAACTTTGTATTGCTTTAAACGCGTTTTCAGCCCCTGATTGTACACTTCAGGTGAAACTGTCAAAATATTCAAAATAAGCAAAAGCACAATGAAATTAATAATGGAATCATATTCAAGTTGCTAAAATACACTAATGACAGCAAAAAGTTTGAGTCTACAACATTTAGTTAAGGTGTGAGAGTCAAAATGAACTTTGTATTGCTTTAAATGCATTTTCAGCCCGATAGTACACTTCAGGTGAAACTGTCAAATTCTTCAAAATGAGCAAAAGCACAATGAAATTAATGCTGGAAACATCTTCAAGTTGCTAAAATATACTAATGACAGCAACAAGTTTGAGTCTACAACATTTAGTTAAGGTGTGAGAGCCAAAATGAACTTTGTATTGCTGTAAACGCGTTTTCAGCACCTGATTGTACACTTCAGGTGAAACTGTCAAAATATTTAAAATGAGCAAAAGCACAATGAAATTAATGCTGGAATCATCTTCAAGTTGCTAAAATACACTAATGACAGCAAAAAGTTTGTGTCTACAACATTTAGTTAAGGTGTGAGAGCCTAAATTAACTTTTTATTGCTTTAAATGCACTTTCAGCCCGAATGTACACTTCAGATGAAACTGTCAAAATCTTCAAAATGATTAAAAGCACAATGAAATTAATGCTGGAATCATCTTCAAGTTGCTAAAATACACTAATGACAGCAAAAAGTTTGAGTGTACAACATTTAGTTAAGGTGTGAGAGCCAAAATGAACTTTGTATTGCTTTAAATGCACTTTCAGCCCGAATGTACACTTCAGATGAAACTGTCAAAATTTTCAAAATGAGCAAAAGCACAATGAAATTAATGCTGGAATCATCTTCAAGTTGCTAAAATACACTAATGACAGCAAAAAGTTTGAGTCTACAACATTTAGTTAAGGTGTGAGAGCCTAAATGAACTTTGTATTGCTGTAAACGCGTTTTCAGCACCTGATTGTACACTTCAGGTGAAACTGTCAAAATCTTCAAAATGAGCAAAAGCACAATGAAATTAATGCTGGAATCATCTTCAAGTTGCTAAAATACACTAATGACAGCAAAAAGTTTGAGTCTACAACATTTAGTTAAGGTGTGAGAGTCAAAATGAACTTTGTATTGCTTTAAATGAATTTTCAGCCCGATAGTACACTTCAGGTGAAACTGTCAAAATCTTCAAAATGAGCAAAAGCACAATTAAATTAATGATGGAATCATCTTCAAGTTGCTAAAATACACTAATGACAGCAAAAAGTTTGAGTCTACAACATTTAGTTAAGGTGTGAGAGCCAAAATGAACTTTGTATTGCTGTAAACGCGTTTTCAGCACCTGATTGTACACTTCAGGTGAAACTGTCAAAATCTTCAAAATGAGCAAAAGCACAATGAAATTAATGCTGGAATCATCTTCAAGTTGCTAAAATACACTAATGACAGCAAAAAGTTTGAGTCTACAATATTTAGTTAAGGTGTGAGAGCCAAAATGAACTTTGTATTGCTTTAAATGCATTTTCAGCCCGATAGTACACTTCAGGTGAAACTGTCAAAATCTTCAAAATGAGCAAAAGCACAATTAAATTAATGATGGAATCATCTTCAAGTAGCTAAAATACACTAATGACAAAAAAAGTTTGAGTCTACAACATTTAGTTAAGGTGTGAGAGCCAAAATTAACTTTGTATTGCTGTAAACGCGTTTTCAGCACCTGATTGTACACTTCAGGTGAAACTGTCAAAATCTTCAAAATGAGCAAAAGCACAATGAAATTAATGCTGGAATCATCTTCAAGTTGCTAAAATACACTAATGACAGCAAAAAGTTTGAGTCTACAATATTTAGTTAAGGTGTGAGAGCCAAAATGAACTTTGTATTGCTTTAAAATTCATTTTTAGCCCGATTGTACACTTCAGGTGAAACTGTCAAAATCTTAAAAATGAGCAAAAGCACAATGAAATTAATGTTGGAATCATCTTCAAGTTGCTAAAATACACTAATGACAGCAAAAAGTTTGAGTCTACAACATTTAGTTGAGGTGTGAGAGCCTAAATGAACTTTTTATTGCTTTAAACGCGTTTTCAGCCCTTGATTGTACAATTCAGGTGAAACTGTCAAAATCTTCAAAATGAGCAAAAGCACAATGAAATTAATGCTGGAATCATCTTCAAGTTGCTAAAATACACTATTGACAGCAAAAAGTTTGAGTCTACAACATTTAGTTAAGGTGTGAGAGCCAAAATTAACTTTGTATTGCTTTAAATGCATTTTCAGCCCGATTGGACACTTCAGGT
The DNA here is from genome assembly GCF_054856555.1 of Leptonotus elevatus. Taxonomy (NCBI): domain Eukaryota; kingdom Metazoa; phylum Chordata; class Actinopteri; order Syngnathiformes; family Syngnathidae; genus Leptonotus; species Leptonotus elevatus. Next base: position 500,399 of record NC_141244.1, on the reverse strand, counting down.
GAAACTGTCAAAATCTTCAAAATGAGCAAAAGCACAATGAAATTAATGCTGGAATCATCTTCAAGTTGCTAAAATACACTAATGACAGCAAAAAGTTTGAGTCTACAACATTTAGTTAAGGTGTGAGAGTCAAAATGAACTTTTTATTGCTTTAAACGCGTTTTCAACCCCTAATTGTACACTTCAGGTGAAAATGTCAAAATCTTCAAAATGAGCAAAAGCACAATGAAATTAATGTTGGAATCATCTTCAAGTTGCTAAAATACACTAATGACAGCAAAAAGTTTGAGTCTACAATATTTAGTTAAGGTGTGAGAGCCAAAATGAACTTTGTATTGCTTTAAAATTCATTTTCAGCCCGATTGTACACTTCAGGTGAAACTGTCAAAATCTTAAAAATGAGCAAAAGCACAATGAAATTAATGTAGGAATCATCTTCAAGTTGCTAAAATACACTAATGACAGCAAAAAGTTTGAGTCTACAACATTTAGTTAAGTTGTGAGAGCCTAAATTAACTTTTTATTGCTTTAAACGCGTTTTCAGCCCTTGATTGTACACTTCAGGTGAAACTGTCAAAATCTTCAAAATGAGCAAAAGCACAATGAAATTAATGATGGAATCATCTTCAAGTTTCTAAAATACACTAATGACAGCAAAAAGTTTGAGTCTACAACATTTAGTTAAGGTGTGAGAGCCAAAATGAACTTTGTATTGCTTTAAATGCATTTTCAGCCCGATTGGACACTTCAGGTGAAACTGTCAAAATCTTCAAAATGAGCAAAAGCAAAATTAAATTAATGCTGGAATCATCTTCAAGTTGCTAAAATACACTAATGACAGTAAAAAGTTTAAGTCTACAACATTTAGTTAAGGTGTGAGAGCCAAAATGAACGTTGTATTGCTTTAAATGCATTTTCAGTCCGAATGTACACTTCAGGTGAAACTGTCAAATTCTTCAAAATGAGCAAAAGCACAATGAAATTAATGCTGGAAACATCTTCAAGTTGCTAAAATACACTAATGACAGCAACAAGTTTGAGTCTACAACATTTAGTTAAGGTGTGAGAGCCAAAATGAACTTTGTATTGCTGTAAACGCGTTTTCAGCACCTGATTGTACACTTCAGGTGAAACTGTCAAAATATTCAAAATGAGCAAAAGCACAATGAAATTAATGCTGGAATCATCTTCAAGTTGCTAAAATACACTAATGACAGCAAAAAGTTTGAGTCTACAACATTTAGTTAAGGTGTGAGAGCCAAAATGAACTTTGTATTGCTGTAAACGCGTTTTCAGCACCTGAATGTACACTTCAGGTGAAACTGTCAAAATCTTCAAAATGAGCAAAAGCACAATTAAATTAATGTTGGAATCATTTTCAAGTTGCTAAAATACACTAATGACAGCAAAGAGTTTGAGTCTACAACATTTAATTAAGGTGTGAGAGCCTAAATTAACTTTTTATTGCTTTAAACGCGTTTTCAGCCCTTGATTGTACACTTCAGGTGAAAGTGTCAAAATCTTCAAAATGAGCAAAAGCACAATGAAATTAATGCTGGAATCATCTTCAAGTTGCTAAAATACACTAATGACAGCAAAAAGTTTGAGTGTACAACATTTAGTTAAGGTGTGAGAGCCAAAATGAACTTTGTATTGCTTTAAATGCACTTTCAGCCCGAATGTACACTTCAGATGAAACTGTCAAAATCTTCAAAATGAGCAAAAGCACAATGAAATTAATGCTGGAATCATCTTCAAGTTGCTAAAATACACTAATGACAGCAAAAAGTTTGAGTCTACAACATTTAGTTAAGGTGTGAGAGCCTAAATGAACTTTGTATTGCTGTAAATGCGTTTTCAGCACCTGATTGTAAACTTCAGGTGAAACTGTCAAAATCTTCAAAATGAACAAAAGCACAATGAAATTAATGCTGGAATCATCTTCAAGTTGCTAAAATACACTAATGACAGCAAAAAGTTTGAGTCTACAACATTTAGTTAAGGTGTGAGAGTCAAAATGAACTTTGTATTGCTTTAAATGCATTTTCAGCCCGATAGTATACTTCAGGTGAAACTGTCAAAATCTTCAAAATGAGCAAAAGCACAATTAAATGAATGATGGAATCATCTTCAAGTTGCTAAAATACACTAATGACAGCAAAAAGTTTGAGTCTACAACATTTAGTTAAGGTGTGAGAGCCAAAATTAACTTTGTATTGCTGTAAACGCGTTTTCAGCACCTGATTGTACACTTCAGGTGAAACTGTCAAAATCTTCAAAATGACCAAAAGCACAATGAAATTAATGCTGGAATCATCTTCAAGTTGCTAAAATACACTAATGACAGCAAAAAGTTTGAGTCTACAATATTTAGTTAAGGTATGAGAGCCAAAATGAACTTTGTATTGCTTTAAAATTCATTTTCAGCCCGATTGTACACTTCAGGTGAAACTGTCAAAATCTTCAAAATGAGCAAAAGCACAATGAAATTAATGCTGGAATCATCTTCAAGTTGCTAAAATACACTAATGACAGCAAAAAGTTTGAGTCTACAACATTTAGTTGAGGTGTGAGAGCCTAAATGAACTTTTTATTGCTTTAAACGCGTTTTTAGCCCTTGATTGTACAATTCAGGGGAAACTGTCAAAATCTTCAAAATGAGCAAAAGCACAATGAAATTAATGCTGGAATCATATTCAAGTTGCTAAAATACACTAATGACAGCAACAATTTTGAGTCTACAACATTTAGTTAAGGTGTGAGAGCCTAAATTAACTTTTTATTGCTTTAAACGCGTTTTCAGCCCTTGATTGTACACTTCAGGTGAAACTGTCAAATTCTTCAAAATGAGCAAAAGCACAATGAAATTAATGCTGGAAACATCTTCAAGTTGCTAAAATACACTAATGACAGCAACAAGTTTGAGTCTACAACATTTAGTTAAGGTGTGAGAGCCAAAATGAACTTTGTATTGCTGTAAACACGTTTTCAGCACCTGATTGTACACTTCAGGTGAAACTGTCAAAATATTCAAAATGAGCAAAAGCACAATGAAATTAATGCTGGAATCATCTTCAAGTTGCTAAAATACACTAATGACAGCAAAAAGTTTGAGTCTACAACATTTAGTTAAGGTGTGAGAGCCAAAATGAACTTTGTATTGCTGTAAACGCGTTTTCAGCACCTGAATGTACACTTCAGGTGAAACTGTCAAAATCTTCAAAATGAGCAAAAGCACAATTAAATTAATGTTGGAATCATTTTCAAGTTGCTAAAATACACTAATGACAGCAAAGAGTTTGAGTCTACAACATTTAATTAAGGTGTGAGAGCCTAAATTAACTTTTTATTGCTTTAAACGCGTTTTCAGCCCTTGATTGTACACTTCAGGTGAAAGTGTCAAAATCTTCAAAATGAGCAAAAGCACAATGAAATTAATGCTGGAATCATCTTCAAGTTGCTAAAATACACTAATGACAGCAAAAAGTTTGAGTGTACAACATTTAGTTAAGGTGTGAGAGCCAAAATGAACTTTGTATTGCTTTAAATGCACTTTCAGCCCGAATGTACACTTCAGATGAAACTGTCAAAATCTTCAAAATGAGCAAAAGCACAATGAAATTAATGATGGAATCATCTTCAAGTTTCTAAAATACACTAATGACAGCAAAAAGTTTGAGTCTACAACATTTAGTTAAGGTGTGAGAGCCAAAATGAACTTTGTATTGCTTTAAATGCATTTTCAGCCCGATTGGACACTTCAGGTGAAACTGTCAAAATCTTCAAAATGAGCAAAAGCAAAATTAAATTAATGCTGGAATCATCTTCAAGTTGCTAAAATACACTAATGACAGTAAAAAGTTTAAGTCTACAACATTTAGTTAAGGTGTGAGAGCCAAAATGAACGTTGTATTGCTTTAAATGCATTTTCAGCCCGAATGTACACTTCAGGTGAAACTGTCAAATTCTTCAAAATGAGCAAAAGCACAATGAAATTAATGCTGGAAACATCTTCAAGTTGCTAAAATACACTAATGACAGCAACAAGTTTGAGTCTACAACATTTAGTTAAGGTGTGAGAGCCAAAATGAACTTTGTATTGCTGTAAACGCGTTTTCAGCACCTGATTGTACACTTCAGGTGAAACTGTCAAAATATTCAAAATGAGCAAAAGCACAATGAAATTAATGCTGGAATCATCTTCAAGTTGCTAAAATACACTAATGACAGCAAAAAGTTTGAGTCTACAACATTTAGTTAAGGTGTGAGAGCCAAAATGAACTTTGTATTGCTGTAAACGCGTTTTCAGCACCTAAATGTACACTTCAGGTGAAACTGTCAAAATCTTCAAAATGAGCAAAAGCACAATTAAATTAATGTTGGAATCATTTTCAAGTTGCTAAAATACACTAATGACAGCAAAGAGTTTGAGTCTACAACATTTAATTAAGGTGTGAGAGCCTAAATTAACTTTTTATTGCTTTAAACGCGTTTTCAGCCCTTGATTGTACATTTCAGGTGAAAGTGTCAAAATCTTCAAAATGAGCAAAAGCACAATGAAATTAATGCTGGAATCATCTTCAAGTTGCTAAAATACACTAATGACAGCAAAAAGTTTGAGTGTACAACATTTAGTTAAGGTGTGAGAGCCAAAATGAACTTTGTATTGCTTTAAATGCACTTTCAGCCCGAATGTACACTTCAGATGAAACTGTCAAAATCTTCAAAATGAGCAAAAGCACAAAAAAATTAATGCTGGAATCATCTTCAAGTTGCTAAAATACACTAATGACAGCAAAAAGTTTGAGTCTACAACATTTAGTTAAGGTGTGAGAGCCTAAATGAACTTTGTATTGCTGTAAACGCGTTTTCAGCACCTGATTGTAAACTTCAGGTGAAACTGTCAAAATCTTCAAAATGAACAAAAGCACAATGAAATTAATGCTGGAATCATCTTCAAGTTGCTAAAATACACTAATGACAGCAAAAAGTTTGAGTCTACAACATTTAGTTAAGGTGTGAGTGTCAAAATGAACTTTGTATTGCTTTAAATGCATTTTCAGCCCGATAGTACACTTCAGGTGAAACTGTCAAAATCTTCAAAATGAGCAAAAGCACAATTAAATGAATGATGGAATCATCTTCAAGTTGCTAAAATACACTAATGACAGCAAAAAGTTTGAGTCTACAACATTTAGTTAAGGTGTGAGAGCCAAAATTAACTTTGTATTGCTGTAAACGCGTTTTCAGCCCTTGATTGTACACTTCAGGTGAAACTGTCAAAATCTTCAAAATGAGCAAAAGCACAATGAAATTAATGCTGGAATCATCTTCAAGTTGCTAAAATACACTAATGACAGCAAAAAGTTTGAGTCTACAACATTTAGTTAAGGTGTGAGAGCCAAAATGAACTTTGTATTGCTTTAAATGCATTTTCAGCCCGATTGGAAACTTCAGGTGAAACTGTCAAAATCTTCAAAATGAGCAAAAGCACAATGAAATTAATGCTGGAATCATCTTCAAGTTGCTAAAATACACTAATGACAGTAAAAAGTTTAAGTCTAAAACATTTAGTTAAGGTGTGAGAGCCAAAATGAACTTTGTATTGCTTTAAATGCATTTTCAGCCCGAATGTACACTTCAGGTGAAACTGTCAAATTCTTCAAAATGAGCAAAAGCACAATGAAATTAATGCTGGAAACATCTTCAAGTTGCTAAAATATACTAATGACAGCAACAAGTTTGAGTCTACAACATTTAGTTAAGGTGTGAGAGCCAAAATGAACTTTGTATTGCTGTAAACGCGTTTTCAGCACCTGATTGTACACTTCAGGTGAAACTGTCAAAATATTCAAAATGAGCAAAAGCACAATGAAATTAATAATGGAATCATATTCAAGTTGCTAAAATACACTAATGACAGCAAAAAGTTTGAGTCTACAACATTTAGTTAAGGTGTGAGAGCCAAAATGAACTTTGTATTGCTGTAAACGCGTTTTCAGCACCTGAATGTACACTTCAGGTGAAACTGTCAAAATCTTCAAAATGAGCAAAAGCACAATTAAATTAATGTTGGAATCATCTTCAAGTTGCTAAAATACACTAATGACAGCAAAGAGTTTGAGTCTACAACATTTAGTTGAGGTGTGAGAGCCAAAATGAACTTTGTATTGCTTTAAACGCACTTTCAGCCCGAATGTACACTTCAGATGAAACTGTCAAAATCTTCAAAATGAGCAAAAGCACAATGAAATTAATGCTGGAATCATCTTCAAGTTGCTAAAATACACTAATGACAGCAAAAAGTTTGAGTCTACAACATTTAGTTAAGGTGTGAGAGTCAAAATGAACTTTGTATTGCTTTAAATGCATTTTCAGCCCGATAGTACACTTCAGGTGAAACTGTCAAAATCTTCAAAATGAGCAAAAGCACAATTAAATTAATGATGGAATCATCTTCAAGTTGCTAAAATACACTAATGACAGCAAAAAGTTTGAGTCTACAACATTTAGTTAAGGTGTGAGAGCCAAAATGAACTTTGTATTCCTGTAAACGCGTTTTCAGCACCTGATTGTACACTTCAGGTGAAATTGTCAAAATCTTCAAAATGAGCAAAAGCACAATGAAATTAATGCTGGAATCATCTTCAAGTTGCTAAAATACACTAATGACAGCAAAAAGTTTGAGTCTACAATATTTAGTTAAGGTGTGAGAGCCAAAATGAACTTTGTATTGCTTTAAAATTCATTTTCAGCCCGATTGTACACTTCAGGTGAAACTGTCAAAATCTTCAAAATGAGCAAAAGCACAATGAAATTAATGTTGGAATCATCTTCAAGTTGCTAAAATACACTAATGACAGCAAAAAGTTTGAGTCTACAACATTTAGTTGAGGTGTGAGAGCCTAAATGAACTTTTTATTGCTTTAAACGCGTTTTCAGCCCTTGATTGTACAATTCAGGTGAAACTGTCAAAATCTTCAAAATGAGCAAAAGCACAATGAAATTAATGCTGGAATCATATTCAAGTTGCTAAAATACACTAATGACAGCAACAATTTTGAGTCTACAACATTTAGTTAAGGTGTGAGAGCCTAAATGAACTTTGTATTGCTGTAAACGCGTTTTCAGCACCTGATTGTACACTTCAGGTGAAACTGTCAAAATCTTCAAAATGAGCAAAAGCACAATGAAATTAATGCTGGAATCATCTTCAAGTTGCTAAAATACACTATTGACAGCAAAAAGTTTGAGTCTACAACATTTAGTTAAGGTGTGAGAGCCAAAATAAACTTTGTATTGCTTTAAATGCATTTTCAGCCCGATTGTACACTTCAGGTGAAACTGTCAAAATCTTCAAAATGAGCAAAAGCACAATGAAATTAATGCTGGAATCATCTTCAAGTTGCTAAAATACACTAATGACAGCAAAAAGTTTGAGTCTACAACATTTAGTTAAGGTGTGAGAGCCTAAATTAACTTTTTATTGCTTTAAACGCGTTTTCAGCCCTTGATTGTACACTTCAGGTGAAACTGTCAAAATCTTCAAAATGAGCAAAAGCACAATGAAATTAATGCTGGAATCATCTTCAAGTTGCTAAAATACACTAATGACAGCAAAAAGTTTGAGTCTACAACATTTAGTTAAGGTGTGAGAGCCAAAATGAACTTTGTATTGCTTTAAATGCATTTTCAGCCCGATTGGACACTTCAGGTGAAACTGTCAAAATCTTCAAAATGAGCAAAAGCACAATGAAATTAATGCTGGAATCATCTTCAAGTTGCTAAAATACACTAATGACAGTAAAAAGTTTAAGTCTACAACATTTAGTTAAGGTGTGAGAGCCAAAATGAACGTTGTATTGCTTTAAATGCATTTTCAGCCCGAATGTACACTTCAGGTGAAACTGTCAAATTCTTCAAAATGAGCAAAAGCACAATGAAATTAATGCTGGAAACATCTTCAAGTTGCTAAAATACACTAATGACAGCAACAAGTTTGAGTCTACAACATTTAGTTAAGGTGTGAGAGCCAAAATTTACTTTGTATTGCTGTAAACGCGTTTTCAGCACCTGAATGTACACTTCAGGTGAAACTGTCAAAATCTTCAAAATGAGCAAAAGCACAATTAAATTAATGTTGGAATCATCTTCAAGTTGCTAAAATACACTAATGACAGCAAAGAGTTTGAGTCTACAACATTTAGTTAAGGTGTGAGAGCCAAAATGAACTTTGTATTCCTGTAAACGCGTTTTCAGCACCTGATTGTACACTTCAGGTGAAATTGTCAAAATCTTCAAAATGAGCAAAAGCACAATGAAATTAATGCTGGAATCATCTTCAAGTTGCTAAAATACACTAATGACAGCAAAAAGTTTGAGTCTACAATATTTAGTTAAGGTGTGAGAGCCAAAATGAACTTTGTATTGCTTTAAAATTCATTTTCAGCCCGATTGTACACTTCAGGTGAAACTGTCAAAATCTTCAAAATGAGCAAAAGCACAATGAAATTAATGTTGGAATCATCTTCAAGTTGCTAAAATACACTAATGACAGCAAAAAGTTTGAGTCTACAACATTTAGTTGAGGTGTGAGAGCCTAAATGAACTTTTTATTGCTTTAAAAGCGTTTTCAGGCTTTGATTGTACAATTCAGGTGAAACTGTCAAAATCTTCAAAATGAGCAAAAGCACAATGAAATTAATGCTGGAATCATATTCAAGTTGCTAAAATACACTAATGACAGCAACAATTTTGAGTCTACAACATTTAGTTAAGGTGTGAGAGCCTAAATGAACTTTGTATTGCTGTAAACGCGTTTTCAGCACCTGATTGTACACTTCAGGTGAAACTGTCAAAATCTTCAAAATGAGCAAAAGCACAATGAAATTAATGCTGGAATCATCTTCAAGTTGCTAAAATACACTATTGACAGCAAAAAGTTTGAGTCTACAACATTTAGTTAAGGTGTGAGAGCCAAAATAAACTTTGTATTGCTTTAAATGCATTTTCAGCCCGATTGTACACTTCAGGTGAAACTGTCAAAATCTTCAAAATGAGCAAAAGCACAATGAAATTAATGCTGGAATCATCTTCAAGTTGCTAAAATACACTAATGACAGCAAAAAGTTTGAGTCTACAACATTTAGTTAAGGTGTGAGAGCCAAAATGAACTTTGTATTGCTGTAAACGCGTTTTCAGCACCTGAATGTACACTTCAGGTGAAACTGTCAAAATCTTCAAAATGAGCAAAAGCACAATTAAATTAATGTTGGAATCATCTTCAAGTTGCTAAAATACACTAATGACAGCAAAGAGTTTGAGTCTACAACATTTAGTTAAGGTGTGAGAGCCTAAATTAACTTTTTATTGCTTTAAATGCACTTTCAGCACCTGAATGTACACTTCAGGTGAAACTGTCAAAATCTTCAAAATGAGCAAAAGCACAATTAAATTAATGTTGGAATCATCTTCAAGTTGCTAAAATACACTAATGACAGCAAAGAGTTTGAGTCTACAACATTTAGTTAAGGTGTGAGAGCCTAAATTAACTTTTTATTGCTTTAAACGCGTTTTCAGCCCTTGATTGTACACTTCAGGTGAAAGTGTCAAAATCTTCAAAATGAGCAAAAGCACAATGAAATTAATGCTGGAATCATCTTCAAGTTGCTAAAATACACTAATGACAGCAAAAAGTTTGAGTGTACAACATTTAGTTAAGGTGTGAGAGCCAAAATGAACTTTGTATTGCTTTAATTGCACTTTCAGCCCGAATGTACACTTCAGATGAAACTGTCAAAATCTTCAAAATGAGCAAAAGCACAATGAAATTAATGCTGGAATAATCTTCAAGTTGCTAAAATACACTAATGACAGCAAAAAGTTTGAGTCTACAACATTTAGTTAAGGTGTGAGAGCCTAAATGAACTTTGTATTGCTGTAAACGCGTTTTCAGCACCTGATTGTACACTTCAGGTGAAACTGTCAAAATCTTCAAAATGAGCAAAAGCACAATGAAATTAATGCTGGAATCATCTTCAAGTTGCTAAAATACACTAATGACAGCAACAAGTTTGAGTCTACAACATTTAGTTAAGGTGTGAGAGCCAAAATGAACTTTGTATTGCTTTAAATGCATTTTCAGCCCGATAGTACACTTCAGGTGAAACTGTCAAAATCTTCAAAATGAGCAAAAGCACAATTAAATTAATGATGGAATCATCTTCAAGTTGCTAAAATACACTAATGACAAAAAAAGTTTGAGTCTACAACATTTAGTTAAGGTGTGAGAGCCAAAATGAACTTTGTATTGCTGTAAACGCGTTTTCAGCACCTGATTGTACACTTCAGGTGAAACTGTCAAAATCTTCAAAATGAGCAAAAGCACAATGAAATTAATGCTGGAATCATCTTCAAGTTGCTAAAATACACTAATGACAGCAAAAAGTTTGAGTCTACAATATTTAGTTAAGGTGTGAGAGCCAAAATGAACTTTGTATTGCTTTAAAATTCATTTTCAGCCCGATTGTACACTTCAGGTGAAACTGTCAAAATCTTCAAAATGAGCAAAAGCACAATGAAATTAATGTTGGAATCATCTTCAAGTTGCTAAAATACACTAATGACAGCAAAAAGTTTGAGTCTACAACATTTAGTTGAGGTGTGAGAGCCTAAATGAACTTTTTATTGCTTTAAACGCGTTTTCAGCCCTTGATTGTACAATTCAGGTGAAACTGTCAAAATCTTCAAAATGAGCAAAAGCACAATGAAATTAATGCTGGAATCATATTCAAGTTGCTAAAATACACTAATGACAGCAACAATTTTGAGTCTACAACATTTAGTTAAGGTGTGAGAGCCTAAATGAACTTTGTATTGCTGTAAACGCGTTTTCAGCACCTGATTGTACACTTCAGGTGAAACTGTCAAAATCTTCAAAATGAGCAAAAGCACAATGAAATTAATGCTGGAATCATCTTCAAGTTGCTAAAATACACTAATGACAGCAAAAAGTTTGAGTGTACAACATTTAGTTAAGGTGTGAGAGCCAAAATGAACTTTGTATTGCTTTAAATGCACTTTCAGCCCGAATGTACACTTCAGATGAAACTGTCAAAATCTTCAAAATGAGCAAAAGCACAATGAAATTAATGCTGGAATCATCTTCAAGTTGCTAAAATACACTAATGACAGCAAAAAGTTTGAGTCTACAACATTTAGTTAATGTGTGAGAGTCAAAATGAACTTTGTATTGCTTTAAATGAATTTTCAGCCCGATAGTACACTTCAGGTGAAACTGTCAAAATCTTCAAAATGAGCAAAAGCACAATTAAATTAATGATGGAATCATCTTCAAGTTGCTAAAATACACTAATGACAGCAAAAAGTTTGAGTCTACAACATTTAGTTAAGGTGTGAGAGCCAAAATGAACTTTGTATTGCTGTAAACGCGTTTTCAGCACCTGATTGTACACTTCAGGTGAAACTGTCAAAATCTTCAAAATGAGCAAAAGCACAATGAAATTAATGCTGGAATCATCTTCAAGTTGCTAAAATACACTAATGACAGCAAAAAGTTTGAGTCTACAATATTTAGTTAAGGTGTGAGAGCCAAAATGAACTTTGTATTGCTTTAAATGCATTTTCAGCCCGATAGTACACTTCAGGTGAAACTGTCAAAATCTTCAAAATGAGCAAAAGCACAATTAAATTAATGATGGAATCATCTTCAAGTTGCTAAAATACACTAATGACAGCAAAGAGTTTGAGTCTACAACATTTAGTTAAGGTGTGAGAGCCAAAATGAACTTTGTATTCCTGTAAACGCGTTTTCAGCACCTGATTGTACACTTCAGGTGAAATTGTCAAAATCTTCAAAATGAGCAAAAGCACAATGAAATTAATGCTGGAATCATCTTCAAGTTGCTAAAATACACTAATGACAGCAAAAAGTTTGAGTCTACAATATTTAGTTAAGGTGTGAGAGCCAAAATGAACTTTGTATTGCTTTAAAATTCATTTTCAGCCCGATTGTACACTTCAGGTGAAACTGTCAAAATCTTCAAAATGAGCAAAAGCACAATGAAATTAATGTTGGAATCATCTTCAAGTTGCTAAAATACACTAATGACTGCAAAAAGTTTGAGTCTACAACATTTAGTTGAGGTGTGAGAGCCTAAATGAACTTTTTATTGCTTTAAAAGCGTTTTCAGGCTTTGATTGTACAATTCAGGTGAAACTGTCAAAATCTTCAAAATGAGCAAAAGCACAATGAAATTAATGCTGGAATCATCTTCAAGTTGCTAAAATACACTATTGACAGCAAAAAGTTTGAGTCTACAACATTTAGTTAAGGTGTGAGAGCCAAAATTAACTTTGTATTGCTTTAAATGCATTTTCAGCCCGATTGGACACTTCAGGTGAAACTGTCAAAATCTTCAAAATGAGCAAAAGCACAATGAAATTAATGCTGGAATCATCTTCAAGTTGCTAAAATACACTAATGACAGCAAAAAGTTTGAGTCTACAACATTTAGTTAAGGTGTGAGAGTCAAAATGAACTTTTTATTGCTTTAAACGCGTTTTCAACCCCTAATTGTACACTTCAGGTGAAAATGTCAAAATCTTCAAAATGAGCAAAAGCACAATGAAATTAATGCTTGAATCATCTTCATTTTGCTAAAATACACTAATGACAGCAAAAAGTTTGAGTCTACAACATTTAGTTAAGGTGTGAGAGCCAAAATTAACTTTGTATTGCTTTAAAATTCATTTTCAGCCCGATTGTACACTTCAGGTGAAACTGTCAAAATCTTCAAAATGAGCAAAAGCACAATGAAATTAATGTTGGAATCATCTTCAAGTTGCTAAAATACACTAATGACAGCAAAAAGTTTGAGTCTACAATATTTAGTTAAGGTGTGAGAGCCAAAATGAACTTTGTATTGCTTTAAAATTCATTTTCAGCCCGATTGTACACTTCAGGTGAAACTGTCAAAATCTTAAAAATGAGCAAAAGCACAATGAAATTAATGTTGGAATCATCTTCAAGTTGCTAAAATACACTAATGACAGCAAAAAGTTTGAGTCTACAACATTTAGTTAAGGTGTGAGAGCCAAAATGAACTTTGTATTGCTTTAAATGCATTTTCAGCCCGATTGGACACTTCAGGTGAAACTGTCAAAATCTTCAAAATGAGCAAAAGCAAAATTAAATTAATGCTGGAATCATCTTCAAGTTGCTAAAATACACTAATGACAGTAAAAAGTTTAAGTCTACAACATTTAGTTAAGGTGTGAGAGCCAAAATGAACGTTGTATTGCTGTAAACGCGTTTTCAGCACCTGAATGTACACTTCAGGTGAAACTGTCAAAATCTTCAAAATGAGCAAAAGCACAATTAAATTAATGTTGGAATCATTTTCAAGTTGCTAAAATACACTAATGACAGCAAAGAGTTTGAGTCTACAACATTTAATTAAGGTGTGAGAGCCTAAATTAACTTTTTATTGCTTTAAACGCGTTTTCAGCCCTTGATTGTACACTTCAGGTGAAAGTGTCAAAATATTCAAAATGAGCAAAAGCACAATGAAATTAATGCTGGAATCATCTTCAAGTTGCTAAAATACACTAATGACAGCAAAAAGTTTGAGTGTACAACATTTAGTTAAGGTGTGAGAGCCAAAATGAACTTTGTATTGCTTTAAATGCACTTTCAGCCCGAATGTACACTTCAGATGACACTGTCAAAATCTTCAAAATGAGCAAAAGCACAATGAAATTAATGCTGGAATCATCTTCAAGTTGCTAAAATACACTAATGACAGCAAAAAGTTTGAGTCTACAACATTTAGTTAAGGTGTGAGAGCCAAAATTAACTTTGTATTGCTGTAAACGCGTTTTCAGCACCTGATTGTACACTTCAGGTGAAACTGTCAAAATCTTCAAAATGACCAAAAGCACAATGAAATTAATGCTGGAATCATCTTCAAGTTGCTAAAATACACTAATGACAGCAAAAAGTTTGAGTCTACAATATTTAGTTAAGGTGTGAGAGCCAAAATGAACTTTGTATTGCTTTAAAATTCATTTTCAGCCCGATTGTACACTTCAGGTGAAACTGTCAAAATCTTCAAAATGAGCAAAAGCACAATGAAATTAATGTTGGAATCATCTTCAAGTTGCTAAAATACACTAATGACAGCAAAAAGTTTGAGTCTACAACATTTAGTTGAGGTGTGAGAGCCTAAATGAACTTTTTATTGCTTTAAACGCGTTTTTAGCCCTTGATTGTACAATTCAGGGGAAACTGTCAAAATCTTCAAAATGAGCAAAAGCACAATGAAATTAATGCTGGAATCATATTCAAGTTGCTAAAATACACTAATGACAGCAACAATTTTGAGTCTACAACATTTAGTTAAGGTGTGAGAGCCTAAATTAACTTTTTATTGCTTTAAACGCGTTTTCAGCCCTTGATTGTACACTTCAGGTGAAACTGTCAAATTCTTCAAAATGAGCAAAAGCACAATGAAATTAATGCTGGAAACATCTTCAAGTTGCTAAAATACACTAATGACAGCAACAAGTTTGAGTCTACAACATTTAGTTAAGGTGTGAGAGCCAAAATGAACTTTGTATTGCTGTAAACGCGTTTTCAGCACCTGATTGTACACTTCAGGTGAAACTGTCAAAATATTCAAAATGAGCAAAAGCACAATGAAATTAATGCTGGAATCATCTTCAAGTTGCTAAAATACACTAATGACAGCAAAAAGTTTGAGTCTACAACATTTAGTTAAGGTGTGAGAGCCAAAATGAACTTTGTATTGCTGTAAACGCGTTTTCAGCACCTGAATGTACACTTCAGGTGAAACTGTCAAAATCTTCAAAATGAGCAAAAGCACAATTAAATTAATGTTGGAATCATTTTCAAGTTGCTAAAATACACTAATGACAGCAAAGAGTTTGAGTCTACAACATTTAATTAAGGTGTGAGAGCCTAAATTAACTTTTTATTGCTTTAAACGCGTTTTCAGCCCTTGATTGTACACTTCAGGTGAAAGTGTCAAAATCTTCAAAATGAGCAAAAGCACAATGAAATTAATGCTGGAATCATCTTCAAGTTGCTAAAATACACTAATGACAGCAAAAAGTTTGAGTCTACAACATTTAGTTAAGTTGTGAGAGCCAAAATTAACTTTGTATTGCTGTAAACGCGTTTTCAGCACCTGAATGTACACTTCAGGTGAAACTGTCAAAATCTTCAAAATGAGCAAAAGCACAATTAAATTAATGTTGGAATCATCTTCAAGTTGCTAAAATACACTAATGACAGCAAAGAGTTTGAGTCTACAACATTTAGTTAAGGTGTGAGAGCCTAAATTAACTTTTTATTGCTTTAAATGCACTTTCAGCACCTGAATGTACACTTCAGGTGAAACTGTCAAAATCTTCAAAATGAGCAAAAGCACAATTAAATTAATGTTGGAATCATCTTCAAGTTGCTAAAATACACTAATGACAGCAAAAAGTTTGAGTGTACAACATTTAGTTAAGGTGTGAGAGCCTAAATTAACTTTTTATTGCTTTAAACGCGTTTTCAGCCCTTGATTGTACACTTCAGGTGAAAGTGTCAAAATCTTCAAAATGAGCAAAAGCACAATGAAATTAATGCTGGAATAATCTTCAAGTTGCTAAAATACACTAATGACAGCAAAAAGTTTGAGTCTACAACATTTAGTTAAGGTGTGAGAGCCTAAATGAACTTTGTATTGCTGTAAACGCGTTTTCAGCACCTGATTGTACACTTCAGGTGAAACTGTCAAAATCTTCAAAATGAGCAAAAGCACAATGAAATTAATGCTGGAATCATCTTCAAGTTGCTAAAATACACTAATGACAGCAAAAAGTTTGAGTCTACAACATTTAGTTAAGGTGTGAGAGCCAAAATGAACTTTGTATTGCTTTAAATGCATTTTCAGCCCGATAGTACACTTCAGGTGAAACTGTCAAAATCTTCAAAATGAGCAAAAGCACAATTAAATTAATGATGGAATCATCTTCAAGTTGCTAAAATACACTAATGACAAAAAAAGTTTGAGTCTACAACATTTAGTTAAGGTGTGAGAGCCAAAATGAACTTTGTATTGCTGTAAACGCGTTTTCAGCACCTGATTGTACACTTCAGGTGAAACTGTCAAAATCTTCAAAATGAGCAAAAGCACAATGAAATTAATGTTGGAATCATCTTCAAGTTGCTAAAATACACTAATGACAGCAAAAAGTTTGAGTCTACAACATTTAGTTGAGGTGTGAGAGCCTAAATGAACTTTTTATTGCTTTAAACGCGTTTTCAGCCCTTGATTGTACAATTCAGGTGAAACTGTCAAAATCTTCAAAATGAGCAAAAGCACAATGAAATTAATGCTGGAATCATCTTCAAGTTGCTAAAATACACTATTGACAGCAAAAAGTTTGAGTCTACAACATTTAGTTAAGGTGTGAGAGCCTAAATGAACTTTGTATTGCTTTAAATGCATTTTCAGCCCGATTGGACACTTCAGGTGAAACTGTCAAAATCTTCAAAATGAGCAGAAGCACAATGAAATTAATGCTGGAATCATCTTCAAGTTGCTAAAATACACTAATGACAGTAAAAAGTTTAAGTCTACAACATTTAGTTAAGGTGTGAGAGCCTAAATGAACTTTGTATTGCTTTAAACGCGTTTTCAGCCCCTGATTGTACACTTCAGGTGAAACTGTCAAAATCTTCAAAATGAGCAAAAGCACAATGAAATTAATGCTGGAATCATCTTCAAGTTGCTAAAATACACTAATGACAGCAACAAGATTGAGTCTACAACATTTAGTTAAGGTGTGAGAGCCTAAATGAACTTTGTATTGCTTTAAATCTATTTTCAGCCCGATTGTACACTTCAGGTGAAACTGTCAAAATCTTCAAAATGAGCAAAAGCACAATGAAATTAATGCTGGAATCATCTTCAAGTTGCTAAAATACACTAATGACAGCAAAAAGTTTGAGTCTACAACATTTAGTTAAGGTGTGAGAGCCAAAATGAACTTTGTATTGCTGTAAACGCGTTTTCAGCACCTGAATGTACACTTCAGGTGAAACTGTCAAAATCTTCAAAATGAGCAAAAGCACAAATAAATTAATGTTGGAATCATCTTCAAGTTGCTAAAATACACTAATGACAGCAAAGAGTTTGAGTCTACAACATTTAGTTAAGGTGTGAGAGCCTAAATTAACTTTTTATTGCTTTAAACGCGTTTTCAGCCCTTGATTGTACACTTCAGGTGAAAGTGTCAAAATCTTCAAAATGAGCAAAAGCACAATGAAATTAATGCTGGAATCATCTTCAAGTTGCTAAAATACACTAATGACAGCAAAAAGTTTGAGTGTACAACATTTAGTTAAGGTGTGAGAGCCAAAATGAACTTTGTATTGCTTTAATTGCACTTTCAGCCCGAATGTACACTTCAGATGAAACTGTCAAAATCTTCAAAATGAGCAAAAGCACAATGAAATTAATGCTGGAATAATCTTCAAGTTGCTAAAATACACTAATGACAGCAAAAAGTTTGAGTCTACAACATTTAGTTAAGGTGTGAGAGCCTAAATGAACTTTGTATTGCTGTAAACGCGTTTTCAGCACCTGATTGTACACTTCAGGTGAAACTGTCAAAATCTTCAAAATGAGCAAAAGCACAATGAAATTAATGCTGGAATCATCTTCAAGTTGCTAAAATACACTAATGACAGCAAAAAGTTTGAGTCTACAACATTTAGTTAAGGTGTGAGAGCCAAAATGAACTTTGTATTGCTTTAAATGCATTTTCAGCCCGATAGTACACTTCAGGTGAAACTGTCAAAATCTTCAAAATGAGCAAAAGCACAATTAAATTAATGATGGAATCATCTTCAAGTTGCTAAAATACACTAATGACAAAAAAAGTTTGAGTCTACAACATTTAGTTAAGGTGTGAGAGCCAAAATGAACTTTGTATTGCTGTAAACGCGTTTTCAGCACCTGATTGTACACTTCAGGTGAAACTGTCAAAATCTTCAAAATGAGCAAAAGCACAATGAAATTAATGCTGGAATCATCTTCAAGTTGCTAAAATACACTAATGACAGCAAAAAGTTTGAGTCTACAATATTTAGTTAAGGTGTGAGGGCCAAAATGAACTTTGTATTGCTTTAAAATTCATTTTCAGCCCGATTGTACACTTCAGGTGAAACTGTCAAAATCTTCAAAATGAGCAAAAGCACAATGAAATTAATGTTGGAATCATCTTCAAGTTGCTAAAATACACTAATGACAGCAAAAAGTTTGAGTCTACAACATTTAGTTGAGGTGTGAGAGCCTAAATGAACTTTTTATTGCTTTAAACGCGTTTTCAGCCCTTGATTGTACAATTCAGGTGAAACTGTCAAAATCTTCAAAATGAGCAAAAGCACAATGAAATTAATGCTGGAATCATCTTCAAGTTGCTAAAATACACTATTGACAGCAAAAAGTTTGAGTCTACAACATTTAGTTAAGGTGTGAGAGCCTAAATGAACTTTGTATTGCTTTAAATGCATTTTCAGCCCGATTGGACACTTCAGGTGAAACTGTCAAAATCTTCAAAATGAGCAGAAGCACAATGAAATTAATGCTGGAATCATCTTCAAGTTGCTAAAATACACTAATGACAGTAAAAAGTTTAAGTCTACAACATTTAGTTAAGGTGTGAGAGCCTAAATGAACTTTGTATTGCTTTAAACGCGTTTTCAGCCCCTGATTGTACACTTCAGGTGAAACTGTCAAAATCTTCAAAATGAGCAAAAGCACAATGAAATTAATGCTGGAATCATCTTCAAGTTGCTAAAATACACTAATGACAGCAACAAGATTGAGTCTACAACATTTAGTTAAGGTGTGAGAGCCTAAATGAACTTTGTATTGCTTTAAATCTATTTTCAGCCCGATTGTACACTTCAGGTGAAACTGTCAAAATCTTCAAAATGAGCAAAAGCACAATGAAATTAATGCTGGAATCATCTTCAAGTTGCTAAAATACACTAATGACAGCAAAAAGTTTGAGTCTACAACATTTAGTTAAGGTGTGAGAGCCAAAATGAACTTTGTATTGCTGTAAACGCGTTTTCAGCACCTGAATGTACACTTCAGGTGAAACTGTCAAAATCTTCAAAATGAGCAAAAGCACAAATAAATTAATGTTGGAATCATCTTCAAGTTGCTAAAATACACTAATGACAGCAAAGAGTTTGAGTCTACAACATTTAGTTAAGGTGTGAGAGCCTAAATTAACTTTTTATTGCTTTAAACGCGTTTTCAGCCCTTGATTGTACACTTCAGGTGAAAGTGTCAAAATCTTCAAAATGAGCAAAAGCACAATGAAATTAATGCTGGAATCATCTTCAAGTTGCTAAAATACACTAATGACAGCAAAAAGTTTGAGTGTACAACATTTAGTTAAGGTGTGAGAGCCAAAATGAACTTTGTATTGCTTTAATTGCACTTTCAGCCCGAATGTACACTTCAGATGAAACTGTCAAAATCTTCAAAATGAGCAAAAGCACAATGAAATTAATGCTGGAATAATCTTCAAGTTGCTAAAATACACTAATGACAGCAAAAAGTTTGAGTCTACAACATTTAGTTAAGGTGTGAGAGCCTAAATTAACTTTGTATTGCTGTAAACGCGTTTTCAGCACCTGATTGTACACTTCAGGTGAAACTGTCAAAATCTTCAAAATGAGCAAAAGCACAATGAAATTAATGCTGGAATCATCTTCAAGTTGCTAAAATACACTAATGACAGCAAAAAGTTTGAGTCTACAACATTTAGTTAAGGTGTGAGAGCCAAAATGAACTTTGTATTGCTTTAAATGCATTTTCAGCCCGATAGTACACTTCAGGTGAAACTGTCAAAATCTTCAAAATGAGCAAAAGCACAATTAAATTAATGATGGAATCATCTTCAAGTTGCTAAAATACACTAATGACAAAAAAAGTTTGAGTCTACAACATTTAGTTAAGGTGTGAGAGCCAAAATGAACTTTGTATTGCTGTAAACGCGTTTTCAGCACCTGATTGTACACTTCAGGTGAAACTGTCAAAATCTTCAAAATGAGCAAAAGCACAATGAAATTAATGCTGGAATCATCTTCAAGTTGCTAAAATACACTAATGACAGCAAAAAGTTTGAGTCTACAATATTTAGTTAAGGTGTGATAGCCAAAATGAACTTTGTATTGCTTTAAAATTCATTTTCAGCCCGATTGTACACTTCAGGTGAAACTGTCAAAATCTTCAAAATGAGCAAAAGCACAATGAAATTAATGTTGGAATCATCTTCAAGTTGCTAAAATACACTAATGACAGCAAAAAGTTTGAGTCTACAACATTTAGTTGAGGTGTGAGAGCCTAAATGAACTTTTTATTGCTTTAAACGCGTTTTCAGCCCTTGATTGTACAATTCAGGTGAAACTGTCAAAATCTTCAAAATGAGCAAAAGCACAATGAAATTAATGCTGGAATCATATTCAAGTTGCTAAAATACACTAATGACAGCAACAATTTTGAGTCTACAAGATTTAGTTAAGGTGTGAGAGCCTAAATGAACTTTGTATTGCTGTAAACGCGTTTTCAGCACCTGATTGTACACTTCAGGTGAAACTGTCAAAATCTTCAAAATGAGCAAAAGCACAATGAAATTAATGCTGGAATCATCTTCAAGTTGCTAAAATACACTATTGACAGCAAAAAGTTTGAGTCTACAACATTTAGTTAAGGTGTGAGAGCCAAAATTAACTTTGTATTGCTTTAAATGCATTTTCAGCCCGATTGGACACTTCAGGTGAAACTGTCAAAATCTTCAAAATGAGCAGAAGCACAATGAAATTAATGCTGGAATCATCTTCAAGTTGCTAAAATACACTAATGACAGTAAAAAGTTTAAGTCTACAACATTTAGTTAAGGTGTGAGAGCCTAAATGAACTTTGTATTGCTTTAAACGCGTTTTCAGCCCCTGATTGTACACTTCAGGTGAAACTGTCAAAATCTTCAAAATGAGCAAAAGCACAATGAAATTAATGCTGGAATCATCTTCAAGTTGCTAAAATACACTAATGACAGCAACAAGATTGAGTCTACAACATTTAGTTAAGGTGTGAGAGCCTAAATGAACTTTGTATTGCTTTAAATGCATTTTCAGCCCGATTGTACACTTCAGGTGAAACTGTCAAAATCTTCAAAATGAGCAAAAGCACAATGAAATTAATGCTGGAATCATCTTCAAGTTGCTAAAATACACTAATGACAGCAAAACGTTTGAGTCTACAACATTTAGTTAAGGTGTGAGAGCCTAAATGAACTTTGTATTGCTTTAAACGCGTTTTCAGCCCCTGATTGTACACTTCAGGTGAAACTGTCAAAATCTTCAAAATGAGCAAAAGCACAATGAAATTAATGCTGGAATCATCTTCAAGTTGCTAAAATACACTAATGACAGCAAAAAGTTTGAGTCTACAACATTTAGTTAAGGTGTGAGAGCCAAAATGAACTTTGTATTTTTTTAAATGCATTATCAGGCCGATTGTACACTTCAGGTGAAACTGTCAAAATCTTCAAAATGAACAAAAGCACAATGAAATTAATGCTGGAATCATCTTCAAGTTGCTAAAATACACTAATGACAGTAAAAAGTTTGAGTGTACAACATTTAGTTAAGGTGTGAGAGCCAAAATGAACTTTGTATTGCTTTAAATGCACTTTCAGCCCGAATGTACACTTCAGATGAAACTGTCAAAATCTTCAAAATGAGCAAAAGCACAATGAAATTAATGCTGGAATCATCTTCAAGTTGCTAAAATACACTAATGACAGCAAAAAATTTGAGTCTACAACATTTAGTTAAGGTGTGAGAGCCTAAATGAACTTTGTATTGCTGTAAACGCGTTTTCAGCACCTGATTGTACACTTCAGGTGAAACTGTCAAAATCTTCAAAATGAGCAAAAGCACAATGAAATTAATGCTGGAATCATCTTCAAGTTGCTAAAATACACTAATGACAGCAAAAAGTTTGAGTCTACAATATTTAGTTAAGGTGTGAGAGCCAAAATGAACTTTGTATTGCTTTAAAATTCATTTTCAGCCCGATTGTACACTTCAGGTGAAACTGTCAAAATCTTCAAAATGAGCAAAAGCACAATGAAATTAATGTTGGAATCATCTTCAAGTTGCTAAAATACACTAATGACAGCAAAAAGTTTGAGTCTACAACATTTAGTTGAGGTGTGAGAGCCTAAATGAACTTTTTATTGCTTTAAACGCGTTTTCAGCCCTTGATTGTACAATTCAGGTGAAACTGTCAAAATCTTCAAAATGAGCAAAAGCACAATGAAATTAATGCTGGAATCATCTTCAAGTTGCTAAAATACACTATTGACAGCAAAAAGTTTGAGTCTACAACATTTAGTTAAGGTGTGAGAGCCTAAATGAACTTTGTATTGCTTTAAATGCATTTTCAGCCCGATTGGACACTTCAGGTGAAACTGTCAAAATCTTCAAAATGAGCAGAAGCACAATGAAATTAATGCTGGAATCATCTTCAAGTTGCTAAAATACACTAATGACAGTAAAAAGTTTAAGTCTACAACATTTAGTTAAGGTGTGAGAGCCTAAATGAACTTTGTATTACTTTAAACGCGTTTTCAGCCCCTGATTGTACACTTCAGGTGAAACTGTCAAAATCTTCAAAATGAGCAAAAGCACAATGAAATTAATGCTGGAATCATCTTCAAGTTGCTAAAATACACTAATGACAGCAACAAGATTGAGTCTACAACATTTAGTTAAGGTGTGAGAGCCTAAATGAACTTTGTATTGCTTTAAATCTATTTTCAGCCCGATTGTACACTTCAGGTGAAACTGTCAAAATCTTCAAAATGAGCAAAAGCACAATGAAATTAATGCTGGAATCATCTTCAAGTTGCTAAAATACACTAATGACAGCAAAAAGTTTGAGTCTACAACATTTAGTTAAGGTGTGAGAGCCAAAATGAACTTTGTATTGCTGTAAACGCGTTTTCAGCACCTGAATGTACACTTCAGGTGAAACTGTCAAAATCTTCAAAATGAGCAAAAGCACAAATAAATTAATGTTGGAATCATCTTCAAGTTGCTAAAATACACTAATGACAGCAAAGAGTTTGAGTCTACAACATTTAGTTAAGGTGTGAGAGCCTAAATTAACTTTTTATTGCTTTAAACGCGTTTTCAGCCCTTGATTGTACACTTCAGGTGAAAGTGTCAAAATCTTCAAAATGAGCAAAAGCACAATGAAATTAATGCTGGAATCATCTTCAAGTTGCTAAAATACACTAATGACAGCAAAAAGTTTGAGTGTACAACATTTAGTTAAGGTGTGAGAGCCAAAATGAACTTTGTATTGCTTTAATTGCACTTTCAGCCCGAATGTACACTTCAGATGAAACTGTCAAAATCTTCAAAATGAGCAAAAGCACAATGAAATTAATGCTGGAATAATCTTCAAGTTGCTAAAATACACTAATGACAGCAAAAAGTTTGAGTCTACAACATTTAGTTAAGGTGTGAGAGCCTAAATGAACTTTGTATTGCTGTAAACGCGTTTTCAGCACCTGATTGTACACTTCAGGTGAAACTGTCAAAATCTTCAAAATGAGCAAAAGCACAATGAAATTAATGCTGGAATCATCTTCAAGTTGCTAAAATACACTAATGACAGCAAAAAGTTTGAGTCTACAACATTTAGTTAAGGTGTGAGAGCCAAAATGAACTTTGTATTGCTTTAAATGCATTTTCAGCCCGATAGTACACTTCAGGTGAAACTGTCAAAATCTTCAAAATGAGCAAAAGCACAATTAAATTAATGATGGAATCATCTTCAAGTTGCTAAAATACACTAATGACAAAAAAAGTTTGAGTCTACAACATTTAGTTAAGGTGTGAGAGCCAAAATGAACTTTGTATTGCTGTAAACGCGTTTTCAGCACCTGATTGTACACTTCAGGTGAAACTGTCAAAATCTTCAAAATGAGCAAAAGCACAATGAAATTAATGCTGGAATCATCTTCAAGTTGCTAAAATACACTAATGACAGCAAAAAGTTTGAGTCTACAATATTCAGTTAAGGTGTGAGGGCCAAAATGAACTTTGTATTGCTTTAAAATTCATTTTCAGCCCGATTGTACACTTCAGGTGAAACTGTCAAAATCTTCAAAATGAGCAAAAGCACAATGAAATTAATGTTGGAATCATCTTCAAGTTGCTAAAATACACTAATGACAGCAAAAAGTTTGAGTCTACAACATTTAGTTGAGGTGTGAGAGCCTAAATGAACTTTTTATTGCTTTAAACGCGTTTTCAGCCCTTGATTGTACAATTCAGGTGAAACTGTCAAAATCTTCAAAATGAGCAAAAGCACAATGAAATTAATGCTGGAATCATCTTCAAGTTGCTAAAATACACTATTGACAGCAAAAAGTTTGAGTCTACAACATTTAGTTAAGGTGTGAGAGCCTAAATGAACTTTGTATTGCTTTAAATGCATTTTCAGCCCGATTGGACACTTCAGGTGAAACTGTCAAAATCTTCAAAATGAGCAGAAGCACAATGAAATTAATGCTGGAATCATCTTCAAGTTGCTAAAATACACTAATGACAGTAAAAAGTTTAAGTCTACAACATTTAGTTAAGGTGTGAGAGCCTAAATGAACTTTGTATTGCTTTAAACGCGTTTTCAGCCCCTGATTGTACACTTCAGGTGAAACTGTCAAAATCTTCAAAATGAGCAAAAGCACAATGAAATTAATGCTGGAATCATCTTCAAGTTGCTAAAATACACTAATGACAGCAACAAGATTGAGTCTACAACATTTAGTTAAGGTGTGAGAGCCTAAATGAACTTTGTATTGCTTTAAATCTATTTTCAGCCCGATTGTACACTTCAGGTGAAACTGTCAAAATCTTCAAAATGAGCAAAAGCACAATGAAATTAATGCTGGAATCATCTTCAAGTTGCTAAAATACACTAATGACAGCAAAAAGTTTGAGTCTACAACATTTAGTTAAGGTGTGAGAGCCAAAATGAACTTTGTATTGCTGTAAACGCGTTTTCAGCACCTGAATGTACACTTCAGGTGAAACTGTCAAAATCTTCAAAATGAGCAAAAGCACAAATAAATTAATGTTGGAATCATCTTCAAGTTGCTAAAATACACTAATGACAGCAAAGAGTTTGAGTCTACAACATTTAGTTAAGGTGTGAGAGCCTAAATTAACTTTTTATTGCTTTAAACGCGTTTTCAGCCCTTGATTGTACACTTCAGGTGAAAGTGTCAAAATCTTCAAAATGAGCAAAAGCACAATGAAATTAATGCTGGAATCATCTTCAAGTTGCTAAAATACACTAATGACAGCAAAAAGTTTGAGTGTACAACATTTAGTTAAGGTGTGAGAGCCAAAATGAACTTTGTATTGCTTTAATTGCACTTTCAGCCCGAATGTACACTTCAGATGAAACTGTCAAAATCTTCAAAATGAGCAAAAGCACAATGAAATTAATGCTGGAATAATCTTCAAGTTGCTAAAATACACTAATGACAGCAAAAAGTTTGAGTCTACAACATTTAGTTAAGGTGTGAGAGCCTAAATTAACTTTGTATTGCTGTAAACGCGTTTTCAGCACCTGATTGTACACTTCAGGTGAAACTGTCAAAATCTTCAAAATGAGCAAAAGCACAATGAAATTAATGCTGGAATCATCTTCAAGTTGCTAAAATACACTAATGACAGCAAAAAGTTTGAGTCTACAACATTTAGTTAAGGTGTGAGAGCCAAAATGAACTTTGTATTGCTTTAAATGCATTTTCAGCCCGATAGTACACTTCAGGTGAAACTGTCAAAATCTTCAAAATGAGCAAAAGCACAATTAAATTAATGATGGAATCATCTTCAAGTTGCTAAAATACACTAATGACAAAAAAAGTTTGAGTCTACAACATTTAGTTAAGGTGTGAGAGCCAAAATGAACTTTGTATTGCTGTAAACGCGTTTTCAGCACCTGATTGTACACTTCAGGTGAAACTGTCAAAATCTTCAAAATGAGCAAAAGCACAATGAAATTAATGCTGGAATCATCTTCAAGTTGCTAAAATACACTAATGACAGCAAAAAGTTTGAGTCTACAATATTTAGTTAAGGTGTGATAGCCAAAATGAACTTTGTATTGCTTTAAAATTCATTTTCAGCCCGATTGTACACTTCAGGTGAAACTGTCAAAATCTTCAAAATGAGCAAAAGCACAATGAAATTAATGTTGGAATCATCTTCAAGTTGCTAAAATACACTAATGACAGCAAAAAGTTTGAGTCTACAACATTTAGTTGAGGTGTGAGAGCCTAAATGAACTTTTTATTGCTTTAAACGCGTTTTCAGCCCTTGATTGTACAATTCAGGTGAAACTGTCAAAATCTTCAAAATGAGCAAAAGCACAATGAAATTAATGCTGGAATCATATTCAAGTTGCTAAAATACACTAATGACAGCAACAATTTTGAGTCTACAAGATTTAGTTAAGGTGTGAGAGCCTAAATGAACTTTGTATTGCTGTAAACGCGTTTTCAGCACCTGATTGTACACTTCAGGTGAAACTGTCAAAATCTTCAAAATGAGCAAAAGCACAATGAAATTAATGCTGGAATCATCTTCAAGTTGCTAAAATACACTATTGACAGCAAAAAGTTTGAGTCTACAACATTTAGTTAAGGTGTGAGAGCCAAAATTAACTTTGTATTGCTTTAAATGCATTTTCAGCCCGATTGGACACTTCAGGTGAAACTGTCAAAATCTTCAAAATGAGCAGAAGCACAATGAAATTAATGCTGGAATCATCTTCAAGTTGCTAAAATACACTAATGACAGTAAAAAGTTTAAGTCTACAACATTTAGTTAAGGTGTGAGAGCCTAAATGAACTTTGTATTGCTTTAAACGCGTTTTCAGCCCCTGATTGTACACTTCAGGTGAAACTGTCAAAATCTTCAAAATGAGCAAAAGCACAATGAAATTAATGCTGGAATCATCTTCAAGTTGCTAAAATACACTAATGACAGCAACAAGATTGAGTCTACAACATTTAGTTAAGGTGTGAGAGCCTAAATGAACTTTGTATTGCTTTAAATGCATTTTCAGCCCGATTGTACACTTCAGGTGAAACTGTCAAAATCTTCAAAATGAGCACAAGCACAATGAAATTAATGCTGGAATCATCTTCAAGTTGCTAAAATACACTAATGACAGCAAAACGTTTGAGTCTACAACATTTAGTTAAGGTGTGAGAGCCTAAATGAACTTTGTATTGCTTTAAACGCGTTTTCAGCCCCTGATTGTACACTTCAGGTGAAACTGTCAAAATCTTCAAAATGAGCAAAAGCACAATGAAATTAATGCTGGAATCATCTTCAAGTTGCTAAAATACACTAATGACAGCAAAAAGTTTGAGTCTACAACATTTAGTTAAGGTGTGAGAGCCAAAATGAACTTTGTATTTTTTTAAATGCATTATCAGGCCGATTGTACACTTCAGGTGAAACTGTCAAAATCTTCAAAATGAACAAAAGCACAATGAAATTAATGCTGGAATCATCTTCAAGTTGCTAAAATACACTAATGACAGTAAAAAGTTTGAGTGTACAACATTTAGTTAAGGTGTGAGAGCCAAAATGAACTTTGTATTGCTTTAAATGCACTTTCAGCCCGAATGTACACTTCAGATGAAACTGTCAAAATCTTCAAAATGAGCAAAAGCACAATGAAATTAATGCTGGAATCATCTTCAAGTTGCTAAAATACACTAATGACAGCAAAAAATTTGAGTCTACAACATTTAGTTAAGGTGTGAGAGCCTAAATGAACTTTGTATTGCTGTAAACGCGTTTTCAGCACCTGATTGTACACTTCAGGTGAAACTGTCAAAATCTTCAAAATGAGCAAAAGCACAATGAAATTAATGCTGGAATCATCTTCAAGTTGCTAAAATACACTAATGACAGCAAAAAGTTTGAGTCTACAATATTTAGTTAAGGTGTGAGAGCCAAAATGAACTTTGTATTGCTTTAAAATTCATTTTCAGCCCGATTGTACACTTCAGGTGAAACTGTCAAAATCTTCAAAATGAGCAAAAGCACAATGAAATTAATGTTGGAATCATCTTCAAGTTGCTAAAATACACTAATGACAGCAAAAAGTTTGAGTCTACAACATTTAGTTGAGGTGTGAGAGCCTAAATGAACTTTTTATTGCTTTAAACGCGTTTTCAGCCCTTGATTGTACAATTCAGGTGAAACTGTCAAAATCTTCAAAATGAGCAAAAGCACAATGAAATTAATGCTGGAATCATCTTCAAGTTGCTAAAATACACTAATGACAGCAACAAGTTTGAGTCTACAACATTTAGTTAAGGTGTGAGAGCCTAAATTAACTTTGTATTGCTGTAAACGCGTTTTCAGCACCTGATTGTACACTTCAGGTGAAACTGTCAAAATGTTCAAAATGAGCAAAAGCACAATGAAATTAATGCTGGAATCATCTTCAAGTTGCTAAAATACACTAATGACAGCAAAAAGTTTGAGTCTACAACATTTAGTTAAGGTGTGAGAGCCAAAATTAACTTTGTATTGCTTTAAATGCATTTTCAGCCCGATTGGACACTTCAGGTGAAACTGTCAAAATCTTCAAAATGAGCAAAAGCACAATGAAATTAATGCTGGAATCATCTTTAAGTTGCTAAAATACAATAATGACAGTAAAAAGTTTGAGTCTACAACATTTAGTTAAGGTGTGAGAGCCTAAATGAACTTTGTATTGCTTTAAACGTGTTTTCAGCCCCTGATTGTACACTTCAGGTGAAACTGTCAAAATCTTCAAAATGAGCAAAAGCACAATGAAATTAATGCTGGAATCATCTTCAAGTTGCTAAAATACACTAATGACAGCAACAAGTTTGAGTCTACAACATTTAGTTAAGGTGTGAGAGCCTAAATGAACTTTGTATTGCTTTAAATGCATTTTCAGCCCGATAGTACACTTCAGGTGAAACTGTCAAAATCTTCAAAATGAGCAAAAGCACAATGAAATTAATGCTGGAATCATCTTCAAGTTGCTAAAATACACTAATGACAGCAAAAAGTTTTAGTCTACAACATTTAGTTAAGGTGTGAGAGCCAAAATGAACTTTTTATTGCTGTAAACGTGTTTTCAGCACCTGAATGTACACTTCAGGTGAAACTGTCAAAATCTTCAAAATGAGCAAAAGCACAATGAAATTAATGCTGGAATCATCTTCAAGTTGCTAAAATACACTAATGACAGCAAAAAGTTTGAGTCTACAACATTTAGTTAAGGTGTGAGAGCCTAAATGAACTTTGTATTGCTTTAAACGCGTTTTCAGCCCCTGATTGTACACTTCAGGTGAAACTGTCAAAATCTTCAAAATGAGCAAAAGCACAATGAAATTAATGCTGGAATCATCTTCAAGTTGCTGAAATACACTAATGACAGCAAAAAGTTTGAGTCTACAACATTTAGTTAAGGTGTGAGAGCCAAAATGAACTTTGTATTGCTTTAAAATTCATTTTCAGCCCGATTGTACACTTCAGGTGAAACTGTCAAAATCTTCAAAATGAGCAAAAGCACAATTAAATTAATGATGGATTCATCTTCAAGTTGCTAAAATACACTAATGACAGCAAAAAGTTTGAGTCTACAACATTTAGTTAAGGTGTGAGAGCCAAAATGAACTTTGTATTGCTGTAAACGCGTTTTCAGCACTTGATTGTACACTTCAGGTGAAACTGTCAAAATCTTCAAAATGAGCAAAAGCACAATGAAATTAATGCTGGAATCATCTTCAAGTTGCTAAAATACACTAATGACAGCAAAAAGTTTGAGTCTACAATATTTAGTTAAGGTGTGAGAGCCAAAATGAACTTTGTATTGCTTTAAATGCATTTTCAGCCCGATAGTACACTTCAGGTGAAACTGTCAAAATCTTCAAAATGAGCAAAAGCACAATTAAATTAATGATGGAATCATCTTCAAGTTGCTAAAATACACTAATGACAAAAAAAGTTTGAGTCTACAACATTTAGTTAAGGTGTGAGAGCCAAAATTAACTTTGTATTGCTGTAAACGCGTTTTCAGCACCTGATTGTACACTTCAGGTGAAACTGTCAAAATCTTCAAAATGAGCAAAAGCACAATGAAATTAATGCTGGAATCATCTTCAAGTTGCTAAAATACACTAATGACAGCAAAAAGTTTGAGTCTACAATATTTAGTTAAGGTGTGAGAGCCAAAATGAACTTTGTATTGCTTTAAAATTCATTTTTAGCCCGATTGTACACTTCAGGTGAAACTGTCAAAATCTTCAAAATGAGCAAAAGCACAATGAAATTAATGTTGGAATCATCTTCAAGTTGCTAAAATACACTAATGACAGCAAAAAGTTTGAGTCTACAACATTTAGTTGAGGTGTGAGAGCCTAAATGAACTTTTTATTGCTTTAAACGCGTTTTCAGCCCTTGATTGTACAATTCAGGTGAAACTGTCAAAATCTTCAAAATGAGCAAAAGCACAATGAAATTAATGCTGGAATCATCTTCAAGTTGCTAAAATACACTATTGACAGCAAAAAGTTTGAGTCTACAACATTTAGTTAAGGTGTGAGAGCCTAAATGAACTTTGTATTGCTTTAAACGTGTTTTCAGCCCCTGATTGTACACTTCAGGTGAAACTGTCAAAATCTTCAAAATGAGCAAAAGCACAATGAAATTAATGCTGGAATCATCTTCAAGTTGCTAAAATACACTAATGACAGCAAAAAGTTTGAGTCTACAACATTTAGTTAAGGTGTGAGAGCCTAAATGAACTTTGTATTGCTTTAAACGTGTTTTCAGCCCCTGATTGTACACTTCAGGTGAAACTGTCAAAATCTTCAAAATGAGCAAAAGCACAATGAAATTAATGCTGGAATCATCTTCAAGTTGCTAAAATACACTAATGACAGCAAAAAGTTTTAGTCTACAACATTTAGTTAAGGTGTGAGAGCCAAAATGAACTTTTTATTGCTGTAAACGTGTTTTCAGCACCTGAATGTACACTTCAGGTGAAACTGTCAAAATCTTCAAAATGAGCAAAAGCACAATGAAATTAATGCTGGAATCATCTTCAAGTTGCTAAAATACACTAATGACAGCAAAAAGTTTGAGTCTACAACATTTAGTTAAGGTGTGAGAGCCTAAATGAACTTTGTATTGCTTTAAACGCGTTTTCAGCCCCTGATTGTACACTTCAGGTGAAACTGTCAAAATCTTCAAAATGAGCAAAAGCACAATGAAATTAATGCTGGAATCATCTTCAAGTTGCTGAAATACACTAATGACAGCAAAAAGTTTGAGTCTACAACATTTAGTTAAGGTGTGAGAGCCAAAATGAACTTTGTATTGCTTTAAAATTCATTTTCAGCCCGATTGTACACTTCAGGTGAAACTGTCAAAATCTTCAAAATGAGCAAAAGCACAATTAAATTAATGATGGAATCATCTTCAAGTTGCTAAAATACACTAATGACAGCAAAAAGTTTGAGTCTACAACATTTAGTTAAGGTGTGAGAGCCAAAATGAACTTTGTATTGCTGTAAACGCGTTTTCAGCACCTGATTGTACACTTCAGGTGAAACTGTCAAAATCTTCAAAATGAGCAAAAGCACAATGAAATTAATGCTGGAATCATCTTCAAGTTGCTAAAATACACTAATGACAGCAAAAAGTTTGAGTCTACAATATTTAGTTAAGGTGTGAGAGCCAAAATGAACTTTGTATTGCTTTAAATGCATTTTCAGCCCGATAGTACACTTCAGGTGAAACTGTCAAAATCTTCAAAATGAGCAAAAGCACAATTAAATTAATGATGGAATCATCTTCAAGTTGCTAAAATACACTAATGACAAAAAAAGTTTGAGTCTACAACATTTAGTTAAGGTGTGAGAGCCAAAATTAACTTTGTATTGCTGTAAACGCGTTTTCAGCACCTGATTGTACACTTCAGGTGAAACTGTCAAAATCTTCAAAATGAGCAAAAGCACAATGAAATTAATGCTGGAATCATCTTCAAGTTGCTAAAATACACTAATGACAGCAAAAAGTTTGAGTCTACAATATTTAGTTAAGGTGTGAGAGCCAAAATGAACTTTGTATTGCTTTAAAATTCATTTTTAGCCCGATTGTACACTTCAGGTGAAACTGTCAAAATCTTCAAAATGAGCAAAAGCACAATGAAATTAATGTTGGAATCATCTTCAAGTTGCTAAAATACACTAATGACAGCAAAAAGTTTGAGTCTACAACATTTAGTTGAGGTGTGAGAGCCTAAATGAACTTTTTATTGCTTTAAACGCGTTTTCAGCCCTTGATTGTACAATTCAGGTGAAACTGTCAAAATCTTCAAAATGAGCAAAAGCACAATGAAATTAATGCTGGAATCATCTTCAAGTTGCTAAAATACACTATTGACAGCAAAAAGTTTGAGTCTACAACATTTAGTTAAGGTGTGAGAGCCAAAATTAACTTTGTATTGCTTTAAATGCATTTTCAGCCCGATTGGACACTTCAGGTGAAACTGTCAAAATCTTCAAAATGAGCAAAAGCACAATGAAATTAATGCTGGAATCATCTTCAAGTTGCTAAAATACACTAATGACAGCAAAAAGTTTGAGTCTACAACATTTAGTTAAGGTGTGAGAGTCAAAATGAACTTTTTATTGCTTTAAACGCGTTTTCAACCCCTAATTGTACACTTCAGGTGAAAATGTCAAAATCTTCAAAATGAGCAAAAGCACAATGAAATTAATGCTTGAATCATCTTCATTTTGCTAAAATACACTAATGACAGCAAAAAGTTTGAGTCTACAACATTTAGTTAAGGTGTGAGAGCCAAAATTAACTTTGTATTGCTTTAAAATTCATTTTCAGCCCGATTGTACACTTCAGGTGAAACTGTCAAAATCTTCAAAATGAGCAAAAGCACAATGAAATTAATGTTGGAATCATCTTCAAGTTGCTAAAATACACTAATGACAGCAAAAAGTTTGAGTCTACAATATTTAGTTAAGGTGTGAGAGCCAAAATGAACTTTGTATTGCTTTAAAATTCATTTTCAGCCCGATTGTACACTTCAGGTGAAACTGTCAAAATCTTAAAAATGAGCAAAAGCACAATGAAATTAATGCTGGAATCATCTTCAAGTTGCTGAAATACACTAATGACAGCAAAAAGTTTGAGTCTACAACATTTAGTTAAGGTGTGAGAGCCAAAATGAACTTTGTATTGCTTTAAAATTCATTTTCAGCCCGATTGTACACTTCAGGTGAAACTGTCAAAATCTTCAAAATGAGCAAAAGCACAATTAAATTAATGATGGAATCATCTTCAAGTTGCTAAAATACACTAATGACAGCAAAAAGTTTGAGTCTACAACATTTAGTTAAGGTGTGAGAGCCAAAATGAACTTTGTATTGCTGTAAACGCGTTTTCAGCACCTGATTGTACACTTCAGGTGAAACTGTCAAAATCTTCAAAATGAGCAAAAGCACAATGAAATTAATGCTGGAATCATCTTCAAGTTGCTAAAATACACTAATGACAGCAAAAAGTTTGAGTCTACAATATTTAGTTAAGGTGTGAGAGCCAAAATGAACTTTGTATTGCTTTAAATGCATTTTCAGCCCGATAGTACACTTCAGGTGAAACTGTCAAAATCTTCAAAATGAGCAAAAGCACAATTAAATTAATGATGGAATCATCTTCAAGTTGCTAAAATACACTAATGACAAAAAAAGTTTGAGTCTACAACATTTAGTTAAGGTGTGAGAGCCAAAATTAACTTTGTATTGCTGTAAACGCGTTTTCAGCACCTGATTGTACACTTCAGGTGAAACTGTCAAAATCTTCAAAATGAGCAAAAGCACAATGAAATTAATGCTGGAATCATCTTCAAGTTGCTAAAATACACTAATGACAGCAAAAAGTTTGAGTCTACAATATTTAGTTAAGGTGTGAGAGCCAAAATGAACTTTGTATTGCTTTAAAATTCATTTTTAGCCCGATTGTACACTTCAGGTGAAACTGTCAAAATCTTCAAAATGAGCAAAAGCACAATGAAATTAATGTTGGAATCATCTTCAAGTTGCTAAAATACACTAATGACAGCAAAAAGTTTGAGTCTACAACATTTAGTTGAGGTGTGAGAGCCTAAATGAACTTTTTATTGCTTTAAACGCGTTTTCAGCCCTTGATTGTACAATTCAGGTGAAACTGTCAAAATCTTCAAAATGAGCAAAAGCACAATGAAATTAATGCTGGAATCATCTTCAAGTTGCTAAAATACACTATTGACAGCAAAAAGTTTGAGTCTACAACATTTAGTTAAGGTGTGAGAGCCAAAATTAACTTTGTATTGCTTTAAATGCATTTTCAGCCCGATTGGACACTTCAGGTGAAACTGTCAAAATCTTCAAAATGAGCAAAAGCACAATGAAATTAATGCTGGAATCATCTTCAAGTTGCTAAAATACACTAATGACAGCAAAAAGTTTGAGTCTACAACATTTAGTTAAGGTGTGAGAGTCAAAATGAACTTTTTATTGCTTTAAACGCGTTTTCAACCCCTAATTGTACACTTCAGGTGAAAATGTCAAAATCTTCAAAATGAGCAAAAGCACAATGAAATTAATGCTTGAATCATCTTCATTTTGCTAAAATACACTAATGACAGCAAAAAGTTTGAGTCTACAACATTTAGTTAAGGTGTGAGAGCCAAAATGAACTTTGTATTGCTTTAAAATTCATTTTCAGCCCGATTGTACACTTCAGGTGAAACTGTCAAAATCTTCAAAATGAGCAAAAGCACAATGAAATTAATGTTGGAATCATCTTCAAGTTGCTAAAATACACTAATGACAGCAAAAAGTTTGAGTCTACAATATTTAGTTAAGGTGTGAGAGCCAAAATGAACTTTGTATTGCTTTAAAATTCATTTTCAGCCCGATTGTACACTTCAGGTGAAACTGTCAAAATCTTAAAAATGAGCAAAAGCACAATGAAATTAATGTTGGAATCATCTTCAAGTTGCTAAAATACACTAATGACAGCAAAAAGTTTGAGTCTACAACATTTAGTTAAGGTGTGAGAGCCAAAATGAACTTTGTATTGCTTTAAATGCATTTTCAGCCCGATTGGACACTTCAGGTGAAACTGTCAAAATCTTCAAAATGAGCAAAAGCACAATGAAATTAATGCTGGAATCATCTTCAAGTTGCTGAAATACACTAATGACAGCAAAAAGTTTGAGTCTACAACATTTAGTTAAGGTGTGAGAGCCAAAATGAACTTTGTATTGCTTTAAAATTCATTTTCAGCCCGATTGTACACTTCAGGTGAAACTGTCAAAATCTTCAAAATGAGCAAAAGCACAATTAAATTAATGATGGAATCATCTTCAAGTTGCTAAAATACACTAATGACAGCAAAAAGTTTGAGTCTACAACATTTAGTTAAGGTGTGAGAGCCAAAATGAACTTTGTATTGCTGTAAACGCGTTTTCAGCACCTGATTGTACACTTCAGGTGAAACTGTCAAAATCTTCAAAATGAGCAAAAGCACAATGAAATTAATGCTGGAATCATCTTCAAGTTGCTAAAATACACTAATGACAGCAAAAAGTTTGAGTCTACAATATTTAGTTAAGGTGTGAGAGCCAAAATGAACTTTGTATTGCTTTAAATGCATTTTCAGCCCGATAGTACACTTCAGGTGAAACTGTCAAAATCTTCAAAATGAGCAAAAGCACAATTAAATTAATGATGGAATCATCTTCAAGTTGCTAAAATACACTAATGACAAAAAAAGTTTGAGTCTACAACATTTAGTTAAGGTGTGAGAGCCAAAATTAACTTTGTATTGCTGTAAACGCGTTTTCAGCACCTGATTGTACACTTCAGGTGAAACTGTCAAAATCTTCAAAATGAGCAAAAGCACAATGAAATTAATGCTGGAATCATCTTCAAGTTGCTAAAATACACTAATGACAGCAAAAAGTTTGAGTCTACAATATTTAGTTAAGGTGTGAGAGCCAAAATGAACTTTGTATTGCTTTAAAATTCATTTTTAGCCCGATTGTACACTTCAGGTGAAACTGTCAAAATCTTAAAAATGAGCAAAAGCACAATGAAATTAATGTTGGAATCATCTTCAAGTTGCTAAAATACACTAATGACAGCAAAAAGTTTGAGTCTACAACATTTAGTTGAGGTGTGAGAGCCTAAATGAACTTTTTATTGCTTTAAACGCGTTTTCAGCCCTTGATTGTACAATTCAGGTGAAACTGTCAAAATCTTCAAAATGAGCAAAAGCACAATGAAATTAATGCTGGAATCATCTTCAAGTTGCTAAAATACACTATTGACAGCAAAAAGTTTGAGTCTACAACATTTAGTTAAGGTGTGAGAGCCAAAATTAACTTTGTATTGCTTTAAATGCATTTTCAGCCCGATTGGACACTTCAGGTGAAACTGTCAAAATCTTCAAAATGAGCATAAGCACAATTAAATTAATGCTGGAATCATCTTCAAGTTGCTAAAATACACTAATGACAGCAAAAAGTTTGAGTCTACAACATTTAGTTAAGGTGTGAGAGTCAAAATGAACTTTTTATTGCTTTAAACGCGTTTTCAACCCCTAATTGTACACTTCAGGTGAAAATGTCAAAATCTTCAAAATGAGCAAAAGCACAATGAAATTAATGCTTGAATCATCTTCATTTTGCTAAAATACACTAATGACAGCAAAAAGTTTGAGTCTACAACATTTAGTTAAGGTGTGAGAGCCAAAATTAACTTTGTATTGCTTTAAAATTCATTTTCAGCCCGATTGTACACTTCAGGTGAAACTGTCAAAATCTTCAAAATGAGCAAAAGCACAATGAAATTAATGTTGGAATCATCTTCAAGTTGCTAAAATACACTAATGACAGCAAAAAGTTTGAGTCTACAATATTTAGTTAAGGTGTGAGAGCCAAAATGAACTTTGTATTGCTTTAAAATTCATTTTCAGCCCGATTGTACACTTCAGGTGAAACTGTCAAAATCTTAAAAATGAGCAAAAGCACAATGAAATTATTGTTGGAATCATCTTCAAGTTGCTAAAATACACTAATGACAGCAAAAAGTTTGAGTCTACAACATTTAGTTAAGGTGTGAGAGCCAAAATGAACTTTGTATTGCTTTAAATGCATTTTCAGCCCGATTGGACACTTCAGGTGAAACTGTCAAAATCTTCAAAATGAGCAAAAGCAAAATTTAATTAATGCTGGAATCATCTTCAAGTTGCTAAAATACACTAATGACAGTAAAAAGTTTAAGTCTACAACATTTAGTTAAGGTGTGAGAGCCAAAATGAACGTTGTATTGCTGTAAACGCGTTTTCAGCACCTGAATGTACACTTCAGGTGAAACTGTCAAAATCTTCAAAATGAGCAAAAGCACAATTAAATTAATGTTGGAATCATTTTCAAGTTGCTAAAATACACTAATGACAGCAAAGAGTTTGAGTCTACAACATTTAATTAAGGTGTGAGAGCCTAAATTAACTTTTTATTGCTTTAAACGCGTTTTCAGCCCTTGATTGTACACTTCAGGTGAAAGTGTCAAAATATTCAAAATGAGCAAAAGCACAATGAAATTAATGCTGGAATCATCTTCAAGTTGCTAAAATACACTAATGACAGCAAAAAGTTTGAGTGTACAACATTTAGTTAAGGTGTGAGAGCCAAAATGAACTTTGTATTGCTTTAAATGCACTTTCAGCCCGAATGTACACTTCAGATGACACTGTCAAAATCTTCAAAATGAGCAAAAGCACAATGAAATTAATGCTGGAATCATCTTCAAGTTGCTAAAATACACTAATGACAGCAAAAAGTTTGAGTCTACAACATTTAGTTAAGGTGTGAGAGCCTAAATGAACTTTGTATTGCTGTAAATGCGTTTTCAGCACCTGATTGTAAACTTCAGGTGAAACTGTCAAAATCTTCAAAATGAACAAAAGCACAATGAAATTAATGCTGGAATCATCTTCAAGTTGCTAAAATACACTAATGACAGCAAAAAGTTTGAGTCTACAACATTTAGTTAAGGTGTGAGAGTCAAAATGAACTTTGTATTGCTTTAAATGCATTTTCAGCCCGATAGTATACTTCAGGTGAAACTGTCAAAATCTTCAAAATGAGCAAAAGCACAATTAAATGAATGATGGAATCATCTTCAAGTTGCTAAAATACACTAATGACAGCAAAAAGTTTGAGTCTACAACATTTAGTTAAGGTGTGAGAGCCAAAATTAACTTTGTATTGCTGTAAACGCGTTTTCAGCACCTGATTGTACACTTCAGGTGAAACTGTCAAAATCTTCAAAATGACCAAAAGCACAATGAAATTAATGCTGGAATCATCTTCAAGTTGCTAAAATACACTAATGACAGCAAAAAGTTTGAGTCTACAATATTTAGTTAAGGTGTGAGAGCCAAAATGAACTTTGTATTGCTTTAAAATTCATTTTCAGCCCGATTGTACACTTCAGGTGAAACTGTCAAAATCTTCAAAATGAGCAAAAGCACAATGAAATTAATGTTGGAATCATCTTCAAGTTGCTAAAATATACTAATGACAGCAAAAAGTTTGAGTCTACAACATTTAGTTGAGGTGTGAGAGCCTAAATGAACTTTTTATTGCTTTAAACGCGTTTTTAGCCCTTGATTGTACAATTCAGGGGAAACTGTCAAAATCTTCAAAATGAGCAAAAGCACAATGAAATTAATGCTGGAATCATATTCAAGTTGCTAAAATACACTAATGACAGCAACAATTTTGAGTCTACAACATTTAGTTAAGGTGTGAGAGCCTAAATTAACTTTTTATTGCTTTAAACGCGTTTTCAGCCCTTGATTGTACACTTCAGGTGAAACTGTCAAATTCTTCAAAATGAGCAAAAGCACAATGAAATTAATGCTGGAAACATCTTCAAGTTGCTAAAATACACTAATGACAGCAACAAGTTTGAGTCTACAACATTTAGTTAAGGTGTGAGAGCCAAAATGAACTTTGTATTGCTTTAAATGCATTTTCAGCCCGATTGGACACTTCAGGTGAAACTGTCAAAATCTTCAAAATGAGCAAAAGCACAATGAAATTAATGCTGGAATCATCTTCAAGTTGCTAAAATACACTAATGACAGTAAAAAGTTTAAGTCTACAACATTTAGTTAAGGTGTGAGAGCCAAAATGAACGTTGTATTGCTTTAAATGCATTTTCAGCCCGAATGTACACTTCAGGTGAAACTGTCAAATTCTTCAAAATGAGCAAAAGCACAATGAAATTAATGCTGGAAACATCTTCAAGTTGCTAAAATACACTAATGACAGCAACAAGTTTGAGTCTACAACATTTAGTTAAGGTGTGAGAGCCAAAATTTACTTTGTATTGCTGTAAACGCGTTTTCAGCACCTGATTGTACACTTCAGGTGAAACTGTCAAAATATTCAAAATGAGCAAAAGCACAATGAAATTAATGCTGGAATCATCTTCAAGTTGCTAAAATACACTAATGACAGCAAAAAGTTTGAGTCTACAACATTTAGTTAAGGTGTGAGAGCCAAAATGAACTTTGTATTGCTGTAAACGCGTTTTCAGCACCTGAATGTACACTTCAGGTGAAACTGTCAAAATCTTCAAAATGAGCAAAAGCACAATTAAATTAATGTTGGAATCATTTTCAAGTTGCTAAAATACACTAATGACAGCAAAGAGTTTGAGTCTACAACATTTAATTAAGGTGTGAGAGCCTAAATTAACTTTTTATTGCTTTAAACGCGTTTTCAGC
Source organism: Leptonotus elevatus (assembly GCF_054856555.1). Classification (NCBI taxonomy): domain Eukaryota; kingdom Metazoa; phylum Chordata; class Actinopteri; order Syngnathiformes; family Syngnathidae; genus Leptonotus; species Leptonotus elevatus. Next base: position 460,333 of record NC_141244.1, on the reverse strand, counting down.
CCTTGATTGTACACTTCAGGTGAAAGTGTCAAAATCTTCAAAATGAGCAAAAGCACAATGAAATTAATGCTGGAATCATCTTCAAGTTGCTAAAATACACTAATGACAGCAAAAAGTTTGAGTGTACAACATTTAGTTAAGGTGTGAGAGCCAAAATGAACTTTGTATTGCTGTAAACGCGTTTTCAGCACCTGAATGTACACTTCAGGTGAAACTGTCAAAATATTCAAAATGAGCAAAAGCACAATGAAATTAATGCTGGAATCATCTTCAAGTTGCTAAAATACACTAATGACAGCAAAAAGTTTGAGTCTACAACATTTAGTTAAGTTGTGAGAGCCAAAATTAACTTTGTATTGCTGTAAACGCGTTTTCAGCACCTGAATGTACACTTCAGGTGAAACTGTCAAAATCTTCAAAATGAGCAAAAGCACAATTAAATTAATGTTGGAATCATCTTCAAGTTGCTAAAATACACTAATGACAGCAACGAGTTTGAGTCTACAACATTTAGTTAAGGTGTGAGAGCCTAAATTAACTTTTTATTGCTTTAAATGCACTTTCAGCACCTGAATGTACACTTCAGGTGAAACTGTCAAAATCTTCAAAATGAGCAAAAGCACAATTAAATTAATGTTGGAATCATCTTCAAGTTGCTAAAATACACTAATGACAGCAAAGACTTTGAGTCTACAACATTTAGTTAAGGTGTGAGAGCCTAAATTAACTTTTTATTGCTTTAAACGCGTTTTCAGCCCTTGATTGTACACTTCAGGTGAAAGTGTCAAAATCTTCAAAATGAGCAAAAGCACAATGAAATTAATGCTGGAATCATCTTCAAGTTGCTAAAATACACTAATGACAGCAAAAAGTTTGAGTGTACAACATTTAGTTAAGGTGTGAGAGCCAAAATGAACTTTGTATTGCTTTAATTACACTTTTAGCCCGAATGTACACTTCAGATGAAACTGTCAAAATCTTCAAAATGAGCAAAAGCACAATGAAATTAATGCTGGAATAATCTTCAAGTTGCTAAAATACACTAATGACAGCAAAAAGTTTGAGTCTACAACATTTAGTTAAGGTGTGAGAGCCTAAATTAACTTTTTATTGCTTTAAATGCACTTTCAGCACCTGAATGTACACTTCAGGTGAAACTGTCAAAATCTTCAAAATGAGCAAAAGCACAATTAAATTAATGTTGGAATCATCTTCAAGTTGCTAAAATACACTAATGACAGCAAAGACTTTGAGTCTACAACATTTAGTTAAGGTGTGAGAGCCTAAATTAACTTTTTATTGCTTTAAACGCGTTTTCAGCCCTTGATTGTACACTTCAGGTGAAAGTGTCAAAATCTTCAAAATGAGCAAAAGCACAATGAAATTAATGCTGGAATCATCTTCAAGTTGCTAAAATACACTAATGACAGCAAAAAGTTTGAGTGTACAACATTTAGTTAAGGTGTGAGAGCCAAAATGAACTTTGTATTGCTTTAATTGCACTTTCAGCCCGAATGTACACTTCAGATGAAACTGTCAAAATCTTCAAAATGAGCAAAAGCACAATGAAATTAATGCTGGAATAATCTTCAAGTTGCTAAAATACACTAATGACAGCAAAAAGTTTGAGTCTACAACATTTAGTTAAGGTGTGAGAGCCTAAATGAACTTTGTATTGCTGTAAACGCGTTTTCAGCACCTGATTGTACACTTCAGGTGAAACTGTCAAAATCTTCAAAATGAGCAAAAGCACAATGAAATTAATGCTGGAATCATCTTCAAGTTGCTAAAATACACTAATGACAGCAAAAAGTTTGAGTCTACAACATTTAGTTAAGGTGTGAGAGCCAAAATGAACTTTGTATTGCTTTAAATGCATTTTCAGCCCGATAGTACACTTCAGGTGAAACTGTCAAAATCTTCAAAATGAGCAAAAGCACAATTAAATTAATGATGGAATCATCTTCAAGTTGCTAAAATACACTAATGACAAAAAAAGTTTGAGTCTACAACATTTAGTTAAGGTGTGAGAGCCAAAATGAACTTTGTATTGCTGTAAACGCGTTTTCAGCACCTGATTGTACACTTCAGGTGAAACTGTCAAAATCTTCAAAATGAGCAAAAGCACAATGAAATTAATGCTGGAATCATCTTCAAGTTGCTAAAATACACTAATGACAGCAAAAAGTTTGAGTCTACAATATTTAGTTAAGGTGTGAGAGCCAAAATGAACTTTGTATTGCTTTAAAATTCATTTTCAGCCCGATTGTACACTTCAGGTGAAACTGTCAAAATCTTCAAAATGAGCAAAAGCACAATGAAATTAATGTTGGAATCATCTTCAAGTTGCTAAAATACACTAATGACAGCAAAAAGTTTGAGTCTACAACATTTAGTTGAGGTGTGAGAGCCTAAATGAACTTTTTATTGCTTTAAACGCGTTTTCAGCCCTTGATTGTACAATTCAGGTGAAACTGTCAAAATCTTCAAAATGAGCAAAAGCACAATGAAATTAATGCTGGAATCATATTCAAGTTGCTAAAATACACTAATGACAGCAACAATTTTGAGTCTACAACATTTAGTTGAGGTGTGAGAGCCTAAATGAACTTTTTATTGCTTTAAACGCGTTTTCAGCCCTTGATTGTACAATTCAGGTGAAACTGTCAAAATCTTCAAAATGAGCAAAAGCACAATGAAATTAATGCTGGAATCATCTTCAAGTTGCTAAAATACACTAATGACAGCAAAAAATTTGAGTCTACAACATTTAGTTAAGGTGTGAGAGCCAAAATGAACTTTGTATTGCTTTAAATGCACTTTCAGCCCGAATGTACACTTCAGATGAAACTGTCAAAATCTTCAAAATGAGCAAAAGCACAATGAAATTAATGCTGGAATCATCTTCAAGTTGCTAAAATACACTAATGACAGCAAACAGTTTGAGTCTACAACATTTAGTTAAGGTGTGAGAGTCAAAATGAACTTTGTATTGCTTTAAATGAATTTTCAGCCCGATAGTACACTTCAGGTGAAACTGTCAAAATCTTCAAAATGAGCAAAAGCACAATTAAATTAATGATGGAATCATCTTCAAGTTGCTAAAATACACTAATGACAGCAAAAAGTTTGAGTCTACAACATTTAGTTAAGGTGTGAGAGCCAAAATGAACTTTGTATTGCTGTAAACGCGTTTTCAGCACCTGATTGTACACTTCAGGTGAAACTGTCAAAATCTTCAAAATGAGCAAAAGCACAATGAAATTAATGCTGGAATCATCTTCAAGTTGCTAAAATACACTAATGACAGCAAAAAGTTTGAGTCTACAATATTTAGTTAAGGTGTGAGAGCCAAAATGAACTTTGTATTGCTTTAAATGCATTTTCAGCCCGATAGTACACTTCAGGTGAAACTGTCAAAATCTTCAAAATGAGCAAAAGCACAATTAAATTAATGATGGAATCATCTTCAAGTTGCTAAAATACACTAATGACAAAAAAAGTTTGAGTCTACAACATTTAGTTAAGGTGTGAGAGCCAAAATTAACTTTGTATTGCTGTAAACGCGTTTTCAGCACCTGATTGTACACTTCAGGTGAAACTGTCAAAATCTTCAAAATGAGCAAAAGCACAATGAAATTAATGCTGGAATCATCTTCAAGTTGCTAAAATACACTAATGACAGCAAAAAGTTTGAGTCTACAATATTTAGTTAAGGTGTGAGAGCCAAAATGAACTTTGTATTGCTTTAAAATTCATTTTTAGCCCGATTGTACACTTCAGGTGAAACTGTCAAAATCTTAAAAATGAGCAAAAGCACAATGAAATTAATGTTGGAATCATCTTCAAGTTGCTAAAATACACTAATGACAGCAAAAAGTTTGAGTCTACAACATTTAGTTGAGGTGTGAGAGCCTAAATGAACTTTTTATTGCTTTAAACGCGTTTTCAGCCCTTGATTGTACAATTCAGGTGAAACTGTCAAAATCTTCAAAATGAGCAAAAGCACAATGAAATTAATGCTGGAATCATCTTCAAGTTGCTAAAATACACTATTGACAGCAAAAAGTTTGAGTCTACAACATTTAGTTAAGGTGTGAGAGCCAAAATTAACTTTGTATTGCTTTAAATGCATTTTCAGCCCGATTGGACACTTCAGGTGAAACTGTCAAAATCTTCAAAATGAGCAAAAGCACAATGAAATTAATGCTGGAATCATCTTCAAGTTGCTAAAATACACTAATGACAGCAAAAAGTTTGAGTCTACAACATTTAGTTAAGGTGTGAGAGTCAAAATGAACTTTTTATTGCTTTAAACGCGTTTTCAACCCCTAATTGTACACTTCAGGTGAAAATGTCAAAATCTTCAAAATGAGCAAAAGCACAATGAAATTAATGCTTGAATCATCTTCATTTTGCTAAAATACACTAATGACAGCAAAAAGTTTGAGTCTACAACATTTAGTTAAGGTGTGAGAGCCAAAATGAACTTTGTATTGCTTTAAAATTCATTTTCAGCCCGATTGTACACTTCAGGTGAAACTGTCAAAATCTTAAAAATGAGCAAAAGCACAATGAAATTAATGTTGGAATCATCTTCAAGTTGCTAAAATACACTAATGACAGCAAAAAGTTTGAGTCTACAACATTTAGTTAAGGTGTGAGAGCCAAAATGAACTTTGTATTGCTTTAAATGCATTTTCAGCCCGATTGGACACTTCAGGTGAAACTGTCAAAATCTTCAAAATGAGCAAAAGCAAAATTAAATTAATGCTGGAATCATCTTCAAGTTGCTAAAATACACTAATGACAGTAAAAAGTTTAAGTCTACAACATTTAGTTAAGGTGTGAGAGCCAAAATGAACGTTGTATTGCTGTAAACGCGTTTTCAGCACCTGAATGTACACTTCAGGTGAAACTGTCAAAATCTTCAAAATGAGCAAAAGCACAATTAAATTAATGTTGGAATCATTTTCAAGTTGCTAAAATACACTAATGACAGCAAAGAGTTTGAGTCTACAACATTTAATTAAGGTGTGAGAGCCTAAATTAACTTTTTATTGCTTTAAACGCGTTTTCAGCCCTTGATTGTACACTTCAGGTGAAAGTGTCAAAATATTCAAAATGAGCAAAAGCACAATGAAATTAATGCTGGAATCATCTTCAAGTTGCTAAAATACACTAATGACAGCAAAAAGTTTGAGTGTACAACATTTAGTTAAGGTGTGAGAGCCAAAATGAACTTTGTATTGCTTTAAATGCACTTTCAGCCCGAATGTACACTTCAGATGACACTGTCAAAATCTTCAAAATGAGCAAAAGCACAATGAAATTAATGCTGGAATCATCTTCAAGTTGCTAAAATACACTAATGACAGCAAAAAGTTTGAGTCTACAACATTTAGTTAAGGTGTGAGAGCCTAAATGAACTTTGTATTGCTGTAAATGCGTTTTCAGCACCTGATTGTAAACTTCAGGTGAAACTGTCAAAATCTTCAAAATGAACAAAAGCACAATGAAATTAATGCTGGAATCATCTTCAAGTTGCTAAAATACACTAATGACAGCAAAAAGTTTGAGTCTACAACATTTAGTTAAGGTGTGAGAGTCAAAATGAACTTTGTGTTGCTTTAAATGCATTTTCAGCCCGATAGTATACTTCAGGTGAAACTGTCAAAATCTTCAAAATGAGCAAAAGCACAATTAAATGAATGATGGAATCATCTTCAAGTTGCTAAAATACACTAATGACAGCAAAAAGTTTGAGTCTACAACATTTAGTTAAGGTGTGAGAGCCAAAATTAACTTTGTATTGCTGTAAACGCGTTTTCAGCACCTGATTGTACACTTCAGGTGAAACTGTCAAAATCTTCAAAATGACCAAAAGCACAATGAAATTAATGCTGGAATCATCTTCAAGTTGCTAAAATACACTAATGACAGCAAAAAGTTTGAGTCTACAATATTTAGTTAAGGTGTGAGAGCCAAAATGAACTTTGTATTGCTTTAAAATTCATTTTCAGCCCGATTGTACACTTCAGGTGAAACTGTCAAAATCTTCAAAATGAGCAAAAGCACAATGAAATTAATGTTGGAATCATCTTCAAGTTGCTAAAATACACTAATGACAGCAAAAAGTTTGAGTCTACAACATTTAGTTGAGGTGTGAGAGCCTAAATGAACTTTTTATTGCTTTAAACGCATTTTTAGCCCTTGATTGTACAATTCAGGGGAAACTGTCAAAATCTTCAAAATGAGCAAAAGCACAATGAAATTAATGCTGGAATCATATTCAAGTTGCTAAAATACACTAATGACAGCAACAATTTTGAGTCTACAACATTTAGTTAAGGTGTGAGAGCCTAAATTAACTTTTTATTGCTTTAAACGCGTTTTCAGCCCTTGATTGTACACTTCAGGTGAAACTGTCAAATTCTTCAAAATGAGCAAAAGCACAATGAAATTAATGCTGGAAACATCTTCAAGTTGCTAAAATACACTAATGACAGCAACAAGTTTGAGTCTACAACATTTAGTTAAGGTGTGAGAGCCAAAATGAACTTTGTATTGCTGTAAACGCGTTTTCAGCACCTGATTGTACACTTCAGGTGAAACTGTCAAAATATTCAAAATGAGCAAAAGCACAATGAAATTAATGCTGGAATCATCTTCAAGTTGCTAAAATACACTAATGACAGCAAAAAGTTTGAGTCTACAACATTTAGTTAAGGTGTGAGAGCCAAAATGAACTTTGTATTGCTGTAAACGCGTTTTCAGCACCTGAATGTACACTTCAGGTGAAACTGTCAAAATCTTCAAAATGAGCAAAAGCACAATTAAATTAATGTTGGAATCATTTTCAAGTTGCTAAAATACACTAATGACAGCAAAGAGTTTGAGTCTACAACATTTAATTAAGGTGTGAGAGCCTAAATTAACTTTTTATTGCTTTAAACGCGTTTTCAGCCCTTGATTGTACACTTCAGGTGAAAGTGTCAAAATCTTCAAAATGAGCAAAAGCACAATGAAATTAATGCTGGAATCATCTTCAAGTTGCTAAAATACACTAATGACAGCAAAAAGTTTGAGTGTACAACATTTAGTTAAGGTGTGAGAGCCTAAATTAACTTTGTATTGCTTTAAATGCACTTTCAGCCCGAATGTACACTTCAGATGAAACTGTCAAAATCTTCAAAATGAGCAAAAGCACAATGAAATTAATGCTGGAATCATCTTCAAGTTGCTAAAATACACTAATGACAGCAAAGAGTTTGAGTCTACAACATTTAGTTAAGGTGTGAGAGCCAAAATGAACTTTGTATTGCTTTAAACGCACTTTCAGCCCGAATGTACACTTCAGATGAAACTGTCAAAATCTTCAAAATGAGCAAAAGCACAATGAAATTAATGCTGGAATCATCTTCAAGTTGCTAAAATACACTAATGACAGCAAAAAGTTTGAGTCTACAACATTTAGTTAAGGTGTGAGAGTCAAAATGAACTTTGTATTGCTTTAAATGCATTTTCAGCCCGATAGTACACTTCAGGTGAAACTGTCAAAATCTTCAAAATGAGCAAAAGCACAATTAAATTAATCATGGAATCATCTTCAAGTTGCTAAAATACACTAATGACAGCAAAAAGTTTGAGTCTACAACATTTAGTTAAGGTGTGAGAGCCAAAATGAACTTTGTATTCCTGTAAACGCGATTTCAGCACCTGATTGTACACTTCAGGTGAAATTGTCAAAATCTTCAAAATGAGCAAAAGCACAATGAAATTAATGCTGGAATCATCTTCAAGTTGCTAAAATACACTAATGACAGCAAAAAGTTTGAGTCTACAATATTTAGTTAAGGTGTGAGAGCCAAAATGAACTTTGTATTGCTTTAAAATTCATTTTCAGCCCGATTGTACACTTCAGGTGAAACTGTCAAAATCTTCAAAATGAGCAAAAGCACAATGAAATTAATGTTGGAATCATCTTCAAGTTGCTAAAATACACTAATGACAGCAAAAAGTTTGAGTCTACAACATTTAGTTGAGGTGTGAGAGCCTAAATGAACTTTTTATTGCTTTAAACGCGTTTTCAGCCCTTGATTGTACAATTCAGGTGAAACTGTCAAAATCTTCAAAATGAGCAAAAGCACAATGAAATTAATGCTGGAATCATATTCAAGTTGCTAAAATACACTAATGACAGCAACAATTTTGAGTCTACAACATTTAGTTAAGGTGTGAGAGCCTAAATGAACTTTGTATTGCTGTAAACGCGTTTTCAGCACCTGATTGTACACTTCAGGTGAAACTGTCAAAATCTTCAAAATGAGCAAAAGCACAATGAAATTAATGCTGGAATCATCTTCAAGTTGCTAAAATACACTATTGACAGCAAAAAGTTTGAGTCTACAACATTTAGTTAAGGTGTGAGAGCCAAAATAAACTTTGTATTGCTTTAAATGCATTTTCAGCCCGATTGTACACTTCAGGTGAAACTGTCAAAATCTTCAAAATGAGCAAAAGCACAATGAAATTAATGCTGGAATCATCTTCAAGTTGCTAAAATACACTAATGACAGCAAACAGTTTGAGTCTACAACATTTAGTTAAGGTGTGAGAGCCTAAATTAACTTTTTATTGCTTTAAACGCGTTTTCAGCCCTTGATTGTACACTTCAGGTGAAACTGTCAAAATCTTCAAAATGAGCAAAAGCACAATGAAATTAATGCTGGAATCATCTTCAAGTTGCTAAAATACACTAATGACAGCAAAAAGTTTGAGTCTACAACATTTAGTTAAGGTGTGAGAGCCAAAATGAACTTTGTATTGCTTTAAATGCATTTTCAGCCCGATTGGACACTTCAGGTGAAACTGTCAAAATCTTCAAAATGAGCAAAAGCACAATGAAATTAATGCTGGAATCATCTTCAAGTTGCTAAAATACACTAATGACAGCAAAAAGTTTGAGTGTACAACATTTAGTTAAGGTGTGAGAGCCAAAATGAACGTTGTATTGCTTTAAATGCATTTTCAGCCCGAATGTACACTTCAGGTGAAACTGTCAAATTCATCAAAATGAGCAAAAGCACAATGAAATTAATGCTGGAAACATCTTCAAGTTGCTAAAATACACTAATGACAGCAACAAGTTTGAGTCTACAACATTTAGTTAAGGTGTGAGAGCCAAAATTTACTTTGTATTGCTGTAAACGCGTTTTCAGCACCTGATTGTACACTTCAGGTGAAACTGTCAAAATATTCAAAATGAGCAAAAGCACAATGAAATTAATGCTGGAATCATCTTCAAGTTGCTAAAATACACTAATGACAGCAAAAAGTTTGAGTCTACAACATTTAGTTAAGGTGTGAGAGCCAAAATGAACTTTGTATTGCTGTAAACGCGTTTTCAGCACCTGAATGTACACTTCAGGTGAAACTGTCAAAATCTTCAAAATGAGCAAAAGCACAATTAAATTAATGTTGGAATCATCTTCAAGTTGCTAAAATACACTAATGACAGCAAAGAGTTTGAGTCTACAACATTTAGTTAAGGTGTGAGAGCCTAAATTAACTTTTTATTGCTTTAAACGCGTTTTCAGCCCTTGATTGTACACTTCAGGTGAAAGTGTCAAAATCTTCAAAATGAGCAAAAGCACAATGAAATTAATGCTGGAATCATCTTCAAGTTGCTAAAATACACTAATGACAGCAAAAAGTTTGAGTGTACAACATTTAGTTAAGGTGTGAGAGCCAAAATGAACTTTGTATTGCTTTAATTGCACTTTCAGCCCGAATGTACACTTCAGATGAAACTGTCAAAATCTTCAAAATGAGCAAAAGCACAATGAAATTAAGGCTGGAATAATCTTCAAGTTGCTAAAATACACTAATGACAGCAAAAAGTTTGAGTCTACAACATTTAGTTAAGGTGTGAGAGCCTAAATGAACTTTGTATTGCTGTAAACGCGTTTTCAGCACCTGATTGTACACTTCAGGTGAAACTGTCAAAATCTTCAAAATGAGCAAAAGCACAATGAAATTAATGCTGGAATCATCTTCAAGTTGCTAAAATACACTAATGACAGCAAAAAGTTTGAGTCTACAACATTTAGTTAAGGTGTGAGAGCCAAAATGAACTTTGTATTGCTTTAAATGCATTTTCAGCCCGATAGTACACTTCAGGTGAAACTGTCAAAATCTTCAAAATGAGCAAAAGCACAATTAAATTAATGATGGAATCATCTTCAAGTTGCTAAAATACACTAATGACAAAAAAAGTTTGAGTCTACAACATTTAGTTAAGGTGTGAGAGCCAAAATGAACTTTGTATTGCTGTAAACGCGTTTTCAGCACCTGATTGTACACTTCAGGTGAAACTGTCAAAATCTTCAAAATGAGCAAAAGCACAATGAAATTAATGCTGGAATCATCTTCAAGTTGCTAAAATACACTAATGACAGCAAAAAGTTTGAGTCTACAATATTTAGTTAAGGTGTGAGAGCCAAAATGAACTTTGTATTGCTTTAAAATTCATTTTCAGCCCGATTGTACACTTCAGGTGAAACTGTCAAAATCTTCAAAATGAGCAAAAGCACAATGAAATTAATGTTGGAATCATCTTCAAGTTGCTAAAATACACTAATGACAGCAAAAAGTTTGAGTCTACAACATTTAGTTGAGGTGTGAGAGCCTAAATGAACTTTTTATTGCTTTAAACGCGTTTTCAGCCCTTGATTGTACAATTCAGGTGAAACTGTCAAAATCTTCAAAATGAGCAAAAGCACAATGAAATTAATGCTGGAATCATCTTCAAGTTGCTAAAATACACTATTGACAGCAAAAAGTTTGAGTCTACAACATTTAGTTAAGGTGTGAGAGCCAAAATTAACTTTGTATTGCTTTAAATGCATTTTCAGCCCGATTGGACACTTCAGGTGAAACTGTCAAAATCTTCAAAATGAGCAGAAGCACAATGAAATTAATGCTGGAATCATCTTCAAGTTGCTAAAATACACTAATGACAGTAAAAAGTTTAAGTCTACAACATTTAGTTAAGGTGTGAGAGCCTAAATGAACTTTGTATTGCTTTAAACGCGTTTTCAGCCCCTGATTGTACACTTCAGGTGAAACTGTCAAAATCTTCAAAATGAGCAAAAGCACAATGAAATTAATGCTGGAATCATCTTCAAGTTGCTAAAATACACTAATGACAGCAACAAGATTGAGTCTACAACATTTAGTTAAGGTGTGAGAGCCTAAATTAACTTTGTATTGCTTTAAATCTATTTTCAGCCCGATTGTACACTTCAGGTGAAACTGTCAAAATCTTCAAAATGAGCAAAAGCACAATGAAATTAATGCTGGAATCATCTTCAAGTTGCTAAAATACACTAATGACAGCAAAAAGTTTGAGTCTACAACATTTAGTTAAGGTGTGAGAGCCAAAATGAACTTTGTATTGCTGTAAACGCGTTTTCAGCACCTGAATGTACACTTCAGGTGAAACTGTCAAAATCTTCAAAATGAGCAAAAGCACAAATAAATTAATGTTGGAATCATCTTCAAGTTGCTAAAATACACTAATGACAGCAAAGAGTTTGAGTCTACAACATTTAGTTAAGGTGTGAGAGCCTAAATTAACTTTTTATTGCTTTAAACGCGTTTTCAGCCCTTGATTGTACACTTCAGGTGAAAGTGTCAAAATCTTCAAAATGAGCAAAAGCACAATGAAATTAATGCTGGAATCATCTTCAAGTTGCTAAAATACACTAATGACAGCAAAAAGTTTGAGTGTACAACATTTAGTTAAGGTGTGAGAGCCAAAATGAACTTTGTATTGCTTTAATTGCACTTTCAGCCCGAATGTACACTTCAGATGAAACTGTCAAAATCTTCAAAATGAGCAAAAGCACAATGAAATTAATGCTGGAATCATCTTCAGGTTGCTTAAAAATATTCTAATGACAGCAAAAAGTTTGAGTCTACAACATTTAGTTAAGGTGTGAGAGCCAAAATGAACTTTGTATTGCTTTAAATGCATTTTCAGCCCGATAGTACACTTCAGGTGAAACTGTCAAAATCTTCAAAATGAGCAAAAGCACAATTAAATTAATGATGGAATCATCTTCAAGTTGCTAAAATACACTAATGACAAAAAAAGTTTGAGTCTACAACATTTAGTTAAGGTGTGAGAGCCAAAATGAACTTTGTATTGCTGTAAACGCGTTTTCAGCACCTGATTGTACACTTCAGGTGAAACTGTCAAAATCTTCAAAATGAGCAAAAGCACAATGAAATTAATGCTGGAATCATCTTCAAGTTGCTAAAATACACTAATGACAGCAAAAAGTTTGAGTCTACAATATTTAGTTAAGGTGTGAGAGCCAAAATGAACTTTGTATTGCTTTAAAATTCATTTTCAGCCCGATTGTACACTTCAGGTGAAACTGTCAAAATCTTCAAAATGAGCAAAAGCACAATGAAATTAATGTTGGAATCATCTTCAAGTTGCTAAAATACACTAATGACAGCAAAAAGTTTGAGTCTACAACATTTAGTTGAGGTGTGAGAGCCTAAATGAACTTTTTATTGCTTTAAACGCGTTTTCAGCCCTTGATTGTACAATTCAGGTGAAACTGTCAAAATCTTCAAAATGAGCAAAAGCACAATGAAATTAATGCTGGAATCATATTCAAGTTGCTAAAATACACTAATGACAGCAACAATTTTGAGTCTACAAGATTTAGTTAAGGTGTGAGAGCCTAAATGAACTTTGTATTGCTGTAAACGCGTTTTCAGCACCTGATTGTACACTTCAGGTGAAACTGTCAAAATCTTCAAAATGAGCAAAAGCACAATGAAATTAATGCTGGAATCATCTTCAAGTTGCTAAAATACACTATTGACAGCAAAAAGTTTGAGTCTACAACATTTAGTTAAGGTGTGAGAGCCAAAATTAACTTTGTATTGCTTTAAATGCATTTTCAGCCCGATTGGACACTTCAGGTGAAACTGTCAAAATCTTCAAAATGAGCAGAAGCACAATGAAATTAATGCTGGAATCATCTTCAAGTTGCTAAAATACACTAATGACAGTAAAAAGTTTAAGTCTACAACATTTAGTTAAGGTGTGAGAGCCTAAATGAACTTTGTATTGCTTTAAACGCGTTTTCAGCCCCTGATTGTACACTTCAGGTGAAACTGTCAAAATCTTCAAAATGAGCAAAAGCACAATGAAATTAATGCTGGAATCATCTTCAAGTTGCTAAAATACACTAATGACAGCAACAAGATTGAGTCTACAACATTTAGTTAAGGTGTGAGAGCCTAAATGAACTTTGTATTGCTTTAAATGCATTTTCAGCCCGATTGTACACTTCAGGTGAAACTGTCAAAATCTTCAAAATGAGCAAAAGCACAATGAAATTAATGCTGGAATCATCTTCAAGTTGCTAAAATACACTAATGACAGCAAAACGTTTGAGTCTACAACATTTAGTTAAGGTGTGAGAGCCTAAATGAACTTTGTATTGCTTTAAACGCGTTTTCAGCCCCTGATTGTACACTTCAGGTGAAACTGTCAAAATCTTCAAAATGAGCAAAAGCACAATGAAATTAATGCTGGAATCATCTTCAAGTTGCTAAAATACACTAATGACAGCAAAAAGTTTGAGTCTACAACATTTAGTTAAGGTGTGAGAGCCAAAATGAACTTTGTATTTTTTTAAATGCATTATCAGGCCGATTGTACACTTCAGGTGAAACTGTCAAAATCTTCAAAATGAACAAAAGCACAATGAAATTAATGCTGGAATCATCTTCAAGTTGCTAAAATACACTAATGACAGTAAAAAGTTTGAGTGTACAACATTTAGTTAAGGTGTGAGAGCCAAAATGAACTTTGTATTGCTTTAAATGCACTTTCAGCCCGAATGTACACTTCAGATGAAACTGTCAAAATCTTCAAAATGAGCAAAAGCACAATGAAATTAATGCTGGAATCATCTTCAAGTTGCTAAAATACACTAATGACAGCAAAAAATTTGAGTCTACAACATTTAGTTAAGGTGTGAGAGCCTAAATGAACTTTGTATTGCTGTAAACGCGTTTTCAGCACCTGATTGTACACTTCAGGTGAAACTGTCAAAATCTTCAAAATGAGCAAAAGCACAATGAAATTAATGCTGGAATCATCTTCAAGTTGCTAAAATACACTAATGACAGCAAAAAGTTTGAGTCTACAATATTTAGTTAAGGTGTGAGAGCCAAAATGAACTTTGTATTGCTTTAAAATTCATTTTCAGCCCGATTGTACACTTCAGGTGAAACTGTCAAAATCTTCAAAATGAGCAAAAGCACAATGAAATTAATGTTGGAATCATCTTCAAGTTGCTAAAATACACTAATGACAGCAAAAAGTTTGAGTCTACAACATTTAGTTGAGGTGTGAGAGCCTAAATGAACTTTTTATTGCTTTAAACGCGTTTTCAGCCCTTGATTGTACAATTCAGGTGAAACTGTCAAAATCTTCAAAATGAGCAAAAGCACAATGAAATTAATGCTGGAATCATCTTCAAGTTGCTAAAATACACTAATGACAGCAACAAGTTTGAGTCTACAACATTTAGTTAAGGTGTGAGAGCCTAAATTAACTTTGTATTGCTGTAAACGCGTTTTCAGCACCTGATTGTACACTTCAGGTGAAACTGTCAAAATGTTCAAAATGAGCAAAAGCACAATGAAATTAATGCTGGAATCATCTTCAAGTTGCTAAAATACACTAATGACAGCAAAAAGTTTGAGTCTACAACATTTAGTTAAGGTGTGAGAGCCAAAATTAACTTTGTATTGCTTTAAATGCATTTTCAGCCCGATTGGACACTTCAGGTGAAACTGTCAAAATCTTCAAAATGAGCAAAAGCACAATGAAATTAATGCTGGAATCATCTTTAAGTTGCTAAAATACAATAATGACAGTAAAAAGTTTGAGTCTACAACATTTAGTTAAGGTGTGAGAGCCTAAATGAACTTTGTATTGCTTTAAACGTGTTTTCAGCCCCTGATTGTACACTTCAGGTGAAACTGTCAAAATCTTCAAAATGAGCAAAAGCACAATGAAATTAATGCTGGAATCATCTTCAAGTTGCTAAAATACACTAATGACAGCAACAAGTTTGAGTCTACAACATTTAGTTAAGGTGTGAGAGCCTAAATGAACTTTGTATTGCTTTAAATGCATTTTCAGCCCGATAGTACACTTCAGGTGAAACTGTCAAAATCTTCAAAATGAGCAAAAGCACAATGAAATTAATGCTGGAATCATCTTCAAGTTGCTAAAATACACTAATGACAGCAAAAAGTTTTAGTCTACAACATTTAGTTAAGGTGTGAGAGCCAAAATGAACTTTTTATTGCTGTAAACGTGTTTTCAGCACCTGAATGTACACTTCAGGTGAAACTGTCAAAATCTTCAAAATGAGCAAAAGCACAATGAAATTAATGCTGGAATCATCTTCAAGTTGCTAAAATACACTAATGACAGCAAAAAGTTTGAGTCTACAACATTTAGTTAAGGTGTGAGAGCCTAAATGAACTTTGTATTGCTTTAAACGCGTTTTCAGCCCCTGATTGTACACTTCAGGTGAAACTGTCAAAATCTTCAAAATGAGCAAAATCACAATGAAATTAATGCTGGAATCATCTTCAAGTTGCTAAAATACACTAATGACATTAAAAAGTTTGAGTCTACAACATTTAGTTAAGGTGTGAGAGCCAAAATGAACTTTTTATTGCTGTAAACGCGTTTTCAGCACCTGAATGTACACTTCAGGTGAAACTGTCAAAATCTTCAAAATGAGCAAAAGCACAATGAAATTAATGCTGGAATCATCTTCAAGTTGCTAAAATACACTAATGACAGCAAAAAGTTTGAGTCTACAACATTTAGTTAAGGTGTGAGAGCCAAAATGAACTTTGTATTGCTGTAAACGCGTTTTCAGCACCTGAATGTACACTTCAGGTGAAACTGTCAAAATCTTCAAAATGAGCAAAAGCACAATGAAATTAATGCTGGAATCATCTTCAAGTTGCTGAAATACACTAATGACAGCAAAAAGTTTGAGTCTACAACATTTAGTTAAGGTGTGAGAGCCAAAATGAACTTTGTATTGCTTTAAATGCACTTTCAGCCCGAATGTACACTTCAGATGAAACTGTCAAAATCTTCAAAATGAGCAAAAGCACAATGAAATTAATGCTGGAATCATCTTCAAGTTGCTAAAATACACTAATGACAGCAAAAAATTTGAGTCTACAACATTTAGTTAAGGTGTGAGAGCCTAAATGAACTTTGTATTGCTGTAAACGCGTTTTCAGCACCTGATTGTACACTTCAGGTGAAACTGTCAAAATCTTCAAAATGAGCAAAAGCACAATGAAATTAATGCTGGAATCATCTTCAAGTTGCTAAAATACACTAATGACAGCAAAAAGTTTGAGTCTACAACATTTAGTTAAGGTGTGAGAGCCAAAATGAACTTTGTATTGCTGTAAACGCGTTTTCAGCACCTGAATGTACACTTCAGGTGAAACTGTCAAAATCTTCAAAATGAGCAAAAGCACAATGAAATTAATGCTGGAATCATCTTCAAGTTGCTAAAATACACTAATGACAGCAAAAAGTTTGAGTCTACAACATTTAGTTAAGGTGTGAGAGCCAAAATGAACTTTGTATTGCTTTAAATGCATTTTCAGCCCGATTGTACACTTCAGGTGAAACTGTCAAAATCTTCAAAATGAGCAAAAGCACAATGAAATTAATGCTGGAATCATCTTCAAGTTGCTAAAATACACTAATGACAGCAAAAAGTTTGAGTCTACAACATTTAGTTAAGGTGTGAGAGCCAAAATTAACTTTGTATTGCTTTAAATGCATTTTCAGCCCGATAGTACACTTCAGGTGAAACTGTCAAAATCTTCAAAATGAGCAAAAGCACAATGAAATTAATGCTGGAATCATCTTCAAGTTGCTAAAATACACTAATGACAGCAAAAAGTTTTAGTCTACAACATTTAGTTAAGGTGTGAGAGCCAAAATGAACTTTGTATTGCTGTAAACGCGTTTTCAGCACCTGATTGTACACTTCAGGTGAAATTGTCAAAATCTTCAAAATGAGCAAAAGCACAATGAAATTAATGCTGGAATCATCTTCAAGTTGCTAAAATACACTAATGACAGCAAAAAGTTTGAGTCTACAACATTTAGTTAAGGTGTGAGAGCCAAAATGAACTTTGTATTGCTTTAAAATTCATTTTCAGCCCGATTGTACACTTCAGGTGAAACTGTCAAAATCTTCAAAATGAGCAAAAGCACAATGAAATTTATGTTGGAATCATCTTCAAGTTGCTAAAATACACTAATGACAGCAAAAAGTTTGAGTCTACAACATTTAGTTAAGGTGTGAGAGCCTAAATTAACTTTTTATTGCTTTAAACGCGTTTTCAGCCCATGATTGTACACTTCAGGTGAAACTGTCAAAATCTTCAAAATGAGCAAAAGCACAATGAAATTAATGCTGGAATCATCTTCAAGTTGCTAAAATACACTAATGACAGCAAAAAGTTTGAGTCTACAATATTTAGTTAAGGTGTGAGAGCCATAATGAACTTTGTATTGCTTTAAAATTCATTTTCAGCCCGATTGTACACTTCAGGTGAAACTGTCAAAATCTTCAAAATGAGCAAAAGCACAATGAAATTAATGCTGGAATCATCTTCAAGTTGCTAAAATACACTAATGACAGCAAAAAGTTTGAGTCTAAAACATTTAGTTAAGGTGTGAGAGCCAAAATTAACTTTGTATTGCTGTAAACGCGTTTTCAGCACCTGATTGTACACTTCAGGTGAAACTGTCAAAATCTTCAAAATGAGCAAAAGCACAATGAAATTAATGCTGTAATCATCTTCAAGTTGCTAAAATACACTAATGACAGCAAAAAGTTTGAGTCTACAACATTTAGTTAAGGTGTGAGAGCCTAAATGAACTTTGTATTGCTTTAAACGCGTTTTCAGCCCCTGATTGTACACTTCAGGTGAAACTGTCAATATCTTCAAAATGAGCAAAAGCACAATGAAATTAATGCTGGAATCATCTTCAAGTTGCTAAAATACACTAATGACAGCAACAAGTTTGAGTCTACAACATTTAGTTAAGGTGTGAGAGCCTAAATTAACTTTGTATTGCTTTAAACGCGTTTTCAGCCCCTGATTGTACACTTCAGGTGAAACTGTAAAAATCTTCAAAATGAGCAAAAGCACAATGAAATTAATGCTGGAATCATCTTCAAGTTGCTAAAATACACTAATGACAGTAAAAAGTTTGAGTGTACAACATTTAGTTAAGGTGTGAGAGCCAAAATGAACTTTGTATTGCTTTAAATGCACTTTCAGCCCGAATGTACACTTCAGATGAAACTGTCAAAATCTTCAAAATGAGCAAAAGCACAATGAAATTAATGCTGGAATCATCTTCAAGTTGCTAAAATACACTAATGACAGCAAAAAGTTTGAGTCTACAAAATTTAGTTAAGGTGTGAGAGCCTAAATGAACTTTGTATTGCTGTAAACGCGTTTTCAGCACCTGATTGTACACTTCAGGTGAAACTGTCAAAATCTTCAAAATGAGCAAAAGCACAATGAAATTAATGCTGGAATCATCTTCAAGTTGCTAAAATACACTAATGACAGCAAAAAGTTTGAGTCTACAACATTTAGTTAAGGTGTGAGAGCCTAAATGAACTTTGTATTGCTGTAAACGCGTTTTCAGCACCTGATTGTACACTTCAGGTGAAACTGTCAAAATCTTCAAAATGAGCAAAAGCACAATGAAATTAATGCTGGAATCATCTTCAAGTTGCTAAAATACACTAATGACAGCAAAAAGTTTGAGTCTACAACATTTAGTTAAGGTGTGAGAGCCAAAATGAACTTTGCATTGCTTTAAATGCATTTTCAGCCGATAGTACACTTCAGGTGAAACTGTCAAAATCTTCAAAATGAGCAAAAGCACAATGAAATTAATGCTGGAATCATCTTCAAGTTGCTAAAATACACTAATGACAGTAAAAAGTTTGAGTCTACAACATTTAGTTAAGGTGTTAGAGCCAAAATGAACTTTGTATTGCTTTAAATGCACTTTCAGCCCGAATGTACACTTCAGATGAAACTGTCAAAATCTTCAAAATGAGCAAAAGCACAATGAAATTAATGCTGGAATCATCTTCAAGTTGCTAAAATACACTAATGACAGCAAAAAGTTTGAGTCTACAAAATTTAGTTAAGGTGTGAGAGCCTAAATGAACTTTGTATTGCTGTAAACGCGTTTTCAGCACCTGATTGTACAATTCAGGTGAAACTGTCAAAATCTTCAAAATGAGCAAAAGCACAATGAAATTAATGCTGGAATCATCTTCAAGTTGCTAAAATACACTAATGACAGTAAAAAGTTTGAGTCTACAACATTTAGTTAAGGTGTGAGAGCCTAAATTAACTTTTTATTGCTTTAAACGCGTTTTCAGCCCATGATTGTACACTTCAGGTGAAACTGTCAAAATCTTCAAAATGAGCAAAAGCACAATGAAATTAATGCTGGAATCATCTTCAAGTTGCTAAAATACACTAATGACAGCAAAAAGTTTGAGTCTACAATATTTAGTTAAGGTGTGAGAGCCAAAATGAACTTTGTATTGCTTTAAAATTCATTTTCAGCCCGATTGTACACTTCAGGTGAAACTGTCAAAATCTTCAAAATGAGCAAAAGCACAATGAAATTAATGCTGGAATCATCTTCAAGTTGCTAAAATACACTAATGACAGCAAAAAGTTTGAGTCTACAAAATTTAGTTAAGGTGTGAGAGCCTAAATGAACTTTGTATTGCTGTAAACGCGTTTTCAGCACCTGATTGTACACTTCAGGTGAAACTGTCAAAATCTTCAAAATGAGCAAAAGCACAATGAAATTAATGCTGGAATCATCTTCAAGTTGCTAAAATACACTAATGACAGCAAAAAGTTTGAGTCTACAACATTTAGTTAAGGTGTGAGAGCCAAAATGAACTTTGTATTGCTTTAAATGCATTTTCAGCCCGATTGGACACTTCAGGTGAAACTGTCAAAATCTTCAAAATGCGCAAAAGCACAATGAAATTAATGCTGGAATCATCTTCAAGTTGCTAAAATACACTAATGACAGCAAAAAGTTTGAGTCTAAAACATTTAGTTAAGGTGTGAGAGCCAAAATTAACTTTGTATTGCTGTAAACGCGTTTTCAGCACCTGATTGTACACTTCAGGTGAAACTGTCAAAATCTTCAAAATGAGCAAAAGCACAATGAAATTAATGCTGGAATCATCTTCAAGTTGCTAAAATACACTAATGACAGCAAAAAGTTTGAGTCTACAACATTTAGTTAAGGTGTGAGAGCCTAAATGAACTTTGTATTGCTTTAAATGCATTTTCAGCCCGATAGTACACTTCAGGTGAAACTGTCAAAATCTTCAAAATGAGCAAAAGCACAATGAAATTAATGCTGGAATCATCTCCAAGTTGCTAAAATACACTAATGACAGCAAAAAGTTTTAGTCTACAACATTTAGTTAAGGTGTGAGAGCCAAAATGAACTTTGTATTGCTGTAAACGCGTTTTCAGCACCTGATTGTACACTTCAGGTGAAACTGTCAAAATCTTCAAAATGAGCAAAAGCACAATGAAATTAATGCTGGAATCATCTTCAAGTTGCTAAAATACACTAATGACAGCAAAAAGTTTGAGTCTACAACATTTAGTTAAGGTGTGAGAGCCAAAATGAACTTTGTATTGCTTTAAAATTCATTTTCAGCCCGATTGTACACTTCAGGTGAAACTGTCAAAATCTTCAAAATGAGCAAAAGCACAATGAAATTTATGTTGGAATCATCTTCAAGTTGCTAAAATTCACTAATGACAGCAAAAAGTTTGAGTCTACAACATTTAGTTAAGGTGTGAGAGCCTAAATTAACTTTTTATTGCTTTAAACGCGTTTTCAGCCCATGATTGTACACTTCAGGTGAAACTGTCAAAATCTTCAAAATGAACAAAAGCACAATGAAATTAATGCTGGAATCATCTTCAAGTTGCTAAAATACACTAATGACAGCAAAAAGTTTGAGTCTACAATATTTAGTTAAGGTGTGAGAGCCAAAATGAACTTTGTATTGCTTTAAAATTCATTTTCAGCCCGATTGTACACTTCAGGTGAAACTGTCAAAATCTTCAAAATGAGCAAAAGCACAATGAAATTAATGCTGGAATCATCTTCAAGTTGCTAAAATACACTAATGACAGCAAAAAGTTTGAGTCTACAACATTTAGTTAAGGTGTGAGAGCCAAAATGAACTTTGTATTGCTTTAAACACGTTTTCAGCCCCTGATTGTACACTTCAGGTGAAACTGTCAAAATCTTCAAAATGAGCAAAAGCACAATGAAATTAATGCTGGAATCATCTTCAAGTTGCTAAAATACACTAACGACAGCAAAAAGTTTGAGTCTACAACATTTAGTTAAGGTGTGAGAGCCAAAATGAACTTTGTATTGCTTTAAATGCATTTTCAGCCCGATTGGACACTTCAGGTGAAACTGTCAAAATCTTCAAAATGAGCAAAAGCACAATGAAATTAATGCTGGAATCATCTTCAAGTTGGTAAAATACACTAATGACAGCAAAAAGTTTGAGTCTACAACATTTAGTTAAGGTGTGAGAGCCAAAATGAACTTTTTATTGCTGTAAACGCGTTTTCAGCACCTGATTGTACACTTCAGGTGAAACTGTCAAAATCTTCAAAATGAGCAAAAGCACAATGAAATTAATGCTGGAATCATCTTCAAGTTGCTAAAATACATTAATGACAGCAAAAAGTTTGAGTCTACAACCTTTAGTTAAGGGTGTGAGAGCCAAAATGAACTTTGTATTGCTTTAAATGCATTTTCAGCCCGATTGTACACTTCAGGTGAAACTGTCAAAATCTTCAAAATGAGCAAAAGCACAATGAAATTAATGCTGGAATCATCTTCAAGTTGGTAAAATACACTAATGACAGCAAAAAGTTTGAGTCTACAACATTTAGTTAAGGTGTGAGAGACAAAATGAACTTTTTATTGCTGTAAACTCGTTTTCAGCACCTGATTGTACACTTCAGGTGAAACTGTAAAAATCTTCAAAATGAGCAAAAGCACAATGAAATTAATGCTGGAATCATCTTCAAGTTGCTAAAATACACTAATGACAGCAAAAAATTTGAGTCTACAAAATTTAGTTAAGGTGTGAGAGCCAAAATGAACTTTTTATTGCTGTAAACGCGTTTTCAGCACCTGATTGTACACTTCAGGTGAAACTGTCAAAATCTTCAAAATGAGCAAAAGCACAATGAAATTAAAGCTGGAATCATCTTCAAGTTGCTAAAATACACTAATGACAGCAAAAAGTTTGAGTCTACAACATTTAGTTAAGGTGTGAGAGCCAAAATGAACTTTGTATTGCTTAAAATGCATTTTCAGCCCGATTGTACACTTCAGGTGAAACTGCCAAAATCTTCAAAATGAGCAAAAGCACAATGAAATTAATGCTGGAATCATCTTCAAGTTGCTAAAATACACTAATGACAGCAAAAAGTTTGAGTCTACAACATTTAGTTAAGGTGTGAGAGACAAAAATAACTTTTTATTGCTGTAAACGCGTTTTCAGCACCTGATTGTACACTTCAGGTGAAACTGTCAAAATCTTCAAAATGAGCAAAAGCACAATGAAATTAATGCTGGAATCATCTTCAAGTTGCTAAAATACACTAATGACAGCAAAAAGTTTGAGTCTACAACATTTAGTTAAGGTGTGAGAGCCAAAATGAACTTTGTATTGCTTTAAACACGTTTTCAGCCCCTGATTGTACACTTCAGGTGAAACTGTCAAAATCTTAAAAATGAGCAAAAGCACAATGAAATTAATGCTGGAATCATCTTCAAGTTGCTAAAATACACTAACGACAGCAAAAAGTTTGAGTCTACAACATTTAGTTAAGGTGTGAGAGCCAAAATGAACTTTGTATTGCTTTAAATGCATTTTCAGCCCGATTGTACACTTCAGGTGAAACTGTCAAAATCTTCAAAATGAGCAAAAGCACAATGAAATTAATGCTGGAATCATCTTCAAGTTGCTAAAATACACTAATGACAGCAAAAAGTTTGAGTCTACAAAATTTAGTTAAGGTGTGAGAGCCAAAATGAACTTTTTATTGCTGTAAACGCGTTTTCAGCACCTGATTGTACACTTCAGGTGAAACTGTCAAAATCTTCAAAATGAGCAAAAGCACAATGACATTTATGCTGGAATCATCTTCAAGTTGCTAAAATACACTAATGACAGCAAAAAGTTTGAGTCTACAACATTTAGTTAATGTGTGAGAGCCTAAATTAACTTTGTATTGCTTTAAACACGTTTTCAGCCCCTGATTGTACACTTCAGGTGAAACTGTCAAAATCTTCAAAATGAGCAAAAGCACAATGAAATTAATGCTGGAATCATCTTCAAGTTGCTAAAATACACTAATGACAGCAAAAAGTTTGAGTCTACAAAATTTAGTTAAGGTGTGAGAGCCAAAATGAACTTTGTATTGCTTTAAATGCATTTTCAGCCCGATTGTACACTTCAGGTGAAACTGTCAAAATCTTCAAAATGAGCAAAAGCACAATGAAATTAAAGCTGGAATCATCTTCAAGTTGCTAAAATACACTAATGACAGCAAAAAGTTTGAGTCTACAACATTTAGTTAAGGTGTGAGAGCCAAAATGAACTTTGTATTGCTTAAAATGCATTTTCAGCCCGATTGTACACTTCAGGTGAAACTGCCAAAATCTTCAAAATGAGCAAAAGCACAATGAAATTAATGCTGGAATCATCTTCAAGTTGCTAAAATACACTAATGACAGCAAAAAGTTTGAGTCTACAACATTTAGTTAAGGTGTGAGAGACAAAAATAACTTTTTATTGCTGTAAACGCGTTTTCAGCACCTGATTGTACACTTCAGGTGAAACTGTCAAAATCTTCAAAATGAGCAAAAGCACAATGAAATTTATGCTGGAATCATCTTGAAGTTGCTAAAATACACTAATGACAGCAAAAAGTTTGAGTCTACAACATTTAGTTAAGGTGTGAGAGCCAAAATGAACTTTGTATTGCTTTAAATGCATTTTCAGCCCGATTGTACACTTCAGGTGAAACTGTCAAAATCTTCAAAATGAGCAAAAGCACAATGAAATTAATGCTGGAATCATCTTCAAGTTGCTAAAATACACTAATGACAGCAAAAGGTTTGAGTCTACAAAATTTAGTTAAGGTGTGAGAGCCAAAATGAACTTTTTATTGCTGTAAACGCGTTTTCAGCACCTGATTGTACACTTCAGGTGAAACTGTCAAAATCTTCAAAATGAACAAAAGCACAATGACATTTATGCTGGAATCATCTTCAAGTTGCTAAAATACACTAATGACAGCAAAAAGTTTGAGTCTACAACATTTAGTTAAGGTGTGAGAGCCAAAATGAACTTTGTATTGCTTTAAACACATTTTCAGCCCCTGATTGTACACTTCAGGTGAAACTGGCAAAATCTTCAAAATGAGCAAAAGCACAATGAAATTAATGCTGGAATCATCTTCAAGTTGGTAAAATACACTAATGACAGCAAAAAGTTTGAGTCTACAACATTTAGTTAAGGTGTGAGAGACAAAATGAACTTTTTATTGCTGTAAACGCGTTTTCAGCACCTGATTGTACACTTCAGGTGAAACTGTCAAAATCTTCAAAATGAGCAAAAGCACAATGACATTTATGCTGGAATAATCTTCAAGTTGCTAAAATACACTAATGACAGCAAGAAGTTTGAGTCTACAACATTTAGTTAAGGTGTGAGAGCCTAAATGAACTTTGTATTGCTTTAAATGCATTTTCAGCCCGATTGGACACTTCAGGTGAAACTGTCAAAATCTTCAAAATGAGCAAAAGCACAATGAAATTAATGCTGGAATCATCTTCAAGTTGGTAAAATACACTAATGACAGCAAAAAGTTTGAGTCTACAACATTTAGTTAAGGTGTGAGAGACAAAATGAACTTTTTATTGCTGTAAACTCGTTTTCAGCACCTGATTGTACACTTCAGGTGAAACTGTAAAAATCTTCAAAATGAGCAAAAGCACAATGAAATTAATGCTGGAATCATCTTCAAGTTGCTAAAATACACTAATGACAGCAAAAAGTTTGAGTCTACAACATTTAGTTAAGGTGTGAGAGCCAAAATGAACTTTGTATTGCTTTAAATGCATTTTCAGCCCGATTCGACACTTCAGGTGAAACTGTCAAAATCTTCAAAATGAGCAAAAGCACAATGAAATTAATGCTGGAATCATCTTCAAGTTGCTAAAATACACTAATGACAGCAAAAAGTTTGAGTCTACAACATTTAGTTAAGGTGTGAGAGCCAAAATGAACTTTGTATTGCTTTAAACACGTTTTCAGCCCCTGATTGTACACTTCAGGTGAAACTGTCAAAATCTTCAAAATGAGCAAAAGCACAATGAAATTAATGCTGGAATCATCTTCAAGTTGCTAAAATACACTAACGACAGCAAAAAGTTTGAGTCTACAACATTTAGTTAAGGTGTGAGAGCCAAAATGAACTTTGTATTGCTTTAAATGCATTTTCAGCCCGATTGTACACTTCAGGTGAAACTGTCAAAATCTTCAAAATGAGCAAAAGCACAATGAAATTAATGCTGGAATCATCTTCAAGTTGCTAAAATACACTAATGACAGCAAAAAGTTTGAGTCTACAAAATTTAGTTAAGGTGTGAGAGCCAAAATGAACTTTTTATTGCTGTAAACGCGTTTTCAGCACCTGATTGTACACTTCAGGTGAAACTGTCAAAATCTTCAAAATGAGCAAAAGCACAATGACATTTATGCTGGAATCATCTTCAAGTTGCTAAAATACACTAATGACAGCAAAAAGTTTGAGTCTACAACATTTAGTTAAGGTGTGAGAGCCTAAATTAACTTTGTATTGCTTTAAACACGTTTTCAGCCCCTGATTGTACACTTCAGGTGAAACTGTCAAAATCTTCAAAATGAGCAAAAGCACAATGAAATTAATGCTGGAATCATCTTCAAGTTGCTAAAATACACTAATGACAGCAAAAAGTTTGAGTCTACAACATTTAGTTAAGGTGTGAGAGCCAAAATGAACTTTGTATTGCTTAAAATGCATTTTCAGCCCGATTGTACACTTCAGGTGAAACTGCCAAAATCTTCAAAATGAGCAAAAGCACAATGAAATTAATGCTGGAATCATCTTCAAGTTGCTAAAATACACTAATGACAGCAAAAAGTTTGAGTCTACAACATTTAGTTAAGGTGTGAGAGACAAAAATAACTTTTTATTGCTGTAAACGCGTTTTCAGCACCTGATTGTACACTTCAGGTGAAACTGTCAAAATCTTCAAAATGAGCAAAAGCACAATGAAATTTATGCTGGAATCATCTTGAAGTTGCTAAAATACACTAATGACAGCAAAAAGTTTGAGTCTACAACATTTAGTTAAGGTGTGAGAGCCAAAATGAACTTTGTATTGCTTTAAATGCATTTTCAGCCCGATTGTACACTTCAGGTGAAACTGTCAAAATCTTCAAAATGAGCAAAAGCACAATGAAATTAATGCTGGAATCATCTTCAAGTTGCTAAAATACACTAATGACAGCAAAAGGTTTGAGTCTACAAAATTTAGTTAAGGTGTGAGAGCCAAAATGAACTTTTTATTGCTGTAAACGCGTTTTCAGCACCTGATTGTACACTTCAGGTGAAACTGTCAAAATCTTCAAAATGAGCAAAAGCACAATGACATTTATGCTGGAATCATCTTCAAGTTGCTAAAATACACTAATGACAGCAAAAAGTTTGAGTCTACAACATTTAGTTAAGGTGTGAGAGCCAAAATGAACTTTGTATTGCTTTAAACACGTTTTCAGCCCCTGATTGTACACTTCAGGTGAAACTGTCAAAATCTTCAAAATGAGCAAAAGCACAATGAAATTAATGTTGAAATCATCTTCAAGTTGCTAAAATACACTAACGACATTAAAAAGTTTGAGTCTACAACATTTAGTTAAGGTGTGAGAGCCAAAATGAACTTTGTATTGCTTTAAATGCATTTTCAGCCCGATTGGACACTTCAGGTGAAACTGTCAAAATCTTCAAAATGAGCAAAAGCACAATGAAATTAATGCTGGAATCATCTTCAAGTTGGTAAAATACACTAATGACAGCAAAAAGTTTGAGTCTACAACATTTAGTTAAGGTGTGAGAGCCAAAATGAACTTTTTATTGCTGTAAACGCGTTTTCAGCACCTGATTGTACACTTCAGGTGAAACTGTCAAAATCTTCAAAATGAGCAAAAGCACAATGAAATTAATGCTGGAATCATCTTCAAGTTGCTAAAATACATTAATGACAGCAAAAAGTTTGAGTCTACAACATTTAGTTAAGGTGTGAGAGCCAAAATGAACTTTGTATTGCTTTAAATGCATTTTCAGCCCGATTGTACACTTCAGGTGAAACTGTCAAAATCTTCAAAATGAGCAAAAGCACAATGAAATTAATGCTGGAATCATCTTCAAGTTGGTAAAATACACTAATGACAGCAAAAAGTTTGAGTCTACAACATTTAGTTAAGGTGTGAGAGACAAAATGAACTTTTTATTGCTGTAAACTCGTTTTCAGCACCTGATTGTACACTTCAGGTGAAACTGTAAAAATCTTCAAAATGAGCAAAAGCACAATGAAATTAATGCTGGAATCATCTTCAAGTTGCTAAAATACACTAATGACAGCAAGAAGTTTGAGTCTACAACATTTAGTTAAGGTGTGAGAGCCAAAATGAACTTTGTATTGCTTTAAATGCATTTTCAGCCCGATTGGACACTTCAGGTGAAACTGTCAAAATCTTCAAAATGAGCAAAAGCACAATGAAATTAATGCTGGAATCATCTTCAAGTTGGTAAAATACACTAATGACAGCAAAAAGTTTGAGTCTACAACATTTAGTTAAGGTGTGAGAGACAAAATGAACTTTTTATTGCTGTAAACTCGTTTTCAGCACCTGATTGTACACTTCAGGTGAAACTGTAAAAATCTTCAAAATGAGCAAAAGCACAATGAAATTAATGCTGGAATCATCTTCAAGTTGCTAAAATACACTAATGACAGCAACAAGTTTGAGTCTACAACATTTAGTTAAGGTGTGAGAGCCAAAATGAACTTTGTATTGCTTTAAATGCATTTTCAGCCCGATTGGACACTTCAGGTGAAACTGTCAAAATCTTCAAAATGAGCAAAAGCACAATGAAATTAATGCTGGAATCATCTTCAAGTTGCTAAAATACACTAATGACAGCAAAAAGTTTGAGTCTACAAAATTTAGTTAAGGTGTGAGAGCCAAAATGAACTTTTTATTGCTGTAAACGCGTTTTCAGCACCTGATTGTACACTTCAGGTGAAACTGTCAAAATCTTCAAAATGAGCAAAAGCACAATGACATTTATGCTGGAATCATCTTCAAGTTGATAAAATACACTAATGACAGCAAAAAGTTTGAGTCTACAACATTTAGTTAAGGTGTGAGAGCCTAAATTAACTTTGTATTGCTTTAAATGCATTTTCAGCCCGATTGGACACTTCAGGTGAAACTGTCAAAATCTTCAAAATGAGCAAAAGCACAATGAAATTAATGCTGGAATCATCTTCAAGTTGGTAAAATACACTAATGACAGCAAAAAGTTTGAGTCTACAACATTTAGTTAAGGTGTGAGAGCCAAAATGAACTTTTTATTGCTGTAAACGCGTTTTCAGCACCTGATTGTACACTTCAGGTGAAACTGTCAAAATCTTCAAATTGAGCAAAAGCACAATGAAATTAATGCTGGAATCATCTTCAAGTTGCTAAAATACATTAATGACAGCAAAAAGTTTTAGTCTACAACATTTAGTTAAGGTGTGAGAGCCAAAATGAACTTTGTATTGCTTTAAATGCATTTTCAGCCGATTGTACACTTCAGGTGAAACTGTCAAAATCTTCAAAATGAGCAAAAGCACAATGAAATTAAAGCTGGAATCATCTTCAAGTTGCTAAAATACACTAATGACAGCAAAAAGTTTGAGTCTACAACATTTAGTTAAGGTGTGAGAGCCAAAATGAACTTTGTATTGCTTTAAATGCATTTTCAGCCCGATTGTACACTTCAGGTGAAACTGTCAAAATCTTCAAAATGAGCAAAAGCACAATGAAATTAATGCTGGAATCATCTTCAAGTTGGTAAAATACACTAATGACAGCAAAAAGTTTGAGTCTACAACATTTAGTTAAGGTGTGAGAGACAAAATGAACTTTTTATTGCTGTAAACTCGTTTTCAGCACCTGATTGTACACTTCAGGTGAAACTGTAAAAATCTTCAAAATGAGCAAAAGCACAATGAAATTAATGCTGGAATCATCTTCAAGTTGCTAAAATACACTAATGACAGCAAAAAGTTTGAGTCTACAACATTTAGTTAAGGTGTGAGAGCCAAAATGAACTTTGTATTGCTTTAAATGCATTTTCAGCCCGATTGGACACTTCAGGTGAAACTGTCAAAATCTTCAAAATGAGCAAAAGCACAATGAAATTAATGCTGGAATCATCTCCAAGTTGCTAAAATACACTAATGACAGCAAAAAGTTTGAGTCTACAACATTTAGTTATGGTGTGAGAGCCAAAATGAACTTTTTATTGCTGTAAACGCGTTTTCAGCACCTGATTGTACACTTCAGGTGAAACTGTCAAAATCTTCAAAATGAGCAAAAGCACAATGACATTTATGCTGGAATCATCTTCAAGTTGCTAAAATACACTAATGACAGCAAAAAGTTTGAGTCTACAACATTTAGTTAAGGTGTGAGAGCCTAAATTAACTTTGTATTGCTTTAAATGCATTTTCAGCCCGATTGGACACTTCAGGTGAAACTGTCAAAATCTTCAAAATGAGCAAAAGCACAATGAAATTAATGCTGGAATCATCTTCAAGTTGGTAAAATACACTAATGACAGCAAAAAGTTTGAGTCTACAACATTTAGTTAAGGTGTGAGAGCCAAAATGAACTTTTTATTGCTGTAAACGCGTTTTCAGCACCTGATTGTACACTTCAGGTGAAACTGTCAAAATCTTCAAATTGAGCAAAAGCACAATGAAATTAATGCTGGAATCATCTTCAAGTTGCTAAAATACATTAATGACAGCAAAAAGTTTTAGTCTACAACATTTAGTTAAGGTGTGAGAGCCAAAATGAACTTTGTATTGCTTTAAATGCATTTTCAGCCGATTGTACACTTCAGGTGAAACTGTCAAAATCTTCAAAATGAGCAAAAGCACAATGAAATTAAAGCTGGAATCATCTTCAAGTTGCTAAAATACACTAATGACAGCAAAAAGTTTGAGTCTACAACATTTAGTTAAGGTGTGAGAGCCAAAATGAACTTTGTATTGCTTTAAATGCATTTTCAGCCCGATTGTACACTTCAGGTGAAACTGTCAAAATCTTCAAAATGAGCAAAAGCACAATGAAATTAATGCTGGAATCATCTTCAAGTTGGTAAAATACACTAATGACAGCAAAAAGTTTGAGTCTACAACATTTAGTTAAGGTGTGAGAGACAAAATGAACTTTTTATTGCTGTAAACTCGTTTTCAGCACCTGATTGTACACTTCAGGTGAAACTGTAAAAATCTTCAAAATGAGCAAAAGCACAATGAAATTAATGCTGGAATCATCTTCAAGTTGCTAAAATACACTAATGACAGCAAAAAGTTTGAGTCTACAACATTTAGTTAAGGTGTGAGAGCCAAAATGAACTTTGTATTGCTTTAAATGCATTTTCAGCCCGATTGGACACTTCAGGTGAAACTGTCAAAATCTTCAAAATGAGCAAAAGCACAATGAAATTAATGCTGGAATCATCTCCAAGTTGCTAAAATACACTAATGACAGCAAAAAGTTTGAGTCTACAACATTTAGTTAAGGTGTGAGAGCCAAAATGAACTTTTTATTGCTGTAAACGCGTTTTCAGCACCTGATTGTACACTTCAGGTGAAACTGTCAAAATCTTCAAAATGAGCAAAAGCACAATGACATTTATGCTGGAATCATCTTCAAGTTGCTAAAATACACTAATGACAGCAAAAAGTTTGAGTCTACAACATTTAGTTAAGGTGTGAGAGCCTAAATTAACTTTGTATTGCTTTAAACACGTTTTCAGCCCCTGATTGTACACTTCAGGTGAAACTGTCAAAATCTTCAAAATGAGCAAAAGCACAATGAAATTAATGCTGGAATCATCTTCAAGTTGCTAAAATACACTAATGACAGCAAACAGTTTGAGTCTACAAAATTTAGTTAAGGTGTGAGAGCCAAAATGAACTTTGTATTGCTTTAAATGCATTTTCAGCCCGATTGTACACTTCAGGTGAAACTGTCAAAATCTTCAAAATGAGCAAAAGCACAATGAAATTAAAGCTGGAATCATCTTCAAGTTGCTAAAATACACTAATGACAGCAAAAAGTTTGAGTCTACAACATTTAGTTAAGGTGTGAGAGCCAAAATGAACTTTGTATTGCTTAAAATGCATTTTCAGCCCGATTGTACACTTCAGGTGAAACTGCCAAAATCTTCAAAATGAGCAAAAGCACAATGAAATTAATGCTGGAATCATCTTCAAGTTGCTAAAATACACTAATGACAGCAAAAAGTTTGAGTCTACAACATTTAGTTAAGGTGTGAGAGACAAAAATAACTTTTTATTGCTGTAAACGCGTTTTCAGCACCTGATTGTACACTTCAGGTGAAACTGTCAAAATCTTCAAAATGAGCAAAAGCACAATGAAATTTATGCTGGAATCATCTTGAAGTTGCTAAAATACACTAATGACAGCAAAAAGTTTGAGTCTACAACATTTAGTTAAGGTGTGAGAGCCAAAATGAACTTTGTATTGCTTTAAATGCATTTTCAGCCCGATTGTACACTTCAGGTGAAACTGTCAAAATCTTCAAAATGAGCAAAAGCACAATGAAATTAATGCTGGAATCATCTTCAAGTTGCTAAAATACACTAATGACAGCAAAAGGTTTGAGTCTACAAAATTTAGTTAAGGTGTGAGAGCCAAAATGAACTTTTTATTGCTGTAAACGCGTTTTCAGCACCTGATTGTACACTTCAGGTGAAACTGTCAAAATCTTCAAAATGAGCAAAAGCACAATGACATTTATGCTGGAATCATCTTCAAGTTGCTAAAATACACTAATGACAGCAAAAAGTTTGAGTCTACAACATTTAGTTAAGGTGTGAGAGCCAAAATGAACTTTGTATTGCTTTAAACACGTTTTCAGCCCCTGATTGTACACTTCAGGTGAAACTGTCAAAATCTTCAAAATGAGCAAAAGCACAATGACATTTATGCTGGAATCATCTTCAAGTTGCTAAAATACACTAATGACAGCAAAAAGTTTGAGTCTACAACATTTAGTTAAGGTGTGAGAGCCTAAATTAACTTTGTATTGCTTTAAACACGTTTTCAGCCCCTGATTGTACACTTCAGGTGAAACTGTCAAAATCTTCAAAATGAGCAAAAGCACAATGAAATTAATGCTGGAATCATCTTCAAGTTGCTAAAATACACTAATGACAGCAAAAAGTTTGAGTCTACAAAATTTAGTTAAGGTGTGAGAGCCAAAATGAACTTTGTATTGCTTTAAATGCATTTTCAGCCCGATTGGACACTTCAGGTGAAACTGTCAAAATCTTCAAAATGAGCAAAAGCACAATGAAATTAATGCTGGAATCATCTTCAAGTTGGTAAAATACACTAATGACAGCAAAAAGTTTGAGTCTACAACATTTAGTTAAGGTGTGAGAGCCAAAATGAACTTTTTATTGCTGTAAACGCGTTTTCAGCACCTGATTGTACACTTCAGGTGAAACTGTCAAAATCTTCAAAATGAGCAAAAGCACAATGAAATTAATGCTGGAATCATCTTCAAGTTGCTAAAATACATTAATGACAGCAAAAAGTTTGAGTCTACAACATTTAGTTAAGGTGTGAGAGCCAAAATGAACTTTGTATTGCTTTAAATGCATTTTCAGCCCGATTGTACACTTCAGGTGAAACTGTCAAAATCTTCAAAATGAGCAAAAGCACAATGAAATTAATGCTGGAATCATCTTCAAGTTGGTAAAATACACTAATGACAGCAAAAAGTTTGAGTCTACAACATTTAGTTAAGGTGTGAGAGACAAAATGAACTTTTTATTGCTGTAAACTCGTTTTCAGCACCTGATTGTACACTTCAGGTGAAACTGTAAAAATCTTCAAAATGAGCAAAAGCACAATGAAATTAATGCTGGAATCATCTTCAAGTTGCTAAAATACACTAATGACAGCAAGAAGTTTGAGTCTACAACATTTAGTTAAGGTGTGAGAGACAAAATGAACTTTTTATTGCTGTAAACTCGTTTTCAGCACCTGATTGTACACTTCAGGTGAAACTGTAAAAATCTTCAAAATGAGCAAAAGCACAATGAAATTTATGCTGGAATCATCTTCAAGTTGCTAAAATACACTAATGACAGCAACAAGTTTGAGTCTACAACATTTAGTTAAGGTGTGAGAGCCAAAATGAACTTTGTATTGCTTTAAATGCATTTTCAGCCCGATTGGACACTTCAGGTGAAACTGTCAAAATCTTCAAAATGAGCAAAAGCACAATGAAATTAATGCTGGAATCATCTTCAAGTTGCTAAAATACACTAATGACAGCAAAAAGTTTGAGTCTACAAAATTTAGTTAAGGTGTGAGAGCCAAAATGAACTTTTTATTGCTGTAAACGCGTTTTCAGCACCTGATTGTACACTTCAGGTGAAACTGTCAAAATCTTCAAAATGAGCAAAAGCACAATGACATTTATGCTGGAATCATCTTCAAGTTGATAAAATACACTAATGACAGCAAAAAGTTTGAGTCTACAACATTTAGTTAAGGTGTGAGAGCCTAAATTAACTTTGTATTGCTTTAAATGCATTTTCAGCCCGATTGGACACTTCAGGTGAAACTGTCAAAATCTTCAAAATGAGCAAAAGCACAATGAAATTAATGCTGGAATCATCTTCAAGTTGGTAAAATACACTAATGACAGCAAAAAGTTTGAGTCTACAACATTTAGTTAAGGTGTGAGAGCCAAAATGAACTTTTTATTGCTGTAAACGCGTTTTCAGCACCTGATTGTACACTTCAGGTGAAACTGTCAAAATCTTCAAATTGAGCAAAAGCACAATGAAATTAATGCTGGAATCATCTTCAAGTTGCTAAAATACATTAATGACAGCAAAAAGTTTTAGTCTACAACATTTAGTTAAGGTGTGAGAGCCAAAATGAACTTTGTATTGCTTTAAATGCATTTTCAGCCGATTGTACACTTCAGGTGAAACTGTCAAAATCTTCAAAATGAGCAAAAGCACAATGAAATTAAAGCTGGAATCATCTTCAAGTTGCTAAAATACACTAATGACAGCAAAAAGTTTGAGTCTACAACATTTAGTTAAGGTGTGAGAGCCAAAATGAACTTTGTATTGCTTTAAATGCATTTTCAGCCCGATTGTACACTTCAGGTGAAACTGTCAAAATCTTCAAAATGAGCAAAAGCACAATGAAATTAATGCTGGAATCATCTTCAAGTTGGTAAAATACACTAATGACAGCAAAAAGTTTGAGTCTACAACATTTAGTTAAGGTGTGAGAGACAAAATGAACTTTTTATTGCTGTAAACTCGTTTTCAGCACCTGATTGTACACTTCAGGTGAAACTGTAAAAATCTTCAAAATGAGCAAAAGCACAATGAAATTAATGCTGGAATCATCTTCAAGTTGCTAAAATACACTAATGACAGCAAAAAGTTTGAGTCTACAACATTTAGTTAAGGTGTGAGAGCCAAAATGAACTTTGTATTGCTTTAAATGCATTTTCAGCCCGATTGGACACTTCAGGTGAAACTGTCAAAATCTTCAAAATGAGCAAAAGCACAATGAAATTAATGCTGGAATCATCTCCAAGTTGCTAAAATACACTAATGACAGCAAAAAGTTTGAGTCTACAACATTTAGTTAAGGTGTGAGAGCCAAAATGAACTTTTTATTGCTGTAAACGCGTTTTCAGCACCTGATTGTACACTTCAGGTGAAACTGTCAAAATCTTCAAAATGAGCAAAAGCACAATGACATTTATGCTGGAATCATCTTCAAGTTGCTAAAATACACTAATGACAGCAAAAAGTTTGAGTCTACAACATTTAGTTAAGGTGTGAGAGCCTAAATTAACTTTGTATTGCTTTAAACACGTTTTCAGCCCCTGATTGTACACTTCAGGTGAAACTGTCAAAATCTTCAAAATGAGCAAAAGCACAATGAAATTAATGCTGGAATCATCTTCAAGTTGCTAAAATACACTAATGACAGCAAACAGTTTGAGTCTACAAAATTTAGTTAAGGTGTGAGAGCCAAAATGAACTTTGTATTGCTTTAAATGCATTTTCAGCCCGATTGTACACTTCAGGTGAAACTGTCAAAATCTTCAAAATGAGCAAAAGCACAATGAAATTAAAGCTGGAATCATCTTCAAGTTGCTAAAATACACTAATGACAGCAAAAAGTTTGAGTCTACAACATTTAGTTAAGGTGTGAGAGCCAAAATGAACTTTGTATTGCTTAAAATGCATTTTCAGCCCGATTGTACACTTCAGGTGAAACTGCCAAAATCTTCAAAATGAGCAAAAGCACAATGAAATTAATGCTGGAATCATCTTCAAGTTGCTAAAATACACTAATGACAGCAAAAAGTTTGAGTCTACAACATTTAGTTAAGGTGTGAGAGACAAAAATAACTTTTTATTGCTGTAAACGCGTTTTCAGCACCTGATTGTACACTTCAGGTGAAACTGTCAAAATCTTCAAAATGAGCAAAAGCACAATGAAATTTATGCTGGAATCATCTTGAAGTTGCTAAAATACACTAATGACAGCAAAAAGTTTGAGTCTACAACATTTAGTTAAGGTGTGAGAGCCAAAATGAACTTTGTATTGCTTTAAATGCATTTTCAGCCCGATTGTACACTTCAGGTGAAACTGTCAAAATCTTCAAAATGAGCAAAAGCACAATGAAATTAATGCTGGAATCATCTTCAAGTTGCTAAAATACACTAATGACAGCAAAAGGTTTGAGTCTACAAAATTTAGTTAAGGTGTGAGAGCCAAAATGAACTTTTTATTGCTGTAAACGCGTTTTCAGCACCTGATTGTACACTTCAGGTGAAACTGTCAAAATCTTCAAAATGAGCAAAAGCACAATGACATTTATGCTGGAATCATCTTCAAGTTGCTAAAATACACTAATGACAGCAAAAAGTTTGAGTCTACAACATTTAGTTAAGGTGTGAGAGCCAAAATGAACTTTGTATTGCTTTAAACACGTTTTCAGCCCCTGATTGTACACTTCAGGTGAAACTGTCAAAATCTTCAAAATGAGCAAAAGCACAATGAAATTAATGCTGAAATCATCTTCAAGTTGCTAAAATACACTAACGACATTAAAAAGTTTGAGTCTACAACATTTAGTTAAGGTGTGAGAGCCAAAATGAACTTTGTATTGCTTTAAATGCATTTTCAGCCCGATTGGACACTTCAGGTGAAACTGTCAAAATCTTCAAAATGAGCAAAAGCACAATGAAATTAATGCTGGAATCATCTTCAAGTGGGTAAAATACACTAATGACAGCAAAAAGTTTGAGTCTACAACATTTAGTTAAGGTGTGAGAGCCAAAATGAACTTTTTATTGCTGTAAACGCGTTTTCAGCACCTGATTGTACACTTCAGGTGAAACTGTCAAAATCTTCAAAATGAGCAAAAGCACAATGAAATTAATGCTGGAATCATCTTCAAGTTGCTAAAATACATTAATGACAGCAAAAAGTTTGAGTCTACAACATTTAGTTAAGGTGTGAGAGACAAAATGAACTTTTTATTGCTGTAAACTCGTTTTCAGCACCTGATTGTACACTTCAGGTGAAACTGTAAAAATCTTCAAAATGAGCAAAAGCACAATGAAATTTATGCTGGAATCATCTTCAAGTTGCTAAAATACACTAATGACAGCAACAAGTTTGAGTCTACAACATTTAGTTAAGGTGTGAGAGCCAAAATGAACTTTGTATTGCTTTAAATGCATTTTCAGCCCGATTGGACACTTCAGGTGAAACTGTCAAAATCTTCAAAATGAGCAAAAGCACAATGAAATTAATGCTGGAATCATCTTCAAGTTGCTAAAATACACTAATGACAGCAAAAAGTTTGAGTCTACAAAATTTAGTTAAGGTGTGAGAGCCAAAATGAACTTTTTATTGCTGTAAACGCGTTTTCAGCACCTGATTGTACACTTCAGGTGAAACTGTCAAAATCTTCAAAATGAGCAAAAGCACAATGACATTTATGCTGGAATCATCTTCAAGTTGATAAAATACACTAATGACAGCAAAAAGTTTGAGTCTACAACATTTAGTTAAGGTGTGAGAGCCTAAATTAACTTTGTATTGCTTTAAATGCATTTTCAGCCCGATTGGACACTTCAGGTGAAACTGTCAAAATCTTCAAAATGAGCAAAAGCACAATGAAATTAATGCTGGAATCATCTTCAAGTTGGTAAAATACACTAATGACAGCAAAAAGTTTGAGTCTACAACATTTAGTTAAGGTGTGAGAGCCAAAATGAACTTTTTATTGCTGTAAACGCGTTTTCAGCACCTGATTGTACACTTCAGGTGAAACTGTCAAAATCTTCAAATTGAGCAAAAGCACAATGAAATTAATGCTGGAATCATCTTCAAGTTGCT
Organism: Leptonotus elevatus; assembly: GCF_054856555.1. Taxonomy (NCBI): domain Eukaryota; kingdom Metazoa; phylum Chordata; class Actinopteri; order Syngnathiformes; family Syngnathidae; genus Leptonotus; species Leptonotus elevatus. The sequence continues at coordinate 422,234 of NC_141244.1, read as the reverse complement.
AAAATACATTAATGACAGCAAAAAGTTTTAGTCTACAACATTTAGTTAAGGTGTGAGAGCCAAAATGAACTTTGTATTGCTTTAAATGCATTTTCAGCCGATTGTACACTTCAGGTGAAACTGTCAAAATCTTCAAAATGAGCAAAAGCACAATGAAATTAAAGCTGGAATCATCTTCAAGTTGCTAAAATACACTAATGACAGCAAAAAGTTTGAGTCTACAACATTTAGTTAAGGTGTGAGAGCCAAAATGAACTTTGTATTGCTTTAAATGCATTTTCAGCCCGATTGTACACTTCAGGTGAAACTGTCAAAATCTTCAAAATGAGCAAAAGCACAATGAAATTAATGCTGGAATCATCTTCAAGTTGGTAAAATACACTAATGACAGCAAAAAGTTTGAGTCTACAACATTTAGTTAAGGTGTGAGAGACAAAATGAACTTTTTATTGCTGTAAACTCGTTTTCAGCACCTGATTGTACACTTCAGGTGAAACTGTAAAAATCTTCAAAATGAGCAAAAGCACAATGAAATTAATGCTGGAATCATCTTCAAGTTGCTAAAATACACTAATGACAGCAAAAAGTTTGAGTCTACAACATTTAGTTAAGGTGTGAGAGCCAAAATGAACTTTGTATTGCTTTAAATGCATTTTCAGCCCGATTGGACACTTCAGGTGAAACTGTCAAAATCTTCAAAATGAGCAAAAGCACAATGAAATTAATGCTGGAATCATCTCCAAGTTGCTAAAATACACTAATGACAGCAAAAAGTTTGAGTCTACAACATTTAGTTAAGGTGTGAGAGCCAAAATGAACTTTTTATTGCTGTAAACGCGTTTTCAGCACCTGATTGTACACTTCAGGTGAAACTGTCAAAATCTTCAAAATGAGCAAAAGCACAATGACATTTATGCTGGAATCATCTTCAAGTTGCTAAAATACACTAATGACAGCAAAAAGTTTGAGTCTACAACATTTAGTTAAGGTGTGAGAGCCTAAATTAACTTTGTATTGCTTTAAACACGTTTTCAGCCCCTGATTGTACACTTCAGGTGAAACTGTCAAAATCTTCAAAATGAGCAAAAGCACAATGAAATTAATGCTGGAATCATCTTCAAGTTGCTAAAATACACTAATGACAGCAAACAGTTTGAGTCTACAAAATTTAGTTAAGGTGTGAGAGCCAAAATGAACTTTGTATTGCTTTAAATGCATTTTCAGCCCGATTGTACACTTCAGGTGAAACTGTCAAAATCTTCAAAATGAGCAAAAGCACAATGAAATTAAAGCTGGAATCATCTTCAAGTTGCTAAAATACACTAATGACAGCAAAAAGTTTGAGTCTACAACATTTAGTTAAGGTGTGAGAGCCAAAATGAACTTTGTATTGCTTAAAATGCATTTTCAGCCCGATTGTACACTTCAGGTGAAACTGCCAAAATCTTCAAAATGAGCAAAAGCACAATGAAATTAATGCTGGAATCATCTTCAAGTTGCTAAAATACACTAATGACAGCAAAAAGTTTGAGTCTACAACATTTAGTTAAGGTGTGAGAGACAAAAATAACTTTTTATTGCTGTAAACGCGTTTTCAGCACCTGATTGTACACTTCAGGTGAAACTGTCAAAATCTTCAAAATGAGCAAAAGCACAATGAAATTTATGCTGGAATCATCTTGAAGTTGCTAAAATACACTAATGACAGCAAAAAGTTTGAGTCTACAACATTTAGTTAAGGTGTGAGAGCCAAAATGAACTTTGTATTGCTTTAAATGCATTTTCAGCCCGATTGTACACTTCAGGTGAAACTGTCAAAATCTTCAAAATGAGCAAAAGCACAATGAAATTAATGCTGGAATCATCTTCAAGTTGCTAAAATACACTAATGACAGCAAAAGGTTTGAGTCTACAAAATTTAGTTAAGGTGTGAGAGCCAAAATGAACTTTTTATTGCTGTAAACGCGTTTTCAGCACCTGATTGTACACTTCAGGTGAAACTGTCAAAATCTTCAAAATGAGCAAAAGCACAATGACATTTATGCTGGAATCATCTTCAAGTTGCTAAAATACACTAATGACAGCAAAAAGTTTGAGTCTACAACATTTAGTTAAGGTGTGAGAGCCAAAATGAACTTTGTATTGCTTTAAACACGTTTTCAGCCCCTGATTGTACACTTCAGGTGAAACTGTCAAAATCTTCAAAATGAGCAAAAGCACAATGAAATTAATGCTGAAATCATCTTCAAGTTGCTAAAATACACTAACGACATTAAAAAGTTTGAGTCTACAACATTTAGTTAAGGTGTGAGAGCCAAAATGAACTTTGTATTGCTTTAAATGCATTTTCAGCCCGATTGGACACTTCAGGTGAAACTGTCAAAATCTTCAAAATGAGCAAAAGCACAATGAAATTAATGCTGGAATCATCTTCAAGTGGGTAAAATACACTAATGACAGCAAAAAGTTTGAGTCTACAACATTTAGTTAAGGTGTGAGAGCCAAAATGAACTTTTTATTGCTGTAAACGCGTTTTCAGCACCTGATTGTACACTTCAGGTGAAACTGTCAAAATCTTCAAAATGAGCAAAAGCACAATGAAATTAATGCTGGAATCATCTTCAAGTTGCTAAAATACATTAATGACAGCAAAAAGTTTGAGTCTACAACATTTAGTTAAGGTGTGAGAGCCAAAATGAACTTTGTATTGCTTTAAATGCATTTTCAGCCCGATTGTACACTTCAGGTGAAACTGTCAAAATCTTCAAAATGAGCAAAAGCACAATGAAATTAATGCTGGAATCATCTTCAAGTTGGTAAAATACACTAATGACAGCAAAAAGTTTGAGTCTACAACATTTAGTTAAGGTGTGAGAGACAAAATGAACTTTTTATTGCTGTAAACTCGTTTTCAGCACCTGATTGTACACTTCAGGTGAAACTGTAAAAATCTTCAAAATGAGCAAAAGCACAATGAAATTAATGCTGGAATCATCTTCAAGTTGCTAAAATACACTAATGACAGCAAGAAGTTTGAGTCTACAACATTTAGTTAAGGTGTGAGAGCCAAAATGAACTTTGTATTGCTTTAAATGCATTTTCAGCCCGATTGGACACTTCAGGTGAAACTGTCAAAATCTTCAAAATGAGCAAAAGCACAATGAAATTAATGCTGGAATCATCTTCAAGTTGGTAAAATACACTAATGACAGCAAAAAGTTTGAGTCTACAAAATTTAGTTAAGGTGTGAGAGCCAAAATGAACTTTTTATTGCTGTAAACGCGTTTTCAGCACCTGATTGTACACTTCAGGTGAAACTGTCAAAATCTTCAAAATGAGCAAAAGCACAATGACATTTATGCTGGAATCATCTTCAAGTTGATAAAATACACTAATGACAGCAAAAAGTTTGAGTCTACAACATTTAGTTAAGGTGTGAGAGCCTAAATTAACTTTGTATTGCTTTAAATGCATTTTCAGCCCGATTGGACACTTCAGGTGAAACTGTCAAAATCTTCAAAATGAGCAAAAGCACAATGAAATTAATGCTGGAATCATCTTCAAGTTGCTAAAATACACTAATGACAGCAAAAAGTTTGAGTCTACAACATTTAGTTAAGGTGTGAGAGCCAAAATGAACTTTTTATTGCTGTAAACGCGTTTTCAGCACCTGATTGTACACTTCAGGTGAAACTGTCAAAATCTTCAAATTGAGCAAAAGCACAATGAAATTAATGCTGGAATCATCTTCAAGTTGCTAAAATACATTAATGACAGCAAAAAGTTTTAGTCTACAACATTTAGTTAAGGTGTGAGAGCCAAAATGAACTTTGTATTGCTTTAAATGCATTTTCAGCCCGATTGTACACTTCAGGTGAAACTGTCAAAATCTTCAAAATGAGCAAAAGCACAATGAAATTAAAGCTGGAATCATCTTCAAGTTGCTAAAATACACTAATGACAGCAAAAAGTTTGAGTCTACAACATTTAGTTAAGGTGTGAGAGCCAAAATGAACTTTGTATTGCTTAAAATGCATTTTCAGCCCGATTGTACACTTCAGGTGAAACTGCCAAAATCTTCAAAATGAGCAAAAGCACAATGAAATTAATGCTGGAATCATCTTCAAGTTGCTAAAATACACTAATGACAGCAAAAAGTTTGAGTCTACAACATTTAGTTAAGGTGTGAGAGACAAAAATAACTTTTTATTGCTGTAAACGCGTTTTCAGCACCTGATTGTACACTTCAGGTGAAACTGTAAAAATCTTCAAAATGAGCAAAAGCACAATGAAATTTATGCTGGAATCATCTTGAAGTTGCTAAAATACACTAATGACAGCAAAAAGTTTGAGTCTACAACATTTAGTTAAGGTGTGAGAGCCAAAATGAACTTTGTATTGCTTTAAATGCATTTTCAGCCCGATTGTACACTTCAGGTGAAACTGTCAAAATCTTCAAAATGAGCAAAAGCACAATGAAATTAATGCTGGAATCATCTTCAAGTTGCTAAAATACACTAATGACAGCAAAAGGTTTGAGTCTACAAAATTTAGTTAAGGTGTGAGAGCCAAAATGAACTTTTTATTGCTGTAAACGCGTTTTCAGCACCTGATTGTACACTTCAGGTGAAACTGTCAAAATCTTCAAAATGAGCAAAAGCACAATGACATTTATGCTGGAATCATCTTCAAGTTGCTAAAATACACTAATGACAGCAAAAAGTTTGAGTCTACAACATTTAGTTAAGGTGTGAGAGCCAAAATGAACTTTGTATTGCTTTAAACACGTTTTCAGCCCCTGATTGTACACTTCAGGTGAAACTGTCAAAATCTTCAAAATGAGCAAAAGCACAATGAAATTAATGCTGAAATCATCTTCAAGTTGCTAAAATACACTAACGACATTAAAAAGTTTGAGTCTACAACATTTAGTTAAGGTGTGAGAGCCAAAATGAACTTTGTATTGCTTTAAATGCATTTTCAGCCCGATTGGACACTTCAGGTGAAACTGTCAAAATCTTCAAAATGAGCAAAAGCACAATGAAATTAATGCTGGAATCATCTTCAAGTGGGTAAAATACACTAATGACAGCAAAAAGTTTGAGTCTACAACATTTAGTTAAGGTGTGAGAGCCAAAATGAACTTTTTATTGCTGTAAACGCGTTTTCAGCACCTGATTGTACACTTCAGGTGAAACTGTCAAAATCTTCAAAATGAGCAAAAGCACAATGAAATTAATGCTGGAATCATCTTCAAGTTGCTAAAATACATTAATGACAGCAAAAAGTTTGAGTCTACAACATTTAGTTAAGGTGTGAGAGCCAAAATGAACTTTGTATTGCTTTAAATGCATTTTCAGCCCGATTGTACACTTCAGGTGAAACTGTCAAAATCTTCAAAATGAGCAAAAGCACAATGAAATTAATGCTGGAATCATCTTCAAGTTGGTAAAATACACTAATGACAGCAAAAAGTTTGAGTCTACAACATTTAGTTAAGGTGTGAGAGACAAAATGAACTTTTTATTGCTGTAAACTCGTTTTCAGCACCTGATTGTACACTTCAGGTGAAACTGTAAAAATCTTCAAAATGAGCAAAAGCACAATGAAATTAATGCTGGAATCATCTTCAAGTTGCTAAAATACACTAATGACAGCAAGAAGTTTGAGTCTACAACATTTAGTTAAGGTGTGAGAGCCAAAATGAACTTTGTATTGCTTTAAATGCATTTTCAGCCCGATTGGACACTTCAGGTGAAACTGTCAAAATCTTCAAAATGAGCAAAAGCACAATGAAATTAATGCTGGAATCATCTTCAAGTTGGTAAAATACACTAATGACAGCAAAAAGTTTGAGTCTACAAAATTTAGTTAAGGTGTGAGAGCCAAAATGAACTTTTTATTGCTGTAAACGCGTTTTCAGCACCTGATTGTACACTTCAGGTGAAACTGTCAAAATCTTCAAAATGAGCAAAAGCACAATGACATTTATGCTGGAATCATCTTCAAGTTGATAAAATACACTAATGACAGCAAAAAGTTTGAGTCTACAACATTTAGTTAAGGTGTGAGAGCCTAAATTAACTTTGTATTGCTTTAAATGCATTTTCAGCCCGATTGGACACTTCAGGTGAAACTGTCAAAATCTTCAAAATGAGCAAAAGCACAATGAAATTAATGCTGGAATCATCTTCAAGTTGCTAAAATACACTAATGACAGCAAAAAGTTTGAGTCTACAACATTTAGTTAAGGTGTGAGAGCCAAAATGAACTTTTTATTGCTGTAAACGCGTTTTCAGCACCTGATTGTACACTTCAGGTGAAACTGTCAAAATCTTCAAATTGAGCAAAAGCACAATGAAATTAATGCTGGAATCATCTTCAAGTTGCTAAAATACATTAATGACAGCAAAAAGTTTTAGTCTACAACATTTAGTTAAGGTGTGAGAGCCAAAATGAACTTTGTATTGCTTTAAATGCATTTTCAGCCCGATTGTACACTTCAGGTGAAACTGTCAAAATCTTCAAAATGAGCAAAAGCACAATGAAATTAATGCTGGAATCATCTTCAAGTTGGTAAAATACACTAATGACAGCAAAAAGTTTGAGTCTACAACATTTAGTTAAGGTGTGAGAGACAAAATGAACTTTTTATTGCTGTAAACTCGTTTTCAGCACCTGATTGTACACTTCAGGTGAAACTGTAAAAATCTTCAAAATGAGCAAAAGCACAATGAAATTAATGCTGGAATCATCTTCAAGTTGCTAAAATACACTAATGACAGCAAAAAGTTTGAGTCTACAACATTTAGTTAAGGTGTGAGAGCCAAAATGAACTTTGTATTGCTTTAAATGCATTTTCAGCCCGATTGGACACTTCAGGTGAAACTGTCAAAATCTTCAAAATGAGCAAAAGCACAATGAAATTAATGCTGGAATCATCTCCAAGTTGCTAAAATACACTAATGACAGCAAAAAGTTTGAGTCTACAACATTTAGTTAAGGTGTGAGAGCCAAAATGAACTTTTTATTGCTGTAAACGCGTTTTCAGCACCTGATTGTACACTTCAGGTGAAACTGTCAAAATCTTCAAAATGAGCAAAAGCACAATGACATTTATGCTGGAATCATCTTCAAGTTGCTAAAATACACTAATGACAGCAAAAAGTTTGAGTCTACAACATTTAGTTAAGGTGTGAGAGCCTAAATTAACTTTGTATTGCTTTAAACACGTTTTCAGCCCCTGATTGTACACTTCAGGTGAAACTGTCAAAATCTTCAAAATGAGCAAAAGCACAATGAAATTAATGCTGGAATCATCTTCAAGTTGCTAAAATACACTAATGACAGCAAACAGTTTGAGTCTACAAAATTTAGTTAAGGTGTGAGAGCCAAAATGAACTTTGTATTGCTTTAAATGCATTTTCAGCCCGATTGTACACTTCAGGTGAAACTGTCAAAATCTTCAAAATGAGCAAAAGCACAATGAAATTAAAGCTGGAATCATCTTCAAGTTGCTAAAATACACTAATGACAGCAAAAAGTTTGAGTCTACAACATTTAGTTAAGGTGTGAGAGCCAAAATGAACTTTGTATTGCTTAAAATGCATTTTCAGCCCGATTGTACACTTCAGGTGAAACTGCCAAAATCTTCAAAATGAGCAAAAGCACAATGAAATTAATGCTGGAATCATCTTCAAGTTGCTAAAATACACTAATGACAGCAAAAAGTTTGAGTCTACAACATTTAGTTAAGGTGTGAGAGACAAAAATAACTTTTTATTGCTGTAAACGCGTTTTCAGCACCTGATTGTACACTTCAGGTGAAACTGTCAAAATCTTCAAAATGAGCAAAAGCACAATGAAATTTATGCTGGAATCATCTTGAAGTTGCTAAAATACACTAATGACAGCAAAAAGTTTGAGTCTACAACATTTAGTTAAGGTGTGAGAGCCAAAATGAACTTTGTATTGCTTTAAATGCATTTTCAGCCCGATTGTACACTTCAGGTGAAACTGTCAAAATCTTCAAAATGAGCAAAAGCACAATGAAATTAATGCTGGAATCATCTTCAAGTTGCTAAAATACACTAATGACAGCAAAAGGTTTGAGTCTACAAAATTTAGTTAAGGTGTGAGAGCCAAAATGAACTTTTTATTGCTGTAAACGCGTTTTCAGCACCTGATTGTACACTTCAGGTGAAACTGTCAAAATCTTCAAAATGAGCAAAAGCACAATGACATTTATGCTGGAATCATCTTCAAGTTGCTAAAATACACTAATGACAGCAAAAAGTTTGAGTCTACAACATTTAGTTAAGGTGTGAGAGCCAAAATGAACTTTGTATTGCTTTAAACACGTTTTCAGCCCCTGATTGTACACTTCAGGTGAAACTGTCAAAATCTTCAAAATGAGCAAAAGCACAATGAAATTAATGCTGAAATCATCTTCAAGTTGCTAAAATACACTAACGACATTAAAAAGTTTGAGTCTACAACATTTAGTTAAGGTGTGAGAGCCAAAATGAACTTTGTATTGCTTTAAATGCATTTTCAGCCCGATTGGACACTTCAGGTGAAACTGTCAAAATCTTCAAAATGAGCAAAAGCACAATGAAATTAATGCTGGAATCATCTTCAAGTGGGTAAAATACACTAATGACAGCAAAAAGTTTGAGTCTACAACATTTAGTTAAGGTGTGAGAGCCAAAATGAACTTTTTATTGCTGTAAACGCGTTTTCAGCACCTGATTGTACACTTCAGGTGAAACTGTCAAAATCTTCAAAATGAGCAAAAGCACAATGAAATTAATGCTGGAATCATCTTCAAGTTGCTAAAATACATTAATGACAGCAAAAAGTTTGAGTCTACAACATTTAGTTAAGGTGTGAGAGCCAAAATGAACTTTGTATTGCTTTAAATGCATTTTCAGCCCGATTGTACACTTCAGGTGAAACTGTCAAAATCTTCAAAATGAGCAAAAGCACAATGAAATTAATGCTGGAATCATCTTCAAGTTGGTAAAATACACTAATGACAGCAAAAAGTTTGAGTCTACAACATTTAGTTAAGGTGTGAGAGACAAAATGAACTTTTTATTGCTGTAAACTCGTTTTCAGCACCTGATTGTACACTTCAGGTGAAACTGTAAAAATCTTCAAAATGAGCAAAAGCACAATGAAATTAATGCTGGAATCATCTTCAAGTTGCTAAAATACACTAATGACAGCAAGAAGTTTGAGTCTACAACATTTAGTTAAGGTGTGAGAGCCAAAATGAACTTTGTATTGCTTTAAATGCATTTTCAGCCCGATTGGACACTTCAGGTGAAACTGTCAAAATCTTCAAAATGAGCAAAAGCACAATGAAATTAATGCTGGAATCATCTTCAAGTTGGTAAAATACACTAATGACAGCAAAAAGTTTGAGTCTACAAAATTTAGTTAAGGTGTGAGAGCCAAAATGAACTTTTTATTGCTGTAAACGCGTTTTCAGCACCTGATTGTACACTTCAGGTGAAACTGTCAAAATCTTCAAAATGAGCAAAAGCACAATGACATTTATGCTGGAATCATCTTCAAGTTGATAAAATACACTAATGACAGCAAAAAGTTTGAGTCTACAACATTTAGTTAAGGTGTGAGAGCCTAAATTAACTTTGTATTGCTTTAAATGCATTTTCAGCCCGATTGGACACTTCAGGTGAAACTGTCAAAATCTTCAAAATGAGCAAAAGCACAATGAAATTAATGCTGGAATCATCTTCAAGTTGCTAAAATACACTAATGACAGCAAAAAGTTTGAGTCTACAACATTTAGTTAAGGTGTGAGAGCCAAAATGAACTTTTTATTGCTGTAAACGCGTTTTCAGCACCTGATTGTACACTTCAGGTAAAACTGTCAAAATCTTCAAATTGAGCAAAAGCACAATGAAATTAATGCTGGAATCATCTTCAAGTTGCTAAAATACATTAATGACAGCAAAAAGTTTTAGTCTACAACATTTAGTTAAGGTGTGAGAGCCAAAATGAACTTTGTATTGCTTTAAATGCATTTTCAGCCCGATTGTACACTTCAGGTGAAACTGTCAAAATCTTCAAAATGAGCAAAAGCACAATGAAATTAATGCTGGAATCATCTTCAAGTTGGTAAAATACACTAATGACAGCAAAAAGTTTGAGTCTACAACATTTAGTTAAGGTGTGAGAGACAAAATGAACTTTTTATTGCTGTAAACTCGTTTTCAGCACCTGATTGTACACTTCAGGTGAAACTGTAAAAATCTTCAAAATGAGCAAAAGCACAATGAAATTAATGCTGGAATCATCTTCAAGTTGCTAAAATACACTAATGACAGCAAAAAGTTTGAGTCTACAACATTTAGTTAAGGTGTGAGAGCCAAAATGAACTTTGTATTGCTTTAAATGCATTTTCAGCCCGATTGGACACTTCAGGTGAAACTGTCAAAATCTTCAAAATGAGCAAAAGCACAATGAAATTAATGCTGGAATCATCTCCAAGTTGCTAAAATACACTAATGACAGCAAAAAGTTTGAGTCTACAACATTTAGTTAAGGTGTGAGAGCCAAAATGAACTTTTTATTGCTGTAAACGCGTTTTCAGCACCTGATTGTACACTTCAGGTGAAACTGTCAAAATCTTCAAAATGAGCAAAAGCACAATGACATTTATGCTGGAATCATCTTCAAGTTGCTAAAATACACTAATGACAGCAAAAAGTTTGAGTCTACAACATTTAGTTAAGGTGTGAGAGCCTAAATTAACTTTGTATTGCTTTAAACACGTTTTCAGCCCCTGATTGTACACTTCAGGTGAAACTGTCAAAATCTTCAAAATGAGCAAAAGCACAATGAAATTAATGCTGGAATCATCTTCAAGTTGCTAAAATACACTAATGACAGCAAACAGTTTGAGTCTACAAAATTTAGTTAAGGTGTGAGAGCCAAAATGAACTTTGTATTGCTTTAAATGCATTTTCAGCCCGATTGTACACTTCAGGTGAAACTGTCAAAATCTTCAAAATGAGCAAAAGCACAATGAAATTAAAGCTGGAATCATCTTCAAGTTGCTAAAATACACTAATGACAGCAAAAAGTTTGAGTCTACAACATTTAGTTAAGGTGTGAGAGCCAAAATGAACTTTGTATTGCTTAAAATGCATTTTCAGCCCGATTGTACACTTCAGGTGAAACTGCCAAAATCTTCAAAATGAGCAAAAGCACAATGAAATTAATGCTGGAATCATCTTCAAGTTGCTAAAATACACTAATGACAGCAAAAAGTTTGAGTCTACAACATTTAGTTAAGGTGTGAGAGACAAAAATAACTTTTTATTGCTGTAAACGCGTTTTCAGCACCTGATTGTACACTTCAGGTGAAACTGTCAAAATCTTCAAAATGAGCAAAAGCACAATGAAATTTATGCTGGAATCATCTTGAAGTTGCTAAAATACACTAATGACAGCAAAAAGTTTGAGTCTACAACATTTAGTTAAGGTGTGAGAGCCAAAATGAACTTTGTATTGCTTTAAATGCATTTTCAGCCCGATTGTACACTTCAGGTGAAACTGTCAAAATCTTCAAAATGAGCAAAAGCACAATGAAATTAATGCTGGAATCATCTTCAAGTTGCTAAAATACACTAATGACAGCAAAAGGTTTGAGTCTACAAAATTTAGTTAAGGTGTGAGAGCCAAAATGAACTTTTTATTGCTGTAAACGCGTTTTCAGCACCTGATTGTACACTTCAGGTGAAACTGTCAAAATCTTCAAAATGAGCAAAAGCACAATGACATTTATGCTGGAATCATCTTCAAGTTGCTAAAATACACTAATGACAGCAAAAAGTTTGAGTCTACAACATTTAGTTAAGGTGTGAGAGCCAAAATGAACTTTGTATTGCTTTAAACACGTTTTCAGCCCCTGATTGTACACTTCAGGTGAAACTGTCAAAATCTTCAAAATGAGCAAAAGCACAATGAAATTAATGCTGAAATCATCTTCAAGTTGCTAAAATACACTAACGACATTAAAAAGTTTGAGTCTACAACATTTAGTTAAGGTGTGAGAGCCAAAATGAACTTTGTATTGCTTTAAATGCATTTTCAGCCCGATTGGACACTTCAGGTGAAACTGTCAAAATCTTCAAAATGAGCAAAAGCACAATGAAATTAATGCTGGAATCATCTTCAAGTGGGTAAAATACACTAATGACAGCAAAAAGTTTGAGTCTACAACATTTAGTTAAGGTGTGAGAGCCAAAATGAACTTTTTATTGCTGTAAACGCGTTTTCAGCACCTGATTGTACACTTCAGGTGAAACTGTCAAAATCTTCAAAATGAGCAAAAGCACAATGAAATTAATGCTGGAATCATCTTCAAGTTGCTAAAATACATTAATGACAGCAAAAAGTTTGAGTCTACAACATTTAGTTAAGGTGTGAGAGCCAAAATGAACTTTGTATTGCTTTAAATGCATTTTCAGCCCGATTGTACACTTCAGGTGAAACTGTCAAAATCTTCAAAATGAGCAAAAGCACAATGAAATTAATGCTGGAATCATCTTCAAGTTGGTAAAATACACTAATGACAGCAAAAAGTTTGAGTCTACAACATTTAGTTAAGGTGTGAGAGACAAAATGAACTTTTTATTGCTGTAAACTCGTTTTCAGCACCTGATTGTACACTTCAGGTGAAACTGTAAAAATCTTCAAAATGAGCAAAAGCACAATGAAATTAATGCTGGAATCATCTTCAAGTTGCTAAAATACACTAATGACAGCAAGAAGTTTGAGTCTACAACATTTAGTTAAGGTGTGAGAGCCAAAATGAACTTTGTATTGCTTTAAATGCATTTTCAGCCCGATTGGACACTTCAGGTGAAACTGTCAAAATCTTCAAAATGAGCAAAAGCACAATGAAATTAATGCTGGAATCATCTTCAAGTTGGTAAAATACACTAATGACAGCAAAAAGTTTGAGTCTACAAAATTTAGTTAAGGTGTGAGAGCCAAAATGAACTTTTTATTGCTGTAAACGCGTTTTCAGCACCTGATTGTACACTTCAGGTGAAACTGTCAAAATCTTCAAAATGAGCAAAAGCACAATGACATTTATGCTGGAATCATCTTCAAGTTGATAAAATACACTAATGACAGCAAAAAGTTTGAGTCTACAACATTTAGTTAAGGTGTGAGAGCCTAAATTAACTTTGTATTGCTTTAAATGCATTTTCAGCCCGATTGGACACTTCAGGTGAAACTGTCAAAATCTTCAAAATGAGCAAAAGCACAATGAAATTAATGCTGGAATCATCTTCAAGTTGCTAAAATACACTAATGACAGCAAAAAGTTTGAGTCTACAACATTTAGTTAAGGTGTGAGAGCCAAAATGAACTTTTTATTGCTGTAAACGCGTTTTCAGCACCTGATTGTACACTTCAGGTGAAACTGTCAAAATCTTCAAATTGAGCAAAAGCACAATGAAATTAATGCTGGAATCATCTTCAAGTTGCTAAAATACATTAATGACAGCAAAAAGTTTTAGTCTACAACATTTAGTTAAGGTGTGAGAGCCAAAATGAACTTTGTATTGCTTTAAATGCATTTTCAGCCGATTGTACACTTCAGGTGAAACTGTCAAAATCTTCAAAATGAGCAAAAGCACAATGAAATTAAAGCTGGAATCATCTTCAAGTTGCTAAAATACACTAATGACAGCAAAAAGTTTGAGTCTACAACATTTAGTTAAGGTGTGAGAGCCAAAATGAACTTTGTATTGCTTTAAATGCATTTTCAGCCCGATTGTACACTTCAGGTGAAACTGTCAAAATCTTCAAAATGAGCAAAAGCACAATGAAAATAATGCTGGAATCATCTTCAAGTTGGTAAAATACACTAATGACAGCAAAAAGTTTGAGTCTACAACATTTAGTTAAGGTGTGAGAGACAAAATGAACTTTTTATTGCTGTAAACTCGTTTTCAGCACCTGATTGTACACTTCAGGTGAAACTGTAAAAATCTTCAAAATGAGCAAAAGCACAATGAAATTAATGCTGGAATCATCTTCAAGTTGCTAAAATACACTAATGACAGCAAAAAGTTTGAGTCTACAACATTTAGTTAAGGTGTGAGAGCCAAAATGAACTTTGTATTGCTTTAAATGCATTTTCAGCCCGATTGGACACTTCAGGTGAAACTGTCAAAATCTTCAAAATGAGCAAAAGCACAATGAAATTAATGCTGGAATCATCTCCAAGTTGCTAAAATACACTAATGACAGCAAAAAGTTTGAGTCTACAACATTTAGTTAAGGTGTGAGAGCCAAAATGAACTTTGTATTGCTTTAAATGAATTTTCAGCCCGATTGTACACTTCAGGTGAAACTGTCAAAATCTTCAAAATGAGCAAAAGCACAATGAAATTAAAGCTGGAATCATCTTCAAGTTGCTAAAATACACTAATGACAGCAAAAAGTTTGAGTCTACAACATTTAGTTAAGGTGTGAGAGCCAAAATGAACTTTGTATTGCTTTAAACGCGTTTTCAGCACCTGATTGTACACTTCAGGTGAAACTGTCAAAATCTTCAAAATGAGCAAAAGCACAATGAAATTTATGCTGGAATCATCTTGAAGTTGCTAAAATACACTAATGACAGCAAAAAGTTTGAGTCTACAACATTTAGTTAAGGTGTGAGAGCCAAAATGAACTTTGCATTGCTTTAAATGCATTTTCAGCCCGATTGTACACTTCAGGTGAAACTGTCAAAATCTTCAAAATGAGCAAAAGCACAATGAAATTTATGCTGGAATCATCTTCAAGTTGCTAAAATACACTAATGACAGCAAAAAGTTTGAGTCTACAACATTTAGTTAAGGTGTGAGAGCCTAAATGAACTTTGTATTGCTTTAAACACGTTTTCAGCCCCTGATTGTACACTTCAGGTGAAACTGTCAAAATCTTCAAAATTAGCAAAAGCACAATGAAATTAATTCTGGAATCATCTTCAAGTTGCTAAAATACACTAATGACAGCAAAAAGTTTGAGTCTACAACATTTAGTTAAGGTGTGAGAGCCAAAATGAACTTTGTATTGCTTTAAATGCATTTTCAGCCCGATTGTACACTTCAGGTGAAACTGTCTAAATCTTCAAAATGAGCAAAAGCACAATGAAATTAAAGCTGGAATCATCTTCAAGTTGCTAAAATACACTAATGACAGCAAAAAGTTTGAGTCTACAACATTTAGTTAAGGTGTGAGAGCCAAAATGAACTTTGTATTGCTTTAAATGCATTTTCAGCCCGATTGTACACTTCAGGTGAAACTGTCAAAATCTTCAAAATGAGCAAAAGCACAATGAAATTAATGCTGGAATCATCTTCAAGTTGCTAAAATACACTAATGACAGCAAAAAGTTTGAGTCTACAACATTTAGTTAAGGTGTGAGAGCCAAAATGAACTTTGTATTGCTTTAAATGCATTTTCAGCCCGATTGGACACTTCAGGTGAAACTGTCAAAATCTTCAAAATGAGCAAAAGCACAATGAAATTAATGCTGGAATCATCTTCAAGTTGCTAAAATACACTAATGACAGCAAAAAGTTTGAGTCTACAACATTTAGTTAAGGTGTGAGAGCCAAAATGAACTTTGTATTGCTGTAAACGCGTTTTCAGCACCTGATTGTACACTTCAGGTGAAACTGTCAAAATCTTCAAAATGAGCAAAAGCACAATGACATTTATGCTGGAATCATCTTCAAGTTGCTAAAATACACTAATGACAGCAAAAAGTTTGAGTCTACAACATTTAGTTAAGGTGTGAGAGCCAAAATGAACTTTGTATTGCTTTAAATGCATTTTCAGCCCGATTGTACACTTCAGGTGAAACTGTCAAAATCTTCAAAATGAGCAAAAGCACAATGAAATTAATGCTGGAATCATCTTCAAGTTGGTAAAATACACTAATGACAGCAAAAAGTTTGAGTCTACAACATTTAGTTAAGGTGTGAGAGACAAAATGAACTTTTTATTGCTGTAAACTCGTTTTCAGCACCTGATTGTACACTTCAGGTGAAACTGTAAAAATCTTCAAAATGAGCAAAAGCACAATGAAATTAATGCTGGAATCATCTTCAAGTTGCTAAAATACACTAATGACAGCAAAAAGTTTGAGTCTACAACATTTAGTTAAGGTGTGAGAGCCAAAATGAACTTTGTATTGCTTTAAATGCATTTTCAGCCCGATTGGACACTTCAGGTGAAACTGTCAAAATCTTCAAAATGAGCAAAAGCACAATGAAATTAATGCTGGAATCATCTTCAAGTTGGTAAAATACACTAATGACAGCAAAAAGTTTGAGTCTACAACATTTAGTTAAGGTGTGAGAGACAAAATGAACTTTTAATTGCTGTAAACTCGTTTTCAGCACCTGATTGTACACTTCAGGTGAAACTGTAAAAATCTTCAAAATGAGCAAAAGCACAATGAAATTAATGCTGGAATCATCTTCAAGTTGCTAAAATACACTAACGACAGCAAAAAGTTTGAGTCTACAACATTTAGTTAAGGTGTGAGAGCCAAAATGAACTTTGTATTGCTTTAAATGCATTTTCAGCCCGATTGGACACTTCAGGTGAAACTGTCAAAATCTTCAAAATGAGCAAAAGCACAATGAAATTTATGCTGGAATCATCTTCAAGTTGCTAAAATACACTAATGACAGCAAAAAGTTTGAGTCTACAACATTTAGTTAAGGTGTGAGAGCCTAAATGAACTTTGTATTGCTTTAAACACGTTTTCAGCCCCTGATTGTACACTTCAGGTGAAACTGTCAAAATCTTCAAAATTAGCAAAAGCACAATGAAATTAATTCTGGAATCATCTTCAAGTTGCTAAAATACACTAATGACAGCAAAAAGTTTGAGTCTACAACATTTAGTTAAGGTGTGAGAGCCAAAATGAACTTTGTATTGCTTTAAATGCATTTTCAGCCCGATTGTACACTTCAGGTGAAACTGTCTAAATCTTCAAAATGAGCAAAAGCACAATGAAATTAAAGCTGGAATCATCTTCAAGTTGCTAAAATACACTAATGACAGCAAAAAGTTTGAGTCTACAACATTTAGTTAAGGTGTGAGAGCCAAAATGAACTTTGTATTGCTTTAAATGCATTTTCAGCCCGATTGTACACTTCAGGTGAAACTGTCAAAATCTTCAAAATGAGCAAAAGCACAATGAAATTAATGCTGGAATCATCTTCAAGTTGCTAAAATACACTAATGACAGCAAAAAGTTTGAGTCTACAACATTTAGTTAAGGTGTGAGAGCCAAAATGAACTTTGTATTGCTTTAAATGCATTTTCAGCCCGATTGGACACTTCAGGTGAAACTGTCAAAATCTTCAAAATGAGCAAAAGCACAATGAAATTAATGCTGGAATCATCTTCAAGTTGCTAAAATACACTAATGACAGCAAAAAGTTTGAGTCTACAACATTTAGTTAAGGTGTGAGAGCCAAAATGAACTTTGTATTGCTGTAAACGCGTTTTCAGCACCTGATTGTACACTTCAGGTGAAACTGTCAAAATCTTCAAAATGAGCAAAAGCACAATGACATTTATGCTGGAATCATCTTCAAGTTGCTAAAATACACTAATGACAGCAAAAAGTTTGAGTCTACAACATTTAGTTAAGGTGTGAGAGCCAAAATGAACTTTGTATTGCTTTAAATGCATTTTCAGCCCGATTGTACACTTCAGGTGAAACTGTCAAAATCTTCAAAATGAGCAAAAGCACAATGAAATTAATGCTGGAATCATCTTCAAGTTGGTAAAATACACTAATGACAGCAAAAAGTTTGAGTCTACAACATTTAGTTAAGGTGTGAGAGACAAAATGAACTTTTTATTGCTGTAAACTCGTTTTCAGCACCTGATTGTACACTTCAGGTGAAACTGTAAAAATCTTTAAAATGAGCAAAAGCACAATGAAATTAATGCTGGAATCATCTTCAAGTTGCTAAAATACACTAATGACAGCAAAAAGTTTGAGTCTACAACATTTAGTTAAGGTGTGAGAGCCAAAATGAACTTTGTATTGCTTTAAATGCATTTTCAGCCGATTGTACACTTCAGGTGAAACTGTCAAAATCTTCAAAATGAGCAAAAGCACAATGAAATTAAAGCTGGAATCATCTTCAAGTTGCTAAAATACACTAATGACAGCAAAAAGTTTGAGTCTACAACATTTAGTTAAGGTGTGAGAGCCAAAATGAACTTTGTATTGCTTTAAATGCATTTTCAGCCCGATTGTACACTTCAGGTGAAACTGTCAAAATCTTCAAAATGAGCAAAAGCACAATGAAATTAATGCTGGAATCATCTTCAAGTTGGTAAAATACACTAATGACAGCAAAAAGTTTGAGTCTACAACATTTAGTTAAGGTGTGAGAGACAAAATGAACTTTTTATTGCTGTAAACTCGTTTTCAGCACCTGATTGTACACTTCAGGTGAAACTGTAAAAATCTTCAAAATGAGCAAAAGCACAATGAAATTAATGCTGGAATCATCTTCAAGTTGCTAAAATACACTAATGACAGCAAAAAGTTTGAGTCTACAACATTTAGTTAAGGTGTGAGAGCCAAAATGAACTTTGTATTGCTTTAAATGCATTTTCAGCCCGATTGGACACTTCAGGTGAAACTGTCAAAATCTTCAAAATGAGCAAAAGCACAATGAAATTAATGCTGGAATCATCTCCAAGTTGCTAAAATACACTAATGACAGCAAAAAGTTTGAGTCTACAACATTTAGTTAAGGTGTGAGAGCCAAAATGAACTTTGTATTGCTTTAAATGCATTTTCAGCCCGATTGTACACTTCAGGTGAAACTGTCAAAATCTTCAAAATGAGCAAAAGCACAATGAAATTAAAGCTGGAATCATCTTCAAGTTGCTAAAATACACTAATGACAGCAAAAAGTTTGAGTCTACAACATTTAGTTAAGGTGTGAGAGCCAAAATGAACTTTGTATTGCTTTAAACGCGTTTTCAGCACCTGATTGTACACTTCAGGTGAAACTGTCAAAATCTTCAAAATGAGCAAAAGCACAGTGAAATTTATGCTGGAATCATCTTGAAGTTGCTAAAATACACTAATGACAGCAAAAAGTTTGAGTCTACAACATTTAGTTAAGGTGTGAGAGCCAAAATGAACTTTGCATTGCTTTAAATGCATTTTCAGCCCGATTGTACACTTCAGGTGAAACTGTCAAAATCTTCAAAATGAGCAAAAGCACAATGAAATTTATGCTGGAATCATCTTCAAGTTGCTAAAATACACTAATGACAGCAAAAAGTTTGAGTCTACAACATTTAGTTAAGGTGTGAGAGCCTAAATGAACTTTGTATTGCTTTAAACACGTTTTCAGCCCCTGATTGTACACTTCAGGTGAAACTGTCAAAATCTTCAAAATTAGAAAAAAGCACAATGAAATTAATTCTGGAATCATCTTTAAGTTGCTAAAATACACTAATGACAGCAAAAAGTTTGAGTCTACAACATTTAGTTAAGGTGTGAGAGCCAAAATGAACTTTGTATTGCTTTAAATGCATTTTCAGCCCGATTGTACACTTCAGGTGAAACTGTCAAAATCTTCAAAATGAGCAAAAGCACAATGAAATTAATGCTGGAATCATCTTCAAGTTGCTAAAATACACTAATGACAGCAAAAAGTTTGAGTCTACAACATTTAGTTAAGGTGTGAGAGCCAAAATGAACTTTGTATTGCTTTAAATGCATTTTCAGCCCGATTGGACACTTCAGGTGAAACTGTCAAAATCTTCAAAATGAGCAAAAGCACAATGAAATTAATGCTGGAATCATCTTCAAGTTGCTAAAATACACTAATGACAGCAAAAAGTTTGAGTCTACAACATTTAGTTAAGGTGTGAGAGCCAAAATGAACTTTGTATTGCTGTAAACGCGTTTTCAGCACCTGATTGTACACTTCAGGTGAAACTGTCAAAATCTTCAAAATGAGCAAAAGCACAATGACATTTATGCTGGAATCATCTTCAAGTTGCTAAAATACACTAATGACAGCAAAAAGTTTGAGTCTACAACATTTAGTTAAGGTGTGAGAGCCAAAATGAACTTTGTATTGCTTTAAATGCATTTTCAGCCCGATTGTACACTTCAGGTGAAACTGTCAAAATCTTCAAAATGAGCAAAAGCACAATGAAATTAATGCTGGAATCATCTTCAAGTTGGTAAAATACACTAATGACAGCAAAAAGTTTGAGTCTACAACATTTAGTTAAGGTGTGAGAGACAAAATGAACTTTTTATTGCTGTAAACTCGTTTTCAGCACCTGATTGTACACTTCAGGTGAAACTGTAAAAATCTTCAAAATGAGCAAAAGCACAATGAAATTAATGCTGGAATCATCTTCAAGTTGCTAAAATACACTAATGACAGCAAAAAGTTTGAGTCTACAACATTTAGTTAAGGTGTGAGAGCCAAAATGAACTTTGTATTGCTTTAAATGCATTTTCAGCCCGATTGGACACTTCAGGTGAAACTGTCAAAATCTTCAAAATGAGCAAAAGCACAATGAAATTAATGCTGGAATCATCTTCAAGTTGGTAAAATACACTAATGACAGCAAAAAGTTTGAGTCTACAACATTTAGTTAAGGTGTGAGAGACAAAATGAACTTTTAATTGCTGTAAACTCGTTTTCAGCACCTGATTGTACACTTCAGGTGAAACTGTAAAAATCTTCAAAATGAGCAAAAGCACAATGAAATTAATGCTGGAATCATCTTCAAGTTGCTAAAATACACTAACGACAGCAAAAAGTTTGAGTCTACAACATTTAGTTAAGGTGTGAGAGCCAAAATGAACTTTGTATTGCTTTAAATGCATTTTCAGCCCGATTGGACACTTCAGGTGAAACTGTCAAAATCTTCAAAATGAGCAAAAGCACAATGAAATTTATGCTGGAATCATCTTCAAGTTGCTAAAATACACTAATGACAGCAAAAAGTTTGAGTCTACAACATTTAGTTAAGGTGTGAGAGCCTAAATGAACTTTGTATTGCTTTAAACACGTTTTCAGCCCCTGATTGTACACTTCAGGTGAAACTGTCAAAATCTTCAAAATTAGCAAAAGCACAATGAAATTAATTCTGGAATCATCTTCAAGTTGCTAAAATACACTAATGACAGCAAAAAGTTTGAGTCTACAACATTTAGTTAAGGTGTGAGAGCCAAAATGAACTTTGTATTGCTTTAAATGCATTTTCAGCCCGATTGTACACTTCAGGTGAAACTGTCTAAATCTTCAAAATGAGCAAAAGCACAATGAAATTAAAGCTGGAATCATCTTCAAGTTGCTAAAATACACTAATGACAGCAAAAAGTTTGAGTCTACAACATTTAGTTAAGGTGTGAGAGCCAAAATGAACTTTGTATTGCTTTAAATGCATTTTCAGCCCGATTGTACACTTCAGGTGAAACTGTCAAAATCTTCAAAATGAGCAAAAGCACAATGAAATTAATGCTGGAATCATCTTCAAGTTGCTAAAATACACTAATGACAGCAAAAAGTTTGAGTCTACAACATTTAGTTAAGGTGTGAGAGCCAAAATGAACTTTGTATTGCTTTAAATGCATTTTCAGCCCGATTGGACACTTCAGGTGAAACTGTCAAAATCTTCAAAATGAGCAAAAGCACAATGAAATTAATGCTGGAATCATCTTCAAGTTGCTAAAATACACTAATGACAGCAAAAAGTTTGAGTCTACAACATTTAGTTAAGGTGTGAGAGCCAAAATGAACTTTGTATTGCTGTAAACGCGTTTTCAGCACCTGATTGTACACTTCAGGTGAAACTGTCAAAATCTTCAAAATGAGCAAAAGCACAATGACATTTATGCTGGAATCATCTTCAAGTTGCTAAAATACACTAATGACAATAAAAAGTTTGAGTCTACAACATTTAGTTAAGGTGTGAGAGCCAAAATGAACTTTGTATTGCTTTAAATGCATTTTCAGCCCGATTGTACACTTCAGGTGAAACTGTCAAAATCTTCAAAATGAGCAAAAGCACAATGAAATTAATGCTGGAATCATCTTCAAGTTGGTAAAATACACTAATGACAGCAAAAAGTTTGAGTCTACAACATTTAGTTAAGGTGTGAGAGCCAAAATGAACTTTGTATTGCTTTAAATGCATTTTCAGCCCGATTGGACACTTCAGGTGAAACTGTCAAAATCTTCAAAATGAGCAAAAGCACAATGAAATTAATGCTGGAATCATCTTCAAGTTGGTAAAATACACTAATGACAGCAAAAAGTTTGAGTCTACAACATTTAGTTAAGGTGTGAGAGACAAAATGAACTTTTAATTGCTGTAAACTCGTTTTCAGCACCTGATTGTACACTTCAGGTGAAACTGTAAAAATCTTCAAAATGAGCAAAAGCACAATGAAATTAATGCTGGAATCATCTTCAAGTTGCTAAAATACACTAACGACAGCAAAAAGTTTGAGTCTACAACATTTAGTTAAGGTGTGAGAGCCAAAATGAACTTTGTATTGCTTTAAATGCATTTTCAGCCCGATTGGACACTTCAGGTGAAACTGTCAAAATCTTCAAAATGAGCAAAAGCACAATGAAATTTATGCTGGAATCATCTTCAAGTTGCTAAAATACACTAATGACAGCAAAAAGTTTGAGTCTACAACATTTAGTTAAGGTGTGAGAGCCTAAATGAACTTTGTATTGCTTTAAACACGTTTTCAGCCCCTGATTGTACACTTCAGGTGAAACTGTCAAAATCTTCAAAATTAGCAAAAGCACAATGAAATTAATTCTGGAATCATCTTCAAGTTGCTAAAATACACTAATGACAGCAAAAAGTTTGAGTCTACAACATTTAGTTAAGGTGTGAGAGCCAAAATGAACTTTGTATTGCTTTAAATGCATTTTCAGCCCGATTGTACACTTCAGGTGAAACTGTCTAAATCTTCAAAATGAGCAAAAGCACAATGAAATTAAAGCTGGAATCATCTTCAAGTTGCTAAAATACACTAATGACAGCAAAAAGTTTGAGTCTACAACATTTAGTTAAGGTGTGAGAGCCAAAATGAACTTTGTATTGCTTTAAATGCATTTTCAGCCCGATTGTACACTTCAGGTGAAACTGTCAAAATCTTCAAAATGAGCAAAAGCACAATGAAATTAAAGCTGGAATCATCTTCAAGTTGCTAAAATACACTAATGACAGCAAAAAGTTTGAGTCTACAACATTTAGTTAAGGTGTGAGAGCCAAAATGAACTTTGTATTGCTTTAAACGCGTTTTCAGCACCTGATTGTACACTTCAGGTGAAACTGTCAAAATCTTCAAAATGAGCAAAAGCACAGTGAAATTTATGCTGGAATCATCTTGAAGTTGCTAAAATACACTAATGACAGCAAAAAGTTTGAGTCTACAACATTTAGTTAAGGTGTGAGAGCCAAAATGAACTTTGCATTGCTTTAAATGCATTTTCAGCCCGATTGTACACTTCAGGTGAAACTGTCAAAATCTTCAAAATGAGCAAAAGCACAATGAAATTTATGCTGGAATCATCTTCAAGTTGCTAAAATACACTAATGACAGCAAAAAGTTTGAGTCTACAACATTTAGTTAAGGTGTGAGAGCCTAAATGAACTTTGTATTGCTTTAAACACGTTTTCAGCCCCTGATTGTACACTTCAGGTGAAACTGTCAAAATCTTCAAAATTAGCAAAAGCACAATGAAATTAATTCTGGAATCATCTTCAAGTTGCTAAAATACACTAATGACAGCAAAAAGTTTGAGTCTACAACATTTAGTTAAGGTGTGAGAGCCAAAATGAACTTTGTATTGCTTTAAATGCATTTTCAGCCCGATTGTACACTTCAGGTGAAACTGTCTAAATCTTCAAAATGAGCAAAAGCACAATGAAATTAAAGCTGGAATCATCTTTAAGTTGCTAAAATACACTAATGACAGCAAAAAGTTTGAGTCTACAACATTTAGTTAAGGTGTGAGAGCCAAAATGAACTTTGTATTGCTTTAAATGCATTTTCAGCCCGATTGTACACTTCAGGTGAAACTGTCAAAATCTTCAAAATGAGCAAAAGCACAATGAAATTAATGCTGGAATCATCTTCAAGTTGCTAAAATACACTAATGACAGCAAAAAGTTTGAGTCTACAACATTTAGTTAAGGTGTGAGAGCCAAAATGAACTTTGTATTGCTTTAAATGCATTTTCAGCCCGATTGGACACTTCAGGTGAAACTGTCAAAATCTTCAAAATGAGCAAAAGCACAATGAAATTAATGCTGGAATCATCTTCAAGTTGCTAAAATACACTAATGACAGCAAAAAGTTTGAGTCTACAACATTTAGTTAAGGTGTGAGAGCCAAAATGAACTTTGTATTGCTGTAAACGCGTTTTCAGCACCTGATTGTACACTTCAGGTGAAACTGTCAAAATCTTCAAAATGAGCAAAAGCACAATGACATTTATGCTGGAATCATCTTCAAGTTGCTAAAATACACTAATGACAGCAAAAAGTTTGAGTCTACAACATTTAGTTAAGGTGTGAGAGCCAAAATGAACTTTGTATTGCTTTAAATGCATTTTCAGCCCGATTGTACACTTCAGGTGAAACTGTCAAAATCTTCAAAATGAGCAAAAGCACAATGAAATTAATGCTGGAATCATCTTCAAGTTGGTAAAATACACTAATGACAGCAAAAAGTTTGAGTCTACAACATTTAGTTAAGGTGTGAGAGACAAAATGAACTTTTTATTGCTGTAAACTCGTTTTCAGCACCTGATTGTACACTTCAGGTGAAACTGTAAAAATCTTCAAAATGAGCAAAAGCACAATGAAATTAATGCTGGAATCATCTTCAAGTTGCTAAAATACACTAATGACAGCAAAAAGTTTGAGTCTACAACATTTAGTTAAGGTGTGAGAGCCAAAATGAACTTTGTATTGCTTTAAATGCATTTTCAGCCCGATTGGACACTTCAGGTGAAACTGTCAAAATCTTCAAAATGAGCAAAAGCACAATGAAATTAATGCTGGAATCATCTTCAAGTTGGTAAAATACACTAATGACAGCAAAAAGTTTGAGTCTACAACATTTAGTTAAGGTGTGAGAGACAAAATGAACTTTTAATTGCTGTAAACTCGTTTTCAGCACCTGATTGTACACTTCAGGTGAAACTGTAAAAATCTTCAAAATGAGCAAAAGCACAATGAAATTAATGCTGGAATCATCTTCAAGTTGCTAAAATACACTAACGACAGCAAAAAGTTTGAGTCTACAACATTTAGTTAAGGTGTGAGAGCCAAAATGAACTTTGTATTGCTTTAAATGCATTTTCAGCCCGATTGGACACTTCAGGTGAAACTGTCAAAATCTTCAAAATGAGCAAAAGCACAATGAAATTTATGCTGGAATCATCTTCAAGTTGCTAAAATACACTAATGACAGCAAAAAGTTTGAGTCTACAACATTTAGTTAAGGTGTGAGAGCCTAAATGAACTTTGTATTGCTTTAAACACGTTTTCAGCCCCTGATTGTACACTTCAGGTGAAACTGTCAAAATCTTCAAAATTAGCAAAAGCACAATGAAATTAATTCTGGAATCATCTTCAAGTTGCTAAAATACACTAATGACAGCAAAAAGTTTGAGTCTACAACATTTAGTTAAGGTGTGAGAGCCAAAATGAACTTTGTATTGCTTTAAATGCATTTTCAGCCCGATTGTACACTTCAGGTGAAACTGTCTAAATCTTCAAAATGAGCAAAAGCACAATGAAATTAAAGCTGGAATCATCTTCAAGTTGCTAAAATACACTAATGACAGCAAAAAGTTTGAGTCTACAACATTTAGTTAAGGTGTGAGAGCCAAAATGAACTTTGTATTGCTTTAAATGCATTTTCAGCCCGATTGTACACTTCAGGTGAAACTGTCAAAATCTTCAAAATGAGCAAAAGCACAATGAAATTAATGCTGGAATCATCTTCAAGTTGCTAAAATACACTAATGACAGCAAAAAGTTTGAGTCTACAACATTTAGTTAAGGTGTGAGAGCCAAAATGAACTTTGTATTGCTTTAAATGCATTTTCAGCCCGATTGGACACTTCAGGTGAAACTGTCAAAATCTTCAAAATGAGCAAAAGCACAATGAAATTAATGCTGGAATCATCTTCAAGTTGCTAAAATACACTAATGACAGCAAAAAGTTTGAGTCTACAACATTTAGTTAAGGTGTGAGAGCCAAAATGAACTTTGTATTGCTTTAAAATTCATTTTCAGCCCGATTGTACACTTCAGGTGAAACTGTCAAAATCTTCAAAATGAGCAAAAGCACAATGAAATTAATGCTGGAATCATCTTCAAGTTGCTAAAATACACTAATGACAGCAAAAAGTTTGAGTCTACAACATTTAGTTAAGGTGTGAGAGCCAAAATGAACTTTGTATTGCTTTAAATGCATTTTCAGCCCGATTGGACACTTCAGGTGAAACTGTCAAAATCTTCAAAATGAGCAAAAGCACAATGAAATTAATGCTGGAATCATCTTCAAGTTGCTAAAATACACTAATGACAGCAAAAAGTTTGAGTCTACAACATTTAGTTAAGGTGTGAGAGCCAAAATGAACTTTGTATTGCTGTAAACGCGTTTTCAGCACCTGATTGTACACTTCAGGTGAAACTGTCAAAATCTTCAAAATGAGCAAAAGCACAATGACATTTATGCTGGAATCATCTTCAAGTTGCTAAAATACACTAATGACAATAAAAAGTTTGAGTCTACAACATTTAGTTAAGGTGTGAGAGCCAAAATGAACTTTGTATTGCTTTAAATGCATTTTCAGCCCGATTGTACACTTCAGGTGAAACTGTCAAAATCTTCAAAATGAGCAAAAGCACAATGAAATTAATGCTGGAATCATCTTCAAGTTGGTAAAATACACTAATGACAGCAAAAAGTTTGAGTCTACAACATTTAGTTAAGGTGTGAGAGACAAAATGAACTTTTTATTGCTGTAAACTCGTTTTCAGCACCTGATTGTACACTTCAGGTGAAACTGTAAAAATCTTTAAAATGAGCAAAAGCACAATGAAATTAATGCTGGAATCATCTTCAAGTTGCTAAAATACACTAATGACAGCAAAAAGTTTGAGTCTACAACATTTAGTTAAGGTGTGAGAGCCAAAATGAACTTTGTATTGCTTTAAATGCATTTTCAGCCCGATTGGACACTTCAGGTGAAACTGTCAAAATCTTCAAAATGAGCAAAAGCACAATGAAATTAATGCTGGAATCATCTTCAAGTTGGTAAAATACACTAATGACAGCAAAAAGTTTGAGTCTACAACATTTAGTTAAGGTGTGAGAGACAAAATGAACTTTTTATTGCTGTAAACTCGTTTTCAGCACCTGATTGTACACTTCAGGTGAAACTGTAAAAATCTTCAAAATGAGCAAAAGCACAATGAAATTAATGCTGGAATCATCTTCAAGTTGCTAAAATACACTAACGACAGCAAAAAGTTTGAGTCTACAACATTTAGTTAAGGTGTGAGAGCCAAAATGAACTTTGTATTGCTTTAAATGCATTTTCAGCCCGATTGTACACTTCAGGTGAAACTGTCAAAATCTTCAAAATGAGCAAAAGCACAATGAAATTAATGCTGGAATCATCTTCAAGTTGCTAAAATACACTAATGACAGCAAAAAGTTTGAGTCTACAACATTTAGTTAAGGTGTGAGAGCCAAAATGAACTTTGTATTGCTGTAAACGCGTTTTCAGCACCTGAATGTACACTTCAGGTGAAACTGTCAAAATCTTCAAAATGAGCAAAAGCACAAATAAATTAATGTTGGAATCATCTTCAAGTTGCTAAAATACACTAATGACAGCAAAGAGTTTGAGTCTACAACATTTAGTTAAGGTGTGAGAGCCTAAATTAACTTTTTATTGCTTTAAACGCGTTTTCAGCCCTTGATTGTACACTTCAGGTGAAAGTGTCAAAATCTTCAAAATGAGCAAAAGCACAATGAAATTAATGCTGGAATCATCTTCAAGTTGCTAAAATACACTAATGACAGCAAAAAGTTTGAGTGTACAACATTTAGTTAAGGTGTGAGAGCCAAAATGAACTTTGTATTGCTTTAATTGCACTTTCAGCCCGAATGTACACTTCAGATGAAACTGTCAAAATCTTCAAAATGAGCAAAAGCACAATGAAATTAATGCTGGAATCATCTTCAGGTTGCTTAAAAATATTCTAATGACAGCAAAAAGTTTGAGTCTACAACATTTAGTTAAGGTGTGAGAGCCAAAATGAACTTTGTATTGCTTTAAATGCATTTTCAGCCCGATAGTACACTTCAGGTGAAACTGTCAAAATCTTCAAAATGAGCAAAAGCACAATTAAATTAATGATGGAATCATCTTCAAGTTGCTAAAATACACTAATGACAAAAAAAGTTTGAGTCTACAACATTTAGTTAAGGTGTGAGAGCCAAAATGAACTTTGTATTGCTGTAAACGCGTTTTCAGCACCTGATTGTACACTTCAGGTGAAACTGTCAAAATCTTCAAAATGAGCAAAAGCACAATGAAATTAATGCTGGAATCATCTTCAAGTTGCTAAAATACACTAATGACAGCAAAAAGTTTGAGTCTACAATATTTAGTTAAGGTGTGAGAGCCAAAATGAACTTTGTATTGCTTTAAAATTCATTTTCAGCCCGATTGTACACTTCAGGTGAAACTGTCAAAATCTTCAAAATGAGCAAAAGCACAATGAAATTAATGTTGGAATCATCTTCAAGTTGCTAAAATACACTAATGACAGCAAAAAGTTTGAGTCTACAACATTTAGTTGAGGTGTGAGAGCCTAAATGAACTTTTTATTGCTTTAAACGCGTTTTCAGCCCTTGATTGTACAATTCAGGTGAAACTGTCAAAATCTTCAAAATGAGCAAAAGCACAATGAAATTAATGCTGGAATCATATTCAAGTTGCTAAAATACACTAATGACAGCAACAATTTTGAGTCTACAAGATTTAGTTAAGGTGTGAGAGCCTAAATGAACTTTGTATTGCTGTAAACGCGTTTTCAGCACCTGATTGTACACTTCAGGTGAAACTGTCAAACTCTTCAAAATGAGCAAAAGCACAATGAAATTAATGCTGGAATCATCTTCAAGTTGCTAAAATACACTATTGACAGCAAAAAGTTTGAGTCTACAACATTTATTTAAGGTGTGAGAGCCAAAATTAACTTTGTATTGCTTTAAATGCATTTTCAGCCCGATTGGACACTTCAGGTGAAACTGTCAAAATCTTCAAAATGAGCAGAAGCACAATGAAATTAATGCTGGAATCATCTTCAAGTTGCTAAAATACACTAATGACAGTAAAAAGTTTAAGTCTACAACATTTAGTTAAGGTGTGAGAGCCTAAATGAACTTTGTATTGCTTTAAACGCGTTTTCAGCCCCTGATTGTACACTTCAGGTGAAACTGTCAAAATCTTCAAAATGAGCAAAAGCACAATGAAATTAATGCTGGAATCATCTTCAAGTTGCTAAAATACACTAATGACAGCAACAAGACTGAGTCTACAACATTTAGTTAAGGTGTGAGAGCCTAAATGAACTTTGTATTGCTTTAAATGCATTTTCAGCCCGATTGTACACTTCAGGTGAAACTGTCAAAATCTTCAAAATGAGCAAAAGCACAATGAAATTAATGCTGGAATCATCTTCAAGTTGCTAAAATACACTAATGACAGCAAAACGTTTGAGTCTACAACATTTAGTTAAGGTGTGAGAGCCTAAATGAACTTTGTATTGCTTTAAACGCGTTTTCAGCCCCTGATTGTACACTTCAGGTGAAACTGTCAAAATCTTCAAAATGAGCAAAAGCACAATGAAATTAATGCTGGAATCATCTTCAAGTTGCTAAAATACACTAATGACAGCAAAAAGTTTGAGTCTACAACATTTAGTTAAGGTGTGAGAGCCAAAATGAACTTTGTATTTTTTTAAATGCATTATCAGGCCGATTGTACACTTCAGGTGAAACTGTCAAAATCTTCAAAATGAACAAAAGCACAATGAAATTAATGCTGGAATCATCTTCAAGTTGCTAAAATACACTAATGACAGTAAAAAGTTTGAGTGTACAACATTTAGTTAAGGTGTGAGAGCCAAAATTAACTTTGTATTGCTTTAAATGCACTTTCAGCCCGAATGTACACTTCAGATGAAACTGTCAAAATCTTCAAAATGAGCAAAAGCACAATGAAATTAATGCTGGAATCATCTTCAAGTTGCTAAAATACACTAATGACAGCAAAAAATTTGAGTCTACAACATTTAGTTAAGGTGTGAGAGCCTAAATGAACTTTGTATTGCTGTAAACGCGTTTTCAGCACCTGATTGTACACTTCAGGTGAAACTGTCAAAATCTTCAAAATGAGCAAAAGCACAATGAAATTAATGCTGGAATCATCTTCAAGTTGCTAAAATACACTAATGACAGCAAAAAGTTTGAGTCTACAATATTTAGTTAAGGTGTGAGAGCCAAAATGAACTTTGTATTGCTTTAAAATTCATTTTCAGCCCGATTGTACACTTCAGGTGAAACTGTCAAAATCTTCAAAATGAGCAAAAGCACAATGAAATTAATGTTGGAATCATCTTCAAGTTGCTAAAATACACTAATGACAGCAAAAAGTTTGAGTCTACAACATTTAGTTGAGGTGTGAGAGCCTAAATGAACTTTTTATTGCTTTAAACGCGTTTTCAGCCCTTGATTGTACAATTCAGGTGAAACTGTCAAAATCTTCAAAATGAGCAAAAGCACAATGAAATTAATGCTGGAATCATCTTCAAGTTGCTAAAATACACTAATGACAGCAACAAGTTTGAGTCTACAACATTTAGTTAAGGTGTGAGAGCCTAAATTAACTTTGTATTGCTGTAAACGCGTTTTCAGCACCTGATTGTACACTTCAGGTGAAACTGTCAAAATGTTCAAAATGAGCAAAAGCACAATGAAATTAATGCTGGAATCATCTTCAAGTTGCTAAAATACACTAATGACAGCAAAAAGTTTGAGTCTACAACATTTAGTTAAGGTGTGAGAGCCAAAATTAACTTTGTATTGCTTTAAATGCATTTTCAGCCCGATTGGACACTTCAGGTGAAACTGTCAAAATCTTCAAAATGAGCAAAAGCACAATGAAATTAATGCTGGAATCATCTTTAGGTTGCTAAAATACAATAATGACAGTAAAAAGTTTGAGTCTACAACATTTAGTTAAGGTGTGAGAGCCTAAATGAACTTTGTATTGCTTTAAACGTGTTTTCAGCCCCTGATTGTACACTTCAGGTGAAACTGTCAAAATCTTCAAAATGAGCAAAAGCACAATGAAATTAATGCTGGAATCATCTTCAAGTTGCTAAAATACACTAATGACAGCAACAAGTTTGAGTCTACAACATTTAGTTAAGGTGTGAGAGCCTAAATGAACTTTGTATTGCTTTAAATGCATTTTCAGCCCGATAGTACACTTCAGGTGAAACTGTCAAAATCTTCAAAATGAGCAAAAGCACAATGAAATTAATGCTGGAATCATCTTCAAGTTGCTAAAATACACTAATGACAGCAAAAAGTTTTAGTCTACAACATTTAGTTAAGGTGTGAGAGCCAAAATGAACTTTTTATTGCTGTAAACGTGTTTTCAGCACCTGAATGTACACATCAGGTGAAACTGTCAAAATCTTCAAAATGAGCAAAAGCACAATGAAATTAATGCTGGAATCATCTTCAAGTTGCTAAAATACACTAATGACAGCAAAAAGTTTGAGTCTACAACATTTAGTTAAGGTGTGAGAGCCTAAATGAACTTTGTATTGCTTTAAACGCGTTTTCAGCCCCTGATTGTACACTTCAGGTGAAACTGTCAAAATCTTCAAAATGAGCAAAATCACAATGAAATTAATGCTGGAATCATCTTCAAGTTGCTAAAATACACTAATGACAGCAAAAAGTTTGAGTCTACAACATTTAGTTAAGGTGTGAGAGCCAAAATGAACTTTTTATTGCTGTAAACGCGTTTTCAGCACCTGAATGTACACTTCAGGTGAAACTGTCAAAATCTTCAAAATGAGCAAAAGCACAATGAAATTAATGCTGGAATCATCTTCAAGTTGCTAAAATACACTAATGACAGCAAAAAGTTTGAGTCTACAACATTTAGTTAAGGTGTGAGAGCCAAAATGAACTTTGTATTGCTGTAAACGCGTTTTCAGCACCTGAATGTACACTTCAGGTGAAACTGTCAAAATCTTCAAAATGAGCAAAAGCACAATGAAATTAATGCTGGAATCATCTTCAAGTTGCTGAAATACACTAATGACAGCAAAAAGTTTGAGTCTACAACATTTAGTTAAGGTGTGAGAGCCAAAATGAACTTTGTATTTTTTTAAATGCATTATCAGGCCGATTGTACACTTCAGGTGAAACTGTCAAAATCTTCAAAATGAACAAAAGCACAATGAAATTAATGCTGGAATCATCTTCAAGTTGCTAAAATACACTAATGACAGTAAAAAGTTTGAGTGTACAACATTTAGTTAAGGTGTGAGAGCCAAAATGAACTTTGTATTGCTTTAAATGCACTTTCAGCCCGAATGTACACTTCAGATGAAACTGTCAAAATCTTCAAAATGAGCAAAAGCACAATGAAATTAATGCTGGAATCATCTTCAAGTTGCTAAAATACACTAATGACAGCAAAAAAATTGAGTCTACAACATTTAGTTAAGGTGTGAGAGCCTAAATGAACTTTGTATTGCTGTAAACGCGTTTTCAGCACCTGATTGTACACTTCAGGTGAAACTGTCAAAATCTTCAAAATGAGCAAAAGCACAATGAAATTAATGCTGGAATCATCTTCAAGTTGCTAAAATACACTAATGACAGCAAAAAGTTTGAGTCTACAATATTTAGTTAAGGTGTGAGAGCCAAAATGAACTTTGTATTGCTTTAAAATTCATTTTCAGCCCGATTGTACACTTCAGGTGAAACTGTCAAAATCTTCAAAATGAGCAAAAGCACAATGAAATTAATGTTGGAATCATCTTCAAGTTGCTAAAATACACTAATGACAGCAAAAAGTTTGAGTCTACAACATTTAGTTGAGGTGTGAGAGCCTAAATGAACTTTTTATTGCTTTAAACGCGTTTTCAGCCCTTGATTGTACAATTCAGGTGAAACTGTCAAAATCTTCAAAATGAGCAAAAGCACAATGAAATTAATGCTGGAATCATCTTCAAGTTGCTAAAATACACTAATGACAGCAACAAGTTTGAGTCTACAACATTTAGTTAAGGTGTGAGAGCCTAAATTAACTTTGTATTGCTGTAAACGCGTTTTCAGCACCTGATTGTACACTTCAGGTGAAACTGTCAAAATGTTCAAAATGAGCAAAAGCACAATGAAATTAATGCTGGAATCATCTTCAAGTTGCTAAAATACACTAATGACAGCAAAAAGTTTGAGTCTACAACATTTAGTTAAGGTGTGAGAGCCAAAATTAACTTTGTATTGCTTTAAATGCATTTTCAGCCCGATTGGACACTTCAGGTGAAACTGTCAAAATCTTCAAAATGAGCAAAAGCACAATGAAATTAATGCTGGAATCATCTTTAAGTTGCTAAAATACAATAATGACAGTAAAAAGTTTGAGTCTACAACATTTAGTTAAGGTGTGAGAGCCTAAATGAACTTTGTATTGCTTTAAACGTGTTTTCAGCCCCTGATTGTACACTTCAGGTGAAACTGTCAAAATCTTCAAAATGAGCAAAAGCACAATGAAATTAATGCTGGAATCATCTTCAAGTTGCTAAAATACACTAATGACAGCAAAAAGTTTTAGTCTACAACATTTAGTTAAGGTGTGAGAGCCAAAATGAACTTTTTATTGCTGTAAACGTGTTTTCAGCACCTGAATGTACACTTCAGGTGAAACTGTCAAAATCTTCAAAATGAGCAAAAGCACAATGAAATTAATGCTGGAATCATCTTCAAGTTGCTAAAATACACTAATGACAGCAAAAAGTTTGAGTCTACAACATTTAGTTAAGGTGTGAGAGCCTAAATGAACTTTGTATTGCTTTAAACGCGTTTTCAGCCCCTGATTGTACACTTCAGGTGAAACTGTCAAAATCTTCAAAATGAGCAAAATCACAATGAAATTAATGCTGGAATCATCTTCAAGTTGCTAAAATACACTAATGACAGCAAAAAGTTTGAGTCTACAACATTTAGTTAAGGTGTGAGAGCCAAAATGAACTTTTTATTGCTGTAAACGCGTTTTCAGCACCTGAATGTACACTTCAGGTGAAACTGTCAAAATCTTCAAAATGAGCAAAAGCACAATGAAATTAATGCTGGAATCATCTTCAAGTTGCTAAAATACACTAATGACAGCAAAAAGTTTGAGTCTACAACATTTAGTTAAGGTGTGAGAGCCAAAATGAACTTTGTATTGCTGTAAACGCGTTTTCAGCACCTGAATGTACACTTCAGGTGAAACTGTCAAAATCTTCAAAATGAGCAAAAGCACAATGAAATTAATGCTGGAATCATCTTCAAGTTGCTGAAATACACTAATGACAGCAAAAAGTTTGAGTCTACAACATTTAGTTAAGGTGTGAGAGCCAAAATGAACTTTGTATTGCTTTAAATGCACTTTCAGCCCGAATGTACACTTCAGATGAAACTGTCAAAATCTTCAAAATGAGCAAAAGCACAATGAAATTAATGCTGGAATCATCTTCAAGTTGCTAAAATACACTAATGACAGCAAAAAATTTGAGTCTACAACATTTAGTTAAGGTGTGAGAGCCTAAATGAACTTTGTATTGCTGTAAACGCGTTTTCAGCACCTGATTGTACACTTCAGGTGAAACTGTCAAAATCTTCAAAATGAGCAAAAGCACAATGAAATTAATGCTGGAATCATCTTCAAGTTGCTAAAATACACTAATGACAGCAAAAAGTTTGAGTCTACAACATTTAGTTAAGGTGTGAGAGCCAAAATGAACTTTGTATTGCTGTAAACGCGTTTTCAGCACCTGAATGTACACTTCAGGTGAAACTGTCAAAATCTTCAAAATGAGCAAAAGCACAATGAAATTAATGCTGGAATCATCTTCAAGTTGCTAAAATACACTAATGACAGCAAAAAGTTTGAGTCTACAACATTTAGTTAAGGTGTGAGAGCCAAAATGAACTTTGTATTGCTTTAAATGCATTTTCAGCCCGATTGTACACTTCAGGTGAAACTGTCAAAATCTTCAAAATGAGCAAAAGCACAATGAAATTAATGCTGGAATCATCTTCAAGTTGCTAAAATACACTAATGACAGCAAAAAGTTT
This sequence comes from Leptonotus elevatus, assembly GCF_054856555.1. Classification (NCBI taxonomy): domain Eukaryota; kingdom Metazoa; phylum Chordata; class Actinopteri; order Syngnathiformes; family Syngnathidae; genus Leptonotus; species Leptonotus elevatus. The sequence continues at coordinate 386,680 of NC_141244.1, read as the reverse complement.
GAGTCTACAACATTTAGTTAAGGTGTGAGAGCCAAAATTAACTTTGTATTGCTTTAAATGCATTTTCAGCCCGATAGTACACTTCAGGTGAAACTGTCAAAATCTTCAAAATGAGCAAAAGCACAATGAAATTAATGCTGGAATCATCTTCAAGTTGCTAAAATACACTAATGACAGCAAAAAGTTTTAGTCTACAACATTTAGTTAAGGTGTGAGAGCCAAAATGAACTTTGTATTGCTGTAAACGCGTTTTCAGCACCTGATTGTACACTTCAGGTGAAATTGTCAAAATCTTCAAAATGAGCAAAAGCACAATGAAATTAATGCTGGAATCATCTTCAAGTTGCTAAAATACACTAATGACAGCAAAAAGTTTGAGTCTACAACATTTAGTTAAGGTGTGAGAGCCAAAATGAACTTTGTATTGCTTTAAAATTCATTTTCAGCCCGATTGTACACTTCAGGTGAAACTGTCAAAATCTTCAAAATGAGCAAAAGCACAATGAAATTTATGTTGGAATCATCTTCAAGTTGCTAAAATACACTAATGACAGCAAAAAGTTTGAGTCTACAACATTTAGTTAAGGTGTGAGAGCCTAAATTAACTTTTTATTGCTTTAAACGCGTTTTCAGCCCATGATTGTACACTTCAGGTGAAACTGTCAAAATCTTCAAAATGAGCAAAAGCACAATGAAATTAATGCTGGAATCATCTTCAAGTTGCTAAAATACACTAATGACAGCAAAAAGTTTGAGTCTACAATATTTAGTTAAGGTGTGAGAGCCATAATGAACTTTGTATTGCTTTAAAATTCATTTTCAGCCCGATTGTACACTTCAGGTGAAACTGTCAAAATCTTCAAAATGAGCAAAAGCACAATGAAATTAATGCTGGAATCATCTTCAAGTTGCTAAAATACACTAATGACAGCAAAAAGTTTGAGTCTAAAACATTTAGTTAAGGTGTGAGAGCCAAAATTAACTTTGTATTGCTGTAAACGCGTTTTCAGCACCTGATTGTACACTTCAGGTGAAACTGTCAAAATCTTCAAAATGAGCAAAAGCACAATGAAATTAATGCTGGAATCATCTTCAAGTTGCTAAAATACACTAATGACAGCAAAAAGTTTGAGTCTACAACATTTAGTTAAGGTGTGAGAGCCTAAATGAACTTTGTATTGCTTTAAACGCGTTTTCAGCCCCTGATTGTACACTTCAGGTGAAACTGTCAATATCTTCAAAATGAGCAAAAGCACAATGAAATTAATGCTGGAATCATCTTCAAGTTGCTAAAATACACTAATGACAGCAACAAGTTTGAGTCTACAACATTTAGTTAAGGTGTGAGAGCCTAAATTAACTTTGTATTGCTTTAAACGCGTTTTCAGCCCCTGATTGTACACTTCAGGTGAAACTGTAAAAATCTTCAAAATGAGCAAAAGCACAATGAAATTAATGCTGGAATCATCTTCAAGTTGCTAAAATACACTAATGACAGTAAAAAGTTTGAGTGTACAACATTTAGTTAAGGTGTGAGAGCCAAAATGAACTTTGTATTGCTTTAAATGCACTTTCAGCCCGAATGTACACTTCAGATGAAACTGTCAAAATCTTCAAAATGAGCAAAAGCACAATGAAATTAATGCTGGAATCATCTTCAAGTTGCTAAAATACACTAATGACAGCAAAAAGTTTGAGTGTACAAAATTTAGTTAAGGTGTGAGAGCCTAAATGAACTTTGTATTGCTGTAAACGCGTTTTCAGCACCTGATTGTACACTTCAGGTGAAACTGTCAAAATCTTCAAAATGAGCAAAAGCACAATGAAATTAATGCTGGAATCATCTTCAAGTTGCTAAAATACACTAATGACAGCAAAAAGTTTGAGTCTACAACATTTAGTTAAGGTGTGAGAGCCTAAATGAACTTTGTATTGCTGTAAACGCGTTTTCAGCACCTGATTGTACACTTCAGGTGAAACTGTCAAAATCTTCAAAATGAGCAAAAGCACAATGAAATTAATGCTGGAATCATCTTCAAGTTGCTAAAATACACTAATGACAGCAAAAAGTTTGAGTCTACAACATTTAGTTAAGGTGTGAGAGCCAAAATGAACTTTGCATTGCTTTAAATGCATTTTCAGCCGATAGTACACTTCAGGTGAAACTGTCAAAATCTTCAAAATGAGCAAAAGCACAATGAAATTAATGCTGGAATCATCTTCAAGTTGCTAAAATACACTAATGACAGTAAAAAGTTTGAGTCTACAACATTTAGTTAAGGTGTTAGAGCCAAAATGAACTTTGTATTGCTTTAAATGCACTTTCAGCCCGAATGTACACTTCAGATGAAACTGTCAAAATCTTCAAAATGAGCAAAAGCACAATGAAATTAATGCTGGAATCATCTTCAAGTTGCTAAAATACACTAATGACAGCAAAAAGTTTGAGTCTACAAAATTTAGTTAAGGTGTGAGAGCCTAAATGAACTTTGTATTGCTGTAAACGCGTTTTCAGCACCTGATTGTACAATTCAGGTGAAACTGTCAAAATCTTCAAAATGAGCAAAAGCACAATGAAATTAATGCTGGAATCATCTTCAAGTTGCTAAAATACACTAATGACAGTAAAAAGTTTGAGTCTACAACATTTAGTTAAGGTGTGAGAGCCTAAATTAACTTTTTATTGCTTTAAACGCGTTTTCAGCCCATGATTGTACACTTCAGGTGAAACTGTCAAAATCTTCAAAATGAGCAAAAGCACAATGAAATTAATGCTGGAATCATCTTCAAGTTGCTAAAATACACTAATGACAGCAAAAAGTTTGAGTCTACAATATTTAGTTAAGGTGTGAGAGCCAAAATGAACTTTGTATTGCTTTAAAATTCATTTTCAGCCCGATTGTACACTTCAGGTGAAACTGTCAAAATCTTCAAAATGAGCAAAAGCACAATGAAATTAATGCTGGAATCATCTTCAAGTTGCTAAAATACACTAATGACAGCAAAAAGTTTGAGTCTACAAAATTTAGTTAAGGTGTGAGAGCCTAAATGAACTTTGTATTGCTGTAAACGCGTTTTCAGCACCTGATTGTACACTTCAGGTGAAACTGTCAAAATCTTCAAAATGAGCAAAAGCACAATGAAATTAATGCTGGAATCATCTTCAAGTTGCTAAAATACACTAATGACAGCAAAAAGTTTGAGTCTACAACATTTAGTTAAGGTGTGAGAGCCAAAATGAACTTTGTATTGCTTTAAATGCATTTTCAGCCCGATTGGACACTTCAGGTGAAACTGTCAAAATCTTCAAAATGCGCAAAAGCACAATGAAATTAATGCTGGAATCATCTTCAAGTTGCTAAAATACACTAATGACAGCAAAAAGTTTGAGTCTAAAACATTTAGTTAAGGTGTGAGAGCCAAAATTAACTTTGTATTGCTGTAAACGCGTTTTCAGCACCTGATTGTACACTTCAGGTGAAACTGTCAAAATCTTCAAAATGAGCAAAAGCACAATGAAATTAATGCTGGAATCATCTTCAAGTTGCTAAAATACACTAATGACAGCAAAAAGTTTGAGTCTACAACATTTAGTTAAGGTGTGAGAGCCTAAATGAACTTTGTATTGCTTTAAATGCATTTTCAGCCCGATAGTACACTTCAGGTGAAACTGTCAAAATCTTCAAAATGAGCAAAAGCACAATGAAATTAATGCTGGAATCATCTCCAAGTTGCTAAAATACACTAATGACAGCAAAAAGTTTTAGTCTACAACATTTAGTTAAGGTGTGAGAGCCAAAATGAACTTTGTATTGCTGTAAACGCGTTTTCAGCACCTGATTGTACACTTCAGGTGAAACTGTCAAAATCTTCAAAATGAGCAAAAGTACAATGAAATTAATGCTGGAATCATCTTCAAGTTGCTAAAATACACTAATGACAGCAAAAAGTTTGAGTCTACAACATTTAGTTAAGGTGTGAGAGCCAAAATGAACTTTGTATTGCTTTAAAATTCATTTTCAGCCCGATTGTACACTTCAGGTGAAACTGTCAAAATCTTCAAAATGAGCAAAAGCACAATGAAATTTATGTTGGAATCATCTTCAAGTTGCTAAAATACACTAATGACAGCAAAAAGTTTGAGTCTACAACATTTAGTTAAGGTGTGAGAGCCTAAATTAACTTTTTATTGCTTTAAACGCGTTTTCAGCCCATGATTGTACACTTCAGGTGAAACTGTCAAAATCTTCAAAATGAACAAAAGCACAATGAAATTAATGCTGGAATCATCTTCAAGTTGCTAAAATACACTAATGACAGCAAAAAGTTTGAGTCTACAATATTTAGTTAAGGTGTGAGAGCCAAAATGAACTTTGTATTGCTTTAAAATTCATTTTCAGCCCGATTGTACACTTCAGGTGAAACTGTCAAAATCTTCAAAATGAGCAAAAGCACAATGAAATTAATGCTGGAATCATCCTCAAGTTGCTAAAATACACTAATGACAGCAAAAAGTTTGAGTCTACAACATTTAGTTAAGGTGTGAGAGCCAAAATGAACTTTGTATTGCTTTAAACACGTTTTCAGCCCCTGATTGTACACTTCAGGTGAAACTGTCAAAATCTTCAAAATGAGCAAAAGCACAATGAAATTAATGCTGGAATCATCTTCAAGTTGCTAAAATACACTAACGACAGCAAAAAATTTGAGTCTACAACATTTAGTTAAGGTGTGAGAGCCAAAATGAACTTTGTATTGCTTTAAATGCATTTTCAGCCCGATTGGACACTTCAGGTGAAACTGTCAAAATCTTCAAAATGAGCAAAAGCACAATGAAATTAATGCTGGAATCATCTTCAAGTTGGTAAAATACACTAATGACAGCAAAAAGTTTGAGTCTACAACATTTAGTTAAGGTGTGAGAGCCAAAATGAACTTTTTATTGCTGTAAACGCGTTTTCAGCACCTGATTGTACACTTCAGGTGAAACTGTCAAAATCTTCAAAATGAGCAAAAGCACAATGAAATTAATGCTGGAATCATCTTCAAGTTGCTAAAATACATTAATGACAGCAAAAAGTTTGAGTCTACAACCTTTAGTTAAGGTGTGAGAGCCAAAATTAACTTTGTATTGCTTTAAATGCATTTTCAGCCCGATTGTACACTTCAGGTGAAACTGTCAAAATCTTCAAAATGAGCAAAAGCACAATGAAATTAATGCTGGAATCATCTTCAAGTTGGTAAAATACACTAATGACAGCAAAAAGTTTGAGTCTACAACATTTAGTTAAGGTGTGAGAGACAAAATGAACTTTTTATTGCTGTAAACTCGTTTTCAGCACCTGATTGTACACTTCAGGTGAAACTGTAAAAATCTTCAAAATGAGCAAAAGCACAATGAAATTAATGCTGGAATCATCTTCAAGTTGCTAAAATACACTAATGACAGCAAAAAATTTGAGTCTACAAAATTTAGTTAAGGTGTGAGAGCCAAAATGAACTTTTTATTGCTGTAAACGCGTTTTCAGCACCTGATTGTACACTTCAGGTGAAACTGTCAAAATCTTCAAAATGAGCAAAAGCACAATGAAATTAAAGCTGGAATCATCTTCAAGTTGCTAAAATACACTAATGACAGCAAAAAGTTTGAGTCTACAACATTTAGTTAAGGTGTGAGAGCCAAAATGAACTTTGTATTGCTTAAAATGCATTTTCAGCCCGATTGTACACTTCAGGTGAAACTGCCAAAATCTTCAAAATGAGCAAAAGCACAATGAAATTAATGCTGGAATCATCTTCAAGTTGCTAAAATACACTAATGACAGCAAAAAGTTTGAGTCTACAACATTTAGTTAAGGTGTGAGAGACAAAAATAACTTTTTATTGCTGTAAACGCGTTTTCAGCACCTGATTGTACACTTCAGGTGAAACTGTCAAAATCTTCAAAATGAGCAAAAGCACAATGAAATTAATGCTGGAATCATCTTCAAGTTGCTAAAATACACTAATGACAGCAAAAAGTTTGAGTCTACAACATTTAGTTAAGGTGTGAGAGCCAAAATGAACTTTGTATTGCTTTAAACACGTTTTCAGCCCCTGATTGTACACTTCAGGTGAAACTGTCAAAATCTTCAAAATGAGCAAAAGCACAATGAAATTAATGCTGGAATCATCTTCAAGTTGCTAAAATACACTAACGACAGCAAAAAGTTTGAGTCTACAACATTTAGTTAAGGTGTGAGAGCCAAAATGAACTTTGTATTGCTTTAAATGCATTTTCAGCCCGATTGTACACTTCAGGTGAAACTGTCAAAATCTTCAAAATGAGCAAAAGCACAATGAAATTAATGCTGGAATCATCTTCAAGTTGCTAAAATACACTAATGACAGCAAAAAGTTTGAGTCTACAAAATTTAGTTAAGGTGTGAGAGCCAAAATGAACTTTTTATTGCTGTAAACGCGTTTTCAGCACCTGATTGTACACTTCAGGTGAAACTGTCAAAATCTTCAAAATGAGCAAAAGCACAATGACATTTATGCTGGAATCATCTTCAAGTTGCTAAAATACACTAATGACAGCAAAAAGTTTGAGTCTACAACATTTAGTTAATGTGTGAGAGCCTAAATTAACTTTGTATTGCTTTAAACACGTTTTCAGCCCCTGATTGTACACTTCAGGTGAAACTGTCAAAATCTTCAAAATGAGCAAAAGCACAATGAAATTAATGCTGGAATCATCTTCAAGTTGCTAAAATACACTAATGACAGCAAAAAGTTTGAGTCTACAAAATTTAGTTAAGGTGTGAGAGCCAAAATGAACTTTGTATTGCTTTAAATGCATTTTCAGCCCGATTGTACACTTCAGGTGAAACTGTCAAAATCTTCAAAATGAGCAAAAGCACAATGAAATTAAAGCTGGAATCATCTTCAAGTTGCTAAAATACACTAATGACAGCAAACAGTTTGAGTCTACAACATTTAGTTAAGGTGTGAGAGCCAAAATGAACTTTGTATTGCTTAAAATGCATTTTCAGCCCGATTGTACACTTCAGGTGAAACTGCCAAAATCTTCAAAATGAGCAAAAGCACAATGAAATTAATGCTGGAATCATCTTCAAGTTGCTAAAATACACTAATGACAGCAAAAAGTTTGAGTCTACAACATTTAGTTAAGGTGTGAGAGACAAAAATAACTTTTTATTGCTGTAAACGCGTTTTCAGCACCTGATTGTACACTTCAGGTGAAACTGTCAAAATCTTCAAAATGAGCAAAAGCACAATGAAATTTATGCTGGAATCATCTTGAAGTTGCTAAAATACACTAATGACAGCAAAAAGTTTGAGTCTACAACATTTAGTTAAGGTGTGAGAGCCAAAATGAACTTTGTATTGCTTTAAATGCATTTTCAGCCCGATTGTACACTTCAGGTGAAACTGTCAAAATCTTCAAAATGAGCAAAAGCACAATGAAATTAATGCTGGAATCATCTTCAAGTTGCTAAAATACACTAATGACAGCAAAAGGTTTGAGTCTACAAAATTTAGTTAAGGTGTGAGAGCCAAAATGAACTTTTTATTGCTGTAAACGCGTTTTCAGCACCTGATTGTACACTTCAGGTGAAACTGTCAAAATCTTCAAAATGAGCAAAAGCACAATGACATTTATGCTGGAATCATCTTCAAGTTGCTAAAATACACTAATGACAGCAAAAAGTTTGAGTCTACAACATTTAGTTAAGGTGTGAGAGCCAAAATGAACTTTGTATTGCTTTAAACACATTTTCAGCCCCTGATTGTACACTTCAGGTGAAACTGGCAAAATCTTCAAAATGAGCAAAAGCACAATGAAATTAATGCTGGAATCATCTTCAAGTTGGTAAAATACACTAATGACAGCAAAAAGTTTGAGTCTACAACATTTAGTTAAGGTGTGAGAGACAAAATGAACTTTTTATTGCTGTAAACGCGTTTTCAGCACCTGATTGTACACTTCAGGTGAAACTGTCAAAATCTTCAAAATGAGCAAAAGCACAATGACATTTATGCTGGAATCATCTTCAAGTTGCTAAAATACACTAATGACAGCAAGAAGTTTGAGTCTACAACATTTAGTTAAGGTGTGAGAGCCAAAATGAACTTTGTATTGCTTTAAATGCATTTTCAGCCCGATTGGACACTTCAGGTGAAACTGTCAAAATCTTCAAAATGAGCAAAAGCACAATGAAATTAATGCTGGAATCATCTTCAAGTTGGTAAAATACACTAATGACAGCAAAAAGTTTGAGTCTACAACATTTAGTTAAGGTGTGAGAGACAAAATGAACTTTTTATTGCTGTAAACTCGTTTTCAGCACCTGATTGTACACTTCAGGTGAAACTGTAAAAATCTTCAAAATGAGCAAAAGCACAATGAAATTAATGCTGGAATCATCTTCAAGTTGCTAAAATACACTAATGACAGCAAAAAGTTTGAGTCTACAACATTTAGTTAAGGTGTGAGAGCCAAAATGAACTTTGTATTGCTTTAAACACGTTTTCAGCCCCTGATTGTACACTTCAGGTGAAACTGTCAAAATCTTCAAAATGAGCAAAAGCACAATGAAATTAATGCTGGAATCATCTTCAAGTTGCTAAAATACACTAACGACAGCAAAAAGTTTGAGTCTACAACATTTAGTTAAGGTGTGAGAGCCAAAATGAACTTTGTATTGCTTTAAATGCATTTTCAGCCCGATTGTACACTTCAGGTGAAACTGTCAAAATCTTCAAAATGAGCAAAAGCACAATGAAATTAATGCTGGAATCATCTTCAAGTTGCTAAAATACACTAATGACAGCAAAAAGTTTGAGTCTACAAAATTTAGTTAAGGTGTGAGAGCCAAAATGAACTTTTTATTGCTGTAAACGCGTTTTCAGCACCTGATTGTACACTTCAGGTGAAACTGTCAAAATCTTCAAAATGAGCAAAAGCACAATGACATTTATGCTGGAATCATCTTCAAGTTGCTAAAATACACTAATGACAGCAAAAAGTTTGAGTCTACAACATTTAGTTAAGGTGTGAGAGCCTAAATTAACTTTGTATTGCTTTAAACACGTTTTCAGCCCCTGATTGTACACTTCAGGTGAAACTGTCAAAATCTTCAAAATGAGCAAAAGCACAATGAAATTAATGCTGGAATCATCTTCAAGTTGCTAAAATACACTAATGACAGCAAAAAGTTTGAGTCTACAAAATTTAGTTAAGGTGTGAGAGCCAAAATGAACTTTGTATTGCTTTAAATGCATTTTCAGCCCGATTGTACACTTCAGGTGAAACTGTCAAAATCTTCAAAATGAGCAAAAGCACAATGAAATTAAAGCTGGAATCATCTTCAAGTTGCTAAAATACACTAATGACAGCAAAAAGTTTGAGTCTACAACATTTAGTTAAGGTGTGAGAGCCAAAATGAACTTTGTATTGCTTAAAATGCATTTTCAGCCCGATTGTACACTTCAGGTGAAACTGCCAAAATCTTCAAAATGAGCAAAAGCACAATGAAATTAATGCTGGAATCATCTTCAAGTTGCTAAAATACACTAATGACAGCAAAAAGTTTGAGTCTACAACATTTAGTTAAGGTGTGAGAGACAAAAATAACTTTTTATTGCTGTAAACGCGTTTTCAGCACCTGATTGTACACTTCAGGTGAAACTGTCAAAATCTTCAAAATGAGCAAAAGCACAATGAAATTTATGCTGGAATCATCTTGAAGTTGCTAAAATACACTAATGACAGCAAAAAGTTTGAGTCTACAACATTTAGTTAAGGTGTGAGAGCCAAAATGAACTTTGTATTGCTTTAAATGCATTTTCAGCCCGATTGTACACTTCAGGTGAAACTGTCAAAATCTTCAAAATGAGCAAAAGCACAATGAAATTAATGCTGGAATCATCTTCAAGTTGCTAAAATACACTAATGACAGCAAAAGGTTTGAGTCTACAACATTTAGTTAAGGTGTGAGAGCCAAAATGAACTTTTTATTGCTGTAAACGCGTTTTCAGCACCTGATTGTACACTTCAGGTGAAACTGTCAAAATCTTCAAAATGAGCAAAAGCACAATGACATTTATGCTGGAATCATCTTCAAGTTGCTAAAATACACTAATGACAGCAAAAAGTTTGAGTCTACAACATTTAGTTAAGGTGTGAGAGCCAAAATGAACTTTGTATTGCTTTAAACACGTTTTCAGCCCCTGATTGTACACTTCAGGTGAAACTGTCAAAATCTTCAAAATGAGCAAAAGCACAATGAAATTAATGTTGAAATCATCTTCAAGTTGCTAAAATACACTAACGACATTAAAAAGTTTGAGTCTACAACATTTAGTTAAGGTGTGAGAGCCAAAATGAACTTTGTATTGCTTTAAATGCATTTTCAGCCCGATTGGACACTTCAGGTGAAACTGTCAAAATCTTCAAAATGAGCAAAAGCACAATGAAATTAATGCTGGAATCATCTTCAAGTTGGTAAAATACACTAATGACAGCAAAAAGTTTGAGTCTACAACATTTAGTTAAGGTGTGAGAGCCAAAATGAACTTTTTATTGCTGTAAACGCGTTTTCAGCACCTGATTGTACACTTCAGGTGAAACTGTCAAAATCTTCAAAATGAGCAAAAGCACAATGAAATTAATGCTGGAATCATCTTCAAGTTGCTAAAATACATTAATGACAGCAAAAAGTTTGAGTCTACAACATTTAGTTAAGGTGTGAGAGCCAAAATGAACTTTGTATTGCTTTAAATGCATTTTCAGCCCGATTGTACACTTCAGGTGAAACTGTCAAAATCTTCAAAATGAGCAAAAGCACAATGAAATTAATGCTGGAATCATCTTCAAGTTGGTAAAATACACTAATGACAGCAAAAAGTTTGAGTCTACAACATTTAGTTAAGGTGTGAGAGACAAAATGAACTTTTTATTGCTGTAAACTCGTTTTCAGCACCTGATTGTACACTTCAGGTGAAACTGTAAAAATCTTCAAAATGAGCAAAAGCACAATGAAATTAATGCTGGAATCATCTTCAAGTTGCTAAAATACACTAATGACAGCAAGAAGTTTGAGTCTACAACATTTAGTTAAGGTGTGAGAGCCAAAATGAACTTTGTATTGCTTTAAATGCATTTTCAGCCCGATTGGACACTTCAGGTGAAACTGTCAAAATCTTCAAAATGAGCAAAAGCACAATGAAATTAATGCTGGAATCATCTTCAAGTTGGTAAAATACACTAATGACAGCAAAAAGTTTGAGTCTACAACATTTAGTTAAGGTGTGAGAGACAAAATGAACTTTTTATTGCTGTAAACTCGTTTTCAGCACCTGATTGTACACTTCAGGTGAAACTGTAAAAATCTTCAAAATGAGCAAAAGCACAATGAAATTAATGCTGGAATCATCTTCAAGTTGCTAAAATACACTAATGACAGCAACAAGTTTGAGTCTACAACATTTAGTTAAGGTGTGAGAGCCAAAATGAACTTTGTATTGCTTTAAATGCATTTTCAGCCCGATTGGACACTTCAGGTGAAACTGTCAAAATCTTCAAAATGAGCAAAAGCACAATGAAATTAATGCTGGAATCATCTTCAAGTTGCTAAAATACACTAATGACAGCAAAAAGTTTGAGTCTACAAAATTTAGTTAAGGTGTGAGAGCCAAAATGAACTTTTTATTGCTGTAAACGCGTTTTCAGCACCTGATTGTACACTTCAGGTGAAACTGTCAAAATCTTCAAAATGAGCAAAAGCACAATGACATTTATGCTGGAATCATCTTCAAGTTGATAAAATACACTAATGACAGCAAAAAGTTTGAGTCTACAACATTTAGTTAAGGTGTGAGAGCCTAAATTAACTTTGTATTGCTTTAAATGCATTTTCAGCCCGATTGGACACTTCAGGTGAAACTGTCAAAATCTTCAAAATGAGCAAAAGCACAATGAAATTAATGCTGGAATCATCTTCAAGTTGGTAAAATACACTAATGACAGCAAAAAGTTTGAGTCTACAACATTTAGTTAAGGTGTGAGAGCCAAAATGAACTTTTTATTGCTGTAAACGCGTTTTCAGCACCTGATTGTACACTTCAGGTGAAACTGTCAAAATCTTCAAATTGAGCAAAAGCACAATGAAATTAATGCTGGAATCATCTTCAAGTTGCTAAAATACATTAATGACAGCAAAAAGTTTTAGTCTACAACATTTAGTTAAGGTGTGAGAGCCAAAATGAACTTTGTATTGCTTTAAATGCATTTTCAGCCGATTGTACACTTCAGGTGAAACTGTCAAAATCTTCAAAATGAGCAAAAGCACAATGAAATTAATGCTGGAATCATCTCCAAGTTGCTAAAATACACTAATGACAGCAAAAAGTTTGAGTCTACAACATTTAGTTAAGGTGTGAGAGCCAAAATGAACTTTTTATTGCTGTAAACGCGTTTTCAGCACCTGATTGTACACTTCAGGTGAAACTGTCAAAATCTTCAAAATGAGCAAAAGCACAATGACATTTATGCTGGAATCATCTTCAAGTTGCTAAAATACACTAATGACAGCAAAAAGTTTGAGTCTACAACATTTAGTTAAGGTGTGAGAGCCTAAATTAACTTTGTATTGCTTTAAACACGTTTTCAGCCCCTGATTGTACACTTCAGGTGAAACTGTCAAAATCTTCAAAATGAGCAAAAGCACAATGAAATTAATGCTGGAATCATCTTCAAGTTGCTAAAATACACTAATGACAGCAAACAGTTTGAGTCTACAAAATTTAGTTAAGGTGTGAGAGCCAAAATGAACTTTGTATTGCTTTAAATGCATTTTCAGCCCGATTGTACACTTCAGGTGAAACTGTCAAAATCTTCAAAATGAGCAAAAGCACAATGAAATTAAAGCTGGAATCATCTTCAAGTTGCTAAAATACACTAATGACAGCAAAAAGTTTGAGTCTACAACATTTAGTTAAGGTGTGAGAGCCAAAATGAACTTTGTATTGCTTAAAATGCATTTTCAGCCCGATTGTACACTTCAGGTGAAACTGCCAAAATCTTCAAAATGAGCAAAAGCACAATGAAATTAATGCTGGAATCATCTTCAAGTTGCTAAAATACACTAATGACAGCAAAAAGTTTGAGTCTACAACATTTAGTTAAGGTGTGAGAGACAAAAATAACTTTTTATTGCTGTAAACGCGTTTTCAGCACCTGATTGTACACTTCAGGTGAAACTGTCAAAATCTTCAAAATGAGCAAAAGCACAATGAAATTTATGCTGGAATCATCTTGAAGTTGCTAAAATACACTAATGACAGCAAAAAGTTTGAGTCTACAACATTTAGTTAAGGTGTGAGAGCCAAAATGAACTTTGTATTGCTTTAAATGCATTTTCAGCCCGATTGTACACTTCAGGTGAAACTGTCAAAATCTTCAAAATGAGCAAAAGCACAATGAAATTAATGCTGGAATCATCTTCAAGTTGCTAAAATACACTAATGACAGCAAAAGGTTTGAGTCTACAAAATTTAGTTAAGGTGTGAGAGCCAAAATGAACTTTTTATTGCTGTAAACGCGTTTTCAGCACCTGATTGTACACTTCAGGTGAAACTGTCAAAATCTTCAAAATGAGCAAAAGCACAATGACATTTATGCTGGAATCATCTTCAAGTTGCTAAAATACACTAATGACAGCAAAAAGTTTGAGTCTACAACATTTAGTTAAGGTGTGAGAGCCAAAATGAACTTTGTATTGCTTTAAACACGTTTTCAGCCCCTGATTGTACACTTCAGGTGAAACTGTCAAAATCTTCAAAATGAGCAAAAGCACAATGAAATTAATGCTGAAATCATCTTCAAGTTGCTAAAATACACTAACGACATTAAAAAGTTTGAGTCTACAACATTTAGTTAAGGTGTGAGAGCCAAAATGAACTTTGTATTGCTTTAAATGCATTTTCAGCCCGATTGGACACTTCAGGTGAAACTGTCAAAATCTTCAAAATGAGCAAAAGCACAATGAAATTAATGCTGGAATCATCTTCAAGTTGGTAAAATACACTAATGACAGCAAAAAGTTTGAGTCTACAACATTTAGTTAAGGTGTGAGAGCCAAAATGAACTTTTTATTGCTGTAAACGCGTTTTCAGCACCTGATTGTACACTTCAGGTGAAACTGTCAAAATCTTCAAAATGAGCAAAAGCACAATGAAATTAATGCTGGAATCATCTTCAAGTTGCTAAAATACATTAATGACAGCAAAAAGTTTGAGTCTACAACATTTAGTTAAGGTGTGAGAGCCAAAATGAACTTTGTATTGCTTTAAATGCATTTTCAGCCCGATTGTACACTTCAGGTGAAACTGTCAAAATCTTCAAAATGAGCAAAAGCACAATGAAATTAATGCTGGAATCATCTTCAAGTTGGTAAAATACACTAATGACAGCAAAAAGTTTGAGTCTACAACATTTAGTTAAGGTGTGAGAGACAAAATGAACTTTTTATTGCTGTAAACTCGTTTTCAGCACCTGATTGTACACTTCAGGTGAAACTGTAAAAATCTTCAAAATGAGCAAAAGCACAATGAAATTAATGCTGGAATCATCTTCAAGTTGCTAAAATACACTAATGACAGCAAGAAGTTTGAGTCTACAACATTTAGTTAAGGTGTGAGAGCCAAAATGAACTTTGTATTGCTTTAAATGCATTTTCAGCCCGATTGGACACTTCAGGTGAAACTGTCAAAATCTTCAAAATGAGCAAAAGCACAATGAAATTAATGCTGGAATCATCTTCAAGTTGGTAAAATACACTAATGACAGCAAAAAGTTTGAGTCTACAACATTTAGTTAAGGTGTGAGAGACAAAATGAACTTTTTATTGCTGTAAACTCGTTTTCAGCACCTGATTGTACACTTCAGGTGAAACTGTAAAAATCTTCAAAATGAGCAAAAGCACAATGAAATTAATGCTGGAATCATCTTCAAGTTGCTAAAATACACTAATGACAGCAACAAGTTTGAGTCTACAACATTTAGTTAAGGTGTGAGAGCCAAAATGAACTTTGTATTGCTTTAAATGCATTTTCAGCCCGATTGGACACTTCAGGTGAAACTGTCAAAATCTTCAAAATGAGCAAAAGCACAATGAAATTAATGCTGGAATCATCTTCAAGTTGCTAAAATACACTAATGACAGCAAAAAGTTTGAGTCTACAAAATTTAGTTAAGTTGTGAGAGCCAAAATGAACTTTTTATTGCTGTAAACGCGTTTTCAGCACCTGATTGTACACTTCAGGTGAAACTGTCAAAATCTTCAAAATGAGCAAAAGCACAATGACATTTATGCTGGAATCATCTTCAAGTTGATAAAATACACTAATGACAGCAAAAAGTTTGAGTCTACAACATTTAGTTAAGGTGTGAGAGCCTAAATTAACTTTGTATTGCTTTAAAAGCATTTTCAGCCCGATTGGACACTTCAGGTGAAACTGTCAAAATCTTCAAAATGAGCAAAAGCACAATGAAATTAATGCTGGAATCATCTTCAAGTTGGTAAAATACACTAATGACAGCAAAAAGTTTGAGTCTACAACATTTAGTTAAGGTGTGAGAGCCAAAATGAACTTTTTATTGCTGTAAACGCGTTTTCAGCACCTGATTGTACACTTCAGGTGAAACTGTCAAAATCTTCAAATTGAGCAAAAGCACAATGAAATTAATGCTGGAATCATCTTCAAGTTGCTAAAATACATTAATGACAGCAAAAAGTTTTAGTCTACAACATTTAGTTAAGGTGTGAGAGCCAAAATGAACTTTGTATTGCTTTAAATGCATTTTCAGCCGATTGTACACTTCAGGTGAAACTGTCAAAATCTTCAAAATGAGCAAAAGCACAATGAAATTAAAGCTGGAATCATCTTCAAGTTGCTAAAATACACTAATGACAGCAAAAAGTTTGAGTCTACAACATTTAGTTAAGGTGTGAGAGCCAAAATGAACTTTGTATTGCTTTAAATGCAATTTCAGCCCAATTGTACACTTCAGGTGAAACTGTCAAAATCTTCAAAATGAGCAAAAGCACAATGAAATTAATGCTGGAATCATCTTCAAGTTGGTAAAATACACTAATGACAGCAAAAAGTTTGAGTCTACAACATTTAGTTAAGGTGTGAGAGACAAAATGAACTTTTTATTGCTGTAAACTCGTTTTCAGCACCTGATTGTACACTTCAGGTGAAACTGTAAAAATCTTCAAAATGAGCAAAAGCACAATGAAATTAATGCTGGAATCATCTTCAAGTTGCTAAAATACACTAATGACAGCAAAAAGTTTGAGTCTACAACATTTAGTTAAGGTGTGAGAGCCAAAATGAACTTTGTATTGCTTTAAATGCATTTTCAGCCCGATTGGACACTTCAGGTGAAACTGTCAAAATCTTCAAAATGAGCAAAAGCACAATGAAATTAATGCTGGAATCATCTCCAAGTTGCTAAAATACACTAATGACAGCAAAAAGTTTGAGTCTACAACATTTAGTTAAGGTGTGAGAGCCAAAATGAACTTTTTATTGCTGTAAACGCGTTTTCAGCACCTGATTGTACACTTCAGGTGAAACTGTCAAAATCTTCAAAATGAGCAAAAGCACAATGACATTTATGCTGGAATCATCTTCAAGTTGCTAAAATACACTAATGACAGCAAAAAGTTTGAGTCTACAACATTTAGTTAAGGTGTGAGAGCCTAAATTAACTTTGTATTGCTTTAAACACGTTTTCAGCCCCTGATTGTACACTTCAGGTGAAACTGTCAAAATCTTCAAAATGAGCAAAAGCACAATGAAATTAATGCTGGAATCATCTTCAAGTTGCTAAAATACACTAATGACAGCAAACAGTTTGAGTCTACAAAATTTAGTTAAGGTGTGAGAGCCAAAATGAACTTTGTATTGCTTTAAATGCATTTTCAGCCCGATTGTACACTTCAGGTGAAACTGTCAAAATCTTCAAAATGAGCAAAAGCACAATGAAATTAAAGCTGGAATCATCTTCAAGTTGCTAAAATACACTAATGACAGCAAAAAGTTTGAGTCTACAACATTTAGTTAAGGTGTGAGAGCCAAAATGAACTTTGTATTGCTTAAAATGCATTTTCAGCCCGATTGTACACTTCAGGTGAAACTGCCAAAATCTTCAAAATGAGCAAAAGCACAATGAAATTAATGCTTGAATCATCTTCATTTTGCTAACATACACTAATGACAGCAAAAAGTTTGAGTCTACAACATTTAGTTAAGGTGTGAGAGCCAAAATGAACTTTTTATGGCTTTAAATGCATTTTCAGCCCGATTGTACACTTCAGGTGAAAATGTCAAAATCTTCAAAATGAGCAAAAGCACAATAAAATTAATGCTTGAATCATCTTCATTTTGCTAAAATATACTAATGACAGTAAAAAGTTTGAGTCTACAACATTTAGTTAAGGTGTGAGAGCCAAAATGAACTTTTTATTGCTTTAAACGCGTTTTCAGCCCCTAATTGTACACTTCAGGTGAAAATGTCAAAATCTTCAAAATGAGCAAAAGCACAATGAAATTAATGCTTGAATCATCTTCATTTTGCTAAAATACACTAATGACAGCAAAAAGTTTGAGTCTACAACATTTAGTTAAGGTGTGAGAGCCAAAATGAACTTTTTATGGCTTTAAATGCATTTTCAGCCTGATTGTACACTTCAGGTGAAAATGTCAAAATCTTCAAAATGAGCAAAAGCACAATAAAATTAATGCTTGAATCATCTTCATTTTGCTAAAATATACTAATGACAGCAAAAAGTTTGAGTCTACAACATTTAGTTAAGGTGTGAGAGCCAAAATGAACTTTTTATTGCTTTAAACGCGTTTTCAGCCTGATTGTACACTTCAGGTGAAAATGTCAAAATCTTCAAAATGAGCAAAAGCACAATGAAATTAATGCTTGAATCATCTTCATTTTGCTAACATACACTAATGACAGCAAAAAGTTTGAGTCTACAACATTTAGTTAAGGTGTGAGAGCCAAAATGAACTTTTTATGGCTTTAAATGCATTTTCAGCCTGATTGTACACTTCAGGTGAAAATGTCAAAATCTTCAAAATGAGCAAAAGCACAATGAAATTAATGCTTGAATCATCTTCATTTTGCTAAAATACACTAATGACAGCAAAAAGTTTGAGTCTACAACATTTAGTTAAGGTGTGAGAGCCAAAATGAACTTTTTATGGCTTTAAATGCATTTTCAGCCTGATTGTACACTTCAGGTGAAAATGTCAAAATCTTCAAAATGAGCAAAAGCCCAATGAAATTAATGCTTGAATCATCTTCATTTTGCTAAAATACACTAATGACAGCAAAAAGTTTGAGTCTACAACATTTAGTTAAGGTGTGAGAGCCAAAATGAACTTTTTATGGCTTTAAATGCATTTTCAGCCCGATTGTACACTTCAGGTGAAAATGTCAAAATCTTCAAAATGAGCAAAAGCACAATAAAATTAATGCTTGAATCATCTTCATTTTGCTAAAATATACTAATGACAGCAAAAAGTTTGAGTCTACAACATTTAGTTAAGGTGTGAGAGCCAAAATGAACTTTTTATTGCTTTAAACGCGTTTTCAGCCCCTAATTGTACACTTCAGGTGAAAATGTCAAAATCTTCAAAATGAGCAAAAGCACAATGAAATTAATGCTTGAATCATCTTCATTTTGCTAAAATACACTAATGACAGCAAAAAGTTTGAGTCTACAACATTTAGTTAAGGTGTGAGAGCCAAAATGAACTTTTTATGGCTTTAAATGCATTTTCAGCCTGATTGTACACTTCAGGTGAAAATGTCAAAATCTTCAAAATGAGCAAAAGCACAATGAAATTAATGCTTGAATCATCTTTATTTTGCTAACATACACTAATGGCAGCAAAAAGTTTGAGTCTACAACATTTAGTTAAGGTGTGAGAGCCAAAATGAACTTTTTATGGCTTTAAATGCATTTTCAGCCCGATTGTACACTTCAGGTGAAAATGTCAAAATCTTCAAAATGAGCAAAAGCACAATAAAATTAATGCTTGAATCATCTTCATTTTGCTAAAATATACTAATGACAGCAAAAAGTTTGAGTCTACAACATTTAGTTAAGGAGTGAGAGCCAAAATGAACTTTTTATTGCTTTAAACGCGTTTTCAGCCCCTAATTGTACACTTCAGGTGAAAATGTCAAAATCTTCAAAATGAGCAAAAGCACAATGAAATTAATGCTTGAATCATCTTCATTTTGCTAAAATACACTAATGACAGCAAAAAGTTTGAGTCTACAACATTTAGTTAAGGTGTGAGAGCCAAAATGAACTTTTTATGGCTTTAAATGCATTTTCAGCCCGATTGTACACTTCAGGTGAAAATGTCAAAATCTTCAAAATGAGCAAAAGCACAATAAAATTAATGCTTGAATCATCTTCATTTTGCTAAAATATACTAATGACAGCAAAAAGTTTGAGTCTACAACATTTAGTTAAGGTGTGAGAGCCAAAATGAACTTTTTATTGCTTTAAACGCGTTTTCAGCCCCTAATTGTACACTTCAGGTGAAAATGTCAAAATCTTCAAAATGAGCAAAAGCACAATGAAATTAATGCTTGAATCATCTTCATTTTGCTAAAATACACTAATGACAGCAAAAAGTTTGAGTCTACAACATTTAGTTAAGGTGTGAGAGCCAAAATGAACTTTTTATGGCTTTAAATGCATTTTCAGCCTGATTGTACACTTCAGGTGAAAATGTCAAAATCTTCAAAATGAGCAAAAGCACAATGAAATTAATGCTTGAATCATCTTTATTTTGCTAACATACACTAATGGCAGCAAAAAGTTTGAGTCTACAACATTTAGTTAAGGTGTGAGAGCCAAAATGAACTTTTTATGGCTTTAAATGCATTTTCAGCCCGATTGTACACTTCAGGTGAAAATGTCAAAATCTTCAAAATGAGCAAAAGCACAATAAAATTAATGCTTGAATCATCTTCATTTTGCTAAAATATACTAATGACAGCAAAAAGTTTGAGTCTACAACATTTAGTTAAGGAGTGAGAGCCAAAATGAACTTTTTATTGCTTTAAACGCGTTTTCAGCCCCTAATTGTACACTTCAGGTGAAAATGTCAAAATCTTCAAAATGAGCAAAAGCACAATGAAATTAATGCTTGAATCATCTTCATTTTGCTAAAATACACTAATGACAGCAAAAAGTTTGAGTCTATAACATTTAGTTAAGGTGTGAGAGCCAAAATGAACTTTTTATGGCTTTAAATGCATTTTCAGCCTGATTGTACACTTCAGGTGAAAATGTCAAAATCTTCAAAATGAGCAAAAGCACAATGAAATTAATGCTTGAATCATCTTCATTTTGCTAAAATACACTAATGACAGCAAAAAGTTTGAGTCTACAACATTTAGTTAAGGTGTGAGAGCCAAAATGAACTTTTTATGGCTTTAAATGCATTTTCAGCCTGATTGTACACTTCAGGTGAAAATGTCAAAATCTTCAAAATGAGCAAAAGCACAATGAAATTAATGCTTGAATCATCTTCATTTTGCTAACATACACTAATGACAGCAAAAAGTTTGAGTCTACAACATTTAGTTAAGGTGTGAGAGCCAAAATGAACTTTTTATGGCTTTAAATGCATTTTCAGCCCGATTGTACACTTCAGGTGAAAATGTCAAAATCTTCAAAATGAGCAAAAGCACAATAAAATAAATGTTTGAATCATCTTCATTTTGCTAAAATATACTAATGACAGCAAAAAGTTTGAGTCTACAACATTTAGTTAAGGAGTGAGAGCCAAAATGAACTTTTTATTGCTTTAAACGCGTTTTCAGCCCCTAATTGTACACTTCAGGTGAAAATGTCAAAATCTTCAAAATGAGCAAAAGCACAATGAAATTAATGCTTGAATCATCTTCATTTTGCTAAAATACACTAATGACAGCAAAAAGTTTGAGTCTACAACATTTAGTTAAGGTGTGAGAGCCAAAATGAACTTTTTATGGCTTTAAATGCATTTTCAGCCTGATTGTACACTTCAGGTGAAAATGTCAAAATCTTCAAAATGAGCAAAAGCACAATGAAATTAATGCTTGAATCATCTTCATTTTGCTAACATACACTAATGGCAGCAAAAAAGTTGAGTCTACAACATTTAGTTAAGGTGTGAGAGGCAAAATGAACTTTTTATGGCTTTAAATGCATTTTCAGCCCGATTGTACACTTCAGGTGAAAATGTCAAAATCTTCAAAATGAGCAAAAGCACAATGAAATTAATGCTTGAATCATCTTCATTTTGCTAAAATACACTAATGACAGCAAAAAGTTTGAGTCTACAACATTTAGTTAAGGTGTGAGAGCCAAAATGAACTTTTTATGGCTTTAAATGCATTTTCAGCCTGATTGTACACTTCAGGTGAAAATGTCAAAATCTTCAAAATGAGCAAAAGCACAATGAAATTAATGCTTGAATCATCTTCATTTTGCTAAAATACACTAATGACAGCAAAAAGTTTGAGTCTACAACATTTAGTTAAGGTGTGAGAGCCAAAATGAACTTTTTATGGCTTTAAATGCATTTTCAGCCTGATTGTACACTTCAGGTTAAAATGTCAAAATCTTCAAAATGAGCAAAAGCCCAATGAAATTAATGCTTGAATCATCTTCATTTTGCTAACATACACTAATGACAGCAAAAAGTTTGAGTCTACAACATTTAGTTAAGGTGTGAGAGCCAAAATGAACTTTTTATTGCTTTAAACGCGTTTTCAGCCCCTAATTGTACACTTCAGGTGAAAATGTCAAAATCTTCAAAATGAGCAAAAGCACAATGAAATTAATGCTTGAATCATCTTCATTTTGCTAAAATACACTAATGACAGCAAAAAGTTTGAGTCTACAACATTTAGTTAAGGTGTGAGAGCCAAAATGAACTTTTTATGGCTTTAAATGCATTTTCAGCCTGATTGTACACTTCAGGTGAAAATGTCAAAATCTTCAAAATGAGCGGAAGCACAATGAAATTAATGCTTGAATCATCTTCATTTTGCTAACATACACTAATGACAGCAAAAAGTTTGAGTCTACAACATTTAGTTAAGGTGTGAGAGCCAAAATGAACTTTTTATGGCTTTAAATGCATTTTCAGCCCGATTGTACACTTCAGGTGAAAATGTCAAAATCTTCAAAATGAGCAAAAGCACAATAAAATTAATGCTTGAATCATCTTCATTTTGCTAAAATATACTAATGACAGCAAAAAGTTTGAGTCTACAACATTTAGTTAAGGTGTGAGAGCCAAAATGAACTTTTTATTGCTTTAAACGCGTTTTCAGCCCCTAATTGTACACTTCAGGTGAAAATGTCAAAATCTTCAAAATGAGCAAAAGCACAATGAAATTAATGCTTGAATCATCTTCATTTTGCTAAAATACACTAATGACAGCAAAAAGTTTGAGTCTACAACATTTAGTTAAGGTGTGAGAGCCAAAATGAACTTTTTATGGCTTTAAATGCATTTTCAGCCTGATTGTACACTTCAGGTGAAAATGTCAAAATCTTCAAAATGAGCAAAAGCACAATGAAATTAATGCTTGAATCATCTTCATTTTGCTAAAATACACTAATGACAGCAAAAAGTTTGAGTCTACAACATTTAGTTAAGGTGTGAGAGCCAAAATGAACTTTTTATGGCTTTAAATGCATTTTCAGCCTGATTGTACACTTCAGGTGAAAATGTCAAAATCTTCAAAATGAGCAAAAGCACAATGAAATTAATGCTTGAATCATCTTCATTTTGCTAACATACACTAATGACAGCAAAAAGTTTGAGTCTACAACATTTAGTTAAGGTGTGAGAGCCAAAATGAACTTTTTATGGCTTTAAATGCATTTTCAGCCTGATTGTACACTTCAGGTGAAAATGTCAAAATCTTCAAAATGAGCAAAAGCACAATGAAATTAATGCTTGAATCATCTTCATTTTGCTAAAATACACTAATGACAGCAAAAAGTTTGAGTCTACAACATTTAGTTAAGGTGTGAGAGCCAAAATGAACTTTTTATGGCTTTAAATGCATTTTCAGCCTGATTGTACACTTCAGGTGAAAATGTCAAAATCTTCAAAATGAGCAAAAGCCCAATGAAATTAATGCTTGAATCATCTTCATTTTGCTAACATACACTAATGACAGCAAAAAGTTTGAGTCTACAACATTTAGTTAAGGTGTGAGAGCCAAAATGAACTTTTTATTGCTTTAAACGCGTTTTCAGCCCCTAATTGTACACTTCAGGTGAAAATGTCAAAATCTTCAAAATGAGCAAAAGCACAATGAAATTAATGCTTGAATCATCTTCATTTTGCTAAAATACACTAATGACAGCAAAAAGTTTGAGTCTACAACATTTAGTTAAGGTGTGAGAGCCAAAATGAACTTTTTATGGCTTTAAATGCATTTTCAGCCTGATTGTACACTTCAGGTGAAAATGTCAAAATCTTCAAAATGAGCGGAAGCACAATGAAATTAATGCTTGAATCATCTTCATTTTGCTAACATACACTAATGACAGCAAAAAGTTTGAGTCTACAACATTTAGTTAAGGTGTGAGAGCCAAAATGAACTTTTTATGGCTTTAAATGCATTTTCAGCCCGATTGTACACTTCAGGTGAAAATGTCAAAATCTTCAAAATGAGCAAAAGCACAATAAAATTAATGCTTGAATCATCTTCATTTTGCTAAAATATACTAATGACAGCAAAAAGTTTGAGTCTACAACATTTAGTTAAGGTGTGAGAGCCAAAATGAACTTTTTATTGCTTTAAACGCGTTTTCAGCCCCTAATTGTACACTTCAGGTGAAAATGTCAAAATCTTCAAAATGAGCAAAAGCACAATGAAATTAATGCTTGAATCATCTTCATTTTGCTAACATACACTAATGACAGCAAAAAGTTTGAGTCTACAACATTTAGTTAAGGTGTGAGAGCCAAAATGAACTTTTTATGGCTTTAAATGCATTTTCAGCCCGATTGTACACTTCAGGTGAAAATGTCAAAATCTTCAAAATGAGCAAAAGCACAATAAAATTAATGCTTGAATCATCTTCATTTTGCTAAAATATACTAATGACAGCAAAAAGTTTGAGTCTACAACATTTAGTTAAGGTGTGAGAGCCAAAATTAACTTTTTATGGCTTTAAATGCATTTTCAGCCCGATTGTACACTTCAGGTGAAAATGTCAAAATCTTCAAAATGAGCAAAAGCACAATGAAATTAATGCTTGAATCATCTTCATTTTGCTAAAATACACTAATGACAGCAAAAAGTTTGAGTCTACAACATTTAGTTAAGGTGTGAGAGCCAAAATGAACTTTTTATGGCTTTAAATGCATTTTCAGCCTGATTGTACACTTCAGGTGAAAATGTCAAAATCTTCAAAATGAGCAAAAGCACAATGAAATTAATGCTTGAATCATCTTCATTTTGCTAAAATACACTAATGACAGCAAAAAGTTTGAGTCTACAACATTTAGTTAAGGTGTGAGAGCCAAAATGAACTTTTTATGGCTTTAAATGCATTTTCAGCCTGATTGTACACTTCAGGTTAAAATGTCAAAATCTTCAAAATGAGCAAAAGCCCAATGAAATTAATGCTTGAATCATCTTCATTTTGCTAACATACACTAATGACAGCAAAAAGTTTGAGTCTACAACATTTAGTTAAGGTGTGAGAGCCAAAATGAACTTTTTATTGCTTTAAACGCGTTTTCAGCCCCTAATTGTACACTTCAGGTGAAAATGTCAAAATCTTCAAAATGAGCAAAAGCACAATGAAATTAATGCTTGAATCATCTTCATTTTGCTAAAATACACTAATGACAGCAAAAAGTTTGAGTCTACAACATTTAGTTAAGGTGTGAGAGCCAAAATGAACTTTTTATGGCTTTAAATGCATTTTCAGCCTGATTGTACACTTCAGGTGAAAATGTCAAAATCTTCAAAATGAGCGGAAGCACAATGAAATTAATGCTTGAATCATCTTCATTTTGCTAACATACACTAATGACAGCAAAAAGTTTGAGTCTACAACATTTAGTTAAGGTGTGAGAGCCAAAATGAACTTTTTATGGCTTTAAATGCATTTTCAGCCCGATTGTACACTTCAGGTGAAAATGTCAAAATCTTCAAAATGAGCAAAAGCACAATAAAATTAATGCTTGAATCATCTTCATTTTGCTAAAATATACTAATGACAGCAAAAAGTTTGAGTCTACAACATTTAGTTAAGGTGTGAGAGCCAAAATGAACTTTTTATTGCTTTAAACGCGTTTTCAGCCCCTAATTGTACACTTCAGGTGAAAATGTCAAAATCTTCAAAATGAGCAAAAGCACAATGAAATTAATGCTTGAATCATCTTCATTTTGCTAAAATACACTAATGACAGCAAAAAGTTTGAGTCTACAACATTTAGTTAAGGTGTGAGAGCCAAAATGAACTTTTTATGGCTTTAAATGCATTTTCAGCCTGATTGTACACTTCAGGTGAAAATGTCAAAATCTTCAAAATGAGCAAAAGCACAATGAAATTAATGCTTGAATCATCTTCATTTTGCTAAAATACACTAATGACAGCAAAAAGTTTGAGTCTACAACATTTAGTTAAGGTGTGAGAGCCAAAATGAACTTTTTATGGCTTTAAATGCATTTTCAGCCTGATTGTACACTTCAGGTGAAAATGTCAAAATCTTCAAAATGAGCAAAAGCACAATGAAATTAATGCTTGAATCATCTTCATTTTGCTAACATACACTAATGACAGCAAAAAGTTTGAGTCTACAACATTTAGTTAAGGTGTGAGAGCCAAAATGAACTTTTTATGGCTTTAAATGCATTTTCAGCCCGATTGTACACTTCAGGTGAAAATGTCAAAATCTTCAAAATGAGCAAAAGCACAATAAAATTAATGCTTGAATCATCTTCATTTTGCTAAAATATACTAATGACAGCAAAAAGTTTGAGTCTACAACATTTAGTTAAGGTGTGAGAGCCAAAATGAACTTTTTATTGCTTTAAACACGTTTTCAGCCCCTAATTGTACACTTCAGGTGAAAATGTCAAAATCTTCAAAATGAGCAAAAGCACAATGAAATTAATGCTTGAATCATCTTCATTTTGCTAAAATACACTAATGACAGCAAAAAGTTTGAGTCTACAACATTTAGTTAAGGTGTGAGAGCCAAAATGAACTTTTTATGGCTTTAAATGCATTTTCAGCCTGATTGTACACTTCAGGTGAAAATGTCAAAATCTTCAAAATCAGCAAAAGCACAATGAAATTAATGCTTGAATCATCTTCATTTTGCTAACATACACTAATGACAGCAAAAAGTTTGAGTCTACAACATTTAGTTAAGGTGTGAGAGCCAAAATGAACTTTTTATGGCTTTAAATGCATTTTCAGCCTGATTGTACACTTCAGGTGAAAATGTCAAAATCTTCAAAATGAGCAAAAGCACAATGAAATTAATGCTTGAATCATCTTCATTTTGCTAAAATACACTAATGACAGCAAAAAGTTTGAGTCTACAACATTTAGTTAAGGTGTGAGAGCCAAAATGAACTTTTTATGGCTTTAAATGCATTTTCAGCCTGATTGTACACTTCAGGTGAAAATGTCAAAATCTTCAAAATGAGCAAAAGCCCAATGAAATTAATGCTTGAATCATCTTCATTTTGCTAACATACACTAATGACAGCAAAAAGTTTGAGTCTACAACATTTAGTTAAGGTGTGAGAGCCAAAATGAACTTTTTATTGCTTTAAACGCGTTTTCAGCCCCTAATTGTACACTTCAGGTGAAAATGTCAAAATCTTCAAAATGAGCAAAAGCACAATGAAATTAATGCTTGAATCATCTTCATTTTGCTAAAATACACTAATGACAGCAAAAAGTTTGAGTCTACAACATTTAGTTAAGGTGTGAGAGCCAAAATGAACTTTTTATGGCTTTAAATGCATTTTCAGCCTGATTGTACACTTCAGGTGAAAATGTCAAAATCTTCAAAATGAGCGGAAGCACAATGAAATTAATGCTTGAATCATCTTCATTTTGCTAAAATACACTAATGACAGCAAAAAGTTTGAGTCTACAACATTTAGTTAAGGTGTGAGAGCCAAAATGAACTTTTTATGGCTTTAAATGCATTTTCAGCCTGATTGTACACTTCAGGTGAAAATGTCAAAATCTTCAAAATGAGCAAAAGCACAATGAAATTAATGCTTGAATCATCTTCATTTTGCTAACATACACTAATGACAGCAAAAAGTTTGAGTCTACAACATTTAGTTAAGGTGTGAGAGCCAAAATGAACTTTTTATGGCTTTAAATGCATTTTCAGCCTGATTGTACACTTCAGGTGAAAATGTCAAAATCTTCAAAATGAGCAAAAGCACAATGAAATTAATGCTTGAATCATCTTCATTTTGCTAAAATACACTAATGACAGCAAAAAGTTTGAGTCTACAACATTTAGTTAAGGTGTGAGAGCCAAAATGAACTTTTTATGGCTTTAAATGCATTTTCAGCCTGATTGTACACTTCAGGTGAAAATGTCAAAATCTTCAAAATGAGCAAAAGCCCAATGAAATTAATGCTTGAATCATCTTCATTTTGCTAACATACACTAATGACAGCAAAAAGTTTGAGTCTACAACATTTAGTTAAGGTGTGAGAGCCAAAATGAACTTTTTATTGCTTTAAACGCGTTTTCAGCCCCTAATTGTACACTTCAGGTGAAAATGTCAAAATCTTCAAAATGAGCAAAAGCACAATGAAATTAATGCTTGAATCATCTTCATTTTGCTAAAATACACTAATGACAGCAAAAAGTTTGAGTCTACAACATTTAGTTAAGGTGTGAGAGCCAAAATGAACTTTTTATGGCTTTAAATGCATTTTCAGCCTGATTGTACACTTCAGGTGAAAATGTCAAAATCTTCAAAATGAGCGGAAGCACAATGAAATTAATGCTTGAATCATCTTCATTTTGCTAACATACACTAATGACAGCAAAAAGTTTGAGTCTACAACATTTAGTTAAGGTGTGAGAGCCAAAATGAACTTTTTATGGCTTTAAATGCATTTTCAGCCCGATTGTACACTTCAGGTGAAAATGTCAAAATCTTCAAAATGAGCAAAAGCACAATAAAATTAATGCTTGAATCATCTTCATTTTGCTAAAATATACTAATGACAGCAAAAAGTTTGAGTCTACAACATTTAGTTAAGGTGTGAGAGCCAAAATGAACTTTTTATTGCTTTAAACGCGTTTTCAGCCCCTAATTGTACACTTCAGGTGAAAATGTCAAAATCTTCAAAATGAGCAAAAGCACAATGAAATTAATGCTTGAATCATCTTCATTTTGCTAACATACACTAATGACAGCAAAAAGTTTGAGTCTACAACATTTAGTTAAGGTGTGAGAGCCAAAATGAACTTTTTATGGCTTTAAATGCATTTTCAGCCCGATTGTACACTTCAGGTGAAAATGTCAAAATCTTCAAAATGAGCAAAAGCACAATAAAATTAATGCTTGAATCATCTTCATTTTGCTAAAATATACTAATGACAGCAAAAAGTTTGAGTCTACAACATTTAGTTAAGGTGTGAGAGCCAAAATTAACTTTTTATGGCTTTAAATGCATTTTCAGCCCGATTGTACACTTCAGGTGAAAATGTCAAAATCTTCAAAATGAGCAAAAGCACAATGAAATTAATGCTTGAATCATCTTCATTTTGCTAAAATACACTAATGACAGCAAAAAGTTTGAGTCTACAACATTTAGTTAAGGTGTGAGAGCCAAAATGAACTTTTTATGGCTTTAAATGCATTTTCAGCCTGATTGTACACTTCAGGTGAAAATGTCAAAATCTTCAAAATGAGCAAAAGCACAATGAAATTAATGCTTGAATCATCTTCATTTTGCTAAAATACACTAATGACAGCAAAAAGTTTGAGTCTACAACATTTAGTTAAGGTGTGAGAGCCAAAATGAACTTTTTATGGCTTTAAATGCATTTTCAGCCTGATTGTACACTTCAGGTTAAAATGTCAAAATCTTCAAAATGAGCAAAAGCCCAATGAAATTAATGCTTGAATCATCTTCATTTTGCTAACATACACTAATGACAGCAAAAAGTTTGAGTCTACAACATTTAGTTAAGGTGTGAGAGCCAAAATGAACTTTTTATTGCTTTAAACGCGTTTTCAGCCCCTAATTGTACACTTCAGGTGAAAATGTCAAAATCTTCAAAATGAGCAAAAGCACAATGAAATTAATGCTTGAATCATCTTCATTTTGCTAAAATACACTAATGACAGCAAAAAGTTTGAGTCTACAACATTTAGTTAAGGTGTGAGAGCCAAAATGAACTTTTTATGGCTTTAAATGCATTTTCAGCCTGATTGTACACTTCAGGTGAAAATGTCAAAATCTTCAAAATGAGCGGAAGCACAATGAAATTAATGCTTGAATCATCTTCATTTTGCTAACATACACTAATGACAGCAAAAAGTTTGAGTCTACAACATTTAGTTAAGGTGTGAGAGCCAAAATGAACTTTTTATGGCTTTAAATGCATTTTCAGCCCGATTGTACACTTCAGGTGAAAATGTCAAAATCTTCAAAATGAGCAAAAGCACAATAAAATTAATGCTTGAATCATCTTCATTTTGCTAAAATATACTAATGACAGCAAAAAGTTTGAGTCTACAACATTTAGTTAAGGTGTGAGAGCCAAAATGAACTTTTTATTGCTTTAAACGCGTTTTCAGCCCCTAATTGTACACTTCAGGTGAAAATGTCAAAATCTTCAAAATGAGCAAAAGCACAATGAAATTAATGCTTGAATCATCTTCATTTTGCTAAAATACACTAATGACAGCAAAAAGTTTGAGTCTACAACATTTAGTTAAGGTGTGAGAGCCAAAATGAACTTTTTATGGCTTTAAATGCATTTTCAGCCTGATTGTACACTTCAGGTGAAAATGTCAAAATCTTCAAAATGAGCAAAAGCACAATGAAATTAATGCTTGAATCATCTTCATTTTGCTAAAATACACTAATGACAGCAAAAAGTTTGAGTCTACAACATTTAGTTAAGGTGTGAGAGCCAAAATGAACTTTTTATGGCTTTAAATGCATTTTCAGCCTGATTGTACACTTCAGGTGAAAATGTCAAAATCTTCAAAATGAGCAAAAGCACAATGAAATTAATGCTTGAATCATCTTCATTTTGCTAACATACACTAATGACAGCAAAAAGTTTGAGTCTACAACATTTAGTTAAGGTGTGAGAGCCAAAATGAACTTTTTATGGCTTTAAATGCATTTTCAGCCCGATTGTACACTTCAGGTGAAAATGTCAAAATCTTCAAAATGAGCAAAAGCACAATAAAATTAATGCTTGAATCATCTTCATTTTGCTAAAATATACTAATGACAGCAAAAAGTTTGAGTCTACAACATTTAGTTAAGGTGTGAGAGCCAAAATGAACTTTTTATTGCTTTAAACACGTTTTCAGCCCCTAATTGTACACTTCAGGTGAAAATGTCAAAATCTTCAAAATGAGCAAAAGCACAATGAAATTAATGCTTGAATCATCTTCATTTTGCTAAAATACACTAATGACAGCAAAAAGTTTGAGTCTACAACATTTAGTTAAGGTGTGAGAGCCAAAATGAACTTTTTATGGCTTTAAATGCATTTTCAGCCTGATTGTACACTTCAGGTGAAAATGTCAAAATCTTCAAAATCAGCAAAAGCACAATGAAATTAATGCTTGAATCATCTTCATTTTGCTAACATACACTAATGACAGCAAAAAGTTTGAGTCTACAACATTTAGTTAAGGTGTGAGAGCCAAAATGAACTTTTTATGGCTTTAAATGCATTTTCAGCCTGATTGTACACTTCAGGTGAAAATGTCAAAATCTTCAAAATGAGCAAAAGCACAATGAAATTAATGCTTGAATCATCTTCATTTTGCTAAAATACACTAATGACAGCAAAAAGTTTGAGTCTACAACATTTAGTTAAGGTGTGAGAGCCAAAATGAACTTTTTATGGCTTTAAATGCATTTTCAGCCTGATTGTACACTTCAGGTGAAAATGTCAAAATCTTCAAAATGAGCAAAAGCCCAATGAAATTAATGCTTGAATCATCTTCATTTTGCTAACATACACTAATGACAGCAAAAAGTTTGAGTCTACAACATTTAGTTAAGGTGTGAGAGCCAAAATGAACTTTTTATTGCTTTAAACGCGTTTTCAGCCCCTAATTGTACACTTCAGGTGAAAATGTCAAAATCTTCAAAATGAGCAAAAGCACAATGAAATTAATGCTTGAATCATCTTCATTTTGCTAAAATACACTAATGACAGCAAAAAGTTTGAGTCTACAACATTTAGTTAAGGTGTGAGAGCCAAAATGAACTTTTTATGGCTTTAAATGCATTTTCAGCCTGATTGTACACTTCAGGTGAAAATGTCAAAATCTTCAAAATGAGCGGAAGCACAATGAAATTAATGCTTGAATCATCTTCATTTTGCTAACATACACTAATGACAGCAAAAAGTTTGAGTCTACAACATTTAGTTAAGGTGTGAGAGCCAAAATGAACTTTTTATGGCTTTAAATGCATTTTCAGCCCGATTGTACACTTCAGGTGAAAATGTCAAAATCTTCAAAATGAGCAAAAGCACAATAAAATTAATGCTTGAATCATCTTCATTTTGCTAAAATATACTAATGACAGCAAAAAGTTTGAGTCTACAACATTTAGTTAAGGTGTGAGAGCCAAAATGAACTTTTTATTGCTTTAAACGCGTTTTCAGCCCCTAATTGTACACTTCAGGTGAAAATGTCAAAATCTTCAAAATGAGCAAAAGCACAATGAAATTAATGCTTGAATCATCTTCATTTTGCTAAAATACACTAATGACAGCAAAAAGTTTGAGTCTACAACATTTAGTTAAGGTGTGAGAGCCAAAATGAACTTTTTATGGCTTTAAATGCATTTTCAGCCTGATTGTACACTTCAGGTGAAAATGTCAAAATCTTCAAAATGAGCAAAAGCACAATGAAATTAATGCTTGAATCATCTTCATTTTGCTAAAATACACTAATGACAGCAAAAAGTTTGAGTCTACAACATTTAGTTAAGGTGTGAGAGCCAAAATGAACTTTTTATGGCTTTAAATGCATTTTCAGCCTGATTGTACACTTCAGGTGAAAATGTCAAAATCTTCAAAATGAGCAAAAGCACAATGAAATTAATGCTTGAATCATCTTCATTTTGCTAACATACACTAATGACAGCAAAAAGTTTGAGTCTACAACATTTAGTTAAGGTGTGAGAGCCAAAATGAACTTTTTATGGCTTTAAATGCATTTTCAGCCCGATTGTACACTTCAGGTGAAAATGTCAAAATCTTCAAAATGAGCAAAAGCACAATAAAATTAATGCTTGAATCATCTTCATTTTGCTAAAATATACTAATGACAGCAAAAAGTTTGAGTCTACAACATTTAGTTAAGGTGTGAGAGCCAAAATGAACTTTTTATTGCTTTAAACACGTTTTCAGCCCCTAATTGTACACTTCAGGTGAAAATGTCAAAATCTTCAAAATGAGCAAAAGCACAATGAAATTAATGCTTGAATCATCTTCATTTTGCTAAAATACACTAATGACAGCAAAAAGTTTGAGTCTACAACATTTAGTTAAGGTGTGAGAGCCAAAATGAACTTTTTATGGCTTTAAATGCATTTTCAGCCTGATTGTACACTTCAGGTGAAAATGTCAAAATCTTCAAAATCAGCAAAAGCACAATGAAATTAATGCTTGAATCATCTTCATTTTGCTAACATACACTAATGACAGCAAAAAGTTTGAGTCTACAACATTTAGTTAAGGTGTGAGAGCCAAAATGAACTTTTTATGGCTTTAAATGCATTTTCAGCCTGATTGTACACTTCAGGTGAAAATGTCAAAATCTTCAAAATGAGCAAAAGCACAATGAAATTAATGCTTGAATCATCTTCATTTTGCTAAAATACACTAATGACAGCAAAAAGTTTGAGTCTACAACATTTAGTTAAGGTGTGAGAGCCAAAATGAACTTTTTATGGCTTTAAATGCATTTTCAGCCTGATTGTACACTTCAGGTGAAAATGTCAAAATCTTCAAAATGAGCAAAAGCCCAATGAAATTAATGCTTGAATCATCTTCATTTTGCTAACATACACTAATGACAGCAAAAAGTTTGAGTCTACAACATTTAGTTAAGGTGTGAGAGCCAAAATGAACTTTTTATTGCTTTAAACGCGTTTTCAGCCCCTAATTGTACACTTCAGGTGAAAATGTCAAAATCTTCAAAATGAGCAAAAGCACAATGAAATTAATGCTTGAATCATCTTCATTTTGCTAAAATACACTAATGACAGCAAAAAGTTTGAGTCTACAACATTTAGTTAAGGTGTGAGAGCCAAAATGAACTTTTTATGGCTTTAAATGCATTTTCAGCCTGATTGTACACTTCAGGTGAAAATGTCAAAATCTTCAAAATGAGCGGAAGCACAATGAAATTAATGCTTGAATCATCTTCATTTTGCTAACATACACTAATGACAGCAAAAAGTTTGAGTCTACAACATTTAGTTAAGGTGTGAGAGCCAAAATGAACTTTTTATGGCTTTAAATGCATTTTCAGCCCGATTGTACACTTCAGGTGAAAATGTCAAAATCTTCAAAATGAGCAAAAGCACAATAAAATTAATGCTTGAATCATCTTCATTTTGCTAAAATATACTAATGACAGCAAAAAGTTTGAGTCTACAACATTTAGTTAAGGTGTGAGAGCCAAAATGAACTTTTTATTGCTTTAAACGCGTTTTCAGCCCCTAATTGTACACTTCAGGTGAAAATGTCAAAATCTTCAAAATGAGCAAAAGCACAATGAAATTAATGCTTGAATCATCTTCATTTTGCTAACATACACTAATGACAGCAAAAAGTTTGAGTCTACAACATTTAGTTAAGGTGTGAGAGCCAAAATGAACTTTTTATGGCTTTAAATGCATTTTCAGCCCGATTGTACACTTCAGGTGAAAATGTCAAAATCTTCAAAATGAGCAAAAGCACAATAAAATTAATGCTTGAATCATCTTCATTTTGCTAAAATATACTAATGACAGCAAAAAGTTTGAGTCTACAACATTTAGTTAAGGTGTGAGAGCCAAAATTAACTTTTTATGGCTTTAAATGCATTTTCAGCCCGATTGTACACTTCAGGTGAAAATGTCAAAATCTTCAAAATGAGCAAAAGCACAATGAAATTAATGCTTGAATCATCTTCATTTTGCTAAAATACACTAATGACAGCAAAAAGTTTGAGTTTACAACATTTAGTTAAGGTGTGAGAGCCAAAATGAACTTTTTATGGCTTTAAATGCATTTTCAGCCTGATTGTACACTTCAGGTGAAAATGTCAAAATCTTCAAAATGAGCAAAAGCACAATGAAATTAATGCTTGAATCATCTTCATTTTGCTAACATACACTAATGACAGCAAAAAGTTTGAGTCTACAACATTTAGTTAAGGTGTGAGAGCCAAAATGAACTTTTTATGGCTTTAAATGCATTTTCAGCCCGATTGTACACTTCAGGTGAAAATGTCAAAATCTTCAAAATGAGCAAAAGCACAATGAAATTAATGCTTGAATCATCTTCATTTTGCTAAAATATACTAATGACAGCAAAAAGTTTGAGTTTACAACATTTAGTTAAGGAGTGAGAGCCAAAATGAACTTTTTATTGCTTTAAACACGTTTTCAGCCCCTAATTGTACACTTCAGGTGAAAATGTCAAAATCTTCAAAATGAGCAAAAGCACAATGAAATTAATGCTTGAATCATCTTCATTTTGCTAACATACACTAATGACAGCAAAAAGTTTGAGTCTACAACATTTAGTTAAGGTGTGAGAGCCAAAATGAACTTTTTATTGCTTTAAACGCGTTTTCAGCCCCTAATTGTACACTTCAGGTGAAAATGTCAAAATCTTCAAAATGAGCAAAAGCACAATGAAATTAATGCTTGAATCATCTTCATTTTGCTAAAATACACTAATGACAGCAAAACGTTTGAGTCTACAACATTTAGTTAAGGTGTGAGAGCCAAAATGAACTTTTTAATGGCTTTAAATGCATTTTCAGCCTGATTGTACACTTCAGGTGAAAATGTCAAAATCTTCAAAATGAGCAAAAGCCCAATGAAATTAATGCTTGAATCATCTTCATTTTGCTAACATACACTAATGACAGCAAAAAGTTTGAGTCTACAACATTTAGTTAAGGTGTGAGAGCCAAAATGAACTTTTTATTGCTTTAAACGCGTTTTCAGCCCTAATTGTACACTTCAGGTGAAAATGTCAAAATCTTCAAAATGAGCAAAAGCACAATGAAATTAATGCTTGAATCATCTTCATTTTGCTAAAATACACTAATGACAGCAAAAAGTTTGAGTCTACAACATTTAGTTAAGGTGTGAGAGCCAAAATGAACTTTTTATGGCTTTAAATGCATTTTCAGCCTGATTGTACACTTCAGGTGAAAATGTCAAAATCTTCAAAATGAGCGGAAGCACAATGAAATTAATGCTTGAATCATCTTCATTTTGCTAACATACACTAATGACAGCAAAAAGTTTGAGTCTACAACATTTAGTTAAGGTGTGAGAGCCAAAATGAACTTTTTATGGCTTTAAATGCATTTTCAGCCCGATTGTACACTTCAGGTGAAAATGTCAAAATCTTCAAAATGAGCAAAAGCACAATAAAATTAATGCTTGAATCATCTTCATTTTGCTAAAATATACTAATGACAGCAAAAAGTTTGAGTCTACAACATTTAGTTAAGGTGTGAGAGCCAAAATGAACTTTTTATTGCTTTAAACGCGTTTTCAGCCCCTAATTGTACACTTCAGGTGAAAATGTCAAAATCTTCAAAATGAGCAAAAGCACAATGAAATTAATGCTTGAATCATCTTCATTTTGCTAACATACACTAATGACAGCAAAAAGTTTGAGTCTACAACATTTAGTTAAGGTGTGAGAGCCAAAATGAACTTTTTATGGCTTTAAATGCATTTTCAGCCCGATTGTACACTTCAGGTGAAAATGTCAAAATCTTCAAAATGAGCAAAAGCACAATAAAATTAATGCTTGAATCATCTTCATTTTGCTAAAATATACTAATGACAGCAAAAGTTTGAGTCTACAACATTTAGTTAAGGTGTGAGAGCCAAAATTAACTTTTTATGGCTTTAAATGCATTTTCAGCCCGATTGTACACTTCAGGTGAAAATGTCAAAATCTTCAAAATGAGCAAAAGCACAATGAAATTAATGCTTGAATCATCTTCATTTTGCTAAAATACACTAATGACAGCAAAAAGTTTGAGTCTACAACATTTAGTTAAGGTGTGAGAGCCAAAATGAACTTTTTATGGCTTTAAATGCATTTTCAGCCTGATTGTACACTTCAGGTGAAAATGTCAAAATCTTCAAAATGAGCAAAAGCACAATGAAATTAATGCTTGAATCATCTTCATTTTGCTAACATACACTAATGACAGCAAAAAGTTTGAGTCTACAACATTTAGTTAAGGTGTGAGAGCCAAAATGAACTTTTTATGGCTTTAAATGCATTTTCAGCCCGATTGTACACTTCAGGTGAAAATGTCAAAATCTTCAAAATGAGCAAAAGCACAATGAAATTAATGCTTGAATCATCTTCATTTTGCTAAAATATACTAATGACAGCAAAAAGTTTGAGTTTACAACATTTAGTTAAGGAGTGAGAGCCAAAATGAACTTTTTATTGCTTTAAACACGTTTTCAGCCCCTAATTGTACACTTCAGGTGAAAATGTCAAAATCTTCAAAATGAGCAAAAGCACAATGAAATTAATGCTTGAATCATCTTCATTTTGCTAACATACACTAATGACAGCAAAAAGTTTGAGTCTACAACATTTAGTTAAGGTGTGAGAGCCAAAATGAACTTTTTATTGCTTTAAACGCGTTTTCAGCCCCTAATTGTACACTTCAGGTGAAAATGTCAAAATCTTCAAAATGAGCAAAAGCACAATGAAATTAATGCTTGAATCATCTTCATTTTGCTAAAATACACTAATGACAGCAAAAAGTTTGAGTCTACAACATTTAGTTAAGGTGTGA
Source organism: Leptonotus elevatus (assembly GCF_054856555.1). Classification (NCBI taxonomy): domain Eukaryota; kingdom Metazoa; phylum Chordata; class Actinopteri; order Syngnathiformes; family Syngnathidae; genus Leptonotus; species Leptonotus elevatus. Next base: position 349,278 of record NC_141244.1, on the reverse strand, counting down.
GAGCCAAAATGAACTTTTTATGGCTTTAAATGCATTTTCAGCCTGATTGTACACTTCAGGTGAAAATGTCAAAATCTTCAAAATGAGCAAAAGCACAATGAAATTAATGCTTGAATCATCTTCATTTTGCTAACATACACTAATGACAGCAAAAAGTTTGAGTCTACAACATTTAGTTAAGGTGTGAGAGCCAAAATGAACTTTTTATGGCTTTAAATGCATTTTCAGCCCGATTGTACACTTCAGGTGAAAATGTCAAAATCTTCAAAATGAGCAAAAGCACAATAAAATTAATGCTTGAATCATCTTCATTTTGCTAAAATATACTAATGACAGCAAAAAGTTTGAGTCTACAACATTTAGTTAAGGTGTGAGAGCCAAAATGAACTTTTTATTGCTTTAAACACGTTTTCAGCCCCTAATTGTACACTTCAGGTGAAAATGTCAAAATCTTCAAAATGAGCAAAAGCACAATGAAATTAATGCTTGAATAATCTTCATTTTGCTAAAATACACTAATGACAGCAAAAAGTTTGAGTCTACAACATTTAGTTAAGGTGTGAGAGCCAAAATGAACTTTTTATGGCTTTAAATGCATTTTCAGCCTGATTGTACACTTCAGGTGAAAATGTCAAAATCTTCAAAATCAGCAAAAGCACAATGAAATTAATGCTTGAATCATCTTCATTTTGCTAACATACACTAATGACAGCAAAAAGTTTGAGTCTACAACATTTAGTTAAGGTGTGAGAGCCAAAATCAACTTTTTATGGCTTTAAATGCATTTTCAGCCTGATTGTACACTTCAGGTGAAAATGTCAAAATCTTCAAAATGAGCAAAAGCACAATGAAATTAATGCTTGAATCATCTTCATTTTGCTAAAATACACTAATGACAGCAAAAAGTTTGAGTCTACAACATTTAGTTAAGGTGTGAGAGCCAAAATGAACTTTTTATGGCTTTAAATGCATTTTCAGCCTGATTGTACACTTCAGGTGAAAATGTCAAAATCTTCAAAATGAGCAAAAGCCCAATGAAATTAATGCTTGAATCATCTTCATTTTGCTAACATACACTAATGACAGCAAAAAGTTTGAGTCTACAACATTTAGTTAAGGTGTGAGAGCCAAAATGAACTTTTTATTGCTTTAAACGCGTTTTCAGCCCCTAATTGTACACTTCAGGTGAAAATGTCAAAATCTTCAAAATGAGCAAAAGCACAATGAAATTAATGCTTGAATCATCTTCATTTTGCTAAAATACACTAATGACAGCAAAAAGTTTGAGTCTACAACATTTAGTTAAGGTGTGAGAGCCAAAATGAACTTTTTATGGCTTTAAATGCATTTTCAGCCTGATTGTACACTTCAGGTGAAAATGTCAAAATCTTCAAAATGAGCAAAAGCACAATGAAATTAATGCTTGAATCATCTTCATTTTGCTAACATACACTAATGACAGCAAAAAGTTTGAGTCTACAACATTTAGTTAAGGTGTGAGAGCCAAAATGAACTTTTTATGGCTTTAAATGCATTTTCAGCCCGATTGTACACTTCAGGTGAAAATGTCAAAATCTTCAAAATGAGCAAAAGCACAATAAAATTAATGCTTGAATCATCTTCATTTTGCTAAAATATACTAATGACAGCAAAAAGTTTGAGTCTACAACATTTAGTTAAGGTGTGAGAGCCAAAATGAACTTTTTATTGCTTTAAACGCGTTTTCAGCCCCTAATTGTACACTTCAGGTGAAAATGTCAAAATCTTCAAAATGAGCAAAAGCACAATGAAATTAATGCTTGAATCATCTTCATTTTGCTAAAATACACTAATGACAGCAAAAAGTTTGAATCTACAACATTTAGTTAAGGTGTGAGAGCCAAAATGAACTTGTTATTGCTTTAAATGCATTTTCAGCCCGATTGTACACTTCAGGTGAAAATGTCAAAATCTTCAAAATGAGCAAAAGCACAATGAAATTAATGCTTGAATCATCTTCATTTTGCTAAAATACACTAATGACAGCAAAAAGTTTGAGTCTACAACATTTAGTTAAGGTGTGAGAGCCAAAATGAACTTTTTATGGCTTTAAATGCATTTTCAGCCTGATTGTACACTTCAGGTGAAAATGTCAAAATCTTCAAAATGAGCAAAAGCACAATGAAATTAATGCTTGAATCATCTTCATTTTGCTAACATACACTAATGACAGCAAAAAGTTTGAGTCTACAACATTTAGTTAAGGTGTGAGAGCCAAAATGAACTTTTTATGGCTTTAAATGCATTTTCAGCCCGATTGTACACTTCAGGTGAAAATGTCAAAATCTTCAAAATGAGCAAAAGCACAATGAAATTAATGCTTGAATCATCTTCATTTTGCTAAAATACACTAATGACAGCAAAAAGTTTGAGTCTACAACATTTAGTTAAGGTGTGAGAGCCAAAATGAACTTTTTATGGCTTTAAATGCATTTTCAGCCCGATTGAACACTTCAGGTGAAAATGTCAAAATCTTCAAAATGAGCAAAAGCACAATAAAATTAATGCTTGAATCATCTTCATTTTGCTAAAATATACTAATGACAGCAAAAAGTTTGAGTCTACAACATTTAGTTAAGGTGTGAGAGCCAAAATGAACTTTTTATTGCTTTAAACGCGTTTTCAGCCTGATTGTACACTTCAGGTGAAAATGTCAAAATCTTCAAAATGAGCAAAAGCACAATGAAATTAATGCTTGAATCATCTTCATTTTGCTAAAATACACTAATGACAGCAAAAAGTTTGAGTCTACAACATTTAGTTAAGGTGTGAGAGCCAAAATGAACTTTTTATGGCTTTAAATGCATTTTCAGCCTGATTGTACACTTCAGGTGAAAATGTCAAAATCTTCAAAATGAGCAAAAGCACAATGAAATTAATGCTTGAATCATCTTCATTTTGCTAAAATACACTAATGACAGCAAAAAGTTTGAGTCTACAACATTTAGTTAAGGTGTGAGAGCCAAAATGAACTTTTTATGGCTTTAAATGCATTTTCAGCCTGATTGTACACTTCAGGTGAAAATGTCAAAATCTTCAAAATGAGCAAAAGCACAATGAAATTAATGCTTGAATCATCTTCATTTTGCTAACATACACTAATGACAGCAAAAAGTTTGAGTCTACAACATTTAGTTAAGGTGTGAGAGCCAAAATGAACTTTTTATGGCTTTAAATGCATTTTCAGCCTGATTGTACACTTCAGGTGAAAATGTCAAAATCTTCAAAATGAGCAAAAGCACAATGAAATTAATGCTTGAATCATCTTCATTTTGCTAAAATACACTAATGACAGCAAAAAGTTTGAGTCTACAACATTTAGTTAAGGTGTGAGAGCCAAAATGAACTTTTTATGGCTTTAAATGCATTTTCAGCCTGATTGTACACTTCAGGTGAAAATGTCAAAATCTTCAAAATGAGCAAAAGCCCAATGAAATTAATGCTTGAATCATCTTCATTTTGCTAACATACACTAATGACAGCAAAAAGTTTGAGTCTACAACATTTAGTTAAGGTGTGAGAGCCAAAATGAACTTTCTATTGCTTTAAACGCGTTTTCAGCCCCTAATTGTACACTTCAGGTGAAAATGTCAAAATCTTCAAAATGAGCAAAAGCACAATGAAATTAATGCTTGAATCATCTTCATTTTGCTAAAATACACTAATGACAGCAAAAAGTTTGAGTCTACAACATTTAGTTAAGGTGTGAGAGCCAAAATGAACTTTTTATGGCTTTAAATGCATTTTCAGCCTGATTGTACACTTCAGGTGAAAATGTCAAAATCTTCAAAATGAGCGGAAGCACAATGAAATTAATGCTTGAATCATCTTCATTTTGCTAACATACACTAATGACAGCAAAAAGTTTGAGTCTACAACATTTAGTTAAGGTGTGAGAGCCAAAATGAACTTTTTATGGCTTTAAATGCATTTTCAGCCCGATTGTACACTTCAGGTGAAAATGTCAAAATCTTCAAAATGAGCAAAAGCACAATAAAATTAATGCTTGAATCATCTTCATTTTGCTAAAATATACTAATGACAGCAAAAAGTTTGAGTCTACAACATTTAGTTAAGGTGTGAGAGCCAAAATGAACTTTTTATTGCTTTAAACGCGTTTTCAGCCCCTAATTGTACACTTCAGGTGAAAATGTCAAAATCTTCAAAATGAGCAAAAGCACAATGAAATTAATGCTTGAATCATCTTCATTTTGCTAACATACACTAATGACAGCAAAAAGTTTGAGTCTACAACATTTAGTTAAGGTGTGAGAGCCAAAATGAACTTTTTATGGCTTTAAATGCATTTTCAGCCCGATTGTACACTTCAGGTGAAAATGTCAAAATCTTCAAAATGAGCAAAAGCACAATAAAATTAATGCTTGAATCATCTTCATTTTGCTAAAATATACTAATGACAGCAAAAAGTTTGAGTCTACAACATTTAGTTAAGGTGTGAGAGCCAAAATTAACTTTTTATGGCTTTAAATGCATTTTCAGCCCGATTGTACACTTCAGGTGAAAATGTCAAAATCTTCAAAATGAGCAAAAGCACAATGAAATTAATGCTTGAATCATCTTCATTTTGCTAAAATACACTAATGACAGCAAAAAGTTTGAGTCTACAACATTTAGTTAAGGTGTGAGAGCCAAAATGAACTTTTTATGGCTTTAAATGCATTTTCAGCCTGATTGTACACTTCAGGTGAAAATGTCAAAATCTTCAAAATGAGCAAAAGCACAATGAAATTAATGCTTGAATCATCTTCATTTTGCTAAAATACACTAATGACAGCAAAAAGTTTGAGTCTACAACATTTAGTTAAGGTGTGAGAGCCAAAATGAACTTTTTATGGCTTTAAATGCATTTTCAGCCTGATTGTACACTTCAGGTTAAAATGTCAAAATCTTCAAAATGAGCAAAAGCCCAATGAAATTAATGCTTGAATCATCTTCATTTTGCTAACATACACTAATGACAGCAAAAAGTTTGAGTCTACAACATTTAGTTAAGGTGTGAGAGCCAAAATGAACTTTTTATTGCTTTAAACGCGTTTTCAGCCCCTAATTGTACACTTCAGGTGAAAATGTCAAAATCTTCAAAATGAGCAAAAGCACAATGAAATTAATGCTTGAATCATCTTCATTTTGCTAAAATACACTAATGACAGCAAAAAGTTTGAGTCTACAACATTTAGTTAAGGTGTGAGAGCCAAAATGAACTTTTTATGGCTTTAAATGCATTTTCAGCCTGATTGTACACTTCAGGTGAAAATGTCAAAATCTTCAAAATGAGCGGAAGCACAATGAAATTAATGCTTGAATCATCTTCATTTTGCTAACATACACTAATGACAGCAAAAAGTTTGAGTCTACAACATTTAGTTAAGGTGTGAGAGCCAAAATGAACTTTTTATGGCTTTAAATGCATTTTCAGCCCGATTGTACACTTCAGGTGAAAATGTCAAAATCTTCAAAATGAGCAAAAGCACAATAAAATTAATGCTTGAATCATCTTCATTTTGCTAAAATATACTAATGACAGCAAAAAGTTTGAGTCTACAACATTTAGTTAAGGTGTGAGAGCCAAAATGAACTTTTTATTGCTTTAAACGCGTTTTCAGCCCCTAATTGTACACTTCAGGTGAAAATGTTAAAATCTTCAAAATGAGCAAAAGCACAATGAAATTAATGCTTGAATCATCTTCATTTTGCTAAAATACACTAATGACAGCAAAAAGTTTGAGTCTACAACATTTAGTTAAGGTGTGAGAGCCAAAATGAACTTTTTATGGCTTTAAATGCATTTTCAGCCTGATTGTACACTTCAGGTGAAAATGTCAAAATCTTCAAAATGAGCAAAAGCACAATGAAATTAATGCTTGAATCATCTTCATTTTGCTAAAATACACTAATGACAGCAAAAAGTTTGAGTCTACAACATTTAGTTAAGGTGTGAGAGCCAAAATGAACTTTTTATGGCTTTAAATGCATTTTCAGCCTGATTGTACACTTCAGGTGAAAATGTCAAAATCTTCAAAATGAGCAAAAGCACAATGAAATTAATGCTTGAATCATCTTCATTTTGCTAACATACACTAATGACAGCAAAAAGTTTGAGTCTACAACATTTAGTTAAGGTGTGAGAGCCAAAATGAACTTTTTATGGCTTTAAATGCATTTTCAGCCCGATTGTACACTTCAGGTGAAAATGTCAAAATCTTCAAAATGAGCAAAAGCACAATAAAATTAATGCTTGAATCATCTTCATTTTGCTAAAATATACTAATGACAGCAAAAAGTTTGAGTCTACAACATTTAGTTAAGGTGTGAGAGCCAAAATGAACTTTTTATTGCTTTAAACACGTTTTCAGCCCCTAATTGTACACTTCAGGTGAAAATGTCAAAATCTTCAAAATGAGCAAAAGCACAATGAAATTAATGCTTGAATCATCTTCATTTTGCTAAAATACACTAATGACAGCAAAAAGTTTGAGTCTACAACATTTAGTTAAGGTGTGAGAGCCAAAATGAACTTTTTATGGCTTTAAATGCATTTTCAGCCTGATTGTACACTTCAGGTGAAAATGTCAAAATCTTCAAAATCAGCAAAAGCACAATGAAATTAATGCTTGAATCATCTTCATTTTGCTAACATACACTAATGACAGCAAAAAGTTTGAGTCTACAACATTTAGTTAAGGTGTGAGAGCCAAAATGAACTTTTTATGGCTTTAAATGCATTTTCAGCCTGATTGTACACTTCAGGTGAAAATGTCAAAATCTTCAAAATGAGCAAAAGCACAATGAAATTAATGCTTGAATCATCTTCATTTTGCTAAAATACACTAATGACAGCAAAAAGTTTGAGTCTACAACATTTAGTTAAGGTGTGAGAGCCAAAATGAACTTTTTATGGCTTTAAATGCATTTTCAGCCTGATTGTACACTTCAGGTGAAAATGTCAAAATCTTCAAAATGAGCAAAAGCCCAATGAAATTAATGCTTGAATCATCTTCATTTTGCTAACATACACTAATGACAGCAAAAAGTTTGAGTCTACAACATTTAGTTAAGGTGTGAGAGCCAAAATGAACTTTTTATTGCTTTAAACGCGTTTTCAGCCCCTAATTGTACACTTCAGGTGAAAATGTCAAAATCTTCAAAATGAGCAAAAGCACAATGAAATTAATGCTTGAATCATCTTCATTTTGCTAAAATACACTAATGACAGCAAAAAGTTTGAGTCTACAACATTTAGTTAAGGTGTGAGAGCCAAAATGAACTTTTTATGGCTTTAAATGCATTTTCAGCCTGATTGTACACTTCAGGTGAAAATGTCAAAATCTTCAAAATGAGCGGAAGCACAATGAAATTAATGCTTGAATCATCTTCATTTTGCTAACATACACTAATGACAGCAAAAAGTTTGAGTCTACAACATTTAGTTAAGGTGTGAGAGCCAAAATGAACTTTTTATGGCTTTAAATGCATTTTCAGCCCGATTGTACACTTCAGGTGAAAATGTCAAAATCTTCAAAATGAGCAAAAGCACAATAAAATTAATGCTTGAATCATCTTCATTTTGCTAAAATATACTAATGACAGCAAAAAGTTTGAGTCTACAACATTTAGTTAAGGTGTGAGAGCCAAAATGAACTTTTTATTGCTTTAAACGCGTTTTCAGCCCCTAATTGTACACTTCAGGTGAAAATGTCAAAATCTTCAAAATGAGCAAAAGCACAATGAAATTAATGCTTGAATCATCTTCATTTTGCTAACATACACTAATGACAGCAAAAAGTTTGAGTCTACAACATTTAGTTAAGGTGTGAGAGCCAAAATGAACTTTTTATGGCTTTAAATGCATTTTCAGCCCGATTGTACACTTCAGGTGAAAATGTCAAAATCTTCAAAATGAGCAAAAGCACAATAAAATTAATGCTTGAATCATCTTCATTTTGCTAAAATATACTAATGACAGCAAAAAGTTTGAGTCTACAACATTTAGTTAAGGTGTGAGAGCCAAAATTAACTTTTTATGGCTTTAAATGCATTTTCAGCCCGATTGTACACTTCAGGTGAAAATGTCAAAATCTTCAAAATGAGCAAAAGCACAATGAAATTAATGCTTGAATCATCTTCATTTTGCTAAAATACACTAATGACAGCAAAAAGTTTGAGTCTACAACATTTAGTTAAGGTGTGAGAGCCAAAATGAACTTTTTATGGCTTTAAATGCATTTTCAGCCTGATTGTACACTTCAGGTGAAAATGTCAAAATCTTCAAAATGAGCAAAAGCACAATGAAATTAATGCTTGAATCATCTTCATTTTGCTAACATACACTAATGACAGCAAAAAGTTTGAGTCTACAACATTTAGTTAAGGTGTGAGAGCCAAAATGAACTTTTTATGGCTTTAAATGCATTTTCAGCCCGATTGTACACTTCAGGTGAAAATGTCAAAATCTTCAAAATGAGCAAAAGCACAATGAAATTAATGCTTGAATCATCTTCATTTTGCTAAAATATACTAATGACAGCAAAAAGTTTGAGTTTACAACATTTAGTTAAGGAGTGAGAGCCAAAATGAACTTTTTATTGCTTTAAACACGTTTTCAGCCCCTAATTGTACACTTCAGGTGAAAATGTCAAAATCTTCAAAATGAGCAAAAGCACAATGAAATTAATGCTTGAATCATCTTCATTTTGCTAACATACACTAATGACAGCAAAAAGTTTGAGTCTACAACATTTAGTTAAGGTGTGAGAGCCAAAATGAACTTTTTATTGCTTTAAACGCGTTTTCAGCCCCTAATTGTACACTTCAGGTGAAAATGTCAAAATCTTCAAAATGAGCAAAAGCACAATGAAATTAATGCTTGAATCATCTTCATTTTGCTAAAATACACTAATGACAGCAAAAAGTTTGAGTCTACAACATTTAGTTAAGGTGTGAGAGCCAAAATGAACTTTTTATGGCTTTAAATGCATTTTCAGCCTGATTGTACACTTCAGGTGAAAATGTCAAAATCTTCAAAATGAGCAAAAGCACAATGAAATTAATGCTTGAATCATCTTCATTTTGCTAACATACACTAATGACAGCAAAAAGTTTGAGTCTACAACATTTAGTTAAGGTGTGAGAGCCAAAATGAACTTTTTATGGCTTTAAATGCATTTTCAGCCCGATTGTACACTTCAGGTGAAAATGTCAAAATCTTCAAAATGAGCAAAAGCACAATAAAATTAATGCTTGAATCATCTTCATTTTGCTAAAATATACTAATGACAGCAAAAAGTTTGAGTCTACAACATTTAGTTAAGGTGTGAGAGCCAAAATGAACTTTTTATTGCTTTAAACACGTTTTCAGCCCCTAATTGTACACTTCAGGTGAAAATGTCAAAATCTTCAAAATGAGCAAAAGCACAATGAAATTAATGCTTGAATAATCTTCATTTTGCTAAAATACACTAATGACAGCAAAAAGTTTGAGTCTACAACATTTAGTTAAGGTGTGAGAGCCAAAATGAACTTTTTATGGCTTTAAATGCATTTTCAGCCTGATTGTACACTTCAGGTGAAAATGTCAAAATCTTCAAAATCAGCAAAAGCACAATGAAATTAATGCTTGAATCATCTTCATTTTGCTAACATACACTAATGACAGCAAAAAGTTTGAGTCTACAACATTTAGTTAAGGTGTGAGAGCCAAAATCAACTTTTTATGGCTTTAAATGATGCATTTTCAGCCCGATTGTACACTTCAGGTGAAAATGTCAAAATCTTCAAAATGAGCAAAAGCACAATAAAATTAATGCTTGAATCATCTTCATTTTGCTAAAATATACTAATGACAGCAAAAAGTTTGAGTCTACAACATTTAGTTAAGGTGTGAGAGCCAAAATGAACTTTTTATTGCTTTAAACGCGTTTTCAGCCCCTAATTGTACACTTCAGGTGAAAATGTCAAAATCTTCAAAATGAGCAAAAGCACAATAAAATTAATGCTTGAATCATCTTCATTTTGCTAAAATACACTAATGACAGCAAAAAGTTTGAGTCTACAACATTTAGTTAAGGTGTGAGAGCCAAAATGAACTTTTTATTGCTTTAAACGCGTTTTCAGCCTGATTGTACACTTCAGGTGAAAATGTCAAAATCTTCAAAATGAGCAAAAGCACAATGAAATTAATGCTTGAATCATCTTCATTTTGCTAAAATACACTAATGACAGCAAAAAGTTTGAGTCTACAACATTTAGTTAAGGTGTGAGAGCCAAAATGAACTTTTTATGGCTTTAAATGCATTTTCAGCCCGATTGTACACTTCAGGTGAAAATGTCAAAATCTTCAAAATGAGCAAAAGCACAATAAAATTAATGCTTGAATCATCTTCATTTTGCTAAAATATACTAATGACAGCAAAAAGTTTGAGTCTACATATTTAGTTAAGGTGTGAGAGCCAAAATGAACTTTTTATTGCTTTAAACGCGTTTTCAGCCTGATTGTACACTTCAGGTGAAAATGTCAAAATCTTCAAAATGAGCAAAAGCACAATGAAATTAATGCTTGAATCATCTTCATTTTGCTAAAATACACTAATGACAGCAAAAAGTTTGAGTCTACAACATTTAGTTAAGGTGTGAGAGCCAAAATGAACTTTTTATGGCTTTAAATGCATTTTCAGCCCGATTGTACACTTCAGGTGAAAATGTCAAAATCTTCAAAATGAGCAAAAGCACAATGAAATTAATGCTTGAATCATCTTCATTTTGCTAAAATACACTAATGACAGCAAAAAGTTTGAATCTACAACATTTAGTTAAGGTGTGAGAGCCAAAATGAACTTGTTATTGCTTTAAATGCATTTTCAGCCCGATTGTACACTTCAGGTGAAAATGTCAAAATCTTCAAAATGAGCAAAAGCACAATGAAATTAATGCTTGAATCATCTTCATTTTGCTAAAATACACTAATGACAGCAAAAAGTTTGAGTCTACAACATTTAGTTAAGGTGTGAGAGCCAAAATGAACTTTTTATGGCTTTAAATGCATTTTCAGCCTGATTGTACACTTCAGGTGAAAATGTCAAAATCTTCAAAATGAGCAAAAGCACAATGAAATTAATGCTTGAATCATCTTCATTTTGCTAACATACACTAATGACAGCAAAAAGTTTGAGTCTACAACATTTAGTTAAGGTGTGAGAGCCAAAATGAACTTTTTATGGCTTTAAATGCATTTTCAGCCCGATTGTACACTTCAGGTGAAAATGTCAAAATCTTCAAAATGAGCAAAAGCACAATAAAATTAATGCTTGAATCATCTTCATTTTGCTAAAATATACTAATGACAGCAAAAAGTTTGAGTCTACAACATTTAGTTAAGGTGTGAGAGCCAAAATGAACTTTTTATTGCTTTAAACGCGTTTTCAGCCCCTAATTGTACACTTCAGGTGAAAATGTCAAAATCTTCAAAATGAGCAAAAGCACAATAAAATTAATGCTTGAATCATCTTCATTTTGCTAAAATACACTAATGACAGCAAAAAGTTTGAGTCTACAACATTTAGTTAAGGTGTGAGAGCCAAAATGAACTTTTTATTGCTTTAAACGCGTTTTCAGCCTGATTGTACACTTCAGGTGAAAATGTCAAAATCTTCAAAATGAGCAAAAGCACAATGAAATTAATGCTTGAATCATCTTCATTTTGCTAACATACACTAATGACAGCAAAAAGTTTGAGTCTACAACATTTAGTTAAGGTGTGAGAGCCAAAATGAACTTTTTATGGCTTTAAATGCATTTTCAGCCTGATTGTACACTTCAGGTGAAAATGTCAAAATCTTCAAAATGAGCAAAAGCACAATAAAATTAATGCTTGAATCATCTTCATTTTGCTAAAATACACTAATGACAGCAAAAAGTTTGAGTCTACAACATTTAGTTAAGGTGTGAGAGCCAAAATGAACTTTTTATTGCTTTAAACGCGTTTTCAGCCCCTAATTGTACACTTCAGGTGAAAATGTCAAAATCTTCAAAATGAGCAAAAGCACAATAAAATTAATGCTTGAATCATCTTCATTTTGCTAAAATACACTAATGACAGCAAAAAGTTTGAGTCTACAACATTTAGTTAAGGTGTGAGAGCCAAAATGAACTTTTTATGGCTTTAAATGCATTTTCAGCCTGATTGTACACTTCAGGTGAAAATGTCAAAATCTTCAAAATGAGCAAAAGCACAATGAAATTAATGCTTGAATCATCTTCATTTTGCTAACATACACTAATGACAGCAAAAAGTTTGAGTCTACAACATTTAGTTAAGGTGTGAGAGCCAAAATGAACTTTTTATGGCTTTAAATGCATTTTCAGCCCGATTGTACACTTCAGGTGAAAATGTCAAAATCTTCAAAATGAGCAAAAGCACAATAAAATTAATGCTTGAATCATCTTCATTTTGCTAAAATATACTAATGACAGCAAAAAGTTTGAGTCTACAACATTTAGTTAAGGTGTGAGAGCCAAAATGAACTTTTTATTGCTTTAAACGCGTTTTCAGCCCCTAATTGTACACTTCAGGTGAAAATGTCAAAATCTTCAAAATGAGCAAAAGCACAATAAAATTAATGCTTGAATCATCTTCATTTTGCTAAAATACACTAATGACAGCAAAAAGTTTGAGTCTACAACATTTAGTTAAGGTGTGAGAGCCAAAATGAACTTTTTATGGCTTTAAATGCATTTTCAGCCCGATTGTACACTTCAGGTGAAAATGTCAAAATCTTCAAAATGAGCAAAAGCACAATAAAATTAATGCTTGAATCATCTTCATTTTGCTAAAATATACTAATGACAGCAAAAAGTTTGAGTCTACATATTTAGTTAAGGTGTGAGAGCCAAAATGAACTTTTTATTGCTTTAAACGCGTTTTCAGCCTGATTGTACACTTCAGGTGAAAATGTCAAAATCTTCAAAATGAGCAAAAGCACAATGAAATTAATGCTTGAATCATCTTCATTTTGCTAAAATACACTAATGACAGCAAAAAGTTTGAGTCTACAACATTTAGTTAAGGTGTGAGAGCCAAAATGAACTTTTTATGGCTTTAAATGCATTTTCAGCCCGATTGTACACTTCAGGTGAAAATGTCAAAATCTTCAAAATGAGCAAAAGCACAATGAAATTAATGCTTGAATCATCTTCATTTTGCTAACATACACTAATGACAGCAAAAACTTTGAGTCTACAACATTTAGTTAAGGTGTGAGAGCCAAAATGAACTTTTTATGGCTTTAAATGCATTTTCAGCCTGATTGTACACTTCAGGTGAAAATGTCAAAATCTTCAAAATGAGCAAAAGCACAATGAAATTAATGCTTGAATCATCTTCATTTTGCTAAAATACACTAATGACAGCAAAAAGTTTGAGTCTACAACATTTAGTTAAGGTGTGAGAGCCAAAATGAACTTTTTATGGCTTTAAATGCATTTTCAGCCTGATTGTACACTTCAGGTGAAAATGTCAAAATCTTCAAAATGATTAAAAGCCCAATGAAATTAATGCTTGAATCATCTTCATTTTGCTAAAATACACTAATGACAGCAAAAAGTTTGAGTCTACAACATTTAGTTAAGGTGTGAGAGCCAAAATGAACTTTTTATGGCTTTAAATGCATTTTCAGCCCGATTGTACACTTCAGGTGAAAATGTCAAAATCTTCAAAATGAGCAAAAGCACAATAAAATTAATGCTTGAATCATCTTCATTTTGCTAAAATATACTAATGACAGCAAAAAGTTTGAGTCTACAACATTTAGTTAAGGTGTGAGAGCCAAAATGAACTTTTTATTGCTTTAAACGCGTTTTCAGCCCCTAATTGTACACTTCAGGTGAAAATGTCAAAATCTTCAAAATGAGCAAAAGCACAATGAAATTAATGCTTGAATCATCTTCATTTTGCTAAAATACACTAATGACAGCAAAAAGTTTGAGTCTACAACATTTAGTTAAGGTGTGAGAGCCAAAATGAACTTTTTATGGCTTTACATGCATTTTCAGCCTGATTGTACACTTCAGGTGAAAATGTCAAAATCTTCAAAATGAGCAAAAGCACAATGAAATTAATGCTTGAATCATCTTCATTTTGCTAACATACACTAATGACAGCAAAAAGTTTGAGTCTACAACATTTAGTTAAGGTGTGAGAGCCAAAATGAACTTTTTATGGCTTTAAATGCATTTTCAGCCCGATTGTACACTTCAGGTGAAAATGTCAAAATCTTCAAAATGAGCAAAAGCACAATAAAATTAATGCTTGAATCATCTTCATTTTGCTAAAATATACTAATGACAGCAAAAAGTTTGAGTCTACAACATTTAGTTAAGGTGTGAGAGCCAAAATGAACTTTTTATTGCTTTAAACGCGTTTTCAGCCTGATTGTACACTTCAGGTGAAAATGTCAAAATCTTCAAAATGAGCAAAAGCACAATGAAATTAATGCTTGAATCATCTTCATTTTGCTAACATACACTAATGACAGCAAAAAGTTTGAGTCTACAACATTTAGTTAAGGTGTGAGAGCCAAAATGAACTTTTTATGGCTTTAAATGCATTTTCAGCCTGATTGTACACTTCAGGTGAAAATGTCAAAATCTTCAAAATGAGCAAAAGCACAATAAAATTAATGCTTGAATCATCTTCATTTTGCTAAAATATACTAATGACAGCAAAAAGTTTGAGTCTACAACATTTAGTTAAGGTGTGAGAGCCAAAATGAACTTTTTATTGCTTTAAACGCGTTTTCAGCCCCTAATTGTACACTTCAGGTGAAAATGTCAAAATCTTCAAAATGAGCAAAAGCACAATAAAATTAATGCTTGAATCATCTTCATTTTGCTAAAATACACTAATGACAGCAAAAAGTTTGAGTCTACAACATTTAGTTAAGGTGTGAGAGCCAAAATGAACTTTTTATGGCTTTAAATGCATTTTCAGCCCGATTGTACACTTCAGGTGAAAATGTCAAAATCTTCAAAATGAGCAAAAGCACAATAAAATTAATGCTTGAATCATCTTCATTTTGCTAAAATATACTAATGACAGCAAAAAGTTTGAGTCTACATTATTTAGTTAAGGTGTGAGAGCCAAAATGAACTTTTTATTGCTTTAAACGCGTTTTCAGCCTGATTGTACACTTCAGGTGAAAATGTCAAAATCTTCAAAATGAGCAAAAGCACAATGAAATTAATGCTTGAATCATCTTCATTTTGCTAAAATACACTAATGACAGCAAAAAGTTTGAGTCTACAACATTTAGTTAAGGTGTGAGAGCCAAAATGAACTTTTTATGGCTTTAAATGCATTTTCAGCCCGATTGTACACTTCAGGTGAAAATGTCAAAATCTTCAAAATGAGCAAAAGCACAATGAAATTAATGCTTGAATCATCTTCATTTTGCTAACATACACTAATGACAGCAAAAAGTTTGAGTCTACAACATTTAGTTAAGGTGTGAGAGCCAAAATGAACTTTTTATTGCTTTAAACGCGTTTTCAGCCCCTAATTGTACACTTCAGGTGAAAATGTCAAAATCTTCAAAATGAGCAAAAGCACAATGAAATTAATGCTTGAATCATCTTCATTTTGCTAAAATACACTAATGACAGCAAAAAGTTTGAGTCTACAACATTTAGTTAAGGTGTGAGAGCCAAAATGAACTTTTTATGGCTTTAAATGCATTTTCAGCCTGATTGTACACTTCAGGTGAAAATGTCAAAATCTTCAAAATGAGCAAAAGCACAATGAAATTAATGCTTGAATCATCTTCATTTTGCTAACATACACTAATGACAGCAAAAAGTTTGAGTCTACAACATTTAGTTAAGGTGTGAGAGCCAAAATGAACTTTTTATGGCTTTAAATGCATTTTCAGCCCGATTGTACACTTCAGGTGAAAATGTCAAAATCTTCAAAATGAGCAAAAGCACAATAAAATTAATGCTTGAATCATCTTCATTTTGCTAAAATATACTAATGACAGCAAAAAGTTTGAGTCTACAACATTTAGTTAAGGTGTGAGAGCCAAAATGAACTTTTTATTGCTTTAAACGCGTTTTCAGCCCCTAATTGTACACTTCAGGTGAAAATGTCAAAATCTTCAAAATGAGCAAAAGCACAATGAAATTAATGCTTGAATCATCTTCATTTTGCTAAAATACACTAATGACAGCAAAAAGTTTGAATCTACAACATTTAGTTAAGGTGTGAGAGCCAAAATGAACTTGTTATTGCTTTAAATGCATTTTCAGCCCGATTGTACACTTCAGGTGAAAATGTCAAAATCTTCAAAATGAGCAAAAGCACAATGAAATTAATGCTTGAATCATCTTCATTTTGCTAAAATACACTAATGACAGCAAAAAGTTTGAGTCTACAACATTTAGTTAAGGTGTGAGAGCCAAAATGAACTTTTTATGGCTTTAAATGCATTTTCAGCCTGATTGTACACTTCAGGTGAAAATGTCAAAATCTTCAAAATGAGCAAAAGCACAATGAAATTAATGCTTGAATCATCTTCATTTTGCTAACATACACTAATGACAGCAAAAAGTTTGAGTCTACAACATTTAGTTAAGGTGTGAGAGCCAAAATGAACTTTTTATGGCTTTAAATGCATTTTCAGCCCGATTGTACACTTCAGGTGAAAATGTCAAAATCTTCAAAATGAGCAAAAGCACAATAAAATTAATGCTTGAATCATCTTCATTTTGCTAAAATATACTAATGACAGCAAAAAGTTTGAGTCTACAACATTTAGTTAAGGTGTGAGAGCCAAAATGAACTTTTTATTGCTTTAAACGCGTTTTCAGCCCCTAATTGTACACTTCAGGTGAAAATGTCAAAATCTTCAAAATGAGCAAAAGCACAATAAAATTAATGCTTGAATCATCTTCATTTTGCTAAAATACACTAATGACAGCAAAAAGTTTGAGTCTACAACATTTAGTTAAGGTGTGAGAGCCAAAATGAACTTTTTATTGCTTTAAACGCGTTTTCAGCCTGATTGTACACTTCAGGTGAAAATGTCAAAATCTTCAAAATGAGCAAAAGCACAATGAAATTAATGCTTGAATCATCTTCATTTTGCTAACATACACTAATGACAGCAAAAAGTTTGAGTCTACAACATTTAGTTAAGGTGTGAGAGCCAAAATGAACTTTTTATGGCTTTAAATGCATTTTCAGCCTGATTGTACACTTCAGGTGAAAATGTCAAAATCTTCAAAATGAGCAAAAGCACAATAAAATTAATGCTTGAATCATCTTCATTTTGCTAAAATATACTAATGACAGCAAAAAGTTTGAGTCTACAACATTTAGTTAAGGTGTGAGAGCCAAAATGAACTTTTTATTGCTTTAAACGCGTTTTCAGCCCCTAATTGTACACTTCAGGTGAAAATGTCAAAATCTTCAAAATGAGCAAAAGCACAATAAAATTAATGCTTGAATCATCTTCATTTTGCTAAAATACACTAATGACAGCAAAAAGTTTGAGTCTACAACATTTAGTTAAGGTGTGAGAGCCAAAATGAACTTTTTATGGCTTTAAATGCATTTTCAGCCCGATTGTACACTTCAGGTGAAAATGTCAAAATCTTCAAAATGAGCAAAAGCACAATAAATTTAATGCTTGAATCATCTTCATTTTGCTAAAATATACTAATGACAGCAAAAAGTTTGAGTCTACATTATTTAGTTAAGGTGTGAGAGCCAAAATGAACTTTTTATTGCTTTAAACGCGTTTTCAGCCTGATTGTACACTTCAGGTGAAAATGTCAAAATCTTCAAAATGAGCAAAAGCACAATGAAATTAATGCTTGAATCATCTTCATTTTGCTAAAATACACTAATGACAGCAAAAAGTTTGAGTCTACAACATTTAGTTAAGGTGTGAGAGCCAAAATGAACTTTTTATGGCTTTAAATGCATTTTCAGCCCGATTGTACACTTCAGGTGAAAATGTCAAAATCTTCAAAATGAGCAAAAGCACAATGAAATTAATGCTTGAATCATCTTCATTTTGCTAACATACACTAATGACAGCAAAAAGTTTGAGTCTACAACATTTAGTTAAGGTGTGAGAGCCAAAATGAACTTTTTATTGCTTTAAACGCGTTTTCAGCCCCTAATTGTACACTTCAGGTGAAAATGTCAAAATCTTCAAAATGAGCAAAAGCACAATGAAATTAATGCTTGAATCATCTTCATTTTGCTAAAATACACTAATGACAGCAAAAAGTTTGAGTCTACAACATTTAGTTAAGGTGTGAGAGCCAAAATGAACTTTTTATGGCTTTAAATGCATTTTCAGCCTGATTGTACACTTCAGGTGAAAATGTCAAAATCTTCAAAATGAGCAAAAGCACAATGAAATTAATGCTTGAATCATCTTCATTTTGCTAACATACACTAATGACAGCAAAAAGTTTGAGTCTACAACATTTAGTTAAGGTGTGAGAGCCAAAATGAACTTTTTATGGCTTTAAATGCATTTTCAGCCCGATTGTACACTTCAGGTGAAAATGTCAAAATCTTCAAAATGAGCAAAAGCACAATAAAATTAATGCTTGAATCATCTTCATTTTGCTAAAATATACTAATGACAGCAAAAAGTTTGAGTCTACAACATTTAGTTAAGGTGTGAGAGCCAAAATGAACTTTTTATTGCTTTAAACGCGTTTTCAGCCCCTAATTGTACACTTCAGGTGAAAATGTCAAAATCTTCAAAATGAGCAAAAGCACAATGAAATTAATGCTTGAATCATCTTCATTTTGCTAAAATACACTAATGACAGCAAAAAGTTTGAATCTACAACATTTAGTTAAGGTGTGAGAGCCAAAATGAACTTGTTATTGCTTTAAATGCATTTTCAGCCCGATTGTACACTTCAGGTGAAAATGTCAAAATCTTCAAAATGAGCAAAAGCACAATGAAATTAATGCTTGAATCATCTTCATTTTGCTAAAATACACTAATGACAGCAAAAAGTTTGAGTCTACAACATTTAGTTAAGGTGTGAGAGCCAAAATGAACTTTTTATGGCTTTAAATGCATTTTCAGCCTGATTGTACACTTCAGGTGAAAATGTCAAAATCTTCAAAATGAGCAAAAGCACAATGAAATTAATGCTTGAATCATCTTCATTTTGCTAACATACACTAATGACAGCAAAAAGTTTGAGTCTACAACATTTAGTTAAGGTGTGAGAGCCAAAATGAACTTTTTATGGCTTTAAATGCATTTTCAGCCCGATTGTACACTTCAGGTGAAAATGTCAAAATCTTCAAAATGAGCAAAAGCACAATAAAATTAATGCTTGAATCATCTTCATTTTGCTAAAATATACTAATGACAGCAAAAAGTTTGAGTCTACAACATTTAGTTAAGGTGTGAGAGCCAAAATGAACTTTTTATTGCTTTAAACGCGTTTTCAGCCCCTAATTGTACACTTCAGGTGAAAATGTCAAAATCTTCAAAATGAGCAAAAGCACAATAAAATTAATGCTTGAATCATCTTCATTTTGCTAAAATACACTAATGACAGCAAAAAGTTTGAGTCTACAACATTTAGTTAAGGTGTGAGAGCCAAAATGAACTTTTTATTGCTTTAAACGCGTTTTCAGCCTGATTGTACACTTCAGGTGAAAATGTCAAAATCTTCAAAATGAGCAAAAGCACAATGAAATTAATGCTTGAATCATCTTCATTTTGCTAAAATACACTAATGACAGCAAAAAGTTTGAGTCTACAACATTTAGTTAAGGTGTGAGAGCCAAAATGAACTTTTTATGGCTTTAAATGCATTTTCAGCCCGATTGTACACTTCAGGTGAAAATGTCAAAATCTTCAAAATGAGCAAAAGCACAATAAAATTAATGCTTGAATCATCTTCATTTTGCTAAAATATACTAATGACAGCAAAAAGTTTGAGTCTACATATTTAGTTAAGGTGTGAGAGCCAAAATGAACTTTTTATTGCTTTAAACGCGTTTTCAGCCTGATTGTACACTTCAGGTGAAAATGTCAAAATCTTCAAAATGAGCAAAAGCACAATGAAATTAATGCTTGAATCATCTTCATTTTGCTAAAATACACTAATGACAGCAAAAAGTTTGAGTCTACAACATTTAGTTAAGGTGTGAGAGCCAAAATGAACTTTTTATGGCTTTAAATGCATTTTCAGCCCGATTGTACACTTCAGGTGAAAATGTCAAAATCTTCAAAATGAGCAAAAGCACAATGAAATTAATGCTTGAATCATCTTCATTTTGCTAACATACACTAATGACAGCAAAAAGTTTGAGTCTACAACATTTAGTTAAGGTGTGAGAGCCAAAATGAACTTTTTATGGCTTTAAATGCATTTTCAGCCTGATTGTACACTTCAGGTGAAAATGTCAAAATCTTCAAAATGAGCAAAAGCACAATGAAATTAATGCTTGAATCATCTTCATTTTGCTAAAATACACTAATGACAGCAAAAAGTTTGAGTCTACAACATTTAGTTAAGGTGTGAGAGCCAAAATGAACTTTTTATGGCTTTAAATGCATTTTCAGCCTGATTGTACACTTCAGGTGAAAATGTCAAAATCTTCAAAATGATTAAAAGCCCAATGAAATTAATGCTTGAATCATCTTCATTTTGCTAAAATACACTAATGACAGCAAAAAGTTTGAGTCTACAACATTTAGTTAAGGTGTGAGAGCCAAAATGAACTTTTTATGGCTTTAAATGCATTTTCAGCCCGATTGTACACTTCAGGTGAAAATGTCAAAATCTTCAAAATGAGCAAAAGCACAATAAAATTAATGCTTGAATCATCTTCATTTTGCTAAAATATACTAATGACAGCAAAAAGTTTGAGTCTACAACATTTAGTTAAGGTGTGAGAGCCAAAATGAACTTTTTATTGCTTTAAACGCGTTTTCAGCCCCTAATTGTACACTTCAGGTGAAAATGTCAAAATCTTCAAAATGAGCAAAAGCACAATGAAATTAATGCTTGAATCATCTTCATTTTGCTAAAATACACTAATGACAGCAAAAAGTTTGAGTCTACAACATTTAGTTAAGGTGTGAGAGCCAAAATGAACTTTTTATGGCTTTACATGCATTTTCAGCCTGATTGTACACTTCAGGTGAAAATGTCAAAATCTTCAAAATGAGCAAAAGCACAATGAAATTAATGCTTGAATCATCTTCATTTTGCTAACATACACTAATGACAGCAAAAAGTTTGAGTCTACAACATTTAGTTAAGGTGTGAGAGCCAAAATGAACTTTTTATGGCTTTAAATGCATTTTCAGCCCGATTGTACACTTCAGGTGAAAATGTCAAAATCTTCAAAATGAGCAAAAGCACAATAAAATTAATGCTTGAATCATCTTCATTTTGCTAAAATATACTAATGACAGCAAAAAGTTTGAGTCTACAACATTTAGTTAAGGTGTGAGAGCCAAAATGAACTTTTTATTGCTTTAAACGCGTTTTCAGCCTGATTGTACACTTCAGGTGAAAATGTCAAAATCTTCAAAATGAGCAAAAGCACAATGAAATTAATGCTTGAATCATCTTCATTTTGCTAAAATACACTAATGACAGCAAAAAGTTTGAGTCTACAACATTTAGTTAAGGTGTGAGAGCCAAAATGAACTTTTTATGGCTTTAAATGCATTTTCAGCCTGATTGTACACTTCAGGTGAAAATGTCAAAATCTTCAAAATGAGCAAAAGCACAATGAAATTAATGCTTGAATCATCTTCATTTTGCTAAAATATACTAATGACAGCAAAAAGTTTGAGTCTACAACATTTAGTTAAGGTGTGAGAGCCAAAATGAACTTTTTATGGCTTTAAATGCATTTTCAGCCCGATTGTACACTTCAGGTGAAAATGTCAAAATCTTCAAAATGAGCAAAAGCACAATGAAATTAATGCTTGAATCATCTTCATTTTGCTAAAATACACTAATGACAGCAAAAAGTTCGAGTCTACAACATTTAGTTAAGGTGTGAGAGCCAAAATGAACTTTTTATGGCTTTAAATGCATTTTCAGCCTGATTGTACACTTCAGGTGAAAATGTCAAAATCTTCAAAATGAGCAAAAGCACAATAAAATTAATGCTTGAATCATCTTCATTTTGCTAAAATATACTAATGACAGCAAAAAGTTTGAGTCTACAACATTTAGTTAAGGTGTGAGAGCCAAAATGAACTTTTTATTGCTTTAAACGCGTTTTCAGCCTGATTGTACACTTCAGGTGAAAATGTCAAAATCTTCAAAATGAGCAAAAGCACAATGAAATTAATGCTTGAATCATCTTCATTTTGCTAACATACACTAATGACAGCAAAAAGTTTGAGTCTACAACATTTAGTTAAGGTGTGAGAGCCAAAATGAACTTTTTATGGCTTTAAATGCATTTTCAGCCTGATTGTACACTTCAGGTGAAAATTTCAAAATCTTCAAAATGAGCAAAAGCACAATGAAATTAATGCTTGAATCATCTTCATTTTGCTAAAATACACTAATGACAGCAAAAAGTTTGAGTCTACAACATTTAGTTAAGGTGTGAGAGCCAAAATGAACTTTTTATGGCTTTAAATGCATTTTCAGCCTGATTGTACACTTCAGGTGAAAATGTCAAAATCTTCAAAATGAGCAAAAGCCCAATGAAATTAATGCTTGAATCATCTTCATTTTGCTAAAATACACTAATGACAGCAAAAAGTTTGAGTCTACAACATTTAGTTAAGGTGTGAGAGCCAAAATGAACTTTTTATGGCTTTAAATGCATTTTCAGCCCGATTGTACACTTCAGGTGAAAATGTCAAAATCTTCAAAATGAGCAAAAGCACAATAAAATTAATGCTTGAATCATCTTCATTTTGCTAAAATATACTAATGACAGCAAAAAGTTTGAGTCTACAACATTTAGTTAAGGTGTGAGAGCCAAAATGAACTTTTTATTGCTTTAAACGCATTTTCAGCCCCTAATTGTACACTTCAGGTGAAAATGTCAAAATCTTCAAAATGAGCAAAAGCACAATGAAATTAATGCTTGAATCATCTTCATTTTGCTAACATACACTAATGGCAGCAAAAAGTTTGAGTCTACAACATTTAGTTAAGGTGTGAGAGCCAAAATGAACTTTTTATGGCTTTAAATGCATTTTCAGCCTGATTGTACACTTCAGGTGAAAATGTCAAAATCTTCAAAATGAGCAAAAGCACAATGAAATTAATGCTTGAATCATCTTCATTTTGCTAAAATACACTAATGACAGCAAAAAGTTTGAGTCTACAACATTTAGTTAAGGTGTGAGAGCCAAAATGAACTTTTTATGGCTTTAAATGCATTTTCAGCCTGATTGTACACTTCAGGTGAAAATGTCAAAATCTTCAAAATGAGCAAAAGCACAATGAAATTAATGCTTGAATCATCTTCATTTTGCTAAAATATACTAATGACAGCAAAAAGTTTGAGTCTACAACATTTAGTTAAGGTGTGAGAGCCAAAATGAACTTTTTATTGCTTTAAACGCGTTTTCAGCCCCTAATTGTACACTTCAGGTGAAAATGTCAAAATCTTCAAAATGAGCAAAAGCACAATGAAATTAATGCTTGAATCATCTTCATTTTGCTAACATACACTAATGACAGCAAAAAGTTTGAGTCTACAACATTTAGTTAAGGTGTGAGAGCCAAAATGAACTTTTTATGGCTTTAAATGCATTTTCAGCCTGATTGTACACTTCAGGTGAAAATTTCAAAATCTTCAAAATGAGCAAAAGCACAATGAAATTAATGCTTGAATCATCTTCATTTTGCTAAAATACACTAATGACAGCAAAAAGTTTGAGTCTACAACATTTAGTTAAGGTGTGAGAGCCAAAATGAACTTTTTATGGCTTTAAATGCATTTTCAGCCTGATTGTACACTTCAGGTGAAAATGTCAAAATCTTCAAAATGAGCAAAAGCCCAATGAAATTAATGCTTGAATCATCTTCATTTTGCTAAAATACACTAATGACAGCAAAAAGTTTGAGTCTACAACATTTAGTTAAGGTGTGAGAGCCAAAATGAACTTTTTATGGCTTTAAATGCATTTTCAGCCCGATTGTACACTTCAGGTGAAAATGTCAAAAACTTCAAAATGAGCAAAAGCACAATAAAATTAATGCTTGAATCATCTTCATTTTGCTAAAATATACTAATGACAGCAAAAAGTTTGAGTCTACAACATTTAGTTAAGGTGTGAGAGCCAAAATGAACTTTTTATTGCTTTAAACGCGTTTTCAGCCCCTAATTGTACACTTCAGGTGAAAATGTCAAAATCTTCAAAATGAGCAAAAGCACAATGAAATTAATGCTTGAATCATCTTCATTTTGCTAAAATACACTAATGACAGCAAAAAGTTTGAGTCTACAACATTTAGTTAAGGTGTGAGAGCCAAAATGAACTTTTTATGGCTTTAAATGCATTTTCAGCCTGATTGTACACTTCAGGTGAAAATGTCAAAATCTTCAAAATGAGCAAAAGCACAATAAAATTAATGCTTGAATCATCTTCATTTTGCTAAAATATACTAATGACAGCAAAAAGTTTGAGTCTACAACATTTAGTTAAGGTGTGAGAGCCAAAATGAACTTTTTATTGCTTTAAATGCATTTTCAGCCTGATTGTACACTTCAGGTGAAAATGTCAAAATCTTCAAAATGAGCAAAAGCACAATGAAATTAATGCTTGAATCATCTTCATTTTGCTAAAATACACTAATGACAGCAAAAAGTTTGAGTCTACAACATTTAGTTAAGGTGTGAGAGCCAAAATGAACTTTTTATGGCTTTAAATGCATTTTCAGCCTGATTGTACACTTCAGGTGAAAATGTCAAAATCTTCAAAATGAGCAAAAGCACAATGAAATTAATGCTTGAATCATCTTCATTTTGCTAAAATATACTAATGACAGCAAAAAGTTTGAGTCTACAACATTTAGTTAAGGTGTGAGAGCCAAAATGAACTTTTTATTGCTTTAAACGCGTTTTCAGCCCCTAATTGTACACTTCAGGTGAAAATGTCAAAATCTTCAAAATGAGCAAAAGCACAATGAAATTAATGCTTGAATCATCTTCATTTTGCTAACATACACTAATGACAGCAAAAAGTTTGAGTCTACAACATTTAGTTAAGGTGTGAGAGCCAAAATGAACTTTTTATGGCTTTAAATGCATTTTCAGCCCGATTGTACACTTCAGGTGAAAATGTCAAAATCTTCAAAATGAGCAAAAGCACAATAAAATTAATGCTTGAATCATCTTCATTTTGCTAAAATATACTAATGACAGCAAAAAATTTGAGTCTACAACATTTAGTTAAGGAGTGAGAGCCAAAATGAACTTTTTATTGCTTTAAACGCGTTTTCAGCCCCTAATTGTACACTTCAGGTGAAAATGTCAAAATCTTCAAAATGAGCAAAAGCACAATGAAATTAATGCTTGAATCATCTTCATTTTGCTAACATACACTAATGACAGCAAAAAGTTTGAGTCTACAACATTTAGTTAAGGTGTGAGAGCCAAAATGAACTTTTTATGGCTTTAAATGCATTTTCAGCCTGATTGTACACTTCAGGTGAAAATGTCAAAATCTTCAAAATGAGCAAAAGCACAATGAAATTAATGCTTGAATCATCTTCATTTTGCTAAAATACACTAATGACAGCAAAAAGTTTGAGTCTACAACATTTAGTTAAGGTGTGAGAGCCAAAATGAACTTTTTATGGCTTTAAATGCATTTTCAGCCTGATTGTACACTTCAGGTGAAAATGTCAAAATCTTCAAAATGAGCAAAAGCACAATAAAATTAATGCTTGAATCATCTTCATTTTGCTAAAATATACTAATGACAGCAAAAAATTTGAGTCTACAACATTTAGTTAAGGAGTGAGAGCCAAAATGAACTTTTTATTGCTTTAAACGCGTTTTCAGCCCCTAATTGTACACTTCAGGTGAAAATGTCAAAATCTTCAAAATGAGCAAAAGCACAATGAAATTAATGCTTGAATCATCTTCATTTTGCTAAAATACACTAATGACAGCAAAAAGTTTGAGTCTATAACATTTAGTTAAGGTGTGAGAGCCAAAATGAACTTTTTATGGCTTTAAATGCATTTTCAGCCTGATTGTACACTTCAGGTGAAAATGTCAAAATCTTCAAAATGAGCAAAAGCACAATGAAATTAATGCTTGAATCATCTTCATTTTGCTAAAATACACTAATGACAGCAAAAAGTTTGAGTCTACAACATTTAGTTAAGGTGTGAGAGCCAAAATGAACTTTTTATGGCTTTAAATGCATTTTCAGCCTGATTGTACACTTCAGGTGAAAATGTCAAAATCTTCAAAATGAGCAAAAGCACAATGAAATTAATGCTTGAATCATCTTCATTTTGCTAACATACACTAATGACAGCAAAAAGTTTGAGTCTACAACATTTAGTTAAGGTGTGAGAGCCAAAATGAACTTTTTATGGCTTTAAATGCATTTTCAGCCCGATTGTACACTTCAGGTGAAAATGTCAAAATCTTCAAAATGAGCAAAAGCACAATAAAATTAATGCTTGAATCATCTTCATTTTGCTAAAATATACTAATGACAGCAAAAAGTTTGAGTCTACAACATTTAGTTAAGGTGTGAGAGCCAAAATGAACTTTTTATTGCTTTAAACGCGTTTTCAGCCTGATTGTACACTTCAGGTGAAAATGTCAAAATCTTCAAAATGAGCAAAAGCACAATGAAATTAATGCTTGAATCATCTTCATTTTGCTAACATACACTAATGACAGCAAAAAGTTTGAGTCTACAACATTTAGTTAAGGTGTGAGAGCCAAAATGAACTTTTTATGGCTTTAAATGCATTTTCAGCCCGATTGTACACTTCAGGTGAAAATGTCAAAATCTTCAAAATGAGCAAAAGCACAATGAAATTAATGCTTGAATCATCTTCATTTTGCTAAAATACACTAATGACAGCAAAAAGTTTGAGTCTACAACATTTAGTTAAGGTGTGAGAGCCAAAATGAACTTTTTATGGCTTTAAATGCATTTTCAGCCTGATTGTACACTTCAGGTGAAAATGTCAAAATCTTCAAAATGAGCAAAAGCACAATGAAATTAATGCTTGAATCATCTTCATTTTGCTAACATACACTAATGGCAGCAAAAAGTTTGAGTCTACAACATTTAGTTAAGGTGTGAGAGCCAAAATGAACTTTTTATGGCTTTAAATGCATTTTCAGCCTGATTGTACACTTCAGGTGAAAATGTCAAAATCTTCAAAATGAGCAAAAGCACAATGAAATTAATGCTTGAATCATCTTCATTTTGCTAAAATACACTAATGACAGCAAAAAGTTTGAGTCTACAACATTTAGTTAAGGTGTGAGAGCCAAAATGAACTTTTTATGGCTTTAAATGCATTTTCAGCCTGATTGTACACTTCAGGTGAAAATGTCAAAATCTTCAAAATGAGCAAAAGCACAATGAAATTAATGCTTGAATCATCTTCATTTTGCTAAAATATACTAATGACAGCAAAAAGTTTGAGTCTACAACATTTAGTTAAGGTGTGAGAGGCAAAATGAACTTTTTATTGCTTTAAACGCGTTTTCAGCCCCTAATTGTACACTTCAGGTGAAAATGTCAAAATCTTCAAAATGAGCAAAAGCACAATGAAATTAATGCTTGAATCATCTTCATTTTGCTAACATACACTAATGACAGCAAAAAGTTTGAGTCTACAACATTTAGTTAAGGTGTGAGAGCCAAAATGAACTTTTTATGGCTTTAAATGCATTTTCAGCCTGATTGTACACTTCAGGTGAAAATTTCAAAATCTTCAAAATGAGCAAAAGCACAATGAAATTAATGCTTGAATCATCTTCATTTTGCTAAAATACACTAATGACAGCAAAAAGTTTGAGTCTACAACATTTAGTTAAGGTGTGAGAGCCAAAATGAACTTTTTATGGCTTTAAATGCATTTTCAGCCTGATTGTACACTTCAGGTGAAAATGTCAAAATCTTCAAAATGAGCAAAAGCCCAATGAAATTAATGCTTGAATCATCTTCATTTTGCTAAAATACACTAATGACAGCAAAAAGTTTGAGTCTACAACATTTAGTTAAGGTGTGAGAGCCAAAATGAACTTTTTATGGCTTTAAATGCATTTTCAGCCCGATTGTACACTTCAGGTGAAAATGTCAAAATCTTCAAAATGAGCAAAAGCACAATAAAATTAATGCTTGAATCATCTTCATTTTGCTAAAATATACTAATGACAGCAAAAAGTTTGAGTCTACAACATTTAGTTAAGGTGTGAGAGCCAAAATGAACTTTTTATTGCTTTAAACGCGTTTTCAGCCCCTAATTGTACACTTCAGGTGAAAATGTCAAAATCTTCAAAATGAGCAAAAGCACAATGAAATTAATGCTTGAATCATCTTCATTTTGCTAAAATACACTAATGACAGCAAAAAGTTTGAGTCTACAACATTTGGTTAAGGTGTGAGAGCCAAAATGAACTTTTTATGGCTTTAAATGCATTTTCAGCCTGATTGTACACTTCAGGTGAAAATGTCAAAATCTTCAAAATGAGCAAAAGCACAATAAAATTAATGCTTGAATCATCTTCATTTTGCTAAAATATACTAATGACAGCAAAAAGTTTGAGTCTACAACATTTAGTTAAGGTGTGAGAGCCAAAATGAACTTTTTATTGCTTTAAATGCATTTTCAGCCTGATTGTACACTTCAGGTGAAAATGTCAAAATCTTCAAAATGAGCAAAAGCACAATGAAATTAATGCTTGAATCATCTTCATTTTGCTAAAATACACTAATGACAGCAAAAAGTTTGAGTCTACAACATTTAGTTAAGGTGTGAGAGCCAAAATGAACTTTTTATGGCTTTAAATGCATTTTCAGCCTGATTGTACACTTCAGGTGAAAATGTCAAAATCTTCAAAATGAGCAAAAGCACAATGAAATTAATGCTTGAATCATCTTCATTTTGCTAAAATATACTAATGACAGCAAAAAGTTTGAGTCTACAACATTTAGTTAAGGTGTGAGAGCCAAAATGAACTTTTTATTGCTTTAAACGCGTTTTCAGCCCCTAATTGTACACTTCAGGTGAAAATGTCAAAATCTTCAAAATGAGCAAAAGCACAATGAAATTAATGCTTGAATCATCTTCATTTTGCTAACATACACTAATGACAGCAAAAAGTTTGAGTCTACAACATTTAGTTAAGGTGTGAGAGCCAAAATGAACTTTTTATGGCTTTAAATGCATTTTCAGCCCGATTGTACACTTCAGGTGAAAATGTCAAAATCTTCAAAATGAGCAAAAGCACAATAAAATTAATGCTTGAATCATCTTCATTTTGCTAAAATATACTAATGACAGCAAAAAATTTGAGTCTACAACATTTAGTTAAGGAGTGAGAGCCAAAATGAACTTTTTATTGCTTTAAACGCGTTTTCAGCCCCTAATTGTACACTTCAGGTGAAAATGTCAAAATCTTCAAAATGAGCAAAAGCACAATGAAATTAATGCTTGAATCATCTTCATTTTGCTAACATACACTAATGACAGCAAAAAGTTTGAGTCTACAACATTTAGTTAAGGTGTGAGAGCCAAAATGAACTTTTTATGGCTTTAAATGCATTTTCAGCCTGATTGTACACTTCAGGTGAAAATGTCAAAATCTTCAAAATGAGCAAAAGCACAATGAAATTAATGCTTGAATCATCTTCATTTTGCTAAAATACACTAATGACAGCAAAAAGTTTGAGTCTACAACATTTAGTTAAGGTGTGAGAGCCAAAATGAACTTTTTATGGCTTTAAATGCATTTTCAGCCTGATTGTACACTTCAGGTGAAAATGTCAAAATCTTCAAAATGAGCAAAAGCACAATGAAATTAATGCTTGAATCATCTTCATTTTGCTAACATACACTAATGACAGCAAAAAGTTTGAGTCTACAACATTTAGTTAAGGTGTGAGAGCCAAAATGAACTTTTTATGGCTTTAAATGCATTTTCAGCCCGATTGTACACTTCAGGTGAAAATGTCAAAATCTTCAAAATGAGCAAAAGCACAATAAAATTAATGCTTGAATCATCTTCATTTTGCTAAAATATACTAATGACAGCAAAAAATTTGAGTCTACAACATTTAGTTAAGGAGTGAGAGCCAAAATGAACTTTTTATTGCGTTAAACGCGTTTTCAGCCCCTAATTGTACACTTCAGGTGAAAATGTCAAAATCTTCAAAATGAGCAAAAGCACAATGAAATTAATGCTTGAATCATCTTCATTTTGCTAAAATACACTAATGACAGCAAAAAGTTTGAGTCTATAACATTTAGTTAAGGTGTGAGAGCCAAAATGAACTTTTTATGGCTTTAAATGCATTTTCAGCCTGATTGTACACTTCAGGTGAAAATGTCAAAATCTTCAAAATGAGCAAAAGCACAATGAAATTAATGCTTGAATCATCTTCATTTTGCTAAAATACACTAATGACAGCAAAAAGTTTGAGTCTACAACATTTAGTTAAGGTGTGAGAGCCAAAATGAACTTTTTATGGCTTTAAATGCATTTTCAGCCTGATTGTACACTTCAGGTGAAAATGTCAAAATCTTCAAAATGAGCAAAAGCACAATGAAATTAATGCTTGAATCATCTTCATTTTGCTAACATACACTAATGACAGCAAAAAGTTTGAGTCTACAACATTTAGTTAAGGTGTGAGAGCCAAAATGAACTTTTTATGGCTTTAAATGCATTTTCAGCCCGATTGTACACTTCAGGTGAAAATGTCAAAATCTTCAAAATGAGCAAAAGCACAATAAAATTAATGCTTGAATCATCTTCATTTTGCTAAAATATACTAATGACAGCAAAAAGTTTGAGTCTACAACATTTAGTTAAGGTGTGAGAGCCAAAATGAACTTTTTATTGCTTTAAACGCGTTTTCAGCCTGATTGTACACTTCAGGTGAAAATGTCAAAATCTTCAAAATGAGCAAAAGCACAATGAAATTAATGCTTGAATCATCTTCATTTTGCTAAAATACACTAATGACAGCAAAAAGTTTGAGTCTACAACATTTAGTTAAGGTGTGAGAGCCAAAATGAACTTTTTATGGCTTTAAATGCATTTTCAGCCTGATTGTACACTTCAGGTGAAAATGTCAAAATCTTCAAAATGAGCAAAAGCACAATGAAATTAATGCTTGAATCATCTTCATTTTGCTAACATACACTAATGACAGCAAAAAGTTTGAGTCTACAACATTTAGTTAAGGTGTGAGAGCCAAAATGAACTTTTTATGGCTTTAAATGCATTTTCAGCCCGATTGTACACTTCAGGTGAAAATGTCAAAATCTTCAAAATGAGCAAAAGCACAATAAAATTAATGCTTGAATCATCTTCATTTTGCTAAAATATACTAATAACAGCAAAAAGTTTGAGTCTACAACATTTAGTTAAGGTGTGAGAGCCAAAATGAACTTTTTATTGCTTTAAACGCGTTTTCAGCCCCTAATTGTACACTTCAGGTGAAAATGTCAAAATCTTCAAAATGAGCAAAAGCACAATAAAATTAATGCTTGAATCATCTTCATTTTGCTAAAATACACTAATGACAGCAAAAAGTTTGAGTCTACAACATTTAGTTAAGGTGTGAGAGCCAAAATGAACTTTTTATGGCTTTAAATGCATTTTCAGCCCGATTGTACACTTCAGGTGAAAATGTCAAAATCTTCAAAATGAGCAAAAGCACAATAAAATTAATGCTTGAATCATCTTCATTTTGCTAAAATATACTAATGACAGCAAAAAGTTTGAGTCTACATTATTTAGTTAAGGTGTGAGAGCCAAAATGAACTTTTTATTGCTTTAAACGCGTTTTCAGCCTGATTGTACACTTCAGGTGAAAATGTCAAAATCTTCAAAATGAGCAAAAGCACAATGAAATTAATGCTTGAATCATCTTCATTTTGCTAAAATACACTAATGACAGCAAAAAGTTTGAGTCTACAACATTTAGTTAAGGTGTGAGAGCCAAAATGAACTTTTTATGGCTTTAAATGCATTTTCAGCCCGATTGTACACTTCAGGTGAAAATGTCAAAATCTTCAAAATGAGCAAAAGCACAATGAAATTAATGCTTGAATCATCTTCATTTTGCTAACATACACTAATGACAGCAAAAAGTTTGAGTCTACAACATTTAGTTAAGGTGTGAGAGCCAAAATGAACTTTTTATGGCTTTAAATGCATTTTCAGCCTGATTGTACACTTCAGGTGAAAATGTCAAAATCTTCAAAATGAGCAAAAGCACAATGAAATTAATGCTTGAATCATCTTCATTTTGCTAAAATACACTAATGACAGCAAAAAGTTTGAGTCTACAACATTTAGTTAAGGTGTGAGAGCCAAAATGAACTTTTTATGGCTTTAAATGCATTTTCAGCCTGATTGTACACTTCAGGTGAAAATGTCAAAATCTTCAAAATGATTAAAAGCCCAATGAAATTAATGCTTGAATCATCTTCATTTTGCTAAAATACACTAATGACAGCAAAAAGTTTGAGTCTACAACATTTAGTTAAGGTGTGAGAGCCAAAATGAACTTTTTATGGCTTTAAATGCATTTTCAGCCCGATTGTACACTTCAGGTGAAAATGTCAAAATCTTCAAAATGAGCAAAAGCACAATAAAATTAATGCTTGAATCATCTTCATTTTGCTAAAATATACTAATGACAGCAAAAAGTTTGAGTCTACAACATTTAGTTAAGGTGTGAGAGCCAAAATGAACTTTTTATTGCTTTAAACGCGTTTTCAGCCCCTAATTGTACACTTCAGGTGAAAATGTCAAAATCTTCAAAATGAGCAAAAGCACAATGAAATTAATGCTTGAATCATCTTCATTTTGCTCAAATACACTAATGACAGCAAAAAGTTTGAGTCTACAACATTTAGTTAAGGTGTGAGAGCCAAAATGAACTTTTTATGGCTTTAAATGCATTTTCAGCCTGATTGTACACTTCAGGTGAAAATGTCAAAATCTTCAAAATGAGCAAAAGCACAATGAAATTAATGCTTGAATCATCTTCATTTTGCTAACATACACTAATGACAGCAAAAAGTTTGAGTCTACAACATTTAGTTAAGGTGTGAGAGCCAAAATGAACTTTTTATGGCTTTAAATGCATTTTCAGCCCGATTGTACACTTCAGGTGAAAATGTCAAAATCTTCAAAATGAGCAAAAGCACAATAAAATTAATGCTTGAATCATCTTCATTTTGCTAAAATATACTAATGACAGCAAAAAGTTTGAGTCTACAACATTTAGTTAAGGTGTGAGAGCCAAAATGAACTTTTTATTGCTTTAAACGCGTTTTCAGCCTGATTGTACACTTCAGGTGAAAATGTCAAAATCTTCAAAATGAGCAAAAGCACAATGAAATTAATGCTTGAATCATCTTCATTTTGCTAAAATACACTAATGACAGCAAAAAGTTTGAGTCTACAACATTTAGTTAAGGTGTGAGAGCCAAAATGAACTTTTTATGGCTTTAAATGCATTTTCAGCCTGATTGTACACTTCAGGTGAAAATGTCAAAATCTTCAAAATGAGCAAAAGCACAATGAAATTAATGCTTGAATCATCTTCATTTTGCTAAAATACACTAATGACAGCAAAAAGTTTGAGTCTACAACATTTAGTTAAGGTGTGAGAGCCAAAATGAACTTTTTATGGCTTTAAATGCATTTTCAGCCTGATTGTACACTTCAGGTGAAAATGTCAAAATCTTCAAAATGAGCAAAAGCACAATGAAATTAATGCTTGAATCATCTTCATTTTGCTAACATACACTAATGACAGCAAAAAGTTTGAGTCTACAACATTTAGTTAAGGTGTGAGAGCCAAAATGAACTTTTTATGGCTTTAAATGCATTTTCAGCCCGATTGTACACTTCAGGTGAAAATGTCAAAATCTTCAAAATGAGCAAAAGCACAATAAAATTAATGCTTGAATCATCTTCATTTTGCTAAAATATACTAATGACAGCAAAAAGTTTGAGTCTACAACATTTAGTTAAGGTGTGAGAGCCAAAATGAACTTTTTATTGCTTTAAACGCGTTTTCAGCCTGATTGTACACTTCAGGTGAAAATGTCAAAATCTTCAAAATGAGCAAAAGCACAATGAAATTAATGCTTGAATCATCTTCATTTTGCTAAAATACACTAATGACAGCAAAAAGTTTGAGTCTACAACATTTAGTTAAGGTGTGAGAGCCAAAATGAACTTTTTATGGCTTTAAATGCATTTTCAGCCTGATTGTACACTTCAGGTGAAAATGTCAAAATCTTCAAAATGAGCAAAAGCACAATGAAATTAATGCTTGAATCATCTTCATTTTGCTAACATACACTAATGACAGCAAAAAGTTTGAGTCTACAACATTTAGTTAAGGTGTGAGAGCCAAAATGAACTTTTTATGGCTTTAAATGCATTTTCAGCCCGATTGTACACTTCAGGTGAAAATGTCAAAATCTTCAAAATGAGCAAAAGCACAATAAAATTAATGCTTGAATCATCTTCATTTTGCTAAAATATACTAATGACAGCAAAAAGTTTGAGTCTACAACATTTAGTTAAGGTGTGAGAGCCAAAATGAACTTTTTATTGCTTTAAACGCGTTTTCAGCCCCTAATTGTACACTTCAGGTGAAAATGTCAAAATCTTCAAAATGAGCAAAAGCACAATAAAATTAATGCTTGAATCATCTTCATTTTGCTAAAATACACTAATGACAGCAAAAAGTTTGAGTCTACAACATTTAGTTAAGGTGTGAGAGCCAAAATGAACTTTTTATGGCTTTAAATGCATTTTCAGCCCGATTGTACACTTCAGGTGAAAATGTCAAAATCTTCAAAATGAGCAAAAGCACAATAAAATTAATGCTTGAATCATCTTCATTTTGCTAAAATATACTAATGACAGCAAAAAGTTTGAGTCTACATTATTTAGTTAAGGTGTGAGAGCCAAAATGAACTTTTTATTGCTTTAAACGCGTTTTCAGCCTGATTGTACACTTCAGGTGAAAATGTCAAAATCTTCAAAATGAGCAAAAGCACAATGAAATTAATGCTTGAATCATCTTCATTTTGCTAAAATACACTAATGACAGCAAAAAGTTTGAGTCTACAACATTTAGTTAAGGTGTGAGAGCCAAAATGAACTTTTTATGGCTTTAAATGCATTTTCAGCCTGATTGTACACTTCAGGTGAAAATGTCAAAATCTTCAAAATGATTAAAAGCCCAATGAAATTAATGCTTGAATCATCTTCATTTTGCTAAAATACACTAATGACAGCAAAAAGTTTGAGTCTACAACATTTAGTTAAGGTGTGAGAGCCAAAATGAACTTTTTATGGCTTTAAATGCATTTTCAGCCCGATTGTACACTTCAGGTGAAAATGTCAAAATCTTCAAAATGAGCAAAAGCACAATAAAATTAATGCTTGAATCATCTTCATTTTGCTAAAATATACTAATGACAGCAAAAAGTTTGAGTCTACAACATTTAGTTAAGGTGTGAGAGCCAAAATGAACTTTTTATTGCTTTAAACGCGTTTTCAGCCCCTAATTGTACACTTCAGGTGAAAATGTCAAAATCTTCAAAATGAGCAAAAGCACAATGAAATTAATGCTTGAATCATCTTCATTTTGCTCAAATACACTAATGACAGCAAAAAGTTTGAGTCTACAACATTTAGTTAAGGTGTGAGAGCCAAAATGAACTTTTTATGGCTTTAAATGCATTTTCAGCCTGATTGTACACTTCAGGTGAAAATGTCAAAATCTTCAAAATGAGCAAAAGCACAATGAAATTAATGCTTGAATCATCTTCATTTTGCTAACATACACTAATGACAGCAAAAAGTTTGAGTCTACAACATTTAGTTAAGGTGTGAGAGCCAAAATGAACTTTTTATGGCTTTAAATGCATTTTCAGCCCGATTGTACACTTCAGGTGAAAATGTCAAAATCTTCAAAATGAGCAAAAGCACAATAAAATTAATGCTTGAATCATCTTCATTTTGCTAAAATATACTAATGACAGCAAAAAGTTTGAGTCTACAACATTTAGTTAAGGTGTGAGAGCCAAAATGAACTTTTTATTGCTTTAAACGCGTTTTCAGCCCCTAATTGTACACTTCAGGTGAAAATGTCAAAATCTTCAAAATGAGCAAAAGCACAATGAAATTAATGCTTGAATCATCTTCATTTTGCTAAAATACACTAATGACAGCAAAAAGTTTGAGTCTACAACATTTAGTTAAGGTGTGAGAGCCAAAATGAACTTTTTATTGCTTTAAACGCGTTTTCAGCCTGATTGTACACTTCAGGTGAAAATGTCAAAATCTTCAAAATGAGCAAAAGCACAATGAAATTAATGCTTGAATCATCTTCATTTTGCTAAAATACACTAATGACAGCAAAAAGTTTGAGTCTACAACATTTAGTTAAGGTGTGAGAGCCAAAATGAACTTTTTATGGCTTTAAATGCATTTTCAGCCTGATTGTACACTTCAGGTGAAAATGTCAAAATCTTCAAAATGAGCAAAAGCACAATGAAATTAATGCTTGAATCATCTTCATTTTGCTAAAATACACTAATGACAGCAAAAAGTTTGAGTCTACAACATTTAGTTAAGGTGTGAGAGCCAAAATGAACTTTTTATGGCTTTAAATGCATTTTCAGCCCGATTGTACACTTCAGGTGAAAATGTCAAAATCTTCAAAATGAGCAAAAGCACAATAAAATTAATGCTTGAATCATCTTCATTTTGCTAAAATATACTAATGACAGCAAAAAGTTTGAGTCTACAACATTTAGTTAAGGTGTGAGAGCCAAAATGAACTTTTTATTGCTTTAAACGCGTTTTCAGCCCCTAATTGTACACTTCAGGTGAAAATGTCAAAATCTTCAAAATGAGCAAAAGCACAATGAAATTAATGCTTGAATCATCTTCATTTTGCTAACATACACTAATGACAGCAAAAAGTTTGAGTCTACAACATTTAGTTAAGGTGTGAGAGCCAAAATGAACTTTTTATGGCTTTAAATGCATTTTCAGCCCGATTGTACACTTCAGGTGAAAATGTCAAAATCTTCAAAATGAGCAAAAGCACAATAAAATTAATGCTTGAATCATCTTCATTTTGCTAAAATATACTAATGACAGCAAAAAGTTTGAGTCTACAACATTTAGTTAAGGTGTGAGAGCCAAAATGAACTTTTTATTGCTTTAAACGCGTTTTCAGCCCCTAATTGTACACTTCAGGTGAAAATGTCAAAATCTTCAAAATGAGCAAAAGCACAATGAAATTAATGCTTGAATCATCTTCATTTTGCTAAAATACACTAATGACAGCAAAAAGTTTGAGTCTACAACATTTAGTTAAGGTGTGAGAGCCAAAATGAACTTTTTATGGCTTTAAATGCATTTTCAGCCTGATTGTACACTTCAGGTGAAAATGTCAAAATCTTCAAAATGAGCAAAAGCACAATGAAATTAATGCTTGAATCATCTTCATTTTGCTCAATTACACTAATGACAGCAAAAAGTTTGAGTCTACAACATTTAGTTAAGGTGTGAGAGCCAAAATGAACTTTTTATGGCTTTAAATGCATTTTCAGCCTGATTGTACACTTCAGGTGAAAATGTCAAAATCTTCAAAATCAGCAAAAGCACAATGAAATTAATGCTTGAATCATCTTCATTTTGCTAACATACACTAATGACAGCAAAAAGTTTGAGTCTACAACATTTAGTTAAGGTGTGAGAGCCAAAATGAACTTTTTATGGCTTTAAATGCATTTTCAGCCCGATTGTACACTTCTGGTGAAAATGTCAAAATCTTCAAAATGAGCAAAAGCACAATAAAATTAATGCTTGAATCATCTTCATTTTGCTAAAATATACTAATGACAGCAAAAAGTTTGAGTCTACAACATTTAGTTAAGGTGTGAGAGCCAAAATGAACTTTTTATTGCTTTAAACGCGTTTTCAGCCCCTAATTGTACACTTCAGGTGAAAATGTCAAAATCTTCAAAATGAGCAAAAGCACAATGAAATTAATGCTTGAATCATCTTCATTTTGCTAAAATACACTAATGACAGCAAAAAGTTTGAGTCTACAACATTTAGTTAAGGTGTGAGAGCCAAAATGAACTTTTTATGGCTTTAAATGCATTTTCAGCCTGATTGTACACTTCAGGTGAAAATGTCAAAATCTTCAAAATCAGCAAAAGCACAATGAAATTAATGCTTGAATCATCTTCATTTTGCTAACATACACTAATGACAGCAAAAAGTTTGAGTCTACAACATTTAGTTAAGGTGTGAGAGCCAAAATGAACTTTTTATGGCTTTAAATGCATTTTCAGCCTGATTGTACACTTCAGGTGAAAATGTCAAAATCTTCAAAATGAGCAAAAGCACAATGAAATTAATGCTTGAATCATCTTCATTTTGCTAAAATACACTAATGACAGCAAAAAGTTTGAGTCTACAACATTTAGTTAAGGTGTGAGAGCCAAAATGAACTTTTTATGGCTTTAAATGCATTTTCAGCCTGCATGTACACTTCAGGTGAAAATGTCAAAATCTTCAAAATGAGCAAAAGCCCAATGAAATTAATGCTTGAATCATCTTCATTTTGCTAACATACACTAATGACAGCAAAAAGTTTGAGTCTACAACATTTAGTTAAGGTGTGAGAGCCAAAATGAACTTTTTATTGCTTTAAACGCGTTTTCAGCCCCTAATTGTACACTTCAGGTGAAAATGTCAAAATCTTCAAAATGAGCAAAAGCACAATGAAATTAATGCTTGAATCATCTTCATTTTGCTAAAATACACTAATGACAGCAAAAAGTTTGAGTCTACAACATTTAGTTAAGGTGTGAGAGCCAAAATGAACTTTTTATTGCTTTAAACGCGTTTTCAGCCTGATTGTACACTTCAGGTGAAAATGTCAAAATCTTCAAAATGAGCAAAAGCACAATGAAATTAATGCTTGAATCATCTTCATTTTGCTAAAATACACTAATGACAGCAAAAAGTTTGAGTCTACAACATTTAGTTAAGGTGTGAGAGCCAAAATGAACTTTTTATGGCTTTAAATGCATTTTCAGCCTGATTGTACACTTCAGGTGAAAATGTCAAAATCTTCAAAATGAGCAAAAGCACAATGAAATTAATGCTTGAATCATCTTCATTTTGCTAACATACACTAATGACAGCAAAAAGTTTGAGTCTACAACATTTAGTTAAGGTGTGAGAGCCAAAATGAACTTTTTATGGCTTTAAATGCATTTTCAGCCCGATTGTACACTTCAGGTGAAAATGTCAAAATCTTCAAAATGAGCAAAAGCACAATAAAATTAATGCTTGAATCATCTTCATTTTGCTAAAATATACTAATGACAGCAAAAAGTTTGAGTCTACAACATTTAGTTAAGGTGTGAGAGCCAAAATGAACTTTTTATTGCTTTAAACGCGTTTTCAGCCCCTAATTGTACACTTCAGGTGAAAATGTCAAAATCTTCAAAATGAGCAAAAGCACAATAAAATTAATGCTTGAATCATCTTCATTTTGCTAAAATACACTAATGACAGCAAAAAGTTTGAGTCTACAACATTTAGTTAAGGTGTGAGAGCCAAAATGAACTTTTTATGGCTTTAAATGCATTTTCAGCCCGATTGTACACTTCAGGTGAAAATGTCAAAATCTTCAAAATGAGCAAAAGCACAATAAAATTAATGCTTGAATCATCTTCATTTTGCTAAAATATACTAATGACAGCAAAAAGTTTGAGTCTACATTATTTAGTTAAGGTGTGAGAGCCAAAATGAACTTTTTATTGCTTTAAACGCGTTTTCAGCCTGATTGTACACTTCAGGTGAAAATGTCAAAATCTTCAAAATGAGCAAAAGCACAATGAAATTAATGCTTGAATCATCTTCATTTTGCTAAAATACACTAATGACAGCAAAAAGTTTGAGTCTACAACATTTAGTTAAGGTGTGAGAGCCAAAATGAACTTTTTATGGCTTTAAATGCATTTTCAGCCTGATTGTACACTTCAGGTGAAAATGTCAAAATCTTCAAAATGATTAAAAGCCCAATGAAATTAATGCTTGAATCATCTTCATTTTGCTAAAATACACTAATGACAGCAAAAAGTTTGAGTCTACAACATTTAGTTAAGGTGTGAGAGCCAAAATGAACTTTTTATGGCTTTAAATGCATTTTCAGCCCGATTGTACACTTCAGGTGAAAATGTCAAAATCTTCAAAATGAGCAAAAGCACAATAAAATTAATGCTTGAATCATCTTCATTTTGCTAAAATATACTAATGACAGCAAAAAGTTTGAGTCTACAACATTTAGTTAAGGTGTGAGAGCCAAAATGAACTTTTTATTGCTTTAAACGCGTTTTCAGCCCCTAATTGTACACTTCAGGTGAAAATGTCAAAATCTTCAAAATGAGCAAAAGCACAATGAAATTAATGCTTGAATCATCTTCATTTTGCTCAAATACACTAATGACAGCAAAAAGTTTGAGTCTACAACATTTAGTTAAGGTGTGAGAGCCAAAATGAACTTTTTATGGCTTTAAATGCATTTTCAGCCTGATTGTACACTTCAGGTGAAAATGTCAAAATCTTCAAAATGAGCAAAAGCACAATGAAATTAATGCTTGAATCATCTTCATTTTGCTAACATACACTAATGACAGCAAAAAGTTTGAGTCTACAACATTTAGTTAAGGTGTGAGAGCCAAAATGAACTTTTTATGGCTTTAAATGCATTTTCAGCCCGATTGTACACTTCAGGTGAAAATGTCAAAATCTTCAAAATGAGCAAAAGCACAATAAAATTAATGCTTGAATCATCTTCATTTTGCTAAAATATACTAATGACAGCAAAAAGTTTGAGTCTACAACATTTAGTTAAGGTGTGAGAGCCAAAATGAACTTTTTATTGCTTTAAACGCGTTTTCAGCCTGATTGTACACTTCAGGTGAAAATGTCAAAATCTTCAAAATGAGCAAAAGCACAATGAAATTAATGCTTGAATCATCTTCATTTTGCTAAAATACACTAATGACAGCAAAAAGTTTGAGTCTACAACATTTAGTTAAGGTGTGAGAGCCAAAATGAACTTTTTATGGCTTTAAATGCATTTTCAGCCTGATTGTACACTTCAGGTGAAAATGTCAAAATCTTCAAAATGAGCAAAAGCACAATGAAATTAATGCTTGAATCATCTTCATTTTGCTAAAATACACTAATGACAGCAAAAAGTTTGAGTCTACAACATTTAGTTAAGGTGTGAGAGCCAAAATGAACTTTTTATGGCTTTAAATGCATTTTCAGCCCGATTGTACACTTCAGGTGAAAATGTCAAAATCTTCAAAATGAGCAAAAGCACAATAAAATTAATGCTTGAATCATCTTCATTTTGCTAAAATATACTAATGACAGCAAAAAGTTTGAGTCTACAACATTTAGTTAAGGTGTGAGAGCCAAAATGAACTTTTTATTGCTTTAAACGCGTTTTCAGCCCCTAATTGTACACTTCAGGTGAAAATGTCAAAATCTTCAAAATGAGCAAAAGCACAATGAAATTAATGCTTGAATCATCTTCATTTTGCTAACATACACTAATGACAGCAAAAAGTTTGAGTCTACAACATTTAGTTAAGGTGTGAGAGCCAAAATGAACTTTTTATGGCTTTAAATGCATTTTCAGCCCGATTGTACACTTCAGGTGAAAATGTCAAAATCTTCAAAATGAGCAAAAGCACAATAAAATTAATGCTTGAATCATCTTCATTTTGCTAAAATATACTAATGACAGCAAAAAGTTTGAGTCTACAACATTTAGTTAAGGTGTGAGAGCCAAAATGAACTTTTTATTGCTTTAAACGCGTTTTCAGCCCCTAATTGTACACTTCAGGTGAAAATGTCAAAATCTTCAAAATGAGCAAAAGCACAATGAAATTAATGCTTGAATCATCTTCATTTTGCTAAAATACACTAATGACAGCAAAAAGTTTGAGTCTACAACATTTAGTTAAGGTGTGAGAGCCAAAATGAACTTTTTATGGCTTTAAATGCATTTTCAGCCTGATTGTACACTTCAGGTGAAAATGTCAAAATCTTCAAAATCAGCAAAAGCACAATGAAATTAATGCTTGAATCATCTTCATTTTGCTAACATACACTAATGACAGCAAAAAGTTTGAGTCTACAACATTTAGTTAAGGTGTGAGAGCCAAAATGAACTTTTTATGGCTTTAAATGCATTTTCAGCCCGATTGTACACTTCTGGTGAAAATGTCAAAATCTTCAAAATGAGCAAAAGCACAATAAAATTAATGCTTGAATCATCTTCATTTTGCTAAAATATACTAATGACAGCAAAAAGTTTGAGTCTACAACATTTAGTTAAGGTGTGAGAGCCAAAATGAACTTTTTATTGCTTTAAACGCGTTTTCAGCCCCTAATTGTACACTTCAGGTGAAAATGTCAAAATCTTCAAAATGAGCAAAAGCACAATGAAATTAATGCTTGAATCATCTTCATTTTGCTAAAATACACTAATGACAGCAAAAAGTTTGAGTCTACAACATTTAGTTAAGGTGTGAGAGCCAAAATGAACTTTTTATGGCTTTAAATGCATTTTCAGCCTGATTGTACACTTCAGGTGAAAATGTCAAAATCTTCAAAATCAGCAAAAGCACAATGAAATTAATGCTTGAATCATCTTCATTTTGCTAACATACACTAATGACAGCAAAAAGTTTGAGTCTACAACATTTAGTTAAGGTGTGAGAGCCAAAATGAACTTTTTATGGCTTTAAATGCATTTTCAGCCTGATTGTACACTTCAGGTGAAAATGTCAAAATCTTCAAAATGAGCAAAAGCACAATGAAATTAATGCTTGAATCATCTTCATTTTGCTAAAATACACTAATGACAGCAAAAAGTTTGAGTCTACAACATTTAGTTAAGGTGTGAGAGCCAAAATGAACTTTTTATGGCTTTAAATGCATTTTCAGCCTGCATGTACACTTCAGGTGAAAATGTCAAAATCTTCAAAATGAGCAAAAGCCCAATGAAATTAATGCTTGAATCATCTTCATTTTGCTAACATACACTAATGACAGCAAAAAGTTTGAGTCTACAACATTTAGTTAAGGTGTGAGAGCCAAAATGAACTTTTTATTGCTTTAAACGCGTTTTCAGCCCCTAATTGTACACTTCAGGTGAAAATGTCAAAATCTTCAAAATGAGCAAAAGCACAATGAAATTAATGCTTGAATCATCTTCATTTTGCTAAAATACACTAATGACAGCAAAAAGTTTGAGTCTACAACATTTAGTTAAGGTGTGAGAGCCAAAATGAACTTTTTATGGCTTTAGATGCATTTTCAGCCTGATTGTACACTTCAGGTGAAAATGTCAAAATCTTCAAAATGAGCAAAAGCACAATGAAATTAATGCTTGAATCATCTTCATTTTGCTAACATACACTAATGACAGCAAAAAGTTTGAGTCTACAACATTTAGTTAAGGTGTGAGAGCCAAAATGAACTTTTTATGGCTTTAAATGCATTTTCAGCCCGATTGTACACTTCAGGTGAAAATGTCAAAATCTTCAAAATGAGCAAAAGCACAATAAAATTAATGCTTGAATCATCTTCATTTTGCTAAAATATACTAATGACAGCAAAAAGTTTGAGTCTACAACATTTAGTTAAGGTGTGAGAGCCAAAATGAACTTTTTATTGCTTTAAACGCGTTTTCAGCCCCTAATTGTACACTTCAGGTGAAAATGTCAAAATCTTCAAAATGAGCAAAAGCACAATGAAATTAATGCTTGAATCATCTTCATTTTGCTAAAATACACTAATGACAGCAAAAAGTTTGAGTCTACAACATTTAGTTAAGGTGTGAGAGCCAAAATGAACTTTTTATGGCTTTAAATGCATTTTCAGCCTGATTGTACACTTCAGGTGAAAATGTCAAAATCTTCAAAATGAGCAAAAGCACAATGAAATTAATGCTTGAATCATCTTCATTTTGCTAACATACACTAATGGCAGCAAAAAGTTTGAGTCTACAACATTTAGTTAAGGTGTGAGAGCCAAAATGAACTTTTTATGGCTTTAAATGCATTTTCAGCCTGATTGTACACTTCAGGTGAAAATGTCAAAATCTTCAAAATGAGCAAAAGCACAATGAAATTAATGCTTGAATCATCTTCATTTTGCTAAAATACACTAATGACAGCAAAAAGTTTGAGTCTACAACATTTAGTTAAGGTGTGAGAGCCAAAATGAACTTTTTATGGCTTTAAATGCATTTTCAGCCCGATTGTACACTTCAGGTGAAAATGTCAAAATCTTCAAAATGAGCAAAAGCACAATAAAATTAATGCTTGAATCATCTTCATTTTGCTAAAATACA
This sequence comes from Leptonotus elevatus, assembly GCF_054856555.1. Lineage (NCBI taxonomy): Eukaryota > Metazoa > Chordata > Actinopteri > Syngnathiformes > Syngnathidae > Leptonotus > Leptonotus elevatus. The sequence continues at coordinate 304,525 of NC_141244.1, read as the reverse complement.
CTAATGACAGCAAAAAGTTTGAGTCTACAACATTTAGTTAAGGTGTGAGAGCCAAAATGAACTTTTTATGGCTTTAAATGCATTTTCAGCCTGATTGTACACTTCAGGTGAAAATGTCAAAATCTTCAAAATCAGCAAAAGCACAATGAAATTAATGCTTGAATCATCTTCATTTTGCTAACATACACTAATGACAGCAAAAAGTTTGAGTCTACAACATTTAGTTAAGGTGTGAGAGCCAAAATGAACTTTTTATGGCTTTAAATGCATTTTCAGCCTGATTGTACACTTCAGGTGAAAATGTCAAAATCTTCAAAATGAGCAAAAGCACAATGAAATTAATGCTTGAATCATCTTCATTTTGCTAAAATACACTAATGACAGCAAAAAGTTTGAGTCTACAACATTTAGTTAAGGTGTGAGAGCCAAAATGAACTTTTTATGGCTTTAAATGCATTTTCAGCCTGCATGTACACTTCAGGTGAAAATGTCAAAATCTTCAAAATCAGCAAAAGCACAATGAAATTAATGCTTGAATCATCTTCATTTTGCTAACATACACTAATGACAGCAAAAAGTTTGAGTCTACAACATTTAGTTAAGGTGTGAGAGCCAAAATGAACTTTTTATGGCTTTAAATGCATTTTCAGCCCGATTGTACACTTCTGGTGAAAATGTCAAAATCTTCAAAATGAGCAAAAGCACAATAAAATTAATGCTTGAATCATCTTCATTTTGCTAAAATATACTAATGACAGCAAAAAGTTTGAGTCTACAACATTTAGTTAAGGTGTGAGAGCCAAAATGAACTTTTTATTGCTTTAAACGCGTTTTCAGCCCCTAATTGTACACTTCAGGTGAAAATGTCAAAATCTTCAAAATGAGCAAAAGCACAATGAAATTAATGCTTGAATCATCTTCATTTTGCTAAAATACACTAATGACAGCAAAAAGTTTGAGTCTACAACATTTAGTTAAGGTGTGAGAGCCAAAATGAACTTTTTATGGCTTTAAATGCATTTTCAGCCTGATTGTACACTTCAGGTGAAAATGTCAAAATCTTCAAAATCAGCAAAAGCACAATGAAATTAATGCTTGAATCATCTTCATTTTGCTAACATACACTAATGACAGCAAAAAGTTTGAGTCTACAACATTTAGTTAAGGTGTGAGAGCCAAAATGAACTTTTTATGGCTTTAAATGCATTTTCAGCCTGATTGTACACTTCAGGTGAAAATGTCAAAATCTTCAAAATGAGCAAAAGCACAATGAAATTAATGCTTGAATCATCTTCATTTTGCTAAAATACACTAATGACAGCAAAAAGTTTGAGTCTACAACATTTAGTTAAGGTGTGAGAGCCAAAATGAACTTTTTATGGCTTTAAATGCATTTTCAGCCTGCATGTACACTTCAGGTGAAAATGTCAAAATCTTCAAAATGAGCAAAAGCCCAATGAAATTAATGCTTGAATCATCTTCATTTTGCTAACATACACTAATGACAGCAAAAAGTTTGAGTCTACAACATTTAGTTAAGGTGTGAGAGCCAAAATGAACTTTTTATTGCTTTAAACGCGTTTTCAGCCCCTAATTGTACACTTCAGGTGAAAATGTCAAAATCTTCAAAATGAGCAAAAGCACAATGAAATTAATGCTTGAATCATCTTCATTTTGCTAAAATACACTAATGACAGCAAAAAGTTTGAGTCTACAACATTTAGTTAAGGTGTGAGAGCCAAAATGAACTTTTTATGGCTTTAGATGCATTTTCAGCCTGATTGTACACTTCAGGTGAAAATGTCAAAATCTTCAAAATGAGCAAAAGCACAATGAAATTAATGCTTGAATCATCTTCATTTTGCTAACATACACTAATGACAGCAAAAAGTTTGAGTCTACAACATTTAGTTAAGGTGTGAGAGCCAAAATGAACTTTTTATGGCTTTAAATGCATTTTCAGCCCGATTGTACACTTCAGGTGAAAATGTCAAAATCTTCAAAATGAGCAAAAGCACAATAAAATTAATGCTTGAATCATCTTCATTTTGCTAAAATATACTAATGACAGCAAAAAGTTTGAGTCTACAACATTTAGTTAAGGTGTGAGAGCCAAAATGAACTTTTTATTGCTTTAAACGCGTTTTCAGCCCCTAATTGTACACTTCAGGTGAAAATGTCAAAATCTTCAAAATGAGCAAAAGCACAATGAAATTAATGCTTGAATCATCTTCATTTTGCTAAAATACACTAATGACAGCAAAAAGTTTGAGTCTACAACATTTAGTTAAGGTGTGAGAGCCAAAATGAACTTTTTATGGCTTTAAATGCATTTTCAGCCTGATTGTACACTTCAGGTGAAAATGTCAAAATCTTCAAAATGAGCAAAAGCACAATGAAATTAATGCTTGAATCATCTTCATTTTGCTAACATACACTAATGGCAGCAAAAAGTTTGAGTCTACAACATTTAGTTAAGGTGTGAGAGCCAAAATGAACTTTTTATGGCTTTAAATGCATTTTCAGCCTGATTGTACACTTCAGGTGAAAATGTCAAAATCTTCAAAATGAGCAAAAGCACAATGAAATTAATGCTTGAATCATCTTCATTTTGCTAAAATACACTAATGACAGCAAAAAGTTTGAGTCTACAACATTTAGTTAAGGTGTGAGAGCCAAAATGAACTTTTTATGGCTTTAAATGCATTTTCAGCCCGATTGTACACTTCAGGTGAAAATGTCAAAATCTTCAAAATGAGCAAAAGCACAATAAAATTAATGCTTGAATCATCTTCATTTTGCTAAAATACACTAATGACAGCAAAAAGTTTGAGTCTACAACATTTAGTTAAGGTGTGAGAGCCAAAATGAACTTTTTATGGCTTTAAATGCATTTTCAGCCTGATTGTACACTTCAGGTGAAAATGTCAAAATCTTCAAAATCAGCAAAAGCACAATGAAATTAATGCTTGAATCATCTTCATTTTGCTAACATACACTAATGACAGCAAAAAGTTTGAGTCTACAACATTTAGTTAAGGTGTGAGAGCCAAAATGAACTTTTTATGGCTTTAAATGCATTTTCAGCCTGATTGTACACTTCAGGTGAAAATGTCAAAATCTTCAAAATGAGCAAAAGCACAATGAAATTAATGCTTGAATCATCTTCATTTTGCTAAAATACACTAATGACAGCAAAAAGTTTGAGTCTACAACATTTAGTTAAGGTGTGAGAGCCAAAATGAACTTTTTATGGCTTTAAATGCATTTTCAGCCTGCATGTACACTTCAGGTGAAAATGTCAAAATCTTCAAAATGAGCAAAAGCCCAATGAAATTAATGCTTGAATCATCTTCATTTTGCTAAAATACACTAATGACAGCAAAAAGTTTGAATCTACAACATTTAGTTAAGGTGTGAGAGCCAAAATGAACTTGTTATTGCTTTAAATGCATTTTCAGCCCGATTGTACACTTCAGGTGAAAATGTCAAAATCTTCAAAATGAGCAAAAGCACAATAAAATTAATGCTTGAATCATCTTCATTTTGCTAAAATATACTAATGACAGCAAAAAGTTTGAGTCTACAACATTTAGTTAAGGTGTGAGAGCCAAAATGAACTTTTTATTGCTTTAAACGCGTTTTCAGCCCCTAATTGTACACTTCAGGTGAAAATGTCAAAATCTTCAAAATGAGCAAAAGCACAATGAAATTAATGCTTGAATCATCTTCATTTTGCTAAAATACACTAATGACAGCAAAAAGTTTGAATCTACAACATTTAGTTAAGGTGTGAGAGCCAAAATGAACTTGTTATTGCTTTAAATGCATTTTCAGCCCGATTGTACACTTCAGGTGAAAATGTCAAAATCTTCAAAATGAGCAAAAGCACAATGAAATTAATGCTTGAATCATCTTCATTTTGCTAAAATACACTAATGACAGCAAAAAGTTTGAGTCTACAACATTTAGTTAAGGTGTGAGAGCCAAAATGAACTTTTTATGGCTTTAAATGCATTTTCAGCCTGATTGTACACTTCAGGTGAAAATGTCAAAATCTTCAAAATCAGCAAAAGCACAATGAAATTAATGCTTGAATCATCTTCATTTTGCTAACATACACTAATGACAGCAAAAAGTTTGAGTCTACAACATTTAGTTAAGGTGTGAGAGCCAAAATGAACTTTTTATGGCTTTAAATGCATTTTCAGCCCGATTGTACACTTCTGGTGAAAATGTCAAAATCTTCAAAATGAGCAAAAGCACAATAAAATTAATGCTTGAATCATCTTCATTTTGCTAAAATATACTAATGACAGCAAAAAGTTTGAGTCTACAACATTTAGTTAAGGTGTGAGAGCCAAAATGAACTTTTTATTGCTTTAAACGCGTTTTCAGCCCCTAATTGTACACTTCAGGTGAAAATGTCAAAATCTTCAAAATGAGCAAAAGCACAATGAAATTAATGCTTGAATCATCTTCATTTTGCTAAAATACACTAATGACAGCAAAAAGTTTGAGTCTACAACATTTAGTTAAGGTGTGAGAGCCAAAATGAACTTTTTATGGCTTTAAATGCATTTTCAGCCTGATTGTACACTTCAGGTGAAAATGTCAAAATCTTCAAAATCAGCAAAAGCACAATGAAATTAATGCTTGAATCATCTTCATTTTGCTAACATACACTAATGACAGCAAAAAGTTTGAGTCTACAACATTTAGTTAAGGTGTGAGAGCCAAAATGAACTTTTTATGGCTTTAAATGCATTTTCAGCCTGATTGTACACTTCAGGTGAAAATGTCAAAATCTTCAAAATGAGCAAAAGCACAATGAAATTAATGCTTGAATCATCTTCATTTTGCTAAAATACACTAATGACAGCAAAAAGTTTGAGTCTACAACATTTAGTTAAGGTGTGAGAGCCAAAATGAACTTTTTATGGCTTTAAATGCATTTTCAGCCTGCATGTACACTTCAGGTGAAAATGTCAAAATCTTCAAAATGAGCAAAAGCCCAATGAAATTAATGCTTGAATCATCTTCATTTTGCTAACATACACTAATGACAGCAAAAAGTTTGAGTCTACAACATTTAGTTAAGGTGTGAGAGCCAAAATGAACTTTTTATTGCTTTAAACGCGTTTTCAGCCCCTAATTGTACACTTCAGGTGAAAATGTCAAAATCTTCAAAATGAGCAAAAGCACAATGAAATTAATGCTTGAATCATCTTCATTTTGCTAAAATACACTAATGACAGCAAAAAGTTTGAGTCTACAACATTTAGTTAAGGTGTGAGAGCCAAAATGAACTTTTTATGGCTTTAGATGCATTTTCAGCCTGATTGTACACTTCAGGTGAAAATGTCAAAATCTTCAAAATGAGCAAAAGCACAATGAAATTAATGCTTGAATCATCTTCATTTTGCTAACATACACTAATGACAGCAAAAAGTTTGAGTCTACAACATTTAGTTAAGGTGTGAGAGCCAAAATGAACTTTTTATGGCTTTAAATGCATTTTCAGCCCGATTGTACACTTCAGGTGAAAATGTCAAAATCTTCAAAATGAGCAAAAGCACAATAAAATTAATGCTTGAATCATCTTCATTTTGCTAAAATATACTAATGACAGCAAAAAGTTTGAGTCTACAACATTTAGTTAAGGTGTGAGAGCCAAAATGAACTTTTTATTGCTTTAAACGCGTTTTCAGCCCCTAATTGTACACTTCAGGTGAAAATGTCAAAATCTTCAAAATGAGCAAAAGCACAATGAAATTAATGCTTGAATCATCTTCATTTTGCTAAAATACACTAATGACAGCAAAAAGTTTGAATCTACAACATTTAGTTAAGGTGTGAGAGCCAAAATGAACTTGTTATTGCTTTAAATGCATTTTCAGCCCGATTGTACACTTCAGGTGAAAATGTCAAAATCTTCAAAATGAGCAAAAGCACAATGAAATTAATGCTTGAATCATCTTCATTTTGCTAAAATACACTAATGACAGCAAAAAGTTTGAGTCTACAACATTTAGTTAAGGTGTGAGAGCCAAAATGAACTTTTTATGGCTTTAAATGCATTTTCAGCCTGATTGTACACTTCAGGTGAAAATGTCAAAATCTTCAAAATGAGCAAAAGCACAATGAAATTAATGCTTGAATCATCTTCATTTTGCTAACATACACTAATGACAGCAAAAAGTTTGAGTCTACAACATTTAGTTAAGGTGTGAGAGCCAAAATGAACTTTTTATGGCTTTAAATGCATTTTCAGCCCGATTGTACACTTCAGGTGAAAATGTCAAAATCTTCAAAATGAGCAAAAGCACAATAAAATTAATGCTTGAATCATCTTCATTTTGCTAAAATATACTAATGACAGCAAAAAGTTTGAGTCTACAACATTTAGTTAAGGTGTGAGAGCCAAAATGAACTTTTTATTGCTTTAAACGCGTTTTCAGCCCCTAATTGTACACTTCAGGTGAAAATGTCAAAATCTTCAAAATGAGCAAAAGCACAATAAAATTAATGCTTGAATCATCTTCATTTTGCTAAAATACACTAATGACAGCAAAAAGTTTGAGTCTACAACATTTAGTTAAGGTGTGAGAGCCAAAATGAACTTTTTATGGCTTTAAATGCATTTTCAGCCTGATTGTACACTTCAGGTGAAAATGTCAAAATCTTCAAAATCAGCAAAAGCACAATGAAATTAATGCTTGAATCATCTTCATTTTGCTAACATACACTAATGACAGCAAAAAGTTTGAGTCTACAACATTTAGTTAAGGTGTGAGAGCCAAAATGAACTTTTTATGGCTTTAAATGCATTTTCAGCCTGATTGTACACTTCAGGTGAAAATGTCAAAATCTTCAAAATGAGCAAAAGCACAATGAAATTAATGCTTGAATCATCTTCATTTTGCTAAAATACACTAATGACAGCAAAAAGTTTGAGTCTACAACATTTAGTTAAGGTGTGAGAGCCAAAATGAACTTTTTATGGCTTTAAATGCATTTTCAGCCTGCATGTACACTTCAGGTGAAAATGTCAAAATCTTCAAAATGAGCAAAAGCCCAATGAAATTAATGCTTGAATCATCTTCATTTTGCTAAAATACACTAATGACAGCAAAAAGTTTGAATCTACAACATTTAGTTAAGGTGTGAGAGCCAAAATGAACTTGTTATTGCTTTAAATGCATTTTCAGCCCGATTGTACACTTCAGGTGAAAATGTCAAAATCTTCAAAATGAGCAAAAGCACAATGAAATTAATGCTTGAATCATCTTCATTTTGCTAAAATACACTAATGACAGCAAAAAGTTTGAGTCTACAACATTTAGTTAAGGTGTGAGAGCCAAAATGAACTTTTTATGGCTTTAAATGCATTTTCAGCCTGATTGTACACTTCAGGTGAAAATGTCAAAATCTTCAAAATGAGCAAAAGCACAATGAAATTAATGCTTGAATCATCTTCATTTTGCTAACATACACTAATGACAGCAAAAAGTTTGAGTCTACAACATTTAGTTAAGGTGTGAGAGCCAAAATGAACTTTTTATGGCTTTAAATGCATTTTCAGCCCGATTGTACACTTCAGGTGAAAATGTCAAAATCTTCAAAATGAGCAAAAGCACAATAAAATTAATGCTTGAATCATCTTCATTTTGCTAAAATATACTAATGACAGCAAAAAGTTTGAGTCTACAACATTTAGTTAAGGTGTGAGAGCCAAAATGAACTTTTTATTGCTTTAAACGCGTTTTCAGCCCCTAATTGTACACTTCAGGTGAAAATGTCAAAATCTTCAAAATGAGCAAAAGCACAATAAAATTAATGCTTGAATCATCTTCATTTTGCTAAAATACACTAATGACAGCAAAAAGTTTGAGTCTACAACATTTAGTTAAGGTGTGAGAGCCAAAATGAACTTTTTATGGCTTTAAATGCATTTTCAGCCCGATTGTACACTTCAGGTGAAAATGTCAAAATCTTCAAAATGAGCAAAAGCACAATAAAATTAATGCTTGAATCATCTTCATTTTGCTAAAATATACTAATGACAGCAAAAAGTTTGAGTCTACATTATTTAGTTAAGGTGTGAGAGCCAAAATGAACTTTTTATTGCTTTAAACGCGTTTTCAGCCTGATTGTACACTTCAGGTGAAAATGTCAAAATCTTCAAAATGAGCAAAAGCACAATGAAATTAATGCTTGAATCATCTTCATTTTGCTAAAATACACTAATGACAGCAAAAAGTTTGAGTCTACAACATTTAGTTAAGGTGTGAGAGCCAAAATGAACTTTTTATGGCTTTAAATGCATTTTCAGCCCGATTGTACACTTCAGGTGAAAATGTCAAAATCTTCAAAATGAGCAAAAGCACAATGAAATTAATGCTTGAATCATCTTCATTTTGCTAACATACACTAATGACAGCAAAAAGTTTGAGTCTACAACATTTAGTTAAGGTGTGAGAGCCAAAATGAACTTTTTATGGCTTTAAATGCATTTTCAGCCTGATTGTACACTTCAGGTGAAAATGTCAAAATCTTCAAAATGAGCAAAAGCACAATGAAATTAATGCTTGAATCATCTTCATTTTGCTAAAATACACTAATGACAGCAAAAAGTTTGAGTCTACAACATTTAGTTAAGGTGTGAGAGCCAAAATGAACTTTTTATGGCTTTAAATGCATTTTCAGCCTGATTGTACACTTCAGGTGAAAATGTCAAAATTTTCAAAATGATTAAAAGCCCAATGAAATTAATGCTTGAATCATCTTCATTTTGCTAAAATACACTAATGACAGCAAAAAGTTTGAGTCTACAACATTTAGTTAAGGTGTGAGAGCCAAAATGAACTTTTTATGGCTTTAAATGCATTTTCAGCCCGATTGTACACTTCAGGTGAAAATGTCAAAATCTTCAAAATGAGCAAAAGCACAATAAAATTAATGCTTGAATCATCTTCATTTTGCTAAAATATACTAATGACAGCAAAAAGTTTGAGTCTACAACATTTAGTTAAGGTGTGAGAGCCAAAATGAACTTTTTATTGCTTTAAACGCGTTTTCAGCCCCTAATTGTACACTTCAGGTGAAAATGTCAAAATCTTCAAAATGAGCAAAAGCACAATGAAATTAATGCTTGAATCATCTTCATTTTGCTAAAATACACTAATGACAGCAAAAAGTTTGAGTCTACAACATTTAGTTAAGGTGTGAGAGCCAAAATGAACTTTTTATGGCTTTAAATGCATTTTCAGCCTGCATGTACACTTCAGGTGAAAATGTCAAAATCTTCAAAATGAGCAAAAGCCCAATGAAATTAATGCTTGAATCATCTTCATTTTGCTAAAATACACTAATGACAGCAAAAAGTTTGAATCTACAACATTTAGTTAAGGTGTGAGAGCCAAAATGAACTTGTTATTGCTTTAAATGCATTTTCAGCCCGATTGTACACTTCAGGTGAAAATGTCAAAATCTTCAAAATGAGCAAAAGCCCAATTAAATTAATGCTTGAATCATCTTCATTTTGCTAAAATACACTAATGACAGCAAAAAGTTTGAGTCTACAACATTTAGTTAAGGTGTGAGAGCCAAAATGAACTTTCAATGGCTTTAAATGCATTTTCAGCCCGATTGTACACTTCAGGTGAAAATGTCAAAATCTTCAAAATGAGCAAAAGCACAATAAAATTAATGCTTGAATCATCTTCATTTTGCTAAAATATACTAATGACAGCAAAAAGTTTGAGTCTACAACATTTAGTTAAGGTGTGAGAGCCAAAATGAACTTTTTATTGCTTTAAACGCGTTTTCAGCCCCTAATTGTACACTTCAGGTGAAAATGTCAAAATCTTCAAAATGAGCAAAAGCACAATGAAATTAATGCTTGAATCATCTTCATTTTGCTAAAATACACTAATGACAGCAAAAAGTTTGAGTCTACAACATTTAGTTAAGGTGTGAGAGCCAAAATGAACTTTTTATGGCTTTAAATGCATTTTCAGCCTGATTGTACACTTCAGGTGAAAATGTCAAAATCTTCAAAATGAGCAAAAGCACAATGAAATTAATGCTTGAATCATCTTCATTTTGCTAACATACACTAATGGCAGCAAAAAGTTTGAGTCTACAACATTTAGTTAAGGTGTGAGAGCCAAAATGAACTTTTTATGGCTTTAAATGCATTTTCAGCCTGATTGTACACTTCAGGTGAAAATGTCAAAATCTTCAAAATGAGCAAAAGCACAATGAAATTAATGCTTGAATCATCTTCATTTTGCTAAAATACACTAATGACAGCAAAAAGTTTGAGTCTACAACATTTAGTTAAGGTGTGAGAGCCAAAATGAACTTTTTATGGCTTTAAATGCATTTTCAGCCCGATTGTACACTTCAGGTGAAAATGTCAAAATCTTCAAAATGAGCAAAAGCACAATAAAATTAATGCTTGAATCATCTTCATTTTGCTAAAATACACTAATGACAGCAAAAAGTTTGAGTCTACAACATTTAGTTAAGGTGTGAGAGCCAAAATGAACTTTTTATGGCTTTAAATGCATTTTCAGCCTGATTGTACACTTCAGGTGAAAATGTCAAAATCTTCAAAATCAGCAAAAGCACAATGAAATTAATGCTTGAATCATCTTCATTTTGCTAACATACACTAATGACAGCAAAAAGTTTGAGTCTACAACATTTAGTTAAGGTGTGAGAGCCAAAATGAACTTTTTATGGCTTTAAATGCATTTTCAGCCTGATTGTACACTTCAGGTGAAAATGTCAAAATCTTCAAAATGAGCAAAAGCACAATGAAATTAATGCTTGAATCATCTTCATTTTGCTAAAATACACTAATGACAGCAAAAAGTTTGAGTCTACAACATTTAGTTAAGGTGTGAGAGCCAAAATGAACTTTTTATGGCTTTAAATGCATTTTCAGCCTGCATGTACACTTCAGGTGAAAATGTCAAAATCTTCAAAATGAGCAAAAGCCCAATGAAATTAATGCTTGAATCATCTTCATTTTGCTAAAATACACTAATGACAGCAAAAAGTTTGAATCTACAACATTTAGTTAAGGTGTGAGAGCCAAAATGAACTTGTTATTGCTTTAAATGCATTTTCAGCCCGATTGTACACTTCAGGTGAAAATGTCAAAATCTTCAAAATGAGCAAAAGCACAATGAAATTAATGCTTGAATCATCTTCATTTTGCTAAAATACACTAATGACAGCAAAAAGTTTGAGTCTACAACATTTAGTTAAGGTGTGAGAGCCAAAATGAACTTTTTATGGCTTTAAATGCATTTTCAGCCTGATTGTACACTTCAGGTGAAAATGTCAAAATCTTCAAAATGAGCAAAAGCACAATGAAATTAATGCTTGAATCATCTTCATTTTGCTAACATACACTAATGACAGCAAAAAGTTTGAGTCTACAACATTTAGTTAAGGTGTGAGAGCCAAAATGAACTTTTTATGGCTTTAAATGCATTTTCAGCCCGATTGTACACTTCAGGTGAAAATGTCAAAATCTTCAAAATGAGCAAAAGCACAATAAAATTAATGCTTGAATCATCTTCATTTTGCTAAAATATACTAATGACAGCAAAAAGTTTGAGTCTACAACATTTAGTTAAGGTGTGAGAGCCAAAATGAACTTTTTATTGCTTTAAACGCGTTTTCAGCCCCTAATTGTACACTTCAGGTGAAAATGTCAAAATCTTCAAAATGAGCAAAAGCACAATAAAATTAATGCTTGAATCATCTTCATTTTGCTAAAATACACTAATGACAGCAAAAAGTTTGAGTCTACAACATTTAGTTAAGGTGTGAGAGCCAAAATGAACTTTTTATGGCTTTAAATGCATTTTCAGCCCGATTGTACACTTCAGGTGAAAATGTCAAAATCTTCAAAATGAGCAAAAGCACAATAAAATTAATGCTTGAATCATCTTCATTTTGCTAAAATATACTAATGACAGCAAAAAGTTTGAGTCTACATTATTTAGTTAAGGTGTGAGAGCCAAAATGAACTTTTTATTGCTTTAAACGCGTTTTCAGCCTGATTGTACACTTCAGGTGAAAATGTCAAAATCTTCAAAATGAGCAAAAGCACAATGAAATTAATGCTTGAATCATCTTCATTTTGCTAAAATACACTAATGACAGCAAAAAGTTTGAGTCTACAACATTTAGTTAAGGTGTGAGAGCCAAAATGAACTTTTTATGGCTTTAAATGCATTTTCAGCCCGATTGTGCACTTCAGGTGAAAATGTCAAAATCTTCAAAATGAGCAAAAGCACAATGAAATTAATGCTTGAATCATCTTCATTTTGCTAACATACACTAATGACAGCAAAAAGTTTGAGTCTACAACATTTAGTTAAGGTGTGAGAGCCAAAATGAACTTTTTATGGCTTTAAATGCATTTTCAGCCTGATTGTACACTTCAGGTGAAAATGTCAAAATCTTCAAAATGAGCAAAAGCACAATGAAATTAATGCTTGAATCATCTTCATTTTGCTAAAATACACTAATGACAGCAAAAAGTTTGAGTCTACAACATTTAGTTAAGGTGTGAGAGCCAAAATGAACTTTTTATGGCTTTAAATGCATTTTCAGCCTGATTGTACACTTCAGGTGAAAATGTCAAAATCTTCAAAATGATTAAAAGCCCAATGAAATTAATGCTTGAATCATCTTCATTTTGCTAAAATACACTAATGACAGCAAAAAGTTTGAGTCTACAACATTTAGTTAAGGTGTGAGAGCCAAAATGAACTTTTTATGGCTTTAAATGCATTTTCAGCCCGATTGTACACTTCAGGTGAAAATGTCAAAATCTTCAAAATGAGCAAAAGCACAATAAAATTAATGCTTGAATCATCTTCATTTTGCTAAAATATACTAATGACAGCAAAAAGTTTGAGTCTACAACATTTAGTTAAGGTGTGAGAGCCAAAATGAACTTTTTATTGCTTTAAACGCGTTTTCAGCCCCTAATTGTACACTTCAGGTGAAAATGTCAAAATCTTCAAAATGAGCAAAAGCACAATGAAATTAATGCTTGAATCATCTTCATTTTGCTCAAATACACTAATGACAGCAAAAAGTTTGAGTCTACAACATTTAGTTAAGGTGTGAGAGCCAAAATGAACTTTTTATGGCTTTAAATGCATTTTCAGCCTGATTGTACACTTCAGGTGAAAATGTCAAAATCTTCAAAATGAGCAAAAGCACAATGAAATTAATGCTTGAATCATCTTCATTTTGCTAACATACACTAATGACAGCAAAAAGTTTGAGTCTACAACATTTAGTTAAGGTGTGAGAGCCAAAATGAACTTTTTATGGCTTTAAATGCATTTTCAGCCCGATTGTACACTTCAGGTGAAAATGTCAAAATCTTCAAAATGAGCAAAAGCACAATAAAATTAATGCTTGAATCATCTTCATTTTGCTAAAATATACTAATGACAGCAAAAAGTTTGAGTCTACAACATTTAGTTAAGGTGTGAGAGCCAAAATGAACTTTTTATTGCTTTAAACGCGTTTTCAGCCTGATTGTACACTTCAGGTGAAAATGTCAAAATCTTCAAAATGAGCAAAAGCACAATGAAATTAATGCTTGAATCATCTTCATTTTGCTAAAATACACTAATGACAGCAAAAAGTTTGAGTCTACAACATTTAGTTAAGGTGTGAGAGCCAAAATGAACTTTTTATGGCTTTAAATGCATTTTCAGCCTGATTGTACACTTCAGGTGAAAATGTCAAAATCTTCAAAATGAGCAAAAGCACAATGAAATTAATGCTTGAATCATCTTCATTTTGCTAAAATACACTAATGACAGCAAAAAGTTTGAGTCTACAACATTTAGTTAAGGTGTGAGAGCCAAAATGAACTTTTTATGGCTTTAAATGCATTTTCAGCCCGATTGTACACTTCAGGTGAAAATGTCAAAATCTTCAAAATGAGCAAAAGCACAATAAAATTAATGCTTGAATCATCTTCATTTTGCTAAAATATACTAATGACAGCAAAAAGTTTGAGTCTACAACATTTAGTTAAGGTGTGAGAGCCAAAATGAACTTTTTATTGCTTTAAACGCGTTTTCAGCCCCTAATTGTACACTTCAGGTGAAAATGTCAAAATCTTCAAAATGAGCAAAAGCACAATGAAATTAATGCTTGAATCATCTTCATTTTGCTAAAATACACTAATGACAGCAAAAAGTTTGAGTCTACAACATTTAGTTAAGGTGTGAGAGCCAAAATGAACTTTTTATGGCTTTAAATGCATTTTCAGCCTGATTGTACACTTCAGGTGAAAATGTCAAAATCTTCAAAATGAGCAAAAGCACAATGAAATTAATGCTTGAATCATCTTCATTTTGCTAACATACACTAATGACAGCAAAAAGTTTGAGTCTACAACATTTAGTTAAGGTGTGAGAGCCAAAATGAACTTTTTATGGCTTTAAATGCATTTTCAGCCCGATTGTACACTTCAGGTGAAAATGTCAAAATCTTCAAAATGAGCAAAAGCACAATAAAATTAATGCTTGAATCATCTTCATTTTGCTAAAATATACTAATGACAGCAAAAAGTTTGAGTCTACAACATTTAGTTAAGGAGTGAGAGCCAAAATGAACTTTTTATTTCTTTAAACGCGTTTTCAGCCCCTAATTGTACACTTCAGGTGAAAATGTCAAAATCTTCAAAATGAGCAAAAGCACAATAAAATTAATGCTTGAATCATCTTCATTTTGCTAAAATATACTAATGACAGCAAAAAGTTTGAGTCTACAACATTTAGTTAAGGTGTGAGAGCCAAAATGAACTTTTTATGGCTTTAAATGCATTTTCAGCCTGATTGTACACTTCAGGTGAAAATGTCAAAATCTTCAAAATGAGCAAAAGCACAATAAAATTAATGCTTGAATCATCTTCATTTTGCTAAAATATACTAATGACAGCAAAAAGTTTGAGTCTACAACATTTAGTTAAGGTGTGAGAGCCAAAATGAACTTTTTATTGCTTTAAACGCGTTTTCAGCCTGATTGTACACTTCAGGTGAAAATGTCAAAATCTTCAAAATGAGCAAAAGCACAATGAAATTAATGCTTGAATCATCTTCATTTTGCTAACATACACTAATGACAGCAAAAAGTTTGAGTCTACAACATTTAGTTAAGGTGTGAGAGCCAAAATGAACTTTTTATGGCTTTAAATGCATTTTCAGCCTGATTGTACACTTCAGGTGAAAATGTCAAAATCTTCAAAATGAGCAAAAGCACAATGAAATTAATGCTTGAATCATCTTCATTTTGCTAAAATACACTAATGACAGCAAAAAGTTTGAGTCTACAACATTTAGTTAAGGTGTGAGAGCCAAAATGAACTTTTTATGGCTTTAAATGCATTTTCAGCCTGATTGTACACTTCAGGTGAAAATGTCAAAATCTTCAAAATGAGCAAAAGCACAATAAAATTAATGCTTGAATCATCTTCATTTTGCTAAAATATACTAATGACAGCAAAAAGTTTGAGTCTACAACATTTAGTTAAGGTGTGAGAGCCAAAATGAACTTTTTATTGCTTTAAACGCGTTTTTAGCCCCTAATTGTACACTTCAGGTGAAAATGTCAAAATCTTCAAAATGAGCAAAAGCACAATGAAATTAATGCTTGAATCATCTTCATTTTGCTAAAATACACTAATGACAGCAAAAAGTTTGAGTCTACAACATTTAGTTAAGGTGTGAGAGCCAAAATGAACTTTTTATGGCTTTAAATGCATTTTCAGCCTGATTGTACACTTCAGGTGAAAATGTCAAAATCTTCAAAATGAGCAAAAGCACAATGAAATTAATGCTTGAATCATCTTCATTTTGCTAACATACACTAATGGCAGCAAAAAGTTTGAGTCTACAACATTTAGTTAAGGTGTGAGAGGCAAAATGAACTTTTTATGGCTTTAAATGCATTTTCAGCCCGATTGTACACTTCAGGTGAAAATGTCAAAATCTTCAAAATGAGCAAAAGCACAATGAAATTAATGCTTGAATCATCTTCATTTTGCTAAAATACACTAATGACAGCAAAAAGTTTGAGTCTACAACATTTAGTTAAGGTGTGAGAGCCAAAATTAACTTTTTATGGCTTTAAATGCATTTTCAGCCTGATTGTACACTTCAGGTGAAAATGTCAAAATCTTCAAAATGAGCAAAAGCACAATGAAATTAATGCTTGAATCATCTTCATTTTGCTAACATACACTAATGACAGCAAAAAGTTTGAGTCTACAACATTTAGTTAAGGTGTGAGAGCCAAAATGAACTTTTTATGGCTTTAAATGCATTTTCAGCCTGATTGTACACTTCAGGTGAAAATGTCAAAATCTTCAAAATGAGCAAAAGCACAATGAAATTAATGCTTGAATCATCTTCATTTTGCTAACATACACTAATGACAGCAAAAAGTTTGAGTCTACAACATTAAGTTAAGGTGTGAGAGCCAAAATGAACTTTTTATGGCTTTAAATGCATTTTCAGCCCGATTGTACACTTCAGGTGAAAATGTCAAAATCTTCAAAATGAGCAAAAGCACAATAAAATTAATGCTTGAATCATCTTCATTTTGCTAAATTATACTAATGACAGCAAAAAGTTTGAGTCTACAACATTTAGTTAAGGTGTGAGAGCCAAAATGAACTTTTTATTGCTTTAAACGCGTTTTCAGCCTGATTGTACACTTCAGGTGAAAATGTCAAAATCTTCAAAATGAGCAAAAGCACAATGAAATTAATGCTTGAATCATCTTCATTTTGCTAAAATACACTAATGACAGCAAAAAGTTTGAGTCTACAACATTTAGTTAAGGTGTGAGAGCCAAAATGAACTTTTTATGGCTTTAAATGCATTTTCAGCCTGATTGTACACTTCAGGTGAAAATGTCAAAATCTTCAAAATGAGCAAAAGCACAATGAAATTAATGCTTGAATCATCTTCATTTTGCTAACATACACTAATGACAGCAAAAAGTTTGAGTCTACAACATTTAGTTAAGGTGTGAGAGCCAAAATGAACTTTTTATGGCTTTAAATGCATTTTCAGCCCGATTGTACACTTCAGGTGAAAATGTCAAAATCTTCAAAATGAGCAAAAGCACAATGAAATTAATGCTTGAATCATCTTCATTTTGCTAAAATACACTAATGACAGCAAAAAGTTTGAGTCTACAACATTTAGTTAAGGTGTGAGAGCCAAAATGAACTTTTTATGGCTTTAAATGCATTTTCAGCCTGATTGTACACTTCAGGTGAAAATGTCAAAATCTTCAAAATGAGCAAAAGCACAATGAAATTAATGCTTGAATCATCTTCATTTTGCTAACATACACTAATGGCAGCAAAAAGTTTGAGTCTACAACATTTAGTTAAGGTGTGAGAGGCAAAATGAACTTTTTATGGCTTTAAATGCATTTTCAGCCCGATTGTACACTTCAGGTGAAACTGTCAAAATCTTCAAAATGAGCAAAAGCACAATGAAATAAATGCTTGAATCATCTTCATTTTGCTAACATACACTAATGACAGCAAAAAGTTTGAGTCTACAACATTTAGTTAAGGTGTGAGAGCCAAAATGAACTTTTTATGGCTTTAAATGCATTTTTAGCCCGATTGTACACTTCAGGTGAAAATGTCAAAATCTTCAAAATGAGCAAAAGCACAATAAAATTATTGCTTGAATCATCTTCATTTTGCTAAAATATACTAATGACAGCAAAAAGTTTGAGTCTACAACATTTAGTTAAGGTGTGACAGCCAAAATGAACTTTTTATTGCTTTAAACGCGTTTTCAGCCCCTAATTGTACACTTCAGGTGAAAATGTCAAAATCTTCAAAATGAGCAAAAGCACAATGAAATTAATGCTTGAATCATCTTCATTTTGCTAAAATACACTAATGACAGCAAAAAGTTTGAGTCTACAACATTTAGTTAAGGTGTGAGAGCCAAAATGAACTTTTTATGGCTTTAAATGCATTTTCAGCCTGATTGTACACTTCAGGTGAAAATGTCAAAATCTTCAAAATGAGCAAAAGCACAATGAAATTAATGCTTGAATCATCTTCATTTTGCTAACATACACTAATGACAGCAAAAAGTTTGAGTCTACAACATTTAGTTAAGGTGTGAGAGCCAAAATGAACTTTTTATGGCTTTAAATGCATTTTCAGCCCGATTGTACACTTCAGGTGAAAATGTCAAAATCTTCAAAATGAGCAAAAGCACAATAAAATTAATGCTTGAATCATCTTCATTTTGCTAAAATATACTAATGACAGCAAAAAGTTTGAGTCTACAACATTTAGTTAAGGTGTGAGAGCCAAAATGAACTTTTTATTGCTTTAAACGCGTTTTCAGCCTGATTGTACACTTCAGGTGAAAATGTCAAAATCTTCAAAATGAGCAAAAGCACAACGAAATTAATGCTTGAATCATCTTCATTTTGCTAAAATACACTAATGACAGCAAAAAGTTTGAGTCTACAACATTTAGTTAAGGTGTGAGAGCCAAAATGAACTTTTTATGGCTTTAAATGCATTTTCAGCCTGATTGTACACTTCAGGTGAAAATGTCAAAATCTTCAAAATGAGCAAAAGCACAATGAAATTAATGCTTGAATCATCTTCATTTTGCTAAAATACACTAATGACAGCAAAAAGTTTGAGTCTATAACATTTAGTTAAGGTGTGAGAGCCAAAATGAACTTTATATGGCTTTAAATGCATTTTCAGCCTGATTGTACACTTCAGGTGAAAATGTTAAAATCTTCAAAATGAGCAAAAGCACAATAAAATTAATGCTTGAATCATCTTCATTTTGCTAAAATATACTAATGACAGCAAAAAGTTTGAGTCTACATTATTTAGTTAAGGTGTGAGAGCCAAAATGAACTTTTTATTGCTTTAAACGCGTTTTCAGCCTGATTGTACACTTCAGGTGAAAATGTCAAAATCTTCAAAATGAGCAAAAGCACAATGAAATTAATGCTTGAATCATCTTCATTTTGCTAAAATACACTAATGACAGCAAAAAGTTTGAGTCTACAACATTTAGTTAAGGTGTGAGAGCCAAAATGAACTTTTTATGGCTTTAAATGCATTTTCAGCCCGATTGTGCACTTCAGGTGAAAATGTCAAAATCTTCAAAATGAGCAAAAGCACAATGAAATTAATGCTTGAATCATCTTCATTTTGCTAACATACACTAATGACAGCAAAAAGTTTGAGTCTACAACATTTAGTTAAGGTGTGAGAGCCAAAATGAACTTTTTATGGCTTTAAATGCATTTTCAGCCTGATTGTACACTTCAGGTGAAAATGTCAAAATCTTCAAAATGAGCAAAAGCACAATGAAATTAATGCTTGAATCATCTTCATTTTGCTAAAATACACTAATGACAGCAAAAAGTTTGAGTCTACAACATTTAGTTAAGGTGTGAGAGCCAAAATGAACTTTTTATGGCTTTAAATGCATTTTCAGCCTGATTGTACACTTCAGGTGAAAATGTCAAAATCTTCAAAATGATTAAAAGCCCAATGAAATTAATGCTTGAATCATCTTCATTTTGCTAAAATACACTAATGACAGCAAAAAGTTTGAGTCTACAACATTTAGTTAAGGTGTGAGAGCCAAAATGAACTTTTTATGGCTTTAAATGCATTTTCAGCCCGATTGTACACTTCAGGTGAAAATGTCAAAATCTTCAAAATGAGCAAAAGCACAATAAAATTAATGCTTGAATCATCTTCATTTTGCTAAAATATACTAATGACAGCAAAAAGTTTGAGTCTACAACATTTAGTTAAGGTGTGAGAGCCAAAATGAACTTTTTATTGCTTTAAACGCGTTTTCAGCCCCTAATTGTACACTTCAGGTGAAAATGTCAAAATCTTCAAAATGAGCAAAAGCACAATGAAATTAATGCTTGAATCATCTTCATTTTGCTCAAATACACTAATGACAGCAAAAAGTTTGAGTCTACAACATTTAGTTAAGGTGTGAGAGCCAAAATGAACTTTTTATGGCTTTAAATGCATTTTCAGCCTGATTGTACACTTCAGGTGAAAATGTCAAAATCTTCAAAATGAGCAAAAGCACAATGAAATTAATGCTTGAATCATCTTCATTTTGCTAACATACACTAATGACAGCAAAAAGTTTGAGTCTACAACATTTAGTTAAGGTGTGAGAGCCAAAATGAACTTTTTATGGCTTTAAATGCATTTTCAGCCCGATTGTACACTTCAGGTGAAAATGTCAAAATCTTCAAAATGAGCAAAAGCACAATAAAATTAATGCTTGAATCATCTTCATTTTGCTAAAATATACTAATGACAGCAAAAAGTTTGAGTCTACAACATTTAGTTAAGGTGTGAGAGCCAAAATGAACTTTTTATTGCTTTAAACGCGTTTTCAGCCTGATTGTACACTTCAGGTGAAAATGTCAAAATCTTCAAAATGAGCAAAAGCACAATGAAATTAATGCTTGAATCATCTTCATTTTGCTAAAATACACTAATGACAGCAAAAAGTTTGAGTCTACAACATTTAGTTAAGGTGTGAGAGCCAAAATGAACTTTTTATGGCTTTAAATGCATTTTCAGCCTGATTGTACACTTCAGGTGAAAATGTCAAAATCTTCAAAATGAGCAAAAGCACAATGAAATTAATGCTTGAATCATCTTCATTTTGCTAAAATACACTAATGACAGCAAAAAGTTTGAGTCTACAACATTTAGTTAAGGTGTGAGAGCCAAAATGAACTTTTTATGGCTTTAAATGCATTTTCAGCCCGATTGTACACTTCAGGTGAAAATGTCAAAATCTTCAAAATGAGCAAAAGCACAATAAAATTAATGCTTGAATCATCTTCATTTTGCTAAAATATACTAATGACAGCAAAAAGTTTGAGTCTACAACATTTAGTTAAGGTGTGAGAGCCAAAATGAACTTTTTATTGCTTTAAACGCGTTTTCAGCCCCTAATTGTACACTTCAGGTGAAAATGTCAAAATCTTCAAAATGAGCAAAAGCACAATGAAATTAATGCTTGAATCATCTTCATTTTGCTAAAATACACTAATGACAGCAAAAAGTTTGAGTCTACAACATTTAGTTAAGGTGTGAGAGCCAAAATGAACTTTTTATGGCTTTAAATGCATTTTCAGCCCGATTGTACACTTCAGGTGAAAATGTCAAAATCTTCAAAATGAGCAAAAGCACAATAAAATTAATGCTTGAATCATCTTCATTTTGCTAAAATATACTAATGACAGCAAAAAGTTTGAGTCTACAACATTTAGTTAAGGTGTGAGAGCCAAAATGAACTTTTTATTGCTTTAAACGCGTTTTCAGCCTGATTGTACACTTCAGGTGAAAATGTCAAAATCTTCAAAATGAGCAAAAGCACAATGAAATTAATGCTTGAATCATCTTCATTTTGCTAAAATACACTAATGACAGCAAAAAGTTTGAGTCTACAACATTTAGTTAAGGTGTGAGAGCCAAAATGAACTTTTTATGGCTTTAAATGCATTTTCAGCCTGATTGTACACTTCAGGTGAAAATGTCAAAATCTTCAAAATGAGCAAAAGCACAATGAAATTAATGCTTGAATCATCTTCATTTTGCTAACATACACTAATGACAGCAAAAAGTTTGAGTCTACAACATTTAGTTAAGGTGTGAGAGCCAAAATGAACTTTTTATGGCTTTAAATGCATTTTCAGCCCGATTGTACACTTCAGGTGAAAATGTCAAAATCTTCAAAATGAGCAAAAGCACAATAAAATTAATGCTTGAATCATCTTCATTTTGCTAAAATATACTAATGACAGTAAAAAGTTTGAGTCTACAACATTTAGTTAAGGTGTGAGAGCCAAAATGAACTTTTTATTGCTTTAAACGCGTTTTCAGCCCCTAATTGTACACTTCAGGTGAAAATGTCAAAATCTTCAAAATGAGCAAAAGCACAATGAAATTAATGCTTGAATCATCTTCATTTTGCTAAAATACACTAATGACAGCAAAAAGTTTGAGTCTACAACATTTAGTTAAGGTGTGAGAGCCAAAATGAACTTTTTATGGCTTTAAATGCATTTTCAGCCTGATTGTACACTTCAGGTGAAAATGTCAAAATCTTCAAAATGAGCAAAAGCACAATAAAATTAATGCTTGAATCATCTTCATTTTGCTAAAATATACTAATGACAGCAAAAAGTTTGAGTCTACAACATTTAGTTAAGGTGTGAGAGCCAAAATGAACTTTTTATTGCTTTAAACGCGTTTTCAGCCTGATTGTACACTTCAGGTGAAAATGTCAAAATCTTCAAAATGAGCAAAAGCACAATGAAATTAATGCTTGAATCATCTTCATTTTGCTAACATACACTAATGACAGCAAAAAGTTTGAGTCTACAACATTTAGTTAAGGTGTGAGAGCCAAAATGAACTTTTTATGGCTTTAAATGCATTTTCAGCCTGATTGTACACTTCAGGTGAAAATGTCAAAATCTTCAAAATGAGCAAAAGCACAATAAAATTAATGCTTGAATCATCTTCATTTTGCTAAAATACATTAATGACAGCAAAAAGTTTGAGTCTACAACATTTAGTTAAGGTGTGAGAGCCAAAATGAACTTTTTATGGCTTTAAATGCATTTTCAGCCTGATTGTACACTTCAGGTGAAAATGTCAAAATCTTCAAAATGAGCAAAAGCCCAATGAAATTAATGCTTGAATCATCTTCATTTTGCTAAAATACACTAATGACAGCAAAAAGTTTGAGTCTACAACATTTAGTTAAGGTGTGAGAGCCAAAATGAACTTTTTATGGCTTTAAATGCATTTTCAGCCCGATTGTACACTTCAGGTGAATATGTCAAAATCTTCAAAATGAGCAAAAGCACAATGAAATTAATGCTTGAATCATCTTCATTTTGCTAACATACACTAATGACAGCAAAAAGTTTGAGTCTACAACATTTAGTTAAGGTGTGAGAGCCAAAATGAACTTTTTATGGCTTTAAATGCATTTTCAGCCTGATTGTACACTTCAGGTGAAAATGTCAAAATCTTCAAAATGAGCAAAAGCACAATGAAATTAATGCTTGAATCATCTTCATTTTGCTAAAATACACTAATGACAGCAAAAAGTTTGAGTCTACAACATTTAGTTAAGGTGTGAGAGCCAAAATGAACTTTTTATGGCTTTAAATGCATTTTCAGCCTGATTGTACACTTCAGGTGAAAATGTCAAAATCTTCAAAATGATTAAAAGCCCAATGAAATTAATGCTTGAATCATCTTCATTTTGCTAAAATACACTAATGACAGCAAAAAGTTTGAGTCTACAACATTTAGTTAAGGTGTGAGAGCCAAAATGAACTTTTTATGGCTTTAAATGCATTTTCAGCCCGATTGTACACTTCAGGTGAAAATGTCAAAATCTTCAAAATGAGCAAAAGCACAATAAAATTAATGCTTGAATCATCTTCATTTTGCTAAAATATACTAATGACAGCAAAAAGTTTGAGTCTACAACATTTAGTTAAGGTGTGAGAGCCAAAATGAACTTTTTATTGCTTTAAACGCGTTTTCAGCCCCTAATTGTACACTTCAGGTGAAAATGTCAAAATCTTCAAAATGAGCAAAAGCACAATGAAATTAATGCTTGAATCATCTTCATTTTGCTCAAATACACTAATGACAGCAAAAAGTTTGAGTCTACAACATTTAGTTAAGGTGTGAGAGCCAAAATGAACTTTTTATGGCTTTAAATGCATTTTCAGCCTGATTGTACACTTCAGGTGAAAATGTCAAAATCTTCAAAATGAGCAAAAGCACAATGAAATTAATGCTTGAATCATCTTCATTTTGCTAACATACACTAATGACAGCAAAAAGTTTGAGTCTACAACATTTAGTTAAGGTGTGAGAGCCAAAATGAACTTTTTATGGCTTTAAATGCATTTTCAGCCCGATTGTACACTTCAGGTGAAAATGTCAAAATCTTCAAAATGAGCAAAAGCACAATAAAATTAATGCTTGAATCATCTTCATTTTGCTAAAATATACTAATGACAGCAAAAAGTTTGAGTCTACAACATTTAGTTAAGGTGTGAGAGCCAAAATGAACTTTTTATTGCTTTAAACGCGTTTTCAGCCTGATTGTACACTTCAGGTGAAAATGTCAAAATCTTCAAAATGAGCAAAAGCACAATGAAATTAATGCTTGAATCATCTTCATTTTGCTAAAATACACTAATGACAGCAAAAAGTTTGAGTCTACAACATTTAGTTAAGGTGTGAGAGCCAAAATGAACTTTTTATGGCTTTAAATGCATTTTCAGCCTGATTGTACACTTCAGGTGAAAATGTCAAAATCTTCAAAATGAGCAAAAGCACAATGAAATTAATGCTTGAATCATCTTCATTTTGCTAAAATACACTAATGACAGCAAAAAGTTTGAGTCTACAACATTTAGTTAAGGTGTGAGAGCCAAAATGAACTTTTTATGGCTTTAAATGCATTTTCAGCCCGATTGTACACTTCAGGTGAAAATGTCAAAATCTTCAAAATGAGCAAAAGCACAATAAAATTAATGCTTGAATCATCTTCATTTTGCTAAAATATACTAATGACAGCAAAAAGTTTGAGTCTACAACATTTAGTTAAGGTGTGAGAGCCAAAATGAACTTTTTATTGCTTTAAACGCGTTTTCAGCCCCTAATTGTACACTTCAGGTGAAAATGTCAAAATCTTCAAAATGAGCAAAAGCACAATGAAATTAATGCTTGAATCATCTTCATTTTGCTAAAATATACTAATGACAGCAAAAAGTTTGAGTCTACAACATTTAGTTAAGGTGTGAGAGCCAAAATGAACTTTTTATTGCTTTAAACGCGTTTTCAGCCCCTAATTGTACACTTCAGGTGAAAATGTCAAAATCTTCAAAATGAGCAAAAGCACAATGAAATTAATGCTTGAATCATCTTCATTTTGCTCAAATACACTAATGACAGCAAAAAGTTTGAGTCTACAACATTTAGTTAAGGTGTGAGAGCCAAAATGAACTTTTTATGGCTTTAAATGCATTTTCAGCCTGATTGTACACTTCAGGTGAAAATGTCAAAATCTTCAAAATGAGCAAAAGCACAATGAAATTAATGCTTGAATCATCTTCATTTTGCTAACATACACTAATGACAGCAAAAAGTTTGAGTCTACAACATTTAGTTAAGGTGTGAGAGCCAAAATGAACTTTTTATGGCTTTAAATGCATTTTCAGCCCGATTGTACACTTCAGGTGAAAATGTCAAAATCTTCAAAATGAGCAAAAGCACAATAAAATTAATGCTTGAATCATCTTCATTTTGCTAAAATATACTAATGACAGCAAAAAGTTTGAGTCTACAACATTTAGTTAAGGTGTGAGAGCCAAAATGAACTTTTTATTGCTTTAAACGCGTTTTCAGCCTGATTGTACACTTCAGGTGAAAATGTCAAAATCTTCAAAATGAGCAAAAGCACAATGAAATTAATGCTTGAATCATCTTCATTTTGCTAAAATACACTAATGACAGCAAAAAGTTTGAGTCTACAACATTTAGTTAAGGTGTGAGAGCCAAAATGAACTTTTTATGGCTTTAAATGCATTTTCAGCCTGATTGTACACTTCAGGTGAAAATGTCAAAATCTTCAAAATGAGCAAAAGCACAATGAAATTAATGCTTGAATCATCTTCATTTTGCTAAAATACACTAATGACAGCAAAAAGTTTGAGTCTACAACATTTAGTTAAGGTGTGAGAGCCAAAATGAACTTTTTATGGCTTTAAATGCATTTTCAGCCCGATTGTACACTTCAGGTGAAAATGTCAAAATCTTCAAAATGAGCAAAAGCACAATAAAATTAATGCTTGAATCATCTTCATTTTGCTAAAATATACTAATGACAGCAAAAAGTTTGAGTCTACAACATTTAGTTAAGGTGTGAGAGCCAAAATGAACTTTTTATTGCTTTAAACGCGTTTTCAGCCCCTAATTGTACACTTCAGGTGAAAATGTCAAAATCTTCAAAATGAGCAAAAGCACAATGAAATTAATGCTTGAATCATCTTCATTTTGCTAAAATACACTAATGACAGCAAAAAGTTTGAGTCTACAACATTTAGTTAAGGTGTGAGAGCCAAAATGAACTTTTTATGGCTTTAAATGCATTTTCAGCCCGATTGTACACTTCAGGTGAAAATGTCAAAATCTTCAAAATGAGCAAAAGCACAATAAAATTAATGCTTGAATCATCTTCATTTTGCTAAAATATACTAATGACAGCAAAAAGTTTGAGTCTACAACATTTAGTTAAGGTGTGAGAGCCAAAATGAACTTTTTATTGCTTTAAACGCGTTTTCAGCCTGATTGTACACTTCAGGTGAAAATGTCAAAATCTTCAAAATGAGCAAAAGCACAATGAAATTAATGCTTGAATCATCTTCATTTTGCTAAAATACACTAATGACAGCAAAAAGTTTGAGTCTACAACATTTAGTTAAGGTGTGAGAGCCAAAATGAACTTTTTATGGCTTTAAATGCATTTTCAGCCTGATTGTACACTTCAGGTGAAAATGTCAAAATCTTCAAAATGAGCAAAAGCACAATGAAATTAATGCTTGAATCATCTTCATTTTGCTAACATACACTAATGACAGCAAAAAGTTTGAGTCTACAACATTTAGTTAAGGTGTGAGAGCCAAAATGAACTTTTTATGGCTTTAAATGCATTTTCAGCCCGATTGTACACTTCAGGTGAAAATGTCAAAATCTTCAAAATGAGCAAAAGCACAATAAAATTAATGCTTGAATCATCTTCATTTTGCTAAAATATACTAATGACAGTAAAAAGTTTGAGTCTACAACATTTAGTTAAGGTGTGAGAGCCAAAATGAACTTTTTATTGCTTTAAACGCGTTTTCAGCCCCTAATTGTACACTTCAGGTGAAAATGTCAAAATCTTCAAAATGAGCAAAAGCACAATGAAATTAATGCTTGAATCATCTTCATTTTGCTAAAATACACTAATGACAGCAAAAAGTTTGAGTCTACAACATTTAGTTAAGGTGTGAGAGCCAAAATGAACTTTTTATGGCTTTAAATGCATTTTCAGCCTGATTGTACACTTCAGGTGAAAATGTCAAAATCTTCAAAATGAGCAAAAGCACAATAAAATTAATGCTTGAATCATCTTCATTTTGCTAAAATATACTAATGACAGCAAAAAGTTTGAGTCTACAACATTTAGTTAAGGTGTGAGAGCCAAAATGAACTTTTTATTGCTTTAAACGCGTTTTCAGCCTGATTGTACACTTCAGGTGAAAATGTCAAAATCTTCAAAATGAGCAAAAGCACAATGAAATTAATGCTTGAATCATCTTCATTTTGCTAACATACACTAATGACAGCAAAAAGTTTGAGTCTACAACATTTAGTTAAGGTGTGAGAGCCAAAATGAACTTTTTATGGCTTTAAATGCATTTTCAGCCTGATTGTACACTTCAGGTGAAAATGTCAAAATCTTCAAAATGAGCAAAAGCACAATAAAATTAATGCTTGAATCATCTTCATTTTGCTAAAATACACTAATGACAGCAAAAAGTTTGAGTCTACAACATTTAGTTAAGGTGTGAGAGCCAAAATGAACTTTTTATGGCTTTAAATGCATTTTCAGCCTGATTGTACACTTCAGGTGAAAATGTCAAAATCTTCAAAATGAGCAAAAGCCCAATGAAATTAATGCTTGAATCATCTTCATTTTGCTAAAATACACTAATGACAGCAAAAAGTTTGAGTCTACAACATTTAGTTAAGGTGTGAGAGCCAAAATGAACTTTTTATGGCTTTAAATGCATTTTCAGCCCGATTGTACACTTCAGGTGAAAATGTCAAAATCTTCAAAATGAGCAAAAGCACAATAAAATTAATGCTTGAATCATCTTCATTTTGCTAAAATATACTAATGACAGCAAAAAGTTTGAGTCTACAACATTTAGTTAAGGTGTGAGAGCCAAAATGAACTTTTTATTGCTTTAAACGCGTTTTCAGCCCCTAATTGTACACTTCAGGTGAAAATGTCAAAATCTTCAAAATGAGCAAAAGCACAATGAAATTAATGCTTGAATCATCTTCATTTTGCTAAAATACACTAATGACAGCAAAAAGTTTGAGTCTACAACATTTAGTTAAGGTGTGAGAGCCAAAATGAACTTTTTATGGCTTTAAATGCATTTTCAGCCCGATTGTACACTTCAGGTGAAAATGTCAAAATCTTCAAAATGAGCAAAAGCACAATAAAATTAATGCTTGAATCATCTTCATTTTGCTAAAATATACTAATGACAGCAAAAAGTTTGAGTCTACAACATTTAGTTAAGGTGTGAGAGCCAAAATGAACTTTTTATTGCTTTAAACGCGTTTTCAGCCTGATTGTACACTTCAGGTGAAAATGTCAAAATCTTCAAAATGAGCAAAAGCACAATGAAATTAATGCTTGAATCATCTTCATTTTGCTAAAATACACTAATGACAGCAAAAAGTTTGAGTCTACAACATTTAGTTAAGGTGTGAGAGCCAAAATGAACTTTTTATGGCTTTAAATGCATTTTCAGCCTGATTGTACACTTCAGGTGAAAATGTCAAAATCTTCAAAATGAGCAAAAGCACAATGAAATTAATGCTTGAATCATCTTCATTTTGCTAACATACACTAATGACAGCAAAAAGTTTGAGTCTACAACATTTAGTTAAGGTGTGAGAGCCAAAATGAACTTTTTATGGCTTTAAATGCATTTTCAGCCCGATTGTACACTTCAGGTGAAAATGTCAAAATCTTCAAAATGAGCAAAAGCACAATAAAATTAATGCTTGAATCATCTTCATTTTGCTAAAATATACTAATGACAGTAAAAAGTTTGAGTCTACAACATTTAGTTAAGGTGTGAGAGCCAAAATGAACTTTTTATTGCTTTAAACGCGTTTTCAGCCCCTAATTGTACACTTCAGGTGAAAATGTCAAAATCTTCAAAATGAGCAAAAGCACAATGAAATTAATGCTTGAATCATCTTCATTTTGCTAAAATACACTAATGACAGCAAAAAGTTTGAGTCTACAACATTTGGTTAAGGTGTGAGAGCCAAAATGAACTTTTTATGGCTTTAAATGCATTTTCAGCCTGATTGTACACTTCAGGTGAAAATGTCAAAATCTTCAAAATGAGCAAAAGCACAATAAAATTAATGCTTGAATCATCTTCATTTTGCTAAAATATACTAATGACAGCAAAAAGTTTGAGTCTACAACATTTAGTTAAGGTGTGAGAGCCAAAATGAACTTTTTATTGCTTTAAACGCGTTTTCAGCCCCTAATTGTACACTTCAGGTGAAAATGTCAAAATCTTCAAAATGAGCAAAAGCACAATGAAATTAATGCTTGAATCATCTTCATTTTGCTCAAATACACTAATGACAGCAAAAAGTTTGAGTCTACAACATTTAGTTAAGGTGTGAGAGCCAAAATGAACTTTTTATGGCTTTAAATGCATTTTCAGCCTGATTGTACACTTCAGGTGAAAATGTCAAAATCTTCAAAATGAGCAAAAGCACAATAAAATTAATGCTTGAATCATCTTCATTTTGCTAAAATACACTAATGACAGCAAAAAGTTTGAGTCTACAACATTTAGTTAAGGTGTGAGAGCCAAAATGAACTTTTTATGGCTTTAAATGCATTTTCAGCCTGATTGTACACTTCAGGTGAAAATGTCAAAATCTTCAAAATGAGCAAAAGCCCAATGAAATTAATGCTTGAATCATCTTCATTTTGCTAAAATACACTAATGACAGCAAAAAGTTTGAGTCTACAACATTTAGTTAAGGTGTGAGAGCCAAAATGAACTTTTTATGGCTTTAAATGCATTTTCAGCCCGATTGTACACTTCAGGTGAAAATGTCAAAATCTTCAAAATGAGCAAAAGCACAATAAAATTAATGCTTGAATCATCTTCATTTTGCTAAAATATACTAATGACAGCAAAAAGTTTGAGTCTACAACATTTAGTTAAGGTGTGAGAGCCAAAATGAACTTTTTATTGCTTTAAACGCGTTTTCAGCCCCTAATTGTACACTTCAGGTGAAAATGTCAAAATCTTCAAAATGAGCAAAAGCACAATGAAATTAATGCTTGAATCATCTTCATTTTGCTAAAATACACTAATGACAGCAAAAAGTTTGAGTCTACAACATTTAGTTAAGGTGTGAGAGCCAAAATGAACTTTTTATGGCTTTAAATGCATTTTCAGCCCGATTGTACACTTCAGGTGAAAATGTCAAAATCTTCAAAATGAGCAAAAGCACAATAAAATTAATGCTTGAATCATCTTCATTTTGCTAAAATATACTAATGACAGCAAAAAGTTTGAGTCTACAACATTTAGTTAAGGTGTGAGAGCCAAAATGAACTTTTTATTGCTTTAAACGCGTTTTCAGCCTGATTGTACACTTCAGGTGAAAATGTCAAAATCTTCAAAATGAGCAAAAGCACAATGAAATTAATGCTTGAATCATCTTCATTTTGCTAAAATACACTAATGACAGCAAAAAGTTTGAGTCTACAACATTTAGTTAAGGTGTGAGAGCCAAAATGAACTTTTTATGGCTTTAAATGCATTTTCAGCCTGATTGTACACTTCAGGTGAAAATGTCAAAATCTTCAAAATGAGCAAAAGCACAATGAAATTAATGCTTGAATCATCTTCATTTTGCTAACATACACTAATGACAGCAAAAAGTTTGAGTCTACAACATTTAGTTAAGGTGTGAGAGCCAAAATGAACTTTTTATGGCTTTAAATGCATTTTCAGCCCGATTGTACACTTCAGGTGAAAATGTCAAAATCTTCAAAATGAGCAAAAGCACAATAAAATTAATGCTTGAATCATCTTCATTTTGCTAAAATATACTAATGACAGTAAAAAGTTTGAGTCTACAACATTTAGTTAAGGTGTGAGAGCCAAAATGAACTTTTTATTGCTTTAAACGCGTTTTCAGCCCCTAATTGTACACTTCAGGTGAAAATGTCAAAATCTTCAAAATGAGCAAAAGCACAATGAAATTAATGCTTGAATCATCTTCATTTTGCTAAAATACACTAATGACAGCAAAAAGTTTGAGTCTACAACATTTAGTTAAGGTGTGAGAGCCAAAATGAACTTTTTATGGCTTTAAATGCATTTTCAGCCTGATTGTACACTTCAGGTGAAAATGTCAAAATCTTCAAAATGAGCAAAAGCACAATAAAATTAATGCTTGAATCATCTTCATTTTGCTAAAATATACTAATGACAGCAAAAAGTTTGAGTCTACAACATTTAGTTAAGGTGTGAGAGCCAAAATGAACTTTTTATTGCTTTAAACGCGTTTTCAGCCCCTAATTGTACACTTCAGGTGAAAATGTCAAAATCTTCAAAATGAGCAAAAGCACAATGAAATTAATGCTTGAATCATCTTCATTTTGCTCAAATACACTAATGACAGCAAAAAGTTTGAGTCTACAACATTTAGTTAAGGTGTGAGAGCCAAAATGAACTTTTTATGGCTTTAAATGCATTTTCAGCCTGATTGTACACTTCAGGTGAAAATGTCAAAATCCTCAAAATGAGCAAAAGCACAATGAAATTAATGCTTGAATCATCTTCATTTTGCTAACATACACTAATGACAGCAAAAAGTTTGAGTCTACAACATTTAGTTAAGGTGTGAGAGCCAAAATGAACTTTTTATGGCTTTAAATGCATTTTCAGCCCGATTGTACACTTCAGGTGAAAATGTCAAAATCTTCAAAATGAGCAAAAGCACAATAAAATTAATGCTTGAATCATCTTCATTTTGCTAAAATATACTAATGACAGCAAAAAGTTTGAGTCTACAACATTTAGTTAAGGTGTGAGAGCAAAAATGAACTTTTTATTGCTTTAAACGCGTTTTCAGCCTGATTGTACACTTCAGGTGAAAATGTCAAAATCTTCAAAATGAGCAAAAGCACAATGAAATTAATGCTTGAATCATCTTCATTTTGCTAAAATACACTAATGACAGCAAAAAGTTTGAGTCTACAACATTTAGTTAAGGTGTGAGAGCCAAAATGAACTTTTTATGGCTTTAAATGCATTTTCAGCCTGATTGTACACTTCAGGTGAAAATGTCAAAATCTTCAAAATGAGCAAAAGCACAATGAAATTAATGCTTGAATCATCTTCATTTTGCTAAAATACACTAATGACAGCAAAAAGTTTGAGTCTACAACATTTAGTTAAGGTGTGAGAGCCAAAATGAACTTTTTATGGCTTTAAATGCATTTTCAGCCCGATTGTACACTTCAGGTGAAAATGTCAAAATCTTCAAAATGAGCAAAAGCACAATAAAATTAATGCTTGAATCATCTTCATTTTGCTAAAATATACTAATGACAGCAAAAAGTTTGAGTCTACAACATTTAGTTAAGGTGTGAGAGCCAAAATGAACTTTTTATTGCTTTAAACGCGTTTTCAGCCCCTAATTGTACACTTCAGGTGAAAATGTCAAAATCTTCAAAATGAGCAAAAGCACAATGAAATTAATGCTTGAATCATCTTCATTTTGCTAAAATACACTAATGACAGCAAAAAGTTTGAGTCTACAACATTTAGTTAAGGTGTGAGAGCCAAAATGAACTTTTTATGGCTTTAAATGCATTTTCAGCCTGATTGTACACTTCAGGTGAAAATGTCAAAATCTTCAAAATGAGCAAAAGCACAATGAAATTAATGCTTGAATCATCTTCATTTTGCTAACATACACTAATGACAGCAAAAAGTTTGAGTCTACAACATTTAGTTAAGGTGTGAGAGCCAAAATGAACTTTTTATGGCTTTAAATGCATTTTCAGCCCGATTGTACACTTCAGGTGAAAATGTCAAAATCTTCAAAATGAGCAAAAGCACAATAAAATTAATGCTTGAATCATCTTCATTTTGCTAAAATATACTAATGACAGCAAAAAGTTTGAGTCTACAACATTTAGTTAAGGAGTGAGAGCCAAAATGAACTTTTTATTTCTTTAAACGCGTTTTCAGCCCCTAATTGTACACTTCAGGTGAAAATGTCAAAATCTTCAAAATGAGCAAAAGCACAATAAAATTAATGCTTGAATCATCTTCATTTTGCTAAAATATACTAATGACAGCAAAAAGTTTGAGTCTACAACATTTAGTTAAGGTGTGAGAGCCAAAATGAACTTTTTATGGCTTTAAATGCATTTTCAGCCTGATTGTACACTTCAGGTGAAAATGTCAAAATCTTCAAAATGAGCAAAAGCACAATAAAATTAATGCTTGAATCATCTTCATTTTGCTAAAATATACTAATGACAGCAAAAAGTTTGAGTCTACAACATTTAGTTAAGGTGTGAGAGCCAAAATGAACTTTTTATTGCTTTAAACGCGTTTTCAGCCTGATTGTACACTTCAGGTGAAAATGTCAAAATCTTCAAAATGAGCAAAAGCACAATGAAATTAATGCTTGAATCATCTTCATTTTGCTAACATACACTAATGACAGCAAAAAGTTTGAGTCTACAACATTTAGTTAAGGTGTGAGAGCCAAAATGAACTTTTTATGGCTTTAAATGCATTTTCAGCCTGATTGTACACTTCAGGTGAAAATGTCAAAATCTTCAAAATGAGCAAAAGCACAATGAAATTAATGCTTGAATCATCTTCATTTTGCTAAAATACACTAATGACAGCAAAAAGTTTGAGTCTACAACATTTAGTTAAGGTGTGAGAGCCAAAATGAACTTTTTATGGCTTTAAATGCATTTTCAGCCTGATTGTACACTTCAGGTGAAAATGTCAAAATCTTCAAAATGAGCAAAAGCACAATAAAATTAATGCTTGAATCATCTTCATTTTGCTAAAATATACTAATGACAGCAAAAAGTTTGAGTCTACAACATTTAGTTAAGGTGTGAGAGCCAAAATGAACTTTTTATTGCTTTAAACGCGTTTTCAGCCCCTAATTGTACACTTCAGGTGAAAATGTCAAAATCTTCAAAATGAGCAAAAGCACAATGAAATTAATGCTTGAATCATCTTCATTTTGCTAAAATACACTAATGACAGCAAAAAGTTTGAGTCTACAACATTTAGTTAAGGTGTGAGAGCCAAAATGAACTTTTTATGGCTTTAAATGCATTTTCAGCCTGATTGTACACTTCAGGTGAAAATGTCAAAATCTTCAAAATGAGCAAAAGCACAATAAAATTAATGCTTGAATCATCTTCATTTTGCTAAATTATACTAATGACAGCAAAAAGTTTGAGTCTACAACATTTAGTTAAGGTGTGAGAGCCAAAATGAACTTTTTATTGCTTTAAACGCGTTTTCAGCCTGATTGTACACTTCAGGTGAAAATGTCAAAATCTTCAAAATGAGCAAAAGCACAATGAAATTAATGCTTGAATCATCTTCATTTTGCTAAAATACACTAATGACAGCAAAAAGTTTGAGTCTACAACATTTAGTTAAGGTGTGAGAGCCAAAATGAACTTTTTATGGCTTTAAATGCATTTTCAGCCTGATTGTACACTTCAGGTGAAAATGTCAAAATCTTCAAAATGAGCAAAAGCACAATGAAATTAATGCTTGAATCATCTTCATTTTGCTAAAATACACTAATGACAGCAAAAAGTTTGAGTCTACAACATTTAGTTAAGGTGTGAGAGCCAAAATGAACTTTTTATGGCTTTAAATGCATTTTCAGCCTGATTGTACACTTCAGGTGAAAATGTCAAAATCTTCAAAATGAGCAAAAGCACAATAAAATTAATGCTTGAATCATCTTCATTTTGCTAAATTATACTAATGACAGCAAAAAGTTTGAGTCTACAACATTTAGTTAAGGTGTGAGAGCCAAAATGAACTTTTTATTGCTTTAAACGCGTTTTCAGCCTGATTGTACACTTCAGGTGAAAATGTCAAAATCTTCAAAATGAGCAAAAGCACAATGAAATTAATGCTTGAATCATCTTCATTTTGCTAAAATACACTAATGACAGCAAAAAGTTTGAGTCTACAACATTTAGTTAAGGTGTGAGAGCCAAAATGAACTTTTTATGGCTTTAAATGCATTTTCAGCCTGATTGTACACTTCAGGTGAAAATGTCAAAATCTTCAAAATGAGCAAAAGCACAATGAAATTAATGCTTGAATCATCTTCATTTTGCTAACATACACTAATGACAGCAAAAAGTTTGAGTCTACAACATTTAGTTAAGGTGTGAGAGCCAAAATGAACTTTTTATGGCTTTAAATGCATTTTCAGCCCGATTGTACACTTCAGGTGAAAATGTCAAAATCTTCAAAATGAGCAAAAGCACAATGAAATTAATGCTTGAATCATCTTCATTTTGCTAAAATACACTAATGACAGCAAAAAGTTTGAGTCTACAACATTTAGTTAAGGTGTGAGAGCCAAAATGAACTTTTTATGGCTTTAAATGCATTTTCAGCCTGATTGTACACTTCAGGTGAAAATGTCAAAATCTTCAAAATGAGCAAAAGCACAATGAAATTAATGCTTGAATC
This sequence comes from Leptonotus elevatus, assembly GCF_054856555.1. NCBI lineage: Eukaryota > Metazoa > Chordata > Actinopteri > Syngnathiformes > Syngnathidae > Leptonotus > Leptonotus elevatus. The sequence continues at coordinate 268,762 of NC_141244.1, read as the reverse complement.
ATCTTCATTTTGCTAACATACACTAATGGCAGCAAAAAGTTTGAGTCTACAACATTTAGTTAAGGTGTGAGAGGCAAAATGAACTTTTTATGGCTTTAAATGCATTTTCAGCCCGATTGTACACTTCAGGTGAAACTGTCAAAATCTTCAAAATGAGCAAAAGCACAATGAAATAAATGCTTGAATCATCTTCATTTTGCTAACATACACTAATGACAGCAAAAAGTTTGAGTCTACAACATTTAGTTAAGGTGTGAGAGCCAAAATGAACTTTTTATGGCTTTAAATGCATTTTTAGCCCGATTGTACACTTCAGGTGAAAATGTCAAAATCTTCAAAATGAGCAAAAGCACAATAAAATTATTGCTTGAATCATCTTCATTTTGCTAAAATATACTAATGACAGCAAAAAGTTTGAGTCTACAACATTTAGTTAAGGTGTGACAGCCAAAATGAACTTTTTATTGCTTTAAACGCGTTTTCAGCCCCTAATTGTACACTTCAGGTGAAAATGTCAAAATCTTCAAAATGAGCAAAAGCACAATGAAATTAATGCTTGAATCATCTTCATTTTGCTAAAATACACTAATGACAGCAAAAAGTTTGAGTCTACAACATTTAGTTAAGGTGTGAGAGCCAAAATGAACTTTTTATGGCTTTAAATGCATTTTCAGCCTGATTGTACACTTCAGGTGAAAATGTCAAAATCTTCAAAATGAGCAAAAGCACAATGAAATTAATGCTTGAATCATCTTCATTTTGCTAACATACACTAATGACAGCAAAAAGTTTGAGTCTACAACATTTAGTTAAGGTGTGAGAGCCAAAATGAACTTTTTATGGCTTTAAATGCATTTTCAGCCCGATTGTACACTTCAGGTGAAAATGTCAAAATCTTCAAAATGAGCAAAAGCACAATAAAATTAATGCTTGAATCATCTTCATTTTGCTAAAATATACTAATGACAGCAAAAAGTTTGAGTCTACAACATTTAGTTAAGGTGTGAGAGCCAAAATGAACTTTTTATTGCTTTAAACGCGTTTTCAGCCTGATTGTACACTTCAGGTGAAAATGTCAAAATCTTCAAAATGAGCAAAAGCACAACGAAATTAATGCTTGAATCATCTTCATTTTGCTAAAATACACTAATGACAGCAAAAAGTTTGAGTCTACAACATTTAGTTAAGGTGTGAGAGCCAAAATGAACTTTTTATGGCTTTAAATGCATTTTCAGCCTGATTGTACACTTCAGGTGAAAATGTCAAAATCTTCAAAATGAGCAAAAGCACAATGAAATTAATGCTTGAATCATCTTCATTTTGCTAAAATACACTAATGACAGCAAAAAGTTTGAGTCTATAACATTTAGTTAAGGTGTGAGAGCCAAAATGAACTTTATATGGCTTTAAATGCATTTTCAGCCTGATTGTACACTTCAGGTGAAAATGTTAAAATCTTCAAAATGAGCAAAAGCACAATAAAATTAATGCTTGAATCATCTTCATTTTGCTAAAATACACTAATGACAGCAAAAAGTTTGAGTCTACAACATTTAGTTAAGGTGTGAGAGCCAAAATGAACTTTTTATGGCTTTAAATGCATTTTCAGCCCGATTGTACACTTCAGGTGAAAATGTCAAAATCTTCAAAATGAGCAAAAGCACAATAAAATTAATGCTTGAATCATCTTCATTTTGCTAAAATATACTAATGACAGCAAAAAGTTTGAGTCTACATTATTTAGTTAAGGTGTGAGAGCCAAAATGAACTTTTTATTGCTTTAAACGCGTTTTCAGCCTGATTGTACACTTCAGGTGAAAATGTCAAAATCTTCAAAATGAGCAAAAGCACAATGAAATTAATGCTTGAATCATCTTCATTTTGCTAAAATACACTAATGACAGCAAAAAGTTTGAGTCTACAACATTTAGTTAAGGTGTGAGAGCCAAAATGAACTTTTTATGGCTTTAAATGCATTTTCAGCCCGATTGTGCACTTCAGGTGAAAATGTCAAAATCTTCAAAATGAGCAAAAGCACAATGAAATTAATGCTTGAATCATCTTCATTTTGCTAACATACACTAATGACAGCAAAAAGTTTGAGTCTACAACATTTAGTTAAGGTGTGAGAGCCAAAATGAACTTTTTATGGCTTTAAATGCATTTTCAGCCTGATTGTACACTTCAGGTGAAAATGTCAAAATCTTCAAAATGAGCAAAAGCACAATGAAATTAATGCTTGAATCATCTTCATTTTGCTAAAATACACTAATGAGAGCAAAAAGTTTGAGTCTACAACATTTAGTTAAGGTGTGAGAGCCAAAATGAACTTTTTATGGCTTTAAATGCATTTTCAGCCTGATTGTACACTTCAGGTGAAAATGTCAAAATCTTCAAAATGATTAAAAGCCCAATGAAATTAATGCTTGAATCATCTTCATTTTGCTAAAATACACTAATGACAGCAAAAAGTTTGAGTCTACAACATTTAGTTAAGGTGTGAGAGCCAAAATGAACTTTTTATGGCTTTAAATGCATTTTCAGCCCGATTGTACACTTCAGGTGAAAATGTCAAAATCTTCAAAATGAGCAAAAGCACAATAAAATTAATGCTTGAATCATCTTCATTTTGCTAAAATATACTAATGACAGCAAAAAGTTTGAGTCTACAACATTTAGTTAAGGTGTGAGAGCCAAAATGAACTTTTTATTGCTTTAAACGCGTTTTCAGCCCCTAATTGTACACTTCAGGTGAAAATGTCAAAATCTTCAAAATGAGCAAAAGCACAATGAAATTAATGCTTGAATCATCTTCATTTTGCTCAAATACACTAATGACAGCAAAAAGTTTGAGTCTACAACATTTAGTTAAGGTGTGAGAGCCAAAATGAACTTTTTATGGCTTTAAATGCATTTTCAGCCTGATTGTACACTTCAGGTGAAAATGTCAAAATCTTCAAAATGAGCAAAAGCACAATGAAATTAATGCTTGAATCATCTTCATTTTGCTAACATACACTAATGACAGCAAAAAGTTTGAGTCTACAACATTTAGTTAAGGTGTGAGAGCCAAAATGAACTTTTTATGGCTTTAAATGCATTTTCAGCCCGATTGTACACTTCAGGTGAAAATGTCAAAATCTTCAAAATGAGCAAAAGCACAATAAAATTAATGCTTGAATCATCTTCATTTTGCTAAAATATACTAATGACAGCAAAAAGTTTGAGTCTACAACATTTAGTTAAGGTGTGAGAGCCAAAATGAACTTTTTATTGCTTTAAACGCGTTTTCAGCCTGATTGTACACTTCAGGTGAAAATGTCAAAATCTTCAAAATGAGCAAAAGCACAATGAAATTAATGCTTGAATCATCTTCATTTTGCTAAAATACACTAATGACAGCAAAAAGTTTGAGTCTACAACATTTAGTTAAGGTGTGAGAGCCAAAATGAACTTTTTATGGCTTTAAATGCATTTTCAGCCTGATTGTACACTTCAGGTGAAAATGTCAAAATCTTCAAAATGAGCAAAAGCACAATGAAATTAATGCTTGAATCATCTTCATTTTGCTAAAATACACTAATGACAGCAAAAAGTTTGAGTCTACAACATTTAGTTAAGGTGTGAGAGCCAAAATGAACTTTTTATGGCTTTAAATGCATTTTCAGCCCGATTGTACACTTCAGGTGAAAATGTCAAAATCTTCAAAATGAGCAAAAGCACAATAAAATTAATGCTTGAATCATCTTCATTTTGCTAAAATATACTAATGACAGCAAAAAGTTTGAGTCTACAACATTTAGTTAAGGTGTGAGAGCCAAAATGAACTTTTTATTGCTTTAAACGCGTTTTCAGCCCCTAATTGTACACTTCAGGTGAAAATGTCAAAATCTTCAAAATGAGCAAAAGCACAATGAAATTAATGCTTGAATCATCTTCATTTTGCTAAAATACACTAATGACAGCAAAAAGTTTGAGTCTACAACATTTAGTTAAGGTGTGAGAGCCAAAATGAACTTTTTATGGCTTTAAATGCATTTTCAGCCCGATTGTACACTTCAGGTGAAAATGTCAAAATCTTCAAAATGAGCAAAAGCACAATAAAATTAATGCTTGAATCATCTTCATTTTGCTAAAATATACTAATGACAGCAAAAAGTTTGAGTCTACATTATTTAGTTAAGGTGTGAGAGCCAAAATGAACTTTTTATTGCTTTAAACGCGTTTTCAGCCTGATTGTACACTTCAGGTGAAAATGTCAAAATCTTCAAAATGAGCAAAAGCACAATGAAATTAATGCTTGAATCATCTTCATTTTGCTAAAATACACTAATGACAGCAAAAAGTTTGAGTCTACAACATTTAGTTAAGGTGTGAGAGCCAAAATGAACTTTTTATGGCTTTAAATGCATTTTCAGCCCGATTGTGCACTTCAGGTGAAAATGTCAAAATCTTCAAAATGAGCAAAAGCACAATGAAATTAATGCTTGAATCATCTTCATTTTGCTAACATACACTAATGACAGCAAAAAGTTTGAGTCTACAACATTTAGTTAAGGTGTGAGAGCCAAAATGAACTTTTTATGGCTTTAAATGCATTTTCAGCCTGATTGTACACTTCAGGTGAAAATGTCAAAATCTTCAAAATGAGCAAAAGCACAATGAAATTAATGCTTGAATCATCTTCATTTTGCTAAAATACACTAATGACAGCAAAAAGTTTGAGTCTACAACATTTAGTTAAGGTGTGAGAGCCAAAATGAACTTTTTATGGCTTTAAATGCATTTTCAGCCTGATTGTACACTTCAGGTGAAAATGTCAAAATCTTCAAAATGATTAAAAGCCCAATGAAATTAATGCTTGAATCATCTTCATTTTGCTAAAATACACTAATGACAGCAAAAAGTTTGAGTCTACAACATTTAGTTAAGGTGTGAGAGCCAAAATGAACTTTTTATGGCTTTAAATGCATTTTCAGCCCGATTGTACACTTCAGGTGAAAATGTCAAAATCTTCAAAATGAGCAAAAGCACAATAAAATTAATGCTTGAATCATCTTCATTTTGCTAAAATATACTAATGACAGCAAAAAGTTTGAGTCTACAACATTTAGTTAAGGTGTGAGAGCCAAAATGAACTTTTTATTGCTTTAAACGCGTTTTCAGCCCCTAATTGTACACTTCAGGTGAAAATGTCAAAATCTTCAAAATGAGCAAAAGCACAATGAAATTAATGCTTGAATCATCTTCATTTTGCTCAAATACACTAATGACAGCAAAAAGTTTGAGTCTACAACATTTAGTTAAGGTGTGAGAGCCAAAATGAACTTTTTATGGCTTTAAATGCATTTTCAGCCTGATTGTACACTTCAGGTGAAAATGTCAAAATCTTTTAAAATGAGCAAAAGCACAATGAAATTAATGCTTGAATCATCTTCATTTTGCTAACATACACTAATGACAGCAAAAAGTTTGAGTCTACAACATTTAGTTAAGGTGTGAGAGCCAAAATGAACTTTTTATGGCTTTAAATGCATTTTCAGCCCGATTGTACACTTCAGGTGAAAATGTCAAAATCTTCAAAATGAGCAAAAGCACAATAAAATTAATGCTTGAATCATCTTCATTTTGCTAAAATATACTAATGACAGCAAAAAGTTTGAGTCTACAACATTTAGTTAAGGTGTGAGAGCCAAAATGAACTTTTTATTGCTTTAAACGCGTTTTCAGCCTGATTGTACACTTCAGGTGAAAATGTCAAAATCTTCAAAATGAGCAAAAGCACAATGAAATTAATGCTTGAATCATCTTCATTTTGCTAAAATACACTAATGACAGCAAAAAGTTTGAGTCTACAACATTTAGTTAAGGTGTGAGAGCCAAAATGAACTTTTTATGGCTTTAAATGCATTTTCAGCCTGATTGTACACTTCAGGTGAAAATGTCAAAATCTTCAAAATGAGCAAAAGCACAATGAAATTAATGCTTGAATCATCTTCATTTTGCTAAAATACACTAATGACAGCAAAAAGTTTGAGTCTACAACATTTAGTTAAGGTGTGAGAGCCAAAATGAACTTTTTATGGCTTTAAATGCATTTTCAGCCCGATTGTACACTTCAGGTGAAAATGTCAAAATCTTCAAAATGAGCAAAAGCACAATAAAATTAATGCTTGAATCATCTTCATTTTGCTAAAATATACTAATGACAGCAAAAAGTTTGAGTCTACAACATTTAGTTAAGGTGTGAGAGCCAAAATGAACTTTTTATTGCTTTAAACGCGTTTTCAGCCCCTAATTGTACACTTCAGGTGAAAATGTCAAAATCTTCAAAATGAGCAAAAGCACAATGAAATTAATGCTTGAATCATCTTCATTTTGCTAAAATACACTAATGACAGCAAAAAGTTTGAGTCTACAACATTTAGTTAAGGTGTGAGAGCCAAAATGAACTTTTTATGGCTTTAAATGCATTTTCAGCCCGATTGTACACTTCAGGTGAAAATGTCAAAATCTTCAAAATGAGCAAAAGCACAATAAAATTAATGCTTGAATCATCTTCATTTTGCTAAAATATACTAATGACAGCAAAAAGTTTGAGTCTACAACATTTAGTTAAGGTGTGAGAGCCAAAATGAACTTTTTATTGCTTTAAACGCGTTTTCAGCCTGATTGTACACTTCAGGTGAAAATGTCAAAATCTTCAAAATGAGCAAAAGCACAATGAAATTAATGCTTGAATCATCTTCATTTTGCTAAAATACACTAATGACAGCAAAAAGTTTGAGTCTACAACATTTAGTTAAGGTGTGAGAGCCAAAATGAACTTTTTATGGCTTTAAATGCATTTTCAGCCTGATTGTACACTTCAGGTGAAAATGTCAAAATCTTCAAAATGAGCAAAAGCACAATGAAATTAATGCTTGAATCATCTTCATTTTGCTAACATACACTAATGACAGCAAAAAGTTTGAGTCTACAACATTTAGTTAAGGTGTGAGAGCCAAAATGAACTTTTTATGGTTTTAAATGCATTTTCAGCCCGATTGTACACTTCAGGTGAAAATGTCAAAATCTTCAAAATGAGCAAAAGCACAATAAAATTAATGCTTGAATCATCTTCATTTTGCTAAAATATACTAATGACAGTAAAAAGTTTGAGTCTACAACATTTAGTTAAGGTGTGAGAGCCAAAATGAACTTTTTATTGCTTTAAACGCGTTTTCAGCCCCTAATTGTACACTTCAGGTGAAAATGTCAAAATCTTCAAAATGAGCAAAAGCACAATGAAATTAATGCTTGAATCATCTTCATTTTGCTAACATACACTAATGACAGCAAAAAGTTTGAGTCTACAACATTTAGTTAAGGTGTGAGAGCCAAAATGAACTTTTTATGGCTTTAAATGCATTTTCAGCCTGATTGTACACTTCAGGTGAAAATGTCAAAATCTTCAAAATGAGCAAAAGCACAATGAAATTAATGCTTGAATCATCTTCATTTTGCTAAAATACACTAATGACAGCAAAAAGTTTGAGTCTACAACATTTAGTTAAGGTGTGAGAGCCAAAATGAACTTTTTATGGCTTTAAATGCATTTTCAGCCTGATTGTACACTTCAGGTGAAAATGTCAAAATCTTCAAAATGATTAAAAGCCCAATGAAATTAATGCTTGAATCATCTTCATTTTGCTAAAATACACTAATGACAGCAAAAAGTTTGAGTCTACAACATTTAGTTAAGGTGTGAGAGCCAAAATGAACTTTTTATGGCTTTAAATGCATTTTCAGCCCGATTGTACACTTCAGGTGAAAATGTCAAAATCTTCAAAATGAGCAAAAGCACAATAAAATTAATGCTTGAATCATCTTCATTTTGCTAAAATATACTAATGACAGCAAAAAGTTTGAGTCTACAACATTTAGTTAAGGTGTGAGAGCCAAAATGAACTTTTTATTGCTTTAAACGCGTTTTCAGCCCCTAATTGTACACTTCAGGTGAAAATGTCAAAATCTTCAAAATGAGCAAAAGCACAATGAAATTAATGCTTGAATAATCTTCATTTTGCTCAAATACACTAATGACAGCAAAAAGTTTGAGTCTACAACATTTAGTTAAGGTGTGAGAGCCAAAATGAACTTTTTATGGCTTTAAATGCATTTTCAGCCTGATTGTACACTTCAGGTGAAAATGTCAAAATCTTCAAAATGAGCAAAAGCACAATGAAATTAATGCTTGAATCATCTTCATTTTGCTAACATACACTAATGACAGCAAAAAGTTTGAGTCTACAACATTTAGTTAAGGTGTGAGAGCCAAAATGAACTTTTTATGGCTTTAAATGCATTTTCAGCCCGATTGTACACTTCAGGTGAAAATGTCAAAATCTTCAAAATGAGCAAAAGCACAATAAAATTAATGCTTGAATCATCTTCATTTTGCTAAAATATACTAATGACAGCAAAAAGTTTGAGTCTACAACATTTAGTTAAGGTGTGAGAGCCAAAATGAACTTTTTATTGCTTTAAACGCGTTTTCAGCCTGATTGTACACTTCAGGTGAAAATGTCAAAATCTTCAAAATGAGCAAAAGCACAATGAAATTAATGCTTGAATCATCTTCATTTTGCTAAAATACACTAATGACAGCAAAAAGTTTGAGTCTATAACATTTAGTTAAGGTGTGAGAGCCAAAATGAACTTTATATGGCTTTAAATGCATTTTCAGCCTGATTGTACACTTCAGGTGAAAATGTTAAAATCTTCAAAATGAGCAAAAGCACAATGAAATTAATGCTTGAATCATCTTCATTTTGCTAAAATACACTAATGACAGCAAAAAGTTTGAGTCTACAACATTTAGTTAAGGTGTGAGAGCCAAAATGAACTTTTTATGGCTTTAAATGCATTTTCAGCCCGATTGTACACTTCAGGTGAAAATGTCAAAATCTTCAAAATGAGCAAAAGCACAATAAAATTAATGCTTGAATCATCTTCATTTTGCTAAAATATACTAATGACAGCAAAAAGTTTGAGTCTACAACATTTAGTTAAGGTGTGAGAGCCAAAATGAACTTTTTATTGCTTTAAACGCGTTTTCAGCCTGATTGTACACTTCAGGTGAAAATGTCAAAATCTTCAAAATGAGCAAAAGCACAACGAAATTAATGCTTGAATCATCTTCATTTTGCTAAAATACACTAATGACAGCAAAAAGTTTGAGTCTACAACATTTAGTTAAGGTGTGAGAGCCAAAATGAACTTTTTATGGCTTTAAATGCATTTTCAGCCTGATTGTACACTTCAGGTGAAAATGTCAAAATCTTCAAAATGAGCAAAAGCACAATGAAATTAATGCTTGAATCATCTTCATTTTGCTAAAATACACTAATGACAGCAAAAAGTTTGAGTCTATAACATTTAGTTAAGGTGTGAGAGCCAAAATGAACTTTATATGGCTTTAAATGCATTTTCAGCCTGATTGTACACTTCAGGTGAAAATGTTAAAATCTTCAAAATGAGCAAAAGCACAATAAAATTAATGCTTGAATCATCTTCATTTTGCTAAAATACACTAATGACAGCAAAAAGTTTGAGTCTACAACATTTAGTTAAGGTGTGAGAGCCAAAATGAACTTTTTATGGCTTTAAATGCATTTTCAGCCCGATTGTACACTTCAGGTGAAAATGTCAAAATCTTCAAAATGAGCAAAAGCACAATAAAATTAATGCTTGAATCATCTTCATTTTGCTAAAATATACTAATGACAGCAAAAAGTTTGAGTCTACATTATTTAGTTAAGGTGTGAGAGCCAAAATGAACTTTTTATTGCTTTAAACGCGTTTTCAGCCTGATTGTACACTTCAGGTGAAAATGTCAAAATCTTCAAAATGAGCAAAAGCACAATGAAATTAATGCTTGAATCATCTTCATTTTGCTAAAATACACTAATGACAGCAAAAAGTTTGAGTCTACAACATTTAGTTAAGGTGTGAGAGCCAAAATGAACTTTTTATGGCTTTAAATGCATTTTCAGCCCGATTGTGCACTTCAGGTGAAAATGTCAAAATCTTCAAAATGAGCAAAAGCACAATGAAATTAATGCTTGAATCATCTTCATTTTGCTAACATACACTAATGACAGCAAAAAGTTTGAGTCTACAACATTTAGTTAAGGTGTGAGAGCCAAAATGAACTTTTTATGGCTTTAAATGCATTTTCAGCCTGATTGTACACTTCAGGTGAAAATGTCAAAATCTTCAAAATGAGCAAAAGCACAATGAAATTAATGCTTGAATCATCTTCATTTTGCTAAAATACACTAATGACAGCAAAAAGTTTGAGTCTACAACATTTAGTTAAGGTGTGAGAGCCAAAATGAACTTTTTATGGCTTTAAATGCATTTTCAGCCTGATTGTACACTTCAGGTGAAAATGTCAAAATCTTCAAAATGATTAAAAGCCCAATGAAATTAATGCTTGAATCATCTTCATTTTGCTAAAATACACTAATGACAGCAAAAAGTTTGAGTCTACAACATTTAGTTAAGGTGTGAGAGCCAAAATGAACTTTTTATGGCTTTAAATGCATTTTCAGCCCGATTGTACACTTCAGGTGAAAATGTCAAAATCTTCAAAATGAGCAAAAGCACAATAAAATTAATGCTTGAATCATCTTCATTTTGCTAAAATATACTAATGACAGCAAAAAGTTTGAGTCTACAACATTTAGTTAAGGTGTGAGAGCCAAAATGAACTTTTTATTGCTTTAAACGCGTTTTCAGCCCCTAATTGTACACTTCAGGTGAAAATGTCAAAATCTTCAAAATGAGCAAAAGCACAATGAAATTAATGCTTGAATCATCTTCATTTTGCTCAAATACACTAATGACAGCAAAAAGTTTGAGTCTACAACATTTAGTTAAGGTGTGAGAGCCAAAATGAACTTTTTATGGCTTTAAATGCATTTTCAGCCTGATTGTACACTTCAGGTGAAAATGTCAAAATCTTCAAAATGAGCAAAAGCACAATGAAATTAATGCTTGAATCATCTTCATTTTGCTAACATACACTAATGACAGCAAAAAGTTTGAGTCTACAACATTTAGTTAAGGTGTGAGAGCCAAAATGAACTTTTTATGGCTTTAAATGCATTTTCAGCCCGATTGTACACTTCAGGTGAAAATGTCAAAATCTTCAAAATGAGCAAAAGCACAATAAAATTAATGCTTGAATCATCTTCATTTTGCTAAAATATACTAATGACAGCAAAAAGTTTGAGTCTACAACATTTAGTTAAGGTGTGAGAGCCAAAATGAACTTTTTATTGCTTTAAACGCGTTTTCAGCCTGATTGTACACTTCAGGTGAAAATGTCAAAATCTTCAAAATGAGCAAAAGCACAATGAAATTAATGCTTGAATCATCTTCATTTTGCTAAAATACACTAATGACAGCAAAAAGTTTGAGTCTACAACATTTAGTTAAGGTGTGAGAGCCAAAATGAACTTTTTATGGCTTTAAATGCATTTTCAGCCTGATTGTACACTTCAGGTGAAAATGTCAAAATCTTCAAAATGAGCAAAAGCACAATGAAATTAATGCTTGAATCATCTTCATTTTGCTAAAATACACTAATGACAGCAAAAAGTTTGAGTCTACAACATTTAGTTAAGGTGTGAGAGCCAAAATGAACTTTTTATGGCTTTAAATGCATTTTCAGCCCGATTGTACACTTCAGGTGAAAATGTCAAAATCTTCAAAATGAGCAAAAGCACAATAAAATTAATGCTTGAATCATCTTCATTTTGCTAAAATATACTAATGACAGCAAAAAGTTTGAGTCTACAACATTTAGTTAAGGTGTGAGAGCCAAAATGAACTTTTTATTGCTTTAAACGCGTTTTCAGCCCCTAATTGTACACTTCAGGTGAAAATGTCAAAATCTTCAAAATGAGCAAAAGCACAATGAAATTAATGCTTGAATCATCTTCATTTTGCTAAAATACACTAATGACAGCAAAAAGTTTGAGTCTACAACATTTAGTTAAGGTGTGAGAGCCAAAATGAACTTTTTATGGCTTTAAATGCATTTTCAGCCCGATTGTACACTTCAGGTGAAAATGTCAAAATCTTCAAAATGAGCAAAAGCACAATAAAATTAATGCTTGAATCATCTTCATTTTGCTAAAATATACTAATGACAGCAAAAAGTTTGAGTCTACAACATTTAGTTAAGGTGTGAGAGCCAAAATGAACTTTTTATTGCTTTAAACGCGTTTTCAGCCTGATTGTACACTTCAGGTGAAAATGTCAAAATCTTCAAAATGAGCAAAAGCACAATGAAATTAATGCTTGAATCATCTTCATTTTGCTAAAATACACTAATGACAGCAAAAAGTTTGAGTCTACAACATTTAGTTAAGGTGTGAGAGCCAAAATGAACTTTTTATGGCTTTAAATGCATTTTCAGCCTGATTGTACACTTCAGGTGAAAATGTCAAAATCTTCAAAATGAGCAAAAGCACAATGAAATTAATGCTTGAATCATCTTCATTTTGCTAACATACACTAATGACAGCAAAAAGTTTGAGTCTACAACATTTAGTTAAGGTGTGAGAGCCAAAATGAACTTTTTATGGTTTTAAATGCATTTTCAGCCCGATTGTACACTTCAGGTGAAAATGTCAAAATCTTCAAAATGAGCAAAAGCACAATAAAATTAATGCTTGAATCATCTTCATTTTGCTAAAATATACTAATGACAGTAAAAAGTTTGAGTCTACAACATTTAGTTAAGGTGTGAGAGCCAAAATGAACTTTTTATTGCTTTAAACGCGTTTTCAGCCCCTAATTGTACACTTCAGGTGAAAATGTCAAAATCTTCAAAATGAGCAAAAGCACAATGAAATTAATGCTTGAATCATCTTCATTTTGCTAACATACACTAATGACAGCAAAAAGTTTGAGTCTACAACATTTAGTTAAGGTGTGAGAGCCAAAATGAACTTTTTATGGCTTTAAATGCATTTTCAGCCTGATTGTACACTTCAGGTGAAAATGTCAAAATCTTCAAAATGAGCAAAAGCACAATGAAATTAATGCTTGAATCATCTTCATTTTGCTAAAATACACTAATGACAGCAAAAAGTTTGAGTCTACAACATTTAGTTAAGGTGTGAGAGCCAAAATGAACTTTTTATGGCTTTAAATGCATTTTCAGCCTGATTGTACACTTCAGGTGAAAATGTCAAAATCTTCAAAATGATTAAAAGCCCAATGAAATTAATGCTTGAATCATCTTCATTTTGCTAAAATACACTAATGACAGCAAAAAGTTTGAGTCTACAACATTTAGTTAAGGTGTGAGAGCCAAAATGAACTTTTTATGGCTTTAAATGCATTTTCAGCCCGATTGTACACTTCAGGTGAAAATGTCAAAATCTTCAAAATGAGCAAAAGCACAATAAAATTAATGCTTGAATCATCTTCATTTTGCTAAAATATACTAATGACAGCAAAAAGTTTGAGTCTACAACATTTAGTTAAGGTGTGAGAGCCAAAATGAACTTTTTATTGCTTTAAACGCGTTTTCAGCCCCTAATTGTACACTTCAGGTGAAAATGTCAAAATCTTCAAAATGAGCAAAAGCACAATGAAATTAATGCTTGAATAATCTTCATTTTGCTCAAATACACTAATGACAGCAAAAAGTTTGAGTCTACAACATTTAGTTAAGGTGTGAGAGCCAAAATGAACTTTTTATGGCTTTAAATGCATTTTCAGCCTGATTGTACACTTCAGGTGAAAATGTCAAAATCTTCAAAATGAGCAAAAGCACAATGAAATTAATGCTTGAATCATCTTCATTTTGCTAACATACACTAATGACAGCAAAAAGTTTGAGTCTACAACATTTAGTTAAGGTGTGAGAGCCAAAATGAACTTTTTATGGCTTTAAATGCATTTTCAGCCCGATTGTACACTTCAGGTGAAAATGTCAAAATCTTCAAAATGAGCAAAAGCACAATAAAATTAATGCTTGAATCATCTTCATTTTGCTAAAATATACTAATGACAGCAAAAAGTTTGAGTCTACAACATTTAGTTAAGGTGTGAGAGCCAAAATGAACTTTTTATTGCTTTAAACGCGTTTTCAGCCTGATTGTACACTTCAGGTGAAAATGTCAAAATCTTCAAAATGAGCAAAAGCACAATGAAATTAATGCTTGAATCATCTTCATTTTGCTAAAATACACTAATGACAGCAAAAAGTTTGAGTCTATAACATTTAGTTAAGGTGTGAGAGCCAAAATGAACTTTATATGGCTTTAAATGCATTTTCAGCCTGATTGTACACTTCAGGTGAAAATGTTAAAATCTTCAAAATGAGCAAAAGCACAATGAAATTAATGCTTGAATCATCTTCATTTTGCTAAAATACACTAATGACAGCAAAAAGTTTGAGTCTACAACATTTAGTTAAGGTGTGAGAGCCAAAATGAACTTTTTATGGCTTTAAATGCATTTTCAGCCCGATTGTACACTTCAGGTGAAAATGTCAAAATCTTCAAAATGAGCAAAAGCACAATAAAATTAATGCTTGAATCATCTTCATTTTGCTAAAATATACTAATGACAGCAAAAAGTTTGAGTCTACAACATTTAGTTAAGGTGTGAGAGCCAAAATGAACTTTTTATTGCTTTAAACGCGTTTTCAGCCCCTAATTGTACACTTCAGGTGAAAATGTCAAAATCTTCAAAATGAGCAAAAGCACAATGAAATTAATGCTTGAATCATCTTCATTTTGCTAAAATACACTAATGACAGCAAAAAGTTTGAGTCTACAACATTTAGTTAAGGTGTGAGAGCCAAAATGAACTTTTTATGGCTTTAAATGCATTTTCAGCCCGATTGTACACTTCAGGTGAAAATGTCAAAATCTTCAAAATGAGCAAAAGCACAATAAAATTAATGCTTGAATCATCTTCATTTTGCTAAAATATACTAATGACAGCAAAAAGTTTGAGTCTACAACATTTAGTTAAGGTATGAGAGCCAAAATGAACTTTTTATTGCTTTAAACGCGTTTTCAGCCTGATTGTACACTTCAGGTGAAAATGTCAAAATCTTCAAAATGAGCAAAAGCACAATGAAATTAATGCTTGAATCATCTTCATTTTGCTAAAATACACTAATGACAGCAAAAAGTTTGAGTCTACAACATTTAGTTAAGGTGTGAGAGCCAAAATGAACTTTTTATGGCTTTAAATGCATTTTCAGCCTGATTGTACACTTCAGGTGAAAATGTCAAAATCTTCAAAATGAGCAAAAGCACAATAAAATTAATGCTTGAATCATCTTCATTTTGCTAAAATATACTAATGACAGCAAAAAGTTTGAGTCTACATTATTTAGTTAAGGTGTGAGAGCCAAAATGAACTTTTTATTGCTTTAAACGCGTTTTCAGCCTGATTGTACACTTCAGGTGAAAATGTCAAAATCTTCAAAATGAGCAAAAGCCCAATGAAATTAATGCTTGAATCATCTTCATTTTGCTAAAATACACTAATGACAGCAAAAAGTTTGAGTCTACAACATTTAGTTAAGGTGTGAGAGCCAAAATGAACTTTTTATGGCTTTAAATGCATTTTCAGCCCGATTGTACACTTCAGGTGAAAATGTCAAAATCTTCAAAATGAGCAAAAGCACAATAAAATTAATGCTTGAATCATCTTCATTTTGCTAAAATATACTAATGACAGCAAAAAGTTTGAGTCTACAACATTTAGTTAAGGTGTGAGAGCCAAAATGAACTTTTTATTGCTTTAAACGCGTTTTCAGCCCCTAATTGTACACTTCAGGTGAAAATGTCAAAATCTTCAAAATGAGCAAAAGCACAATGAAATTAATGCTTGAATCATCTTCATTTTGCTCAAATACACTAATGACAGCAAAAAGTTTGAGTCTACAACATTTAGTTAAGGTGTGAGAGCCAAAATGAACTTTTTATGGCTTTAAATGCATTTTCAGCCTGATTGTACACTTCAGGTGAAAATGTCAAAATCTTCAAAATGAGCAAAAGCACAATGAAATTAATGCTTGAATCATCTTCATTTTGCTAACATACACTAATGACAGCAAAAAGTTTGAGTCTACAACATTTAGTTAAGGTGTGAGAGCCAAAATGAACTTTTTATGGCTTTAAATGCATTTTCAGCCCGATTGTACACTTCAGGTGAAAATGTCAAAATCTTCAAAATGAGCAAAAGCACAATAAAATTAATGCTTGAATCATCTTCATTTTGCTAAAATATACTAATGACAGCAAAAAGTTTGAGTCTACAACATTTAGTTAAGGTGTGAGAGCCAAAATGAACTTTTTATTGCTTTAAACGCGTTTTCAGCCTGATTGTACACTTCAGGTGAAAATGTCAAAATCTTCAAAATGAGCAAAAGCACAATGAAATTAATGCTTGAATCATCTTCATTTTGCTAAAATACACTAATGACAGCAAAAAGTTTGAGTCTACAACATTTAGTTAAGGTGTGAGAGCCAAAATGAACTTTTTATGGCTTTAAATGCATTTTCAGCCTGATTGTACACTTCAGGTGAAAATGTCAAAATCTTCAAAATGAGCAAAAGCACAATGAAATTAATGCTTGAATCATCTTCATTTTGCTAAAATACACTAATGACAGCAAAAAGTTTGAGTCTACAACATTTAGTTAAGGTGTGAGAGCCAAAATGAACTTTTTATGGCTTTAAATGCATTTTCAGCCCGATTGTACACTTCAGGTGAAAATGTCAAAATCTTCAAAATGAGCAAAAGCACAATAAAATTAATGCTTGAATCATCTTCATTTTGCTAAAATATACTAATGACAGCAAAAAGTTTGAGTCTACAACATTTAGTTAAGGTGTGAGAGCCAAAATGAACTTTTTATTGCTTTAAACGCGTTTTCAGCCCCTAATTGTACACTTCAGGTGAAAATGTCAAAATCTTCAAAATGAGCAAAAGCACAATGAAATTAATGCTTGAATCATCTTCATTTTGCTAAAATACACTAATGACAGCAAAAAGTTTGAGTCTACAACATTTAGTTAAGGTGTGAGAGCCAAAATGAACTTTTTATGGCTTTAAATGCATTTTCAGCCCGATTGTACACTTCAGGTGAAAATGTCAAAATCTTCAAAATGAGCAAAAGCACAATAAAATTAATGCTTGAATCATCTTCATTTTGCTAAAATATACTAATGACAGCAAAAAGTTTGAGTCTACAACATTTAGTTAAGGTGTGAGAGCCAAAATGAACTTTTTATTGCTTTAAACGCGTTTTCAGCCTGATTGTACACTTCAGGTGAAAATGTCAAAATCTTCAAAATGAGCAAAAGCACAATGAAATTAATGCTTGAATCATCTTCATTTTGCTAAAATACACTAATGACAGCAAAAAGTTTGAGTCTACAACATTTAGTTAAGGTGTGAGAGCCAAAATGAACTTTTTATGGCTTTAAATGCATTTTCAGCCTGATTGTACACTTCAGGTGAAAATGTCAAAATCTTCAAAATGAGCAAAAGCACAATGAAATTAATGCTTGAATCATCTTCATTTTGCTAACATACACTAATGACAGCAAAAAGTTTGAGTCTACAACATTTAGTTAAGGTGTGAGAGCCAAAATGAACTTTTTATGGCTTTAAATGCATTTTCAGCCCGATTGTACACTTCAGGTGAAAATGTCAAAATCTTCAAAATGAGCAAAAGCACAATAAAATTAATGCTTGAATCATCTTCATTTTGCTAAAATATACTAATGACAGTAAAAAGTTTGAGTCTACAACATTTAGTTAAGGTGTGAGAGCCAAAATGAACTTTTTATTGCTTTAAACGCGTTTTCAGCCCCTAATTGTACACTTCAGGTGAAAATGTCAAAATCTTCAAAATGAGCAAAAGCACAATGAAATTAATGCTTGAATCATCTTCATTTTGCTAAAATACACTAATGACAGCAAAAAGTTTGAGTCTACAACATTTAGTTAAGGTGTGAGAGCCAAAATGAACTTTTTATGGCTTTAAATGCATTTTCAGCCTGATTGTACACTTCAGGTGAAAATGTCAAAATCTTCAAAATGAGCAAAAGCACAATAAAATTAATGCTTGAATCATCTTCATTTTGCTAAAATATACTAATGACAGCAAAAAGTTTGAGTCTACAACATTTAGTTAAGGTGTGAGAGCCAAAATGAACTTTTTATTGCTTTAAACGCGTTTTCAGCCTGATTGTACACTTCAGGTGAAAATGTCAAAATCTTCAAAATGAGCAAAAGCACAATGAAATTAATGCTTGAATCATCTTCATTTTGCTAACATACACTAATGACAGCAAAAAGTTTGAGTCTACAACATTTAGTTAAGGTGTGAGAGCCAAAATGAACTTTTTATGGCTTTAAATGCATTTTCAGCCTGATTGTACACTTCAGGTGAAAATGTCAAAATCTTCAAAATGAGCAAAAGCACAATAAAATTAATGCTTGAATCATCTTCATTTTGCTAAAATACACTAATGACAGCAAAAAGTTTGAGTCTACAACATTTAGTTAAGGTGTGAGAGCCAAAATGAACTTTTTATGGCTTTAAATGCATTTTCAGCCTGATTGTACACTTCAGGTGAAAATGTCAAAATCTTCAAAATGAGCAAAAGCCCAATGAAATTAATGCTTGAATCATCTTCATTTTGCTAAAATACACTAATGACAGCAAAAAGTTTGAGTCTACAACATTTAGTTAAGGTGTGAGAGCCAAAATGAACTTTTTATGGCTTTAAATGCATTTTCAGCCCGATTGTACACTTCAGGTGAAAATGTCAAAATCTTCAAAATGAGCAAAAGCACAATAAAATTAATGCTTGAATCATCTTCATTTTGCTAAAATATACTAATGACAGCAAAAAGTTTGAGTCTACAACATTTAGTTAAGGTGTGAGAGCCAAAATGAACTTTTTATTGCTTTAAACAAGTTTTCAGCCCCTAATTGTACACTTCAGGTGAAAATGTCAAAATCTTCAAAATGAGCAAAAGCACAATGAAATTAATGCTTGAATCATCTTCATTTTGCTAAAATACACTAATGACAGCAAAAAGTTTGAGTCTACAACATTTAGTTAAGGTGTGAGAGCCAAAATGAACTTTTTATGGCTTTAAATGCATTTTCAGCCCGATTGTACACTTCAGGTGAAAATGTCAAAATCTTCAAAATGAGCAAAAGCACAATAAAATTAATGCTTGAATCATCTTCATTTTGCTAAAATATACTAATGACAGCAAAAAGTTTGAGTCTACAACATTTAGTTAAGGTGTGAGAGCCAAAATGAACTTTTTATTGCTTTAAACGCGTTTTCAGCCTGATTGTACACTTCAGGTGAAAATGTCAAAATCTTCAAAATGAGCAAAAGCACAATGAAATTAATGCTTGAATCATCTTCATTTTGCTAAAATACACTAATGACAGCAAAAAGTTTGAGTCTACAACATTTAGTTAAGGTGTGAGAGCCAAAATGAACTTTTTATGGCTTTAAATGCATTTTCAGCCTGATTGTACACTTCAGGTGAAAATGTCAAAATCTTCAAAATGAGCAAAAGCACAATGAAATTAATGCTTGAATCATCTTCATTTTGCTAACATACACTAATGACAGCAAAAAGTTTGAGTCTACAACATTTAGTTAAGGTGTGAGAGCCAAAATGAACTTTTTATGGCTTTAAATGCATTTTCAGCCCGATTGTACACTTCAGGTGAAAATGTCAAAATCTTCAAAATGAGCAAAAGCACAATAAAATTAATGCTTGAATCATCTTCATTTTGCTAAAATATACTAATGACAGTAAAAAGTTTGAGTCTACAACATTTAGTTAAGGTGTGAGAGCCAAAATGAACTTTTTATTGCTTTAAACGCGTTTTCAGCCCCTAATTGTACACTTCAGGTGAAAATGTCAAAATCTTCAAAATGAGCAAAAGCACAATGAAATTAATGCTTGAATCATCTTCATTTTGCTAAAATACACTAATGACAGCAAAAAGTTTGAGTCTACAACATTTAGTTAAGGTGTGAGAGCCAAAATGAACTTTTTATGGCTTTAAATGCATTTTCAGCCTGATTGTACACTTCAGGTGAAAATGTCAAAATCTTCAAAATGAGCAAAAGCACAATAAAATTAATGCTTGAATCATCTTCATTTTGCTAAAATATACTAATGACAGCAAAAAGTTTGAGTCTACAACATTTAGTTAAGGTGTGAGAGCCAAAATGAACTTTTTATTGCTTTAAACGCGTTTTCAGCCTGATTGTACACTTCAGGTGAAAATGTCAAAATCTTCAAAATGAGCAAAAGCACAATGAAATTAATGCTTGAATCATCTTCATTTTGCTAACATACACTAATGACAGCAAAAAGTTTGAGTCTACAACATTTAGTTAAGGTGTGAGAGCCAAAATGAACTTTTTATGGCTTTAAATGCATTTTCAGCCTGATTGTACACTTCAGGTGAAAATGTCAAAATCTTCAAAATGAGCAAAAGCACAATAAAATTAATGCTTGAATCATCTTCATTTTGCTAAAATACACTAATGACAGCAAAAAGTTTGAGTCTACAACATTTAGTTAAGGTGTGAGAGCCAAAATGAACTTTTTATGGCTTTAAATGCATTTTCAGCCTGATTGTACACTTCAGGTGAAAATGTCAAAATCTTCAAAATGAGCAAAAGCCCAATGAAATTAATGCTTGAATCATCTTCATTTTGCTAAAATACACTAATGACAGCAAAAAGTTTGAGTCTACAACATTTAGTTAAGGTGTGAGAGCCAAAATGAACTTTTTATGGCTTTAAATGCATTTTCAGCCCGATTGTACACTTCAGGTGAAAATGTCAAAATCTTCAAAATGAGCAAAAGCACAATGAAATTAATGCTTGAATCATCTTCATTTTGCTAAAATACACTAATGACAGCAAAAAGTTTGAGTCTACAACATTTAGTTAAGGTGTGAGAGCCAAAATGAACTTTTTATGGCTTTAAATGCATTTTCAGCCCGATTGTACACTTCAGGTGAAAATGTCAAAATCTTCAAAATGAGCAAAAGCACAATAAAATTAATGCTTGAATCATCTTCATTTTGCTAAAATATACTAATGACAGCAAAAAGTTTGAGTCTACAACATTTAGTTAAGGTGTGAGAGCCAAAATGAACTTTTTATTGCTTTAAACGCGTTTTCAGCCTGATTGTACACTTCAGGTGAAAATGTCAAAATCTTCAAAATGAGCAAAAGCACAATGAAATTAATGCTTGAATCATCTTCATTTTGCTAAAATACACTAATGACAGCAAAAAGTTTGAGTCTACAACATTTAGTTAAGGTGTGAGAGCCAAAATGAACTTTTTATGGCTTTAAATGCATTTTCAGCCTGATTGTACACTTCAGGTGAAAATGTCAAAATCTTCAAAATGAGCAAAAGCACAATGAAATTAATGCTTGAATCATCTTCATTTTGCTAACATACACTAATGACAGCAAAAAGTTTGAGTCTACAACATTTAGTTAAGGTGTGAGAGCCAAAATGAACTTTTTATGGCTTTAAATGCATTTTCAGCCCGATTGTACACTTCAGGTGAAAATGTCAAAATCTTCAAAATGAGCAAAAGCACAATAAAATTAATGCTTGAATCATCTTCATTTTGCTAAAATATACTAATGACAGCAAAAAGTTTGAGTCTACAACATTTAGTTAAGGTGTGAGAGCCAAAATGAACTTTTTATTGCTTTAAACGCGTTTTCAGCCTGATTGTACACTTCAGGTGAAAATGTCAAAATCTTCAAAATGAGCAAAAGCACAATGAAATTAATGCTTGAATCATCTTCATTTTGCTAAAATACACTAATGACAGCAAAAAGTTTGAGTCTACAACATTTAGTTAAGGTGTGAGAGCCAAAATGAACTTTTTATGGCTTTAAATGCATTTTCAGCCTGATTGTACACTTCAGGTGAAAATGTCAAAATCTTCAAAATGAGCAAAAAGCACAATGAAATTAATGCTTGAATCATCTTCATTTTGCTAAAATATACTAATGACAGCAAAAAGTTTGAGTCTACAACATTTAGTTAAGGTGTGAGAGCCAAAATGAACTTTTTATTGCTTTAAACGCGTTTTCAGCCTGATTGTACACTTCAGGTGAAAATGTCAAAATCTTCAAAATGAGCAAAAGCACAATGAAATTAATGCTTGAATCATCTTCATTTTGCTAACATACACTAATGACAGCAAAAAGTTTGAGTCTACAACATTTAGTTAAGGTGTGAGAGCCAAAATGAACTTTTTATGGCTTTAAATGCATTTTCAGCCTGATTGTACACTTCAGGTGAAAATGTCAAAATCTTCAAAATGAGCAAAAGCACAATAAAATTAATGCTTGAATCATCTTCATTTTGCTAAAATACACTAATGACAGCAAAAAGTTTGAGTCTACAACATTTAGTTAAGGTGTGAGAGCCAAAATGAACTTTTTATGGCTTTAAATGCATTTTCAGCCTGATTGTACACTTCAGGTGAAAATGTCAAAATCTTCAAAATGAGCAAAAGCCCAATGAAATTAATGCTTGAATCATCTTCATTTTGCTAAAATACACTAATGACAGCAAAAAGTTTGAGTCTACAACATTTAGTTAAGGTGTGAGAGCCAAAATGAACTTTTTATGGCTTTAAATGCATTTTCAGCCCGATTGTACACTTCAGGTGAAAATGTCAAAATCTTCAAAATGAGCAAAAGCACAATAAAATTAATGCTTGAATCATCTTCATTTTGCTAAAATATACTAATGACAGCAAAAAGTTTGAGTCTACAACATTTAGTTAAGGTGTGAGAGCCAAAATGAACTTTTTATTGCTTTAAACGCGTTTTCAGCCCCTAATTGTACACTTCAGGTGAAAATGTCAAAATCTTCAAAATGAGCAAAAGCACAATGAAATTAATGCTTGAATCATCTTCATTTTGCTAAAATACACTAATGACAGCAAAAAGTTTGAGTCTACAACATTTAGTTAAGGTGTGAGAGCCAAAATGAACTTTTTATGGCTTTAAATGCATTTTCAGCCCGATTGTACACTTCAGGTGAAAATGTCAAAATCTTCAAAATGAGCAAAAGCACAATAAAATTAATGCTTGAATCATCTTCATTTTGCTAAAATATACTAATGACAGCAAAAAGTTTGAGTCTACAACATTTAGTTAAGGTGTGAGAGCCAAAATGAACTTTTTATTGCTTTAAACGCGTTTTCAGCCTGATTGTACACTTCAGGTGAAAATGTCAAAATCTTCAAAATGAGCAAAAGCACAATGAAATTAATGCTTGAATCATCTTCATTTTGCTAAAATACACTAATGACAGCAAAAAGTTTGAGTCTACAACATTTAGTTAAGGTGTGAGAGCCAAAATGAACTTTTTATGGCTTTAAATGCATTTTCAGCCTGATTGTACACTTCAGGTGAAAATGTCAAAATCTTCAAAATGAGCAAAAGCACAATGAAATTAATGCTTGAATCATCTTCATTTTGCTAACATACACTAATGACAGCAAAAAGTTTGAGTCTACAACATTTAGTTAAGGTGTGAGAGCCAAAATGAACTTTTTATGGCTTTAAATGCATTTTCAGCCCGATTGTACACTTCAGGTGAAAATGTCAAAATCTTCAAAATGAGCAAAAGCACAATAAAATTAATGCTTGAATCATCTTCATTTTGCTAAAATATACTAATGACAGTAAAAAGTTTGAGTCTACAACATTTAGTTAAGGTGTGAGAGCCAAAATGAACTTTTTATTGCTTTAAACGCGTTTTCAGCCCCTAATTGTACACTTCAGGTGAAAATGTCAAAATCTTCAAAATGAGCAAAAGCACAATGAAATTAATGCTTGAATCATCTTCATTTTGCTAAAATACACTAATGACAGCAAAAAGTTTGAGTCTACAACATTTAGTTAAGGTGTGAGAGCCAAAATGAACTTTTTATGGCTTTAAATGCATTTTCAGCCTGATTGTACACTTCAGGTGAAAATGTCAAAATCTTCAAAATGAGCAAAAGCACAATAAAATTAATGCTTGAATCATCTTCATTTTGCTAAAATATACTAATGACAGCAAAAAGTTTGAGTCTACAACATTTAGTTAAGGTGTGAGAGCCAAAATGAACTTTTTATTGCTTTAAACGCGTTTTCAGCCCCTAATTGTACACTTCAGGTGAAAATGTCAAAATCTTCAAAATGAGCAAAAGCACAATGAAATTAATGCTTGAATCATCTTCATTTTGCTCAAATACACTAATGACAGCAAAAAGTTTGAGTCTACAACATTTAGTTAAGGTGTGAGAGCCAAAATGAACTTTTTATGGCTTTAAATGCATTTTCAGCCTGATTGTACACTTCAGGTGAAAATGTCAAAATCCTCAAAATGAGCAAAAGCACAATGAAATTAATGCTTGAATCATCTTCATTTTGCTAACATACACTAATGACAGCAAAAAGTTTGAGTCTACAACATTTAGTTAAGGTGTGAGAGCCAAAATGAACTTTTTATGGCTTTAAATGCATTTTCAGCCCGATTGTACACTTCAGGTGAAAATGTCAAAATCTTCAAAATGAGCAAAAGCACAATAAAATTAATGCTTGAATCATCTTCATTTTGCTAAAATATACTAATGACAGCAAAAAGTTTGAGTCTACAACATTTAGTTAAGGTGTGAGAGCCAAAATGAACTTTTTATTGCTTTAAACGCGTTTTCAGCCTGATTGTACACTTCAGGTGAAAATGTCAAAATCTTCAAAATGAGCAAAAGCACAATGAAATTAATGCTTGAATCATCTTCATTTTGCTAAAATACACTAATGACAGCAAAAAGTTTGAGTCTACAACATTTAGTTAAGGTGTGAGAGCCAAAATGAACTTTTTATGGCTTTAAATGCATTTTCAGCCTGATTGTACACTTCAGGTGAAAATGTCAAAATCTTCAAAATGAGCAAAAGCACAATGAAATTAATGCTTGAATCATCTTCATTTTGCTAAAATACACTAATGACAGCAAAAAGTTTGAGTCTACAACATTTAGTTAAGGTGTGAGAGCCAAAATGAACTTTTTATGGCTTTAAATGCATTTTCAGCCCGATTGTACACTTCAGGTGAAAATGTCAAAATCTTCAAAATGAGCAAAAGCACAATAAAATTAATGCTTGAATCATCTTCATTTTGCTAAAATATACTAATGACAGCAAAAAGTTTGAGTCTACAACATTTAGTTAAGGTGTGAGAGCCAAAATGAACTTTTTATTGCTTTAAACGCGTTTTCAGCCCCTAATTGTACACTTCAGGTGAAAATGTCAAAATCTTCAAAATGAGCAAAAGCACAATAAAATTAATGCTTGAATCATCTTCATTTTGCTAAAATATACTAATGACAGCAAAAAGTTTGAGTCTACAACATTTAGTTAAGGTGTGAGAGCCAAAATGAACTTTTTATTGCTTTAAACGCGTTTTCAGCCTGATTGTACACTTCAGGTGAAAATGTCAAAATCTTCAAAATGAGCAAAAGCACAATGAAATTAATGCTTGAATCATCTTCATTTTGCTAAAATACACTAATGACAGCAAAAAGTTTGAGTCTACAACATTTAGTTAAGGTGTGAGAGCCAAAATGAACTTTTTATGGCTTTAAATGCATTTTCAGCCTGATTGTACACTTCAGGTGAAAATGTCAAAATCTTCAAAATGAGCAAAAGCACAATGAAATTAATGCTTGAATCATCTTCATTTTGCTAACATACACTAATGACAGCAAAAAGTTTGAGTCTACAACATTTAGTTAAGGTGTGAGAGCCAAAATGAACTTTTTATGGCTTTAAATGCATTTTCAGCCCGATTGTACACTTCAGGTGAAAATGTCAAAATCTTCAAAATGAGCAAAAGCACAATAAAATTAATGCTTGAATCATCTTCATTTTGCTAAAATATACTAATGACAGCAAAAAGTTTGAGTCTACAACATTTAGTTAAGGTGTGAGAGCCAAAATGAACTTTTTATTGCTTTAAACGCGTTTTCAGCCTGATTGTACACTTCAGGTGAAAATGTCAAAATCTTCAAAATGAGCAAAAGCACAATGAAATTAATGCTTGAATCATCTTCATTTTGCTAAAATACACTAATGACAGCAAAAAGTTTGAGTCTACAACATTTAGTTAAGGTGTGAGAGCCAAAATGAACTTTTTATGGCTTTAAATGCATTTTCAGCCTGATTGTACACTTCAGGTGAAAATGTCAAAATCTTCAAAATGAGCAAAAGCACAATGAAATTAATGCTTGAATCATCTTCATTTTGCTAAAATATACTAATGACAGCAAAAAGTTTGAGTCTACAACATTTAGTTAAGGTGTGAGAGCCAAAATGAACTTTTTATTGCTTTAAACGCGTTTTCAGCCTGATTGTACACTTCAGGTGAAAATGTCAAAATCTTCAAAATGAGCAAAAGCACAATGAAATTAATGCTTGAATCATCTTCATTTTGCTAACATACACTAATGACAGCAAAAAGTTTGAGTCTACAACATTTAGTTAAGGTGTGAGAGCCAAAATGAACTTTTTATGGCTTTAAATGCATTTTCAGCCTGATTGTACACTTCAGGTGAAAATGTCAAAATCTTCAAAATGAGCAAAAGCACAATAAAATTAATGCTTGAATCATCTTCATTTTGCTAAAATACACTAATGACAGCAAAAAGTTTGAGTCTACAACATTTAGTTAAGGTGTGAGAGCCAAAATGAACTTTTTATGGCTTTAAATGCATTTTCAGCCTGATTGTACACTTCAGGTGAAAATGTCAAAATCTTCAAAATGAGCAAAAGCCCAATGAAATTAATGCTTGAATCATCTTCATTTTGCTAAAATACACTAATGACAGCAAAAAGTTTGAGTCTACAACATTTAGTTAAGGTGTGAGAGCCAAAATGAACTTTTTATGGCTTTAAATGCATTTTCAGCCCGATTGTACACTTCAGGTGAAAATGTCAAAATCTTCAAAATGAGCAAAAGCACAATAAAATTAATGCTTGAATCATCTTCATTTTGCTAAAATATACTAATGACAGCAAAAAGTTTGAGTCTACAACATTTAGTTAAGGTGTGAGAGCCAAAATGAACTTTTTATTGCTTTAAACGCGTTTTCAGCCCCTAATTGTACACTTCAGGTGAAAATGTCAAAATCTTCAAAATGAGCAAAAGCACAATGAAATTAATGCTTGAATCATCTTCATTTTGCTAAAATACACTAATGACAGCAAAAAGTTTGAGTCTACAACATTTAGTTAAGGTGTGAGAGCCAAAATGAACTTTTTATGGCTTTAAATGCATTTTCAGCCCGATTGTACACTTCAGGTGAAAATGTCAAAATCTTCAAAATGAGCAAAAGCACAATAAAATTAATGCTTGAATCATCTTCATTTTGCTAAAATATACTAATGACAGCAAAAAGTTTGAGTCTACAACATTTAGTTAAGGTGTGAGAGCCAAAATGAACTTTTTATTGCTTTAAACGCGTTTTCAGCCTGATTGTACACTTCAGGTGAAAATGTCAAAATCTTCAAAATGAGCAAAAGCACAATGAAATTAATGCTTGAATCATCTTCATTTTGCTAAAATACACTAATGACAGCAAAAAGTTTGAGTCTACAACATTTAGTTAAGGTGTGAGAGCCAAAATGAACTTTTTATGGCTTTAAATGCATTTTCAGCCTGATTGTACACTTCAGGTGAAAATGTCAAAATCTTCAAAATGAGCAAAAGCACAATGAAATTAATGCTTGAATCATCTTCATTTTGCTAACATACACTAATGACAGCAAAAAGTTTGAGTCTACAACATTTAGTTAAGGTGTGAGAGCCAAAATGAACTTTTTATGGCTTTAAATGCATTTTCAGCCCGATTGTACACTTCAGGTGAAAATGTCAAAATCTTCAAAATGAGCAAAAGCACAATAAAATTAATGCTTGAATCATCTTCATTTTGCTAAAATATACTAATGACAGTAAAAAGTTTGAGTCTACAACATTTAGTTAAGGTGTGAGAGCCAAAATGAACTTTTTATTGCTTTAAACGCGTTTTCAGCCCCTAATTGTACACTTCAGGTGAAAATGTCAAAATCTTCAAAATGAGCAAAAGCACAATGAAATTAATGCTTGAATCATCTTCATTTTGCTAAAATACACTAATGACAGCAAAAAGTTTGAGTCTACAACATTTAGTTAAGGTGTGAGAGCCAAAATGAACTTTTTATGGCTTTAAATGCATTTTCAGCCTGATTGTACACTTCAGGTGAAAATGTCAAAATCTTCAAAATGAGCAAAAGCACAATAAAATTAATGCTTGAATCATCTTCATTTTGCTAAAATATACTAATGACAGCAAAAAGTTTGAGTCTACAACATTTAGTTAAGGTGTGAGAGCCAAAATGAACTTTTTATTGCTTTAAACGCGTTTTCAGCCCCTAATTGTACACTTCAGGTGAAAATGTCAAAATCTTCAAAATGAGCAAAAGCACAATGAAATTAATGCTTGAATCATCTTCATTTTGCTCAAATACACTAATGACAGCAAAAAGTTTGAGTCTACAACATTTAGTTAAGGTGTGAGAGCCAAAATGAACTTTTTATGGCTTTAAATGCATTTTCAGCCTGATTGTACACTTCAGGTGAAAATGTCAAAATCCTCAAAATGAGCAAAAGCACAATGAAATTAATGCTTGAATCATCTTCATTTTGCTAACATACACTAATGACAGCAAAAAGTTTGAGTCTACAACATTTAGTTAAGGTGTGAGAGCCAAAATGAACTTTTTATGGCTTTAAATGCATTTTCAGCCCGATTGTACACTTCAGGTGAAAATGTCAAAATCTTCAAAATGAGCAAAAGCACAATAAAATTAATGCTTGAATCATCTTCATTTTGCTAAAATATACTAATGACAGCAAAAAGTTTGAGTCTACAACATTTAGTTAAGGTGTGAGAGCCAAAATGAACTTTTTATTGCTTTAAACGCGTTTTCAGCCTGATTGTACACTTCAGGTGAAAATGTCAAAATCTTCAAAATGAGCAAAAGCACAATGAAATTAATGCTTGAATCATCTTCATTTTGCTAAAATACACTAATGACAGCAAAAAGTTTGAGTCTACAACATTTAGTTAAGGTGTGAGAGCCAAAATGAACTTTTTATGGCTTTAAATGCATTTTCAGCCTGATTGTACACTTCAGGTGAAAATGTCAAAATCTTCAAAATGAGCAAAAGCACAATGAAATTAATGCTTGAATCATCTTCATTTTGCTAAAATACACTAATGACAGCAAAAAGTTTGAGTCTACAACATTTAGTTAAGGTGTGAGAGCCAAAATGAACTTTTTATGGCTTTAAATGCATTTTCAGCCCGATTGTACACTTCAGGTGAAAATGTCAAAATCTTCAAAATGAGCAAAAGCACAATAAAATTAATGCTTGAATCATCTTCATTTTGCTAAAATATACTAATGACAGCAAAAAGTTTGAGTCTACAACATTTAGTTAAGGTGTGAGAGCCAAAATGAACTTTTTATTGCTTTAAACGCGTTTTCAGCCCCTAATTGTACACTTCAGGTGAAAATGTCAAAATCTTCAAAATGAGCAAAAGCACAATGAAATTAATGCTTGAATCATCTTCATTTTGCTAAAATACACTAATGACAGCAAAAAGTTTGAGTCTACAACATTTAGTTAAGGTGTGAGAGCCAAAATGAACTTTTTATGGCTTTAAATGCATTTTCAGCCTGATTGTACACTTCAGGTGAAAATGTCAAAATCTTCAAAATGAGCAAAAGCACAATGAAATTAATGCTTGAATCATCTTCATTTTGCTAACATACACTAATGACAGCAAAAAGTTTGAGTCTACAACATTTAGTTAAGGTGTGAGAGCCAAAATGAACTTTTTATGGCTTTAAATGCATTTTCAGCCCGATTGTACACTTCAGGTGAAAATGTCAAAATCTTCAAAATGAGCAAAAGCACAATAAAATTAATGCTTGAATCATCTTCATTTTGCTAAAATATACTAATGACAGCAAAAAGTTTGAGTCTACAACATTTAGTTAAGGAGTGAGAGCCAAAATGAACTTTTTATTTCTTTAAACGCGTTTTCAGCCCCTAATTGTACACTTCAGGTGAAAATGTCAAAATCTTCAAAATGAGCAAAAGCACAATAAAATTAATGCTTGAATCATCTTCATTTTGCTAAAATATACTAATGACAGCAAAAAGTTTGAGTCTACAACATTTAGTTAAGGTGTGAGAGCCAAAATGAACTTTTTATGGCTTTAAATGCATTTTCAGCCTGATTGTACACTTCAGGTGAAAATGTCAAAATCTTCAAAATGAGCAAAAGCACAATAAAATTAATGCTTGAATCATCTTCATTTTGCTAAAATATACTAATGACAGCAAAAAGTTTGAGTCTACAACATTTAGTTAAGGTGTGAGAGCCAAAATGAACTTTTTATTGCTTTAAACGCGTTTTCAGCCTGATTGTACACTTCAGGTGAAAATGTCAAAATCTTCAAAATGAGCAAAAGCACAATGAAATTAATGCTTGAATCATCTTCATTTTGCTAACATACACTAATGACAGCAAAAAGTTTGAGTCTACAACATTTAGTTAAGGTGTGAGAGCCAAAATGAACTTTTTATGGCTTTAAATGCATTTTCAGCCTGATTGTACACTTCAGGTGAAAATGTCAAAATCTTCAAAATGAGCAAAAGCACAATGAAATTAATGCTTGAATCATCTTCATTTTGCTAAAATACACTAATGACAGCAAAAAGTTTGAGTCTACAACATTTAGTTAAGGTGTGAGAGCCAAAATGAACTTTTTATGGCTTTAAATGCATTTTCAGCCTGATTGTACACTTCAGGTGAAAATGTCAAAATCTTCAAAATGAGCAAAAGCACAATAAAATTAATGCTTGAATCATCTTCATTTTGCTAAAATATACTAATGACAGCAAAAAGTTTGAGTCTACAACATTTAGTTAAGGTGTGAGAGCCAAAATGAACTTTTTATTGCTTTAAACGCGTTTTCAGCCCCTAATTGTACACTTCAGGTGAAAATGTCAAAATCTTCAAAATGAGCAAAAGCACAATGAAATTAATGCTTGAATCATCTTCATTTTGCTAAAATACACTAATGACAGCAAAAAGTTTGAGTCTACAACATTTAGTTAAGGTGTGAGAGCCAAAATGAACTTTTTATGGCTTTAAATGCATTTTCAGCCTGATTGTACACTTCAGGTGAAAATGTCAAAATCTTCAAAATGAGCAAAAGCACAATGAAATTAATGCTTGAATCATCTTCATTTTGCTAACATACACTAATGGCAGCAAAAAGTTTGAGTCTACAACATTTAGTTAAGGTGTGAGAGGCAAAATGAACTTTTTATGGCTTTAAATGCATTTTCAGCCCGATTGTACACTTCAGGTGAAAATGTCAAAATCTTCAAAATGAGCAAAAGCACAATGAAATTAATGCTTGAATCATCTTCATTTTGCTAAAATACACTAATGACAGCAAAAAGTTTGAGTCTACAACATTTAGTTAAGGTGTGAGAGCCAAAATGAACTTTTTATGGCTTTAAATGCATTTTCAGCCTGATTGTACACTTCAGGTGAAAATGTCAAAATCTTCAAAATGAGCAAAAGCACAATGAAATTAATGCTTGAATCATCTTCATTTTGCTAACATACACTAATGACAGCAAAAAGTTTGAGTCTACAACATTTAGTTAAGGTGTGAGAGCCAAAATGAACTTTTTATGGCTTTAAATGCATTTTCAGCCTGATTGTACACTTCAGGTGAAAATGTCAAAATCTTCAAAATGAGCAAAAGCACAATGAAATTAATGCTTGAATCATCTTCATTTTGCTAACATACACTAATGACAGCAAAAAGTTTGAGTCTACAACATTAAGTTAAGGTGTGAGAGCCAAAATGAACTTTTTATGGCTTTAAATGCATTTTCAGCCCGATTGTACACTTCAGGTGAAAATGTCAAAATCTTCAAAATGAGCAAAAGCACAATAAAATTAATGCTTGAATCATCTTCATTTTGCTAAATTATACTAATGACAGCAAAAAGTTTGAGTCTACAACATTTAGTTAAGGTGTGAGAGCCAAAATGAACTTTTTATTGCTTTAAACGCGTTTTCAGCCTGATTGTACACTTCAGGTGAAAATGTCAAAATCTTCAAAATGAGCAAAAGCACAATGAAATTAATGCTTGAATCATCTTCATTTTGCTAAAATACACTAATGACAGCAAAAAGTTTGAGTCTACAACATTTAGTTAAGGTGTGAGAGCCAAAATGAACTTTTTATGGCTTTAAATGCATTTTCAGCCTGATTGTACACTTCAGGTGAAAATGTCAAAATCTTCAAAATGAGCAAAAGCACAATGAAATTAATGCTTGAATCATCTTCATTTTGCTAACATACACTAATGACAGCAAAAAGTTTGAGTCTACAACATTTAGTTAAGGTGTGAGAGCCAAAATGAACTTTTTATGGCTTTAAATGCATTTTCAGCCCGATTGTACACTTCAGGTGAAAATGTCAAAATCTTCAAAATGAGCAAAAGCACAATGAAATTAATGCTTGAATCATCTTCATTTTGCTAAAATACACTAATGACAGCAAAAAGTTTGAGTCTACAACATTTAGTTAAGGTGTGAGAGCCAAAATGAACTTTTTATGGCTTTAAATGCATTTTCAGCCTGATTGTACACTTCAGGTGAAAATGTCAAAATCTTCAAAATGAGCAAAAGCACAATGAAATTAATGCTTGAATCATCTTCATTTTGCTAACATACACTAATGGCAGCAAAAAGTTTGAGTCTACAACATTTAGTTAAGGTGTGAGAGGCAAAATGAACTTTTTATGGCTTTAAATGCATTTTCAGCCCGATTGTACACTTCAGGTGAAACTGTCAAAATCTTCAAAATGAGCAAAAGCACAATGAAATAAATGCTTGAATCATCTTCATTTTGCTAACATACACTAATGACAGCAAAAAGTTTGAGTCTACAACATTTAGTTAAGGTGTGAGAGCCAAAATGAACTTTTTATGGCTTTAAATGCATTTTTAGCCCGATTGTACACTTCAGGTGAAAATGTCAAAATCTTCAAAATGAGCAAAAGCACAATAAAATTATTGCTTGAATCATCTTCATTTTGCTAAAATATACTAATGACAGCAAAAAGTTTGAGTCTACAACATTTAGTTAAGGTGTGACAGCCAAAATGAACTTTTTATTGCTTTAAACGCGTTTTCAGCCCCTAATTGTACACTTCAGGTGAAAATGTCAAAATCTTCAAAATGAGCAAAAGCACAATGAAATTAATGCTTGAATCATCTTCATTTTGCTAAAATACACTAATGACAGCAAAAAGTTTGAGTCTACAACATTTAGTTAAGGTGTGAGAGCCAAAATGAACTTTTTATGGCTTTAAATGCATTTTCAGCCTGATTGTACACTTCAGGTGAAAATGTCAAAATCTTCAAAATGAGCAAAAGCACAATGAAATTAATGCTTGAATCATCTTCATTTTGCTAACATACACTAATGACAGCAAAAAGTTTGAGTCTACAACATTTAGTTAAGGTGTGAGAGCCAAAATGAACTTTTTATGGCTTTAAATGCATTTTCAGCCCGATTGTACACTTCAGGTGAAAATGTCAAAATCTTCAAAATGAGCAAAAGCACAATAAAATTAATGCTTGAATCATCTTCATTTTGCTAAAATATACTAATGACAGCAAAAAGTTTGAGTCTACAACATTTAGTTAAGGTGTGAGAGCCAAAATGAACTTTTTATTGCTTTAAACGCGTTTTCAGCCTGATTGTACACTTCAGGTGAAAATGTCAAAATCTTCAAAATGAGCAAAAGCACAACGAAATTAATGCTTGAATCATCTTCATTTTGCTAAAA
Organism: Leptonotus elevatus; assembly: GCF_054856555.1. Taxonomy (NCBI): domain Eukaryota; kingdom Metazoa; phylum Chordata; class Actinopteri; order Syngnathiformes; family Syngnathidae; genus Leptonotus; species Leptonotus elevatus. Next base: position 234,652 of record NC_141244.1, on the reverse strand, counting down.
TACACTAATGACAGCAAAAAGTTTGAGTCTACAACATTTAGTTAAGGTGTGAGAGCCAAAATGAACTTTTTATGGCTTTAAATGCATTTTCAGCCTGATTGTACACTTCAGGTGAAAATGTCAAAATCTTCAAAATGAGCAAAAGCACAATGAAATTAATGCTTGAATCATCTTCATTTTGCTAAAATACACTAATGACAGCAAAAAGTTTGAGTCTATAACATTTAGTTAAGGTGTGAGAGCCAAAATGAACTTTATATGGCTTTAAATGCATTTTCAGCCTGATTGTACACTTCAGGTGAAAATGTTAAAATCTTCAAAATGAGCAAAAGCACAATAAAATTAATGCTTGAATCATCTTCATTTTGCTAAAATACACTAATGACAGCAAAAAGTTTGAGTCTACAACATTTAGTTAAGGTGTGAGAGCCAAAATGAACTTTTTATGGCTTTAAATGCATTTTCAGCCCGATTGTACACTTCAGGTGAAAATGTCAAAATCTTCAAAATGAGCAAAAGCACAATAAAATTAATGCTTGAATCATCTTCATTTTGCTAAAATATACTAATGACAGCAAAAAGTTTGAGTCTACATTATTTAGTTAAGGTGTGAGAGCCAAAATGAACTTTTTATTGCTTTAAACGCGTTTTCAGCCTGATTGTACACTTCAGGTGAAAATGTCAAAATCTTCAAAATGAGCAAAAGCACAATGAAATTAATGCTTGAATCATCTTCATTTTGCTAAAATACACTAATGACAGCAAAAAGTTTGAGTCTACAACATTTAGTTAAGGTGTGAGAGCCAAAATGAACTTTTTATGGCTTTAAATGCATTTTCAGCCCGATTGTGCACTTCAGGTGAAAATGTCAAAATCTTCAAAATGAGCAAAAGCACAATGAAATTAATGCTTGAATCATCTTCATTTTGCTAACATACACTAATGACAGCAAAAAGTTTGAGTCTACAACATTTAGTTAAGGTGTGAGAGCCAAAATGAACTTTTTATGGCTTTAAATGCATTTTCAGCCTGATTGTACACTTCAGGTGAAAATGTCAAAATCTTCAAAATGAGCAAAAGCACAATGAAATTAATGCTTGAATCATCTTCATTTTGCTAAAATACACTAATGACAGCAAAAAGTTTGAGTCTACAACATTTAGTTAAGGTGTGAGAGCCAAAATGAACTTTTTATGGCTTTAAATGCATTTTCAGCCTGATTGTACACTTCAGGTGAAAATGTCAAAATCTTCAAAATGATTAAAAGCCCAATGAAATTAATGCTTGAATCATCTTCATTTTGCTAAAATACACTAATGACAGCAAAAAGTTTGAGTCTACAACATTTAGTTAAGGTGTGAGAGCCAAAATGAACTTTTTATGGCTTTAAATGCATTTTCAGCCCGATTGTACACTTCAGGTGAAAATGTCAAAATCTTCAAAATGAGCAAAAGCACAATAAAATTAATGCTTGAATCATCTTCATTTTGCTAAAATATACTAATGACAGCAAAAAGTTTGAGTCTACAACATTTAGTTAAGGTGTGAGAGCCAAAATGAACTTTTTATTGCTTTAAACGCGTTTTCAGCCCCTAATTGTACACTTCAGGTGAAAATGTCAAAATCTTCAAAATGAGCAAAAGCACAATGAAATTAATGCTTGAATCATCTTCATTTTGCTCAAATACACTAATGACAGCAAAAAGTTTGAGTCTACAACATTTAGTTAAGGTGTGAGAGCCAAAATGAACTTTTTATGGCTTTAAATGCATTTTCAGCCTGATTGTACACTTCAGGTGAAAATGTCAAAATCTTCAAAATGAGCAAAAGCACAATGAAATTAATGCTTGAATCATCTTCATTTTGCTAACATACACTAATGACAGCAACAAGTTTGAGTCTACAACATTTAGTTAAGGTGTGAGAGCCAAAATGAACTTTTTATGGCTTTAAATGCATTTTCAGCCCGATTGTACACTTCAGGTGAAAATGTCAAAATCTTCAAAATGAGCAAAAGCACAATAAAATTAATGCTTGAATCATCTTCATTTTGCTAAAATATACTAATGACAGCAAAAAGTTTGAGTCTACAACATTTAGTTAAGGTGTGAGAGCCAAAATGAACTTTTTATTGCTTTAAACGCGTTTTCAGCCTGATTGTACACTTCAGGTGAAAATGTCAAAATCTTCAAAATGAGCAAAAGCACAATGAAATTAATGCTTGAATCATCTTCATTTTGCTAAAATACACTAATGACAGCAAAAAGTTTGAGTCTACAACATTTAGTTAAGGTGTGAGAGCCAAAATGAACTTTTTATGGCTTTAAATGCATTTTCAGCCTGATTGTACACTTCAGGTGAAAATGTCAAAATCTTCAAAATGAGCAAAAGCACAATGAAATTAATGCTTGAATCATCTTCATTTTGCTAAAATACACTAATGACAGCAAAAAGTTTGAGTCTACAACATTTAGTTAAGGTGTGAGAGCCAAAATGAACTTTTTATGGCTTTAAATGCATTTTCAGCCCGATTGTACACTTCAGGTGAAAATGTCAAAATCTTCAAAATGAGCAAAAGCACAATAAAATTAATGCTTGAATCATCTTCATTTTGCTAAAATATACTAATGACAGCAAAAAGTTTGAGTCTACAACATTTAGTTAAGGTGTGAGAGCCAAAATGAACTTTTTATTGCTTTAAACGCGTTTTCAGCCCCTAATTGTACACTTCAGGTGAAAATGTCAAAATCTTCAAAATGAGCAAAAGCACAATGAAATTAATGCTTGAATCATCTTCATTTTGCTAAAATACACTAATGACAGCAAAAAGTTTGAGTCTACAACATTTAGTTAAGGTGTGAGAGCCAAAATGAACTTTTTATGGCTTTAAATGCATTTTCAGCCCGATTGTACACTTCAGGTGAAAATGTCAAAATCTTCAAAATGAGCAAAAGCACAATAAAATTAATGCTTGAATCATCTTCATTTTGCTAAAATATACTAATGACAGCAAAAAGTTTGAGTCTACAACATTTAGTTAAGGTGTGAGAGCCAAAATGAACTTTTTATTGCTTTAAACGCGTTTTCAGCCTGATTGTACACTTCAGGTGAAAATGTCAAAATCTTCAAAATGAGCAAAAGCACAATGAAATTAATGCTTGAATCATCTTCATTTTGCTAACATACACTAATGACAGCAAAAAGTTTGAGTCTACAACATTTAGTTAAGGTGTGAGAGCCAAAATGAACTTTTTATGGCTTTAAATGCATTTTCAGCCCGATTGTACACTTCAGGTGAAAATGTCAAAATCTTCAAAATGAGCAAAAGCACAATAAAATTAATGCTTGAATCATCTTCATTTTGCTAAAATATACTAATGACAGTAAAAAGTTTGAGTCTACAACATTTAGTTAAGGTGTGAGAGCCAAAATGAACTTTTTATTGCTTTAAACGCGTTTTCAGCCCCTAATTGTACACTTCAGGTGAAAATGTCAAAATCTTCAAAATGAGCAAAAGCACAATGAAATTAATGCTTGAATCATCTTCATTTTGCTAACATACACTAATGACAGCAAAAAGTTTGAGTCTACAACATTTAGTTAAGGTGTGAGAGCCAAAATGAACTTTTTATGGCTTTAAATGCATTTTCAGCCTGATTGTACACTTCAGGTGAAAATGTCAAAATCTTCAAAATGAGCAAAAGCACAATGAAATTAATGCTTGAATCATCTTCATTTTGCTAAAATACACTAATGACAGCAAAAAGTTTGAGTCTACAACATTTAGTTAAGGTGTGAGAGCCAAAATGAACTTTTTATGGCTTTAAATGCATTTTCAGCCTGATTGTACACTTCAGGTGAAAATGTCAAAATCTTCAAAATGATTAAAAGCCCAATGAAATTAATGCTTGAATCATCTTCATTTTGCTAAAATACACTAATGACAGCAAAAAGTTTGAGTCTACAACATTTAGTTAAGGTGTGAGAGCCAAAATGAACTTTTTATGGCTTTAAATGCATTTTCAGCCCGATTGTACACTTCAGGTGAAAATGTCAAAATCTTCAAAATGAGCAAAAGCACAATAAAATTAATGCTTGAATCATCTTCATTTTGCTAAAATATACTAATGACAGCAAAAAGTTTGAGTCTACAACATTTAGTTAAGGTGTGAGAGCCAAAATGAACTTTTTATTGCTTTAAACGCGTTTTCAGCCCCTAATTGTACACTTCAGGTGAAAATGTCAAAATCTTCAAAATGAGCAAAAGCACAATGAAATTAATGCTTGAATAATCTTCATTTTGCTCAAATACACTAATGACAGCAAAAAGTTTGAGTCTACAACATTTAGTTAAGGTGTGAGAGCCAAAATGAACTTTTTATGGCTTTAAATGCATTTTCAGCCTGATTGTACACTTCAGGTGAAAATGTCAAAATCTTCAAAATGAGCAAAAGCACAATGAAATTAATGCTTGAATCATCTTCATTTTGCTAACATACACTAATGACAGCAAAAAGTTTGAGTCTACAACATTTAGTTAAGGTGTGAGAGCCAAAATGAACTTTTTATGGCTTTAAATGCATTTTCAGCCCGATTGTACACTTCAGGTGAAAATGTCAAAATCTTCAAAATGAGCAAAAGCACAATAAAATTAATGCTTGAATCATCTTCATTTTGCTAAAATATACTAATGGCAGCAAAAAGTTTGAGTCTACAACATTTAGTTAAGGTGTGAGAGCCAAAATGAACTTTTTATTGCTTTAAACGCGTTTTCAGCCTGATTGTACACTTCAGGTGAAAATGTCAAAATCTTCAAAATGAGCAAAAGCACAATGAAATTAATGCTTGAATCATCTTCATTTTGCTAAAATACACTAATGACAGCAAAAAGTTTGAGTCTACAACATTTAGTTTAGGTGTGAGAGCCAAAATGAACTTTTTATGGCTTTAAATGCATTTTCAGCCTGATTGTACACTTCAGGTGAAAATGTCAAAATCTTCAAAATGAGCAAAAGCACAATGAAATTAATGCTTGAATCATCTTCATTTTGCTAAAATACACTAATGACAGCAAAAAGTTTGAGTCTACAACATTTAGTTAAGGTGTGAGAGCCAAAATGAACTTTTTATGGCTTTAAATGCATTTTCAGCCCGATTGTACACTTCAGGTGAAAATGTCAAAATCTTCAAAATGAGCAAAAGCACAATAAAATTAATGCTTGAATCATCTTCATTTTGCTAAAATATACTAATGACAGCAAAAAGTTTGAGTCTACAACATTTAGTTAAGGTGTGAGAGCCAAAATGAACTTTTTATTGCTTTAAACGCGTTTTCAGCCCCTAATTGTACACTTCAGGTGAAAATGTCAAAATCTTCAAAATGAGCAAAAGCACAATGAAATTAATGCTTGAATCATCTTCATTTTGCTAAAATACACTAATGACAGCAAAAAGTTTGAGTCTACAACATTTAGTTAAGGTGTGAGAGCCAAAATGAACTTTTTATGGCTTTAAATGCATTTTCAGCCCGATTGTACACTTCAGGTGAAAATGTCAAAATCTTCAAAATGAGCAAAAGCACAATAAAATTAATGCTTGAATCATCTTCATTTTGCTAAAATATACTAATGACAGCAAAAAGTTTGAGTCTACAACATTTAGTTAAGGTGTGAGAGCCAAAATGAACTTTTTATTGCTTTAAACGCGTTTTCAGCCTGATTGTACACTTCAGGTGAAAATGTCAAAATCTTCAAAATGAGCAAAAGCACAATGAAATTAATGCTTGAATCATCTTCATTTTGCTAAAATACACTAATGACAGCAAAAAGTTTGAGTCTACAACATTTAGTTAAGGTGTGAGAGCCAAAATGAACTTTTTATGGCTTTAAATGCATTTTCAGCCTGATTGTACACTTCAGGTGAAAATGTCAAAATCTTCAAAATGAGCAAAAGCACAATAAAATTAATGCTTGAATCATCTTCATTTTGCTAAAATATACTAATGACAGCAAAAAGTTTGAGTCTACATTATTTAGTTAAGGTGTGAGAGCCAAAATGAACTTTTTATTGCTTTAAACGCGTTTTCAGCCTGATTGTACACTTCAGGTGAAAATGTCAAAATCTTCAAAATGAGCAAAAGCCCAATGAAATTAATGCTTGAATCATCTTCATTTTGCTAAAATACACTAATGACAGCAAAAAGTTTGAGTCTACAACATTTAGTTAAGGTGTGAGAGCCAAAATGAACTTCTTATGGCTTTAAATGCATTTTCAGCCCGATTGTACACTTCAGGTGAAAATGTCAAAATCTTCAAAATGAGCAAAAGCACAATAAAATTAATGCTTGAATCATCTTCATTTTGCTAAAATATACTAATGACAGCAAAAAGTTTGAGTCTACAACATTTAGTTAAGGTGTGAGAGCCAAAATGAACTTTTTATTGCTTTAAACGCGTTTTCAGCCCCTAATTGTACACTTCAGGTGAAAATGTCAAAATCTTCAAAATGAGCAAAAGCACAATGAAATTAATGCTTGAATCATCTTCATTTTGCTCAAATACACTAATGACAGCAAAAAGTTTGAGTCTACAACATTTAGTTAAGGTGTGAGAGCCAAAATGAACTTTTTATGGCTTTAAATGCATTTTCAGCCTGATTGTACACTTCAGGTGAAAATGTCAAAATCTTCAAAATGAGCAAAAGCACAATGAAATTAATGCTTGAATCATCTTCATTTTGCTAACATACACTAATGACAGCAAAAAGTTTGAGTCTACAACATTTAGTTAAGGTGTGAGAGCCAAAATGAACTTTTTATGGCTTTAAATGCATTTTCAGCCCGATTGTACACTTCAGGTGAAAATGTCAAAATCTTCAAAATGAGCAAAAGCACAATAAAATTAATGCTTGAATCATCTTCATTTTGCTAAAATATACTAATGACAGCAAAAAGTTTGAGTCTACAACATTTAGTTAAGGTGTGAGAGCCAAAATGAACTTTTTATTGCTTTAAACGCGTTTTCAGCCTGATTGTACACTTCAGGTGAAAATGTCAAAATCTTCAAAATGAGCAAAAGCACAATGAAATTAATGCTTGAATCATCTTCATTTTGCTAAAATACACTAATGACAGCAAAAAGTTTGAGTCTACAACATTTAGTTAAGGTGTGAGAGCCAAAATGAACTTTTTATGGCTTTAAATGCATTTTCAGCCTGATTGTACACTTCAGGTGAAAATGTCAAAATCTTCAAAATGAGCAAAAGCACAATGAAATTAATGCTTGAATCATCTTCATTTTGCTAAAATACACTAATGACAGCAAAAAGTTTGAGTCTACAACATTTAGTTAAGGTGTGAGAGCCAAAATGAACTTTTTATGGCTTTAAATGCATTTTCAGCCCGATTGTACACTTCAGGTGAAAATGTCAAAATCTTCAAAATGAGCAAAAGCACAATAAAATTAATGCTTGAATCATCTTCATTTTGCTAAAATATACTAATGACAGCAAAAAGTTTGAGTCTACAACATTTAGTTAAGGTGTGAGAGCCAAAATGAACTTTTTATTGCTTTAAACGCGTTTTCAGCCCCTAATTGTACACTTCAGGTGAAAATGTCAAAATCTTCAAAATGAGCAAAAGCACAATGAAATTAATGCTTGAATCATCTTCATTTTGCTAAAATACACTAATGACAGCAAAAAGTTTGAGTCTACAACATTTAGTTAAGGTGTGAGAGCCAAAATGAACTTTTTATGGCTTTAAATGCATTTTCAGCCCGATTGTACACTTCAGGTGAAAATGTCAAAATCTTCAAAATGAGCAAAAGCACAATAAAATTAATGCTTGAATCATCTTCATTTTGCTAAAATATACTAATGACAGCAAAAAGTTTGAGTCTACAACATTTAGTTAAGGTGTGAGAGCCAAAATGAACTTTTTATTGCTTTAAACGCGTTTTCAGCCTGATTGTACACTTCAGGTGAAAATGTCAAAATCTTCAAAATGAGCAAAAGCACAATGAAATTAATGCTTGAATCATCTTCATTTTGCTAAAATACACTAATGACAGCAAAAAGTTTGAGTCTACAACATTTAGTTAAGGTGTGAGAGCCAAAATGAACTTTTTATGGCTTTAAATGCATTTTCAGCCCGATTGTACACTTCAGGTGAAAATGTCAAAATCTTCAAAATGAGCAAAAGCACAATAAAATTAATGCTTGAATCATCTTCATTTTGCTAAAATATACTAATGACAGCAAAAAGTTTGAGTCTACAACATTTAGTTAAGGTGTGAGAGCCAAAATGAACTTTTTATTGCTTTAAACGCGTTTTCAGCCCCTAATTGTACACTTCAGGTGAAAATGTCAAAATCTTCAAAATGAGCAAAAGCACAATGAAATTAATGCTTGAATCATCTTCATTTTGCTAAAATACACTAATGACAGCAAAAAGTTTGAGTCTACAACATTTAGTTAAGGTGTGAGAGCCAAAATGAACTTTTTATGGCTTTAAATGCATTTTCAGCCTGATTGTACACTTCAGGTGAAAATGTCAAAATCTTCAAAATGAGCAAAAGCACAATGAAATTAATGCTTGAATCATCTTCATTTTGCTAACATACACTAATGACAGCAAAAAGTTTGAGTCTACAACATTTAGTTAAGGTGTGAGAGCCAAAATGAACTTTTTATGGCTTTAAATGCATTTTCAGCCCGATTGTACACTTCAGGTGAAAATGTCAAAATCTTCAAAATGAGCAAAAGCACAATAAAATTAATGCTTGAATCATCTTCATTTTGCTAAAATATACTAATGACAGTAAAAAGTTTGAGTCTACAACATTTAGTTAAGGTGTGAGAGCCAAAATGAACTTTTTATTGCTTTAAACGCGTTTTCAGCCCCTAATTGTACACTTCAGGTGAAAATGTCAAAATCTTCAAAATGAGCAAAAGCACAATGAAATTAATGCTTGAATCATCTTCATTTTGCTAAAATACACTAATGACAGCAAAAAGTTTGAGTCTACAACATTTAGTTAAGGTGTGAGAGCCAAAATGAACTTTTTATGGCTTTAAATGCATTTTCAGCCTGATTGTACACTTCAGGTGAAAATGTCAAAATCTTCAAAATGAGCAAAAGCACAATAAAATTAATGCTTGAATCATCTTCATTTTGCTAAAATATACTAATGACAGCAAAAAGTTTGAGTCTACAACATTTAGTTAAGGTGTGAGAGCCAAAATGAACTTTTTATTGCTTTAAACGCGTTTTCAGCCTGATTGTACACTTCAGGTGAAAATGTCAAAATCTTCAAAATGAGCAAAAGCACAATGAAATTAATGCTTGAATCATCTTCATTTTGCTAACATACACTAATGACAGCAAAAAGTTTGAGTCTACAACATTTAGTTAAGGTGTGAGAGCCAAAATGAACTTTTTATGGCTTTAAATGCATTTTCAGCCTGATTGTACACTTCAGGTGAAAATGTCAAAATCTTCAAAATGAGCAAAAGCACAATAAAATTAATGCTTGAATCATCTTCATTTTGCTAAAATACACTAATGACAGCAAAAAGTTTGAGTCTACAACATTTAGTTAAGGTGTGAGAGCCAAAATGAACTTTTTATGGCTTTAAATGCATTTTCAGCCTGATTGTACACTTCAGGTGAAAATGTCAAAATCTTCAAAATGAGCAAAAGCCCAATGAAATTAATGCTTGAATCATCTTCATTTTGCTAAAATACACTAATGACAGCAAAAAGTTTGAGTCTACAACATTTAGTTAAGGTGTGAGAGCCAAAATGAACTTTTTATGGCTTTAAATGCATTTTCAGCCCGATTGTACACTTCAGGTGAAAATGTCAAAATCTTCAAAATGAGCAAAAGCACAATAAAATTAATGCTTGAATCATCTTCATTTTGCTAAAATATACTAATGACAGCAAAAAGTTTGAGTCTACAACATTTAGTTAAGGTGTGAGAGCCAAAATGAACTTTTTATTGCTTTAAACGCGTTTTCAGCCCCTAATTGTACACTTCAGGTGAAAATGTCAAAATCTTCAAAATGAGCAAAAGCACAATGAAATTAATGCTTGAATCATCTTCATTTTGCTAAAATACACTAATGACAGCAAAAAGTTTGAGTCTACAACATTTAGTTAAGGTGTGAGAGCCAAAATGAACTTTTTATGGCTTTAAATGCATTTTCAGCCCGATTGTACACTTCAGGTGAAAATGTCAAAATCTTCAAAATGAGCAAAAGCACAATAAAATTAATGCTTGAATCATCTTCATTTTGCTAAAATATACTAATGACAGCAAAAAGTTTGAGTCTACAACATTTAGTTAAGGTGTGAGAGCCAAAATGAACTTTTTATTGCTTTAAACGCGTTTTCAGCCTGATTGTACACTTCAGGTGAAAATGTCAAAATCTTCAAAATGAGCAAAAGCACAATGAAATTAATGCTTGAATCATCTTCATTTTGCTAAAATACACTAATGACAGCAAAAAGTTTGAGTCTACAACATTTAGTTAAGGTGTGAGAGCCAAAATGAACTTTTTATGGCTTTAAATGCATTTTCAGCCTGATTGTACACTTCAGGTGAAAATGTCAAAATCTTCAAAATGAGCAAAAGCACAATGAAATTAATGCTTGAATCATCTTCATTTTGCTAACATACACTAATGACAGCAAAAAGTTTGAGTCTACAACATTTAGTTAAGGTGTGAGAGCCAAAATGAACTTTTTATGGCTTTAAATGCATTTTCAGCCCGATTGTACACTTCAGGTGAAAATGTCAAAATCTTCAAAATGAGCAAAAGCACAATAAAATTAATGCTTGAATCATCTTCATTTTGCTAAAATATACTAATGACAGTAAAAAGTTTGAGTCTACAACATTTAGTTAAGGTGTGAGAGCCAAAATGAACTTTTTATTGCTTTAAACGCGTTTTCAGCCCCTAATTGTACACTTCAGGTGAAAATGTCAAAATCTTCAAAATGAGCAAAAGCACAATGAAATTAATGCTTGAATCATCTTCATTTTGCTAAAATACACTAATGACAGCAAAAAGTTTGAGTCTACAACATTTAGTTAAGGTGTGAGAGCCAAAATGAACTTTTTATGGCTTTAAATGCATTTTCAGCCTGATTGTACACTTCAGGTGAAAATGTCAAAATCTTCAAAATGAGCAAAAGCACAATAAAATTAATGCTTGAATCATCTTCATTTTGCTAAAATATACTAATGACAGCAAAAAGTTTGAGTCTACAACATTTAGTTAAGGTGTGAGAGCCAAAATGAACTTTTTATTGCTTTAAACGCGTTTTCAGCCTGATTGTACACTTCAGGTGAAAATGTCAAAATCTTCAAAATGAGCAAAAGCACAATGAAATTAATGCTTGAATCATCTTCATTTTGCTAACATACACTAATGACAGCAAAAAGTTTGAGTCTACAACATTTAGTTAAGGTGTGAGAGCCAAAATGAACTTTTTATGGCTTTAAATGCATTTTCAGCCTGATTGTACACTTCAGGTGAAAATGTCAAAATCTTCAAAATGAGCAAAAGCACAATAAAATTAATGCTTGAATCATCTTCATTTTGCTAAAATACACTAATGACAGCAAAAAGTTTGAGTCTACAACATTTAGTTAAGGTGTGAGAGCCAAAATGAACTTTTTATTGCTTTAAACGCGTTTTCAGCCCCTAATTGTACACTTCAGGTGAAAATGTCAAAATCTTCAAAATGAGCAAAAGCACAATGAAATTAATGCTTGAATCATCTTCATTTTGCTAAAATACACTAATGACAGCAAAAAGTTTGAATCTACAACATTTAGTTAAGGTGTGAGAGCCAAAATGAACTTTTTATTGCTTTAAATGCATTTTCAGCCCGATTGTACACTTCAGGTGAAAATGTCAAAATCTTCAAAATGAGCAAAAGCCCAATGAAATTAATGCTTGAATCATCTTCATTTTGCTAAAATACACTAATGACAGCAAAAAGTTTGAGTCTACAACATTTAGTTAAGGTGTGAGAGCCAAAATGAACTTTTTATGGCTTTAAATGCATTTTCAGCCCGATTGTACACTTCAGGTGAAAATGTCAAAATCTTCAAAATGAGCAAAAGCACAATGAAATTAATGCTTGAATCATCTTCATTTTGCTAAAATACACTAATGACAGCAAAAAGTTTGAGTCTACAACATTTAGTTAAGGTGTGAGAGCCAAAATGAACTTTTTATGGCTTTAAATGCATTTTCAGCCCGATTGTACACTTCAGGTGAAAATGTCAAAATCTTCAAAATGAGCAAAAGCACAATAAAATTAATGCTTGAATCATCTTCATTTTGCTAAAATATACTAATGACAGCAAAAAGTTTGAGTCTACAACATTTAGTTAAGGTGTGAGAGCCAAAATGAACTTTTTATTGCTTTAAACGCGTTTTCAGCCTGATTGTACACTTCAGGTGAAAATGTCAAAATCTTCAAAATGAGCAAAAGCACAATGAAATTAATGCTTGAATCATCTTCATTTTGCTAAAATACACTAATGACAGCAAAAAGTTTGAGTCTACAACATTTAGTTAAGGTGTGAGAGCCAAAATGAACTTTTTATGGCTTTAAATGCATTTTCAGCCTGATTGTACACTTCAGGTGAAAATGTCAAAATCTTCAAAATGAGCAAAAGCACAATGAAATTAATGCTTGAATCATCTTCATTTTGCTAACATACACTAATGACAGCAAAAAGTTTGAGTCTACAACATTTAGTTAAGGTGTGAGAGCCAAAATGAACTTTTTATGGCTTTAAATGCATTTTCAGCCCGATTGTACACTTCAGGTGAAAATGTCAAAATCTTCAAAATGAGCAAAAGCACAATAAAATTAATGCTTGAATCATCTTCATTTTGCTAAAATATACTAATGACAGCAAAAAGTTTGAGTCTACAACATTTAGTTAAGGTGTGAGAGCCAAAATGAACTTTTTATTGCTTTAAACGCGTTTTCAGCCTGATTGTACACTTCAGGTGAAAATGTCAAAATCTTCAAAATGAGCAAAAGCACAATGAAATTAATGCTTGAATCATCTTCATTTTGCTAAAATACACTAATGACAGCAAAAAGTTTGAGTCTACAACATTTAGTTAAGGTGTGAGAGCCAAAATGAACTTTTTATGGCTTTAAATGCATTTTCAGCCTGATTGTACACTTCAGGTGAAAATGTCAAAATCTTCAAAATGAGCAAAAGCACAATGAAATTAATGCTTGAATCATCTTCATTTTGCTAAAATATACTAATGACAGCAAAAAGTTTGAGTCTACAACATTTAGTTAAGGTGTGAGAGCCAAAATGAACTTTTTATTGCTTTAAACGCGTTTTCAGCCCCTAATTGTACACTTCAGGTGAAAATGTCAAAATCTTCAAAATGAGCAAAAAGCACAATGAAATTAATGCTTGAATCATCTTCATTTTGCTAAAATACACTAATGACAGCAAAAAGTTTGAGTCTACAACATTTAGTTAAGGTGTGAGAGCCAAAATGAACTTTTTATGGCTTTAAATGCATTTTCAGCCCGATTGTACACTTCAGGTGAAAATGTCAAAATCTTCAAAATGAGCAAAAGCACAATAAAATTAATGCTTGAATCATCTTCATTTTGCTAAAATATACTAATGACAGCAAAAAGTTTGAGTCTACAACATTTAGTTAAGGTGTGAGAGCCAAAATGAACTTTTTATTGCTTTAAACGCGTTTTCAGCCTGATTGTACACTTCAGGTGAAAATGTCAAAATCTTCAAAATGAGCAAAAGCACAATGAAATTAATGCTTGAATCATCTTCATTTTGCTAAAATACACTAATGACAGCAAAAAGTTTGAGTCTACAACATTTAGTTAAGGTGTGAGAGCCAAAATGAACTTTTTATGGCTTTAAATGCATTTTCAGCCTGATTGTACACTTCAGGTGAAAATGTCAAAATCTTCAAAATGAGCAAAAGCACAATGAAATTAATGCTTGAATCATCTTCATTTTGCTAACATACACTAATGACAGCAAAAAGTTTGAGTCTACAACATTTAGTTAAGGTGTGAGAGCCAAAATGAACTTTTTATGGCTTTAAATGCATTTTCAGCCCGATTGTACACTTCAGGTGAAAATGTCAAAATCTTCAAAATGAGCAAAAGCACAATAAAATTAATGCTTGAATCATCTTCATTTTGCTAAAATATACTAATGACAGTAAAAAGTTTGAGTCTACAACATTTAGTTAAGGTGTGAGAGCCAAAATGAACTTTTTATTGCTTTAAACGCGTTTTCAGCCCCTAATTGTACACTTCAGGTGAAAATGTCAAAATCTTCAAAATGAGCAAAAGCACAATGAAATTAATGCTTGAATCATCTTCATTTTGCTAAAATACACTAATGACAGCAAAAAGTTTGAGTCTACAACATTTAGTTAAGGTGTGAGAGCCAAAATGAACTTTTTATGGCTTTAAATGCATTTTCAGCCTGATTGTACACTTCAGGTGAAAATGTCAAAATCTTCAAAATGAGCAAAAGCACAATAAAATTAATGCTTGAATCATCTTCATTTTGCTAAAATATACTAATGACAGCAAAAAGTTTGAGTCTACAACATTTAGTTAAGGTGTGAGAGCCAAAATGAACTTTTTATTGCTTTAAACGCGTTTTCAGCCTGATTGTACACTTCAGGTGAAAATGTCAAAATCTTCAAAATGAGCAAAAGCACAATGAAATTAATGCTTGAATCATCTTCATTTTGCTAACATACACTAATGACAGCAAAAAGTTTGAGTCTACAACATTTAGTTAAGGTGTGAGAGCCAAAATGAACTTTTTATGGCTTTAAATGCATTTTCAGCCTGATTGTACACTTCAGGTGAAAATGTCAAAATCTTCAAAATGAGCAAAAGCACAATAAAATTAATGCTTGAATCATCTTCATTTTGCTAAAATACACTAATGACAGCAAAAAGTTTGAGTCTACAACATTTAGTTAAGGTGTGAGAGCCAAAATGAACTTTTTATGGCTTTAAATGCATTTTCAGCCTGATTGTACACTTCAGGTGAAAATGTCAAAATCTTCAAAATGAGCAAAAGCCCAATGAAATTAATGCTTGAATCATCTTCATTTTGCTAAAATACACTAATGACAGCAAAAAGTTTGAGTCTACAACATTTAGTTAAGGTGTGAGAGCCAAAATGAACTTTTTATGGCTTTAAATGCATTTTCAGCCCGATTGTACACTTCAGGTGAAAATGTCAAAATCTTCAAAATGAGCAAAAGCACAATAAAATTAATGCTTGAATCATCTTCATTTTGCTAAAATATACTAATGACAGCAAAAAGTTTGAGTCTACAACATTTAGTTAAGGTGTGAGAGCCAAAATGAACTTTTTATTGCTTTAAACGCGTTTTCAGCCCCTAATTGTACACTTCAGGTGAAAATGTCAAAATCTTCAAAATGAGCAAAAGCACAATGAAATTAATGCTTGAATCATCTTCATTTTGCTAAAATACACTAATGACAGCAAAAAGTTTGAGTCTACAACATTTAGTTAAGGTGTGAGAGCCAAAATGAACTTTTTATGGCTTTAAATGCATTTTCAGCCTGATTGTACACTTCAGGTGAAAATGTCAAAATCTTCAAAATGAGCAAAAGCACAATGAAATTAATGCTTGAATCATCTTTATTTTGCTAACATACACTAATGGCAGCAAAAAGTTTGAGTCTACAACATTTAGTTAAGGTGTGAGAGCCAAAATGAACTTTTTATGGCTTTAAATGCATTTTCAGCCCGATTGTACACTTCAGGTGAAAATGTCAAAATCTTCAAAATGAGCAAAAGCACAATAAAATTAATGCTTGAATCATCTTCATTTTGCTAAAATATACTAATGACAGCAAAAAGTTTGAGTCTACAACATTTAGTTAAGGAGTGAGAGCCAAAATGAACTTTTTATTGCTTTAAACGCGTTTTCAGCCCCTAATTGTACACTTCAGGTGAAAATGTCAAAATCTTCAAAATGAGCAAAAGCACAATGAAATTAATGCTTGAATCATCTTCATTTTGCTAAAATACACTAATGACAGCAAAAAGTTTGAGTCTATAACATTTAGTTAAGGTGTGAGAGCCAAAATGAACTTTTTATGGCTTTAAATGCATTTTCAGCCTGATTGTACACTTCAGGTGAAAATGTCAAAATCTTCAAAATGAGCAAAAGCACAATGAAATTAATGCTTGAATCATCTTCATTTTGCTAAAATACACTAATGACAGCAAAAAGTTTGAGTCTACAACATTTAGTTAAGGTGTGAGAGCCAAAATGAACTTTTTATGGCTTTAAATGCATTTTCAGCCTGATTGTACACTTCAGGTGAAAATGTCAAAATCTTCAAAATGAGCAAAAGCACAATGAAATTAATGCTTGAATCATCTTCATTTTGCTAACATACACTAATGACAGCAAAAAGTTTGAGTCTACAACATTTAGTTAAGGTGTGAGAGCCAAAATGAACTTTTTATGGCTTTAAATGCATTTTCAGCCCGATTGTACACTTCAGGTGAAAATGTCAAAATCTTCAAAATGAGCAAAAGCACAATAAAATAAATGTTTGAATCATCTTCATTTTGCTAAAATATACTAATGACAGCAAAAAGTTTGAGTCTACAACATTTAGTTAAGGAGTGAGAGCCAAAATGAACTTTTTATTGCTTTAAACGCGTTTTCAGCCCCTAATTGTACACTTCAGGTGAAAATGTCAAAATCTTCAAAATGAGCAAAAGCACAATGAAATTAATGCTTGAATCATCTTCATTTTGCTAAAATACACTAATGACAGCAAAAAGTTTGAGTCTATAACATTTAGTTAAGGTGTGAGAGCCAAAATGAACTTTTTATGGCTTTAAATGCATTTTCAGCCTGATTGTACACTTCAGGTGAAAATGTCAAAATCTTCAAAATGAGCAAAAGCACAATAAAATTAATGCTTGAATCATCTTCATTTTGCTAAAATATACTAATGACAGCAAAAAGTTTGAGTCTACAACATTTAGTTAAGGTGTGAGAGCCAAAATGAACTTTTTATTGCTTTAAACGCGTTTTCAGCCCCTAATTGTACACTTCAGGTGAAAATGTCAAAATCTTCAAAATGAGCAAAAGCACAATGAAATTAATGCTTGAATCATCTTCATTTTGCTAAAATACACTAATGACAGCAAAAAGTTTGAGTCTACAACATTTAGTTAAGGTGTGAGAGCCAAAATGAACTTTTTATGGCTTTAAATGCATTTTCAGCCCGATTGTACACTTCAGGTGAAAATGTCAAAATCTTCAAAATGAGCAAAAGCACAATAAAATAAATGTTTGAATCATCTTCATTTTGCTAAAATATACTAATGACAGCAAAAAGTTTGAGTCTACAACATTTAGTTAAGGAGTGAGAGCCAAAATGAACTTTTTATTGCTTTAAACGCGTTTTCAGCCCCTAATTGTACACTTCAGGTGAAAATGTCAAAATCTTCAAAATGAGCAAAAGCACAATGAAATTAATGCTTGAATCATCTTCATTTTGCTAAAATACACTAATGACAGCAAAAAGTTTGAGTCTATAACATTTAGTTAAGGTGTGAGAGCCAAAATGAACTTTTTATGGCTTTAAATGCATTTTCAGCCTGATTGTACACTTCAGGTGAAAATGTCAAAATCTTCAAAATGAGCAAAAGCACAATAAAATTAATGCTTGAATCATCTTCATTTTGCTAAAATATACTAATGACAGCAAAAAGTTTGAGTCTACAACATTTAGTTAAGGTGTGAGAGCCAAAATGAACTTTTTATTGCTTTAAACGCGTTTTCAGCCCCTAATTGTACACTTCAGGTGAAAATGTCAAAATCTTCAAAATGAGCAAAAGCACAATGAAATTAATGCTTGAATCATCTTCATTTTGCTAAAATACACTAATGACAGCAAAAAGTTTGAGTCTACAACATTTAGTTAAGGTGTGAGAGCCAAAATGAACTTTTTATGGCTTTAAATGCATTTTCAGCCTGATTGTACACTTCAGGTGAAAATGTCAAAATCTTCAAAATGAGCAAAAGCACAATGAAATTAATGCTTGAATCATCTTCATTTTGCTAACATACACTAATGGCAGCAAAAAGTTTGAGTCTACAACATTTAGTTAAGGTGTGAGAGGCAAAATGAACTTTTTATGGCTTTAAATGCATTTTCAGCCCGATTGTACACTTCAGGTGAAAATGTCAAAATCTTCAAAATGAGCAAAAGCACAATGAAATTAATGCTTGAATCATCTTCATTTTGCTAAAATACACTAATGACAGCAAAAAGTTTGAGTCTACAACATTTAGTTAAGGTGTGAGAGCCAAAATTAACTTTTTATGGCTTTAAATGCATTTTCAGCCTGATTGTACACTTCAGGTGAAAATGTCAAAATCTTCAAAATGAGCAAAAGCACAATGAAATTAATGCTTGAATCATCTTCATTTTGCTAACATACACTAATGACAGCAAAAAGTTTGAGTCTACAACATTTAGTTAAGGTGTGAGAGCCAAAATGAACTTTTTATGGCTTTAAATGCATTTTCAGCCCGATTGTACACTTCAGGTGAAAATGTCAAAATCTTCAAAATGAGCAAAAGCACAATAAAATTAATGCTTGAATCATCTTCATTTTGCTAAAATATACTAATGACAGCAAAAAGTTTGAGTCTACAACATTTAGTTAAGGAGTGAGAGCCAAAATGAACTTTTTATTGCTTTAAACGCGTTTTCAGCCCCTAATTGTACACTTCAGGTGAAAATGTCAAAATCTTCAAAATGAGCAAAAGCACAATGAAATTAATGCTTGAATCATCTTCATTTTGCTAAAATACACTAATGACAGCAAAAAGTTTGAGTCTATAACATTTAGTTAAGGTGTGAGAGCCAAAATGAACTTTTTATGGCTTTAAATGCATTTTCAGCCTGATTGTACACTTCAGGTGAAAATGTCAAAATCTTCAAAATGAGCAAAAGCACAATGAAATTAATGCTTGAATCATCTTCATTTTGCTAAAATACACTAATGACAGCAAAAAGTTTGAGTCTACAACATTTAGTTAAGGTGTGAGAGCCAAAATGAACTTTTTATGGCTTTAAATGCATTTTCAGCCCGATTGTACACTTCAGGTGAAAATGTCAAAATCTTCAAAATGAGCAAAAGCACAATAAAATTAATGCTTGAATCATCTTCATTTTGCTAAAATATACTAATGACAGCAAAAAGTTTGAGTCTACAACATTTAGTTAAGGAGTGAGAGCCAAAATGAACTTTTTATTGCTTTAAACGCGTTTTCAGCCCCTAATTGTACACTTCAGGTGAAAATGTCAAAATCTTCAAAATGAGCAAAAGCACAATGAAATTAATGCTTGAATCATCTTCATTTTGCTAAAATACACTAATGACAGCAAAAAGTTTGAGTCTATAACATTTAGTTAAGGTGTGAGAGCCAAAATGAACTTTTTATGGCTTTAAATGCATTTTCAGCCTGATTGTACACTTCAGGTGAAAATGTCAAAATCTTCAAAATGAGCAAAAGCACAATAAAATTAATGCTTGAATCATCTTCATTTTGCTAAAATATACTAATGACAGTAAAAAGTTTGAGTCTACAACATTTAGTTAAGGTGTGAGAGCCAAAATGAACTTTTTATTGCTTTAAACGCGTTTTCAGCCCCTAATTGTACACTTCAGGTGAAAATGTCAAAATCTTCAAAATGAGCAAAAGCACAATGAAATTAATGCTTGAATCATCTTCATTTTGCTAAAATACACTAATGACAGC
Source organism: Leptonotus elevatus (assembly GCF_054856555.1). Lineage (NCBI taxonomy): Eukaryota > Metazoa > Chordata > Actinopteri > Syngnathiformes > Syngnathidae > Leptonotus > Leptonotus elevatus. The sequence continues at coordinate 214,768 of NC_141244.1, read as the reverse complement.
AAAAAGTTTGAGTCTACAACATTTAGTTAAGGTGTGAGAGCCAAAATGAACTTTTTATGGCTTTAAATGCATTTTCAGCCTGATTGTACACTTCAGGTGAAAATGTCAAAATCTTCAAAATGAGCAAAAGCACAATAAAATTAATGCTTGAATCATCTTCATTTTGCTAAAATATACTAATGACAGCAAAAAGTTTGAGTCTACAACATTTAGTTAAGGTGTGAGAGCCAAAATGAACTTTTTATTGCTTTAAACGCGTTTTCAGCCTGATTGTACACTTCAGGTGAAAATGTCAAAATCTTCAAAATGAGCAAAAGCACAATGAAATTAATGCTTGAATCATCTTCATTTTGCTAACATACACTAATGACAGCAAAAAGTTTGAGTCTACAAAATTTAGTTAAGGTGTGAGAGCCAAAATGAACTTTTTATGGCTTTAAATGCATTTTCAGCCTGATTGTACACTTCAGGTGAAAATGTCAAAATCTTCAAAATGAGCAAAAGCACAATAAAATTAATGCTTGAATCATCTTCATTTTGCTAAAATACACTAATGACAGCAAAAAGTTTGAGTCTACAACATTTAGTTAAGGTGTGAGAGCCAAAATGAACTTTTTATGGCTTTAAATGCATTTTCAGCCTGATTGTACACTTCAGGTGAAAATGTCAAAATCTTCAAAATGAGCAAAAGCCCAATGAAATTAATGCTTGAATCATCTTCATTTTGCTAAAATACACTAATGACAGCAAAAAGTTTGAGTCTACAACATTTAGTTAAGGTGTGAGAGCCAAAATGAACTTTTTATGGCTTTAAATGCATTTTCAGCCCGATTGTACACTTCAGGTGAAAATGTCAAAATCTTCAAAATGAGCAAAAGCACAATAAAATTAATGCTTGAATCATCTTCATTTTGCTAAAATATACTAATGACAGCAAAAAGTTTGAGTCTACAACATTTAGTTAAGGTGTGAGAGCCAAAATGAACTTTTTATTGCTTTAAACGCGTTTTCAGCCCCTAATTGTACACTTCAGGTGAAAATGTCAAAATCTTCAAAATGAGCAAAAGCACAATGAAATTAATGCTTGAATCATCTTCATTTTGCTAAAATACACTAATGACAGCAAAAAGTTTGAGTCTACAACATTTAGTTAAGGTGTGAGAGCCAAAATGAACTTTTTATGGCTTTAAATGCATTTTCAGCCTGATTGTACACTTCAGGTGAAAATGTCAAAATCTTCAAAATGAGCAAAAGCACAATGAAATTAATGCTTGAATCATCTTTATTTTGCTAACATACACTAATGGCAGCAAAAAGTTTGAGTCTACAACATTTAGTTAAGGTGTGAGAGCCAAAATGAACTTTTTATGGCTTTAAATGCATTTTCAGCCCGATTGTACACTTCAGGTGAAAATGTCAAAATCTTCAAAATGAGCAAAAGCACAATAAAATTAATGCTTGAATCATCTTCATTTTGCTAAAATATACTAATGACAGCAAAAAGTTTGAGTCTACAACATTTAGTTAAGGAGTGAGAGCCAAAATGAACTTTTTATTGCTTTAAACGCGTTTTCAGCCCCTAATTGTACACTTCAGGTGAAAATGTCAAAATCTTCAAAATGAGCAAAAGCACAATGAAATTAATGCTTGAATCATCTTCATTTTGCTAAAATACACTAATGACAGCAAAAAGTTTGAGTCTATAACATTTAGTTAAGGTGTGAGAGCCAAAATGAACTTTTTATGGCTTTAAATGCATTTTCAGCCTGATTGTACACTTCAGGTGAAAATGTCAAAATCTTCAAAATGAGCAAAAGCACAATGAAATTAATGCTTGAATCATCTTCATTTTGCTAAAATACACTAATGACAGCAAAAAGTTTGAGTCTACAACATTTAGTTAAGGTGTGAGAGCCAAAATGAACTTTTTATGGCTTTAAATGCATTTTCAGCCTGATTGTACACTTCAGGTGAAAATGTCAAAATCTTCAAAATGAGCAAAAGCACAATGAAATTAATGCTTGAATCATCTTCATTTTGCTAACATACACTAATGACAGCAAAAAGTTTGAGTCTACAACATTTAGTTAAGGTGTGAGAGCCAAAATGAACTTTTTATGGCTTTAAATGCATTTTCAGCCCGATTGTACACTTCAGGTGAAAATGTCAAAATCTTCAAAATGAGCAAAAGCACAATAAAATAAATGTTTGAATCATCTTCATTTTGCTAAAATATACTAATGACAGCAAAAAGTTTGAGTCTACAACATTTAGTTAAGGAGTGAGAGCCAAAATGAACTTTTTATTGCTTTAAACGCGTTTTCAGCCCCTAATTGTACACTTCAGGTGAAAATGTCAAAATCTTCAAAATGAGCAAAAGCACAATGAAATTAATGCTTGAATCATCTTCATTTTGCTAAAATACACTAATGACAGCAAAAAGTTTGAGTCTATAACATTTAGTTAAGGTGTGAGAGCCAAAATGAACTTTTTATGGCTTTAAATGCATTTTCAGCCTGATTGTACACTTCAGGTGAAAATGTCAAAATCTTCAAAATGAGCAAAAGCACAATAAAATTAATGCTTGAATCATCTTCATTTTGCTAAAATATACTAATGACAGCAAAAAGTTTGAGTCTACAACATTTAGTTAAGGTGTGAGAGCCAAAATGAACTTTTTATTGCTTTAAACGCGTTTTCAGCCCCTAATTGTACACTTCAGGTGAAAATGTCAAAATCTTCAAAATGAGCAAAAGCACAATGAAATTAATGCTTGAATCATCTTCATTTTGCTAAAATACACTAATGACAGCAAAAAGTTTGAGTCTACAACATTTAGTTAAGGTGTGAGAGCCAAAATGAACTTTTTATGGCTTTAAATGCATTTTCAGCCCGATTGTACACTTCAGGTGAAAATGTCAAAATCTTCAAAATGAGCAAAAGCACAATAAAATAAATGTTTGAATCATCTTCATTTTGCTAAAATATACTAATGACAGCAAAAAGTTTGAGTCTACAACATTTAGTTAAGGAGTGAGAGCCAAAATGAACTTTTTATTGCTTTAAACGCGTTTTCAGCCCCTAATTGTACACTTCAGGTGAAAATGTCAAAATCTTCAAAATGAGCAAAAGCACAATGAAATTAATGCTTGAATCATCTTCATTTTGCTAAAATACACTAATGACAGCAAAAAGTTTGAGTCTATAACATTTAGTTAAGGTGTGAGAGCCAAAATGAACTTTTTATGGCTTTAAATGCATTTTCAGCCTGATTGTACACTTCAGGTGAAAATGTCAAAATCTTCAAAATGAGCAAAAGCACAATAAAATTAATGCTTGAATCATCTTCATTTTGCTAAAATATACTAATGACAGCAAAAAGTTTGAGTCTACAACATTTAGTTAAGGTGTGAGAGCCAAAATGAACTTTTTATTGCTTTAAACGCGTTTTCAGCCCCTAATTGTAACACTTCAGGTGAAAATGTCAAAATCTTCAAAATGAGCAAAAGCACAATGAAATTAATGCTTGAATCATCTTCATTTTGCTAAAATACACTAATGACAGCAAAAAGTTTGAGTCTACAACATTTAGTTAAGGTGTGAGAGCCAAAATGAACTTTTTATGGCTTTAAATGCATTTTCAGCCTGATTGTACACTTCAGGTGAAAATGTCAAAATCTTCAAAATGAGCAAAAGCACAATGAAATTAATGCTTGAATCATCTTCATTTTGCTAACATACACTAATGGCAGCAAAAAGTTTGAGTCTACAACATTTAGTTAAGGTGTGAGAGGCAAAATGAACTTTTTATGGCTTTAAATGCATTTTCAGCCCGATTGTACACTTCAGGTGAAAATGTCAAAATCTTCAAAATGAGCAAAAGCACAATGAAATTAATGCTTGAATCATCTTCATTTTGCTAAAATACACTAATGACAGCAAAAAGTTTGAGTCTACAACATTTAGTTAAGGTGTGAGAGCCAAAATTAACTTTTTATGGCTTTAAATGCATTTTCAGCCTGATTGTACACTTCAGGTGAAAATGTCAAAATCTTCAAAATGAGCAAAAGCACAATGAAATTAATGCTTGAATCATCTTCATTTTGCTAACATACACTAATGACAGCAAAAAGTTTGAGTCTACAACATTTAGTTAAGGTGTGAGAGCCAAAATGAACTTTTTATGGCTTTAAATGCATTTTCAGCCCGATTGTACACTTCAGGTGAAAATGTCAAAATCTTCAAAATGAGCAAAAGCACAATAAAATTAATGCTTGAATCATCTTCATTTTGCTAAAATATACTAATGACAGCAAAAAGTTTGAGTCTACAACATTTAGTTAAGGAGTGAGAGCCAAAATGAACTTTTATTGCTTTAAACGCGTTTTCAGCCCCTAATTGTACACTTCAGGTGAAAATGTCAAAATCTTCAAAATGAGCAAAAGCACAATGAAATTAATGCTTGAATCATCTTCATTTTGCTAAAATACACTAATGACAGCAAAAAGTTTGAGTCTATAACATTTAGTTAAGGTGTGAGAGCCAAAATGAACTTTTTATGGCTTTAAATGCATTTTCAGCCTGATTGTACACTTCAGGTGAAAATGTCAAAATCTTCAAAATGAGCAAAAAGCACAATGAAATTAATGCTTGAATCATCTTCATTTTGCTAAAATACACTAATGACAGCAAAAAGTTTGAGTCTACAACATTTAGTTAAGGTGTGAGAGCCAAAATGAACTTTTTATGGCTTTAAATGCATTTTCAGCCCCTAATTGTACACTTCAGGTGAAAATGTCAAAATCTTCAAAATGAGCAAAAGCACAATAAAATTAATGCTTGAATCATCTTCATTTTGCTAAAATATACTAATGACAGCAAAAAGTTTGAGTCTACAACATTTAGTTAAGGAGTGAGAGCCAAAATGAACTTTTTATTGCTTTAAACGCGTTTTCAGCCCCTAATTGTACACTTCAGGTGAAAATGTCAAAATCTTCAAAATGAGCAAAAGCACAATGAAATTAATGCTTGAATCATCTTCATTTTGCTAAAATACACTAATGACAGCAAAAAGTTTGAGTCTATAACATTTAGTTAAGGTGTGAGAGCCAAAATGAACTTTTTATGGCTTTAAATGCATTTTCAGCCTGATTGTACACTTCAGGTGAAAATGTCAAAATCTTCAAAATGAGCAAAAGCACAATGAAATTAATGCTTGAATCATCTTCATTTTGCTAAAATACACTAATGACAGCAAAAAGTTTGAGTCTACAACATTTAGTTAAGGTGTGAGAGCCAAAATGAACTTTTTATGGCTTTAAATGCATTTCAGCCTGATTGTACACTTCAGGTGAAAATGTCAAAATCTTCAAAATGAGCAAAAGCACAATGAAATTAATGCTTGAATCATCTTCATTTTGCTAACATACACTAATGACAGCAAAAAGTTTGAGGTCTACAACATTTAGTTAAGGTGTGAGAGCCAAAATGAACTTTTTATGGCTTTAAATGCATTTTCAGCCCGATTGTACACTTCAGGTGAAAATGTCAAAATCTTCAAAATGAGCAAAAGCACAATAAAATTAATGCTTGAATCATCTTCATTTTGCTAAAATATACTAATGACAGCAAAAAGTTTGAGTCTACAACATTTAGTTAAGGTGTGAGAGCCAAAATGAACTTTTTATTGCTTTAAACGCGTTTTCAGCCCTAATTGTACACTTCAGGTGAAAATGTCAAAATCTTCAAAATGAGCAAAAGCACAATGAAATTAATGCTTGAATCATCTTCATTTTGCTAAAATACACTAATGACAGCAAAAAGTTTGAGTCTACAACATTTAGTTAAGGTGTGAGAGCCAAAATGAACTTTTTATGGCTTTAAATGCATTTTCAGCCCGATTGTACACTTCAGGTGAAAATGTCAAAATCTTCAAAATGAGCAAAAGCACAATAAAATAAATGTTTGAATCATCTTCATTTTGCTAAAATATACTAATGACAGCAAAAAGTTTGAGTCTACAACATTTAGTTAAGGAGTGAGAGCCAAAATGAACTTTTTATTGCTTTAAACGCGTTTTCAGCCCCTAATTGTACACTTCAGGTGAAAATGTCAAAATCTTCAAAATGAGCAAAAGCACAATGAAATTAATGCTTGAATCATCTTCATTTTGCTAAAATACACTAATGACAGCAAAAAGTTTGAGTCTATAACATTTAGTTAAGGTGTGAGAGCCAAAATGAACTTTTTATGGCTTTAAATGCATTTTCAGCCTGATTGTACACTTCAGGTGAAAATGTCAAAATCTTCAAAATGAGCAAAAGCACAATAAAATTAATGCTTGAATCATCTTCATTTTGCTAAAATATACTAATGACAGCAAAAAGTTTGAGTCTACAACATTTAGTTAAGGTGTGAGAGCCAAAATGAACTTTTTATTGCTTTAAACGCGTTTTCAGCCCCTAATTGTACACTTCAGGTGAAAATGTCAAAATCTTCAAAATGAGCAAAAGCACAATGAAATTAATGCTTGAATCATCTTCATTTTGCTAAAATACACTAATGACAGCAAAAAGTTTGAGTCTACAACATTTAGTTAAGGTGTGAGAGCCAAAATGAACTTTTTATGGCTTTAAATGCATTTTCAGCCCGATTGTACACTTCAGGTGAAAATGTCAAAATCTTCAAAATGAGCAAAAGCACAATAAAATAAATGTTTGAATCATCTTCATTTTGCTAAAATATACTAATGACAGCAAAAAGTTTGAGTCTACAACATTTAGTTAAGGAGTGAGAGCCAAAATGAACTTTTTATTGCTTTAAACGCGTTTTCAGCCCCTAATTGTACACTTCAGGTGAAAATGTCAAAATCTTCAAAATGAGCAAAAGCACAATGAAATTAATGCTTGAATCATCTTCATTTTGCTAAAATACACTAATGACAGCAAAAAGTTTGAGTCTATAACATTTAGTTAAGGTGTGAGAGCCAAAATGAACTTTTTATGGCTTTAAATGCATTTTCAGCCTGATTGTACACTTCAGGTGAAAATGTCAAAATCTTCAAAATGAGCAAAAGCACAATAAAATTAATGCTTGAATCATCTTCATTTTGCTAAAATATACTAATGACAGCAAAAAGTTTGAGTCTACAACATTTAGTTAAGGTGTGAGAGCCAAAATGAACTTTTTATTGCTTTAAACGCGTTTTCAGCCCCTAATTGTACACTTCAGGTGAAAATGTCAAAATCTTCAAAATGAGCAAAAGCACAATGAAATTAATGCTTGAATCATCTTCATTTTGCTAAAATACACTAATGACAGCAAAAAGTTTGAGTCTACAACATTTAGTTAAGGTGTGAGAGCCAAAATGAACTTTTTATGGCTTTAAATGCATTTTCAGCCTGATTGTACACTTCAGGTGAAAATGTCAAAATCTTCAAAATGAGCAAAAGCACAATGAAATTAATGCTTGAATCATCTTCATTTTGCTAACATACACTAATGGCAGCAAAAAGTTTGAGTCTACAACATTTAGTTAAGGTGTGAGAGGCAAAATGAACTTTTTATGGCTTTAAATGCATTTTCAGCCCGATTGTACACTTCAGGTGAAAATGTCAAAATCTTCAAAATGAGCAAAAGCACAATGAAATTAATGCTTGAATCATCTTCATTTTGCTAAAATACACTAATGACAGCAAAAAGTTTGAGTCTACAACATTTAGTTAAGGTGTGAGAGCCAAAATTAACTTTTTATGGCTTTAAATGCATTTTCAGCCTGATTGTACACTTCAGGTGAAAATGTCAAAATCTTCAAAATGAGCAAAAGCACAATGAAATTAATGCTTGAATCATCTTCATTTTGCTAACATACACTAATGACAGCAAAAAGTTTGAGTCTACAACATTTAGTTAAGGTGTGAGAGCCAAAATGAACTTTTTATGGCTTTAAATGCATTTTCAGCCCGATTGTACACTTCAGGTGAAAATGTCAAAATCTTCAAAATGAGCAAAAGCACAATAAAATTAATGCTTGAATCATCTTCATTTTGCTAAAATATACTAATGACAGCAAAAAGTTTGAGTCTACAACATTTAGTTAAGGAGTGAGAGCCAAAATGAACTTTTTATTGCTTTAAACGCGTTTTCAGCCCCTAATTGTACACTTCAGGTGAAAATGTCAAAATCTTCAAAATGAGCAAAAGCACAATGAAATTAATGCTTGAATCATCTTCATTTTGCTAAAATACACTAATGACAGCAAAAAGTTTGAGTCTATAACATTTAGTTAAGGTGTGAGAGCCAAAATGAACTTTTTATGGCTTTAAATGCATTTTCAGCCTGATTGTACACTTCAGGTGAAAATGTCAAAATCTTCAAAATGAGCAAAAGCACAATGAAATTAATGCTTGAATCATCTTCATTTTGCTAAAATACACTAATGACAGCAAAAAGTTTGAGTCTACAACATTTAGTTAAGGTGTGAGAGCCAAAATGAACTTTTTATGGCTTTAAATGCATTTTCAGCCCGATTGTACACTTCAGGTGAAAATGTCAAAATCTTCAAAATGAGCAAAAGCACAATAAAATTAATGCTTGAATCATCTTCATTTTGCTAAAATATACTAATGACAGCAAAAAGTTTGAGTCTACAACATTTAGTTAAGGAGTGAGAGCCAAAATGAACTTTTTATTGCTTTAAACGCGTTTTCAGCCCCTAATTGTACACTTCAGGTGAAAATGTCAAAATCTTCAAAATGAGCAAAAGCACAATGAAATTAATGCTTGAATCATCTTCATTTTGCTAAAATACACTAATGACAGCAAAAAGTTTGAGTCTATAACATTTAGTTAAGGTGTGAGAGCCAAAATGAACTTTTTATGGCTTTAAATGCATTTTCAGCCTGATTGTACACTTCAGGTGAAAATGTCAAAATCTTCAAAATGAGCAAAAGCACAATAAAATTAATGCTTGAATCATCTTCATTTTGCTAAAATATACTAATGACAGTAAAAAGTTTGAGTCTACAACATTTAGTTAAGGTGTGAGAGCCAAAATGAACTTTTTATTGCTTTAAACGCGTTTTCAGCCCCTAATTGTACACTTCAGGTGAAAATGTCAAAATCTTCAAAATGAGCAAAAGCACAATGAAATTAATGCTTGAATCATCTTCATTTTGCTAAAATACACTAATGACAGCAAAAAGTTTGAGTCTACAACATTTAGTTAAGGTGTGAGAGCCAAAATGAACTTTTTATGGCTTTAAATGCATTTTCAGCCTGATTGTACACTTCAGGTGAAAATGTCAAAATCTTCAAAATGAGCAAAAGCACAATAAAATTAATGCTTGAATCATCTTCATTTTGCTAAAATATACTAATGACAGCAAAAAGTTTGAGTCTACAACATTTAGTTAAGGTGTGAGAGCCAAAATGAACTTTTTATTGCTTTAAACGCGTTTTCAGCCTGATTGTACACTTCAGGTGAAAATGTCAAAATCTTCAAAATGAGCAAAAGCACAATGAAATTAATGCTTGAATCATCTTCATTTTGCTAACATACACTAATGACAGCAAAAAGTTTGAGTCTACAAAATTTAGTTAAGGTGTGAGAGCCAAAATGAACTTTTTATGGCTTTAAATGCATTTTCAGCCTGATTGTACACTTCAGGTGAAAATGTCAAAATCTTCAAAATGAGCAAAAGCACAATAAAATTAATGCTTGAATCATCTTCATTTTGCTAAAATACACTAATGACAGCAAAAAGTTTGAGTCTACAACATTTAGTTAAGGTGTGAGAGCCAAAATGAACTTTTTATGGCTTTAAATGCATTTTCAGCCTGATTGTACACTTCAGGTGAAAATGTCAAAATCTTCAAAATGAGCAAAAGCCCAATGAAATTAATGCTTGAATCATCTTCATTTTGCTAAAATACACTAATGACAGCAAAAAGTTTGAGTCTACAACATTTAGTTAAGGTGTGAGAGCCAAAATGAACTTTTTATGGCTTTAAATGCATTTTCAGCCCGATTGTACACTTCAGGTGAAAATGTCAAAATCTTCAAAATGAGCAAAAGCACAATAAAATTAATGCTTGAATCATCTTCATTTTGCTAAAATATACTAATGACAGCAAAAAGTTTGAGTCTACAACATTTAGTTAAGGTGTGAGAGCCAAAATGAACTTTTTATTGCTTTAAACGCGTTTTCAGCCCCTAATTGTACACTTCAGGTGAAAATGTCAAAATCTTCAAAATGAGCAAAAGCACAATGAAATTAATGCTTGAATCATCTTCATTTTGCTAAAATACACTAATGACAGCAAAAAGTTTGAGTCTACAACATTTAGTTAAGGTGTGAGAGCCAAAATGAACTTTTTATGGCTTTAAATGCATTTTCAGCCTGATTGTACACTTCAGGTGAAAATGTCAAAATCTTCAAAATGAGCAAAAGCACAATGAAATTAATGCTTGAATCATCTTTATTTTGCTAACATACACTAATGGCAGCAAAAAGTTTGAGTCTACAACATTTAGTTAAGGTGTGAGAGCCAAAATGAACTTTTTATGGCTTTAAATGCATTTTCAGCCCGATTGTACACTTCAGGTGAAAATGTCAAAATCTTCAAAATGAGCAAAAGCACAATAAAATTAATGCTTGAATCATCTTCATTTTGCTAAAATATACTAATGACAGCAAAAAGTTTGAGTCTACAACATTTAGTTAAGGAGTGAGAGCCAAAATGAACTTTTTATTGCTTTAAACGCGTTTTCAGCCCCTAATTGTACACTTCAGGTGAAAATGTCAAAATCTTCAAAATGAGCAAAAGCACAATGAAATTAATGCTTGAATCATCTTCATTTTGCTAAAATACACTAATGACAGCAAAAAGTTTGAGTCTATAACATTTAGTTAAGGTGTGAGAGCCAAAATGAACTTTTTATGGCTTTAAATGCATTTTCAGCCTGATTGTACACTTCAGGTGAAAATGTCAAAATCTTCAAAATGAGCAAAAGCACAATGAAATTAATGCTTGAATCATCTTCATTTTGCTAAAATACACTAATGACAGCAAAAAGTTTGAGTCTACAACATTTAGTTAAGGTGTGAGAGCCAAAATGAACTTTTTATGGCTTTAAATGCATTTTCAGCCTGATTGTACACTTCAGGTGAAAATGTCAAAATCTTCAAAATGAGCAAAAGCACAATGAAATTAATGCTTGAATCATCTTCATTTTGCTAACATACACTAATGACAGCAAAAAGTTTGAGTCTACAACATTTAGTTAAGGTGTGAGAGCCAAAATGAACTTTTTATGGCTTTAAATGCATTTTCAGCCCGATTGTACACTTCAGGTGAAAATGTCAAAATCTTCAAAATGAGCAAAAGCACAATAAAATAAATGTTTGAATCATCTTCATTTTGCTAAAATATACTAATGACAGCAAAAAGTTTGAGTCTACAACATTTAGTTAAGGAGTGAGAGCCAAAATGAACTTTTTATTGCTTTAAACGCGTTTTCAGCCCCTAATTGTACACTTCAGGTGAAAATGTCAAAATCTTCAAAATGAGCAAAAGCACAATGAAATTAATGCTTGAATCATCTTCATTTTGCTAAAATACACTAATGACAGCAAAAAGTTTGAGTCTATAACATTTAGTTAAGGTGTGAGAGCCAAAATGAACTTTTTATGGCTTTAAATGCATTTTCAGCCTGATTGTACACTTCAGGTGAAAATGTCAAAATCTTCAAAATGAGCAAAAGCACAATAAAATTAATGCTTGAATCATCTTCATTTTGCTAAAATATACTAATGACAGCAAAAAGTTTGAGTCTACAACATTTAGTTAAGGTGTGAGAGCCAAAATGAACTTTTTATTGCTTTAAACGCGTTTTCAGCCCCTAATTGTACACTTCAGGTGAAAATGTCAAAATCTTCAAAATGAGCAAAAGCACAATGAAATTAATGCTTGAATCATCTTCATTTTGCTAAAATACACTAATGACAGCAAAAAGTTTGAGTCTACAACATTTAGTTAAGGTGTGAGAGCCAAAATGAACTTTTTATGGCTTTAAATGCATTTTCAGCCCGATTGTACACTTCAGGTGAAAATGTCAAAATCTTCAAAATGAGCAAAAGCACAATAAAATAAATGTTTGAATCATCTTCATTTTGCTAAAATATACTAATGACAGCAAAAAGTTTGAGTCTACAACATTTAGTTAAGGAGTGAGAGCCAAAATGAACTTTTTATTGCTTTAAACGCGTTTTCAGCCCCTAATTGTACACTTCAGGTGAAAATGTCAAAATCTTCAAAATGAGCAAAAGCACAATGAAATTAATGCTTGAATCATCTTCATTTTGCTAAAATACACTAATGACAGCAAAAAGTTTGAGTCTATAACATTTAGTTAAGGTGTGAGAGCCAAAATGAACTTTTTATGGCTTTAAATGCATTTTCAGCCTGATTGTACACTTCAGGTGAAAATGTCAAAATCTTCAAAATGAGCAAAAGCACAATAAAATTAATGCTTGAATCATCTTCATTTTGCTAAAATATACTAATGACAGCAAAAAGTTTGAGTCTACAACATTTAGTTAAGGTGTGAGAGCCAAAATGAACTTTTTATTGCTTTAAACGCGTTTTCAGCCCCTAATTGTACACTTCAGGTGAAAATGTCAAAATCTTCAAAATGAGCAAAAGCACAATGAAATTAATGCTTGAATCATCTTCATTTTGCTAAAATACACTAATGACAGCAAAAAGTTTGAGTCTACAACATTTAGTTAAGGTGTGAGAGCCAAAATGAACTTTTTATGGCTTTAAATGCATTTTCAGCCTGATTGTACACTTCAGGTGAAAATGTCAAAATCTTCAAAATGAGCAAAAGCACAATGAAATTAATGCTTGAATCATCTTCATTTTGCTAACATACACTAATGGCAGCAAAAAGTTTGAGTCTACAACATTTAGTTAAGGTGTGAGAGGCAAAATGAACTTTTTATGGCTTTAAATGCATTTTCAGCCCGATTGTACACTTCAGGTGAAAATGTCAAAATCTTCAAAATGAGCAAAAGCACAATGAAATTAATGCTTGAATCATCTTCATTTTGCTAAAATACACTAATGACAGCAAAAAGTTTGAGTCTACAACATTTAGTTAAGGTGTGAGAGCCAAAATTAACTTTTTATGGCTTTAAATGCATTTTCAGCCTGATTGTACACTTCAGGTGAAAATGTCAAAATCTTCAAAATGAGCAAAAGCACAATGAAATTAATGCTTGAATCATCTTCATTTTGCTAACATACACTAATGACAGCAAAAAGTTTGAGTCTACAACATTTAGTTAAGGTGTGAGAGCCAAAATGAACTTTTTATGGCTTTAAATGCATTTTCAGCCCGATTGTACACTTCAGGTGAAAATGTCAAAATCTTCAAAATGAGCAAAAGCACAATAAAATTAATGCTTGAATCATCTTCATTTTGCTAAAATATACTAATGACAGCAAAAAGTTTGAGTCTACAACATTTAGTTAAGGAGTGAGAGCCAAAATGAACTTTTTATTGCTTTAAACGCGTTTTCAGCCCCTAATTGTACACTTCAGGTGAAAATGTCAAAATCTTCAAAATGAGCAAAAGCACAATGAAATTAATGCTTGAATCATCTTCATTTTGCTAAAATACACTAATGACAGCAAAAAGTTTGAGTCTATAACATTTAGTTAAGGTGTGAGAGCCAAAATGAACTTTTTATGGCTTTAAATGCATTTTCAGCCTGATTGTACACTTCAGGTGAAAATGTCAAAATCTTCAAAATGAGCAAAAGCACAATGAAATTAATGCTTGAATCATCTTCATTTTGCTAAAATACACTAATGACAGCAAAAAGTTTGAGTCTACAACATTTAGTTAAGGTGTGAGAGCCAAAATGAACTTTTTATGGCTTTAAATGCATTTTCAGCCCCTAATTGTACACTTCAGGTGAAAATGTCAAAATCTTCAAAATGAGCAAAAGCACAATAAAATTAATGCTTGAATCATCTTCATTTTGCTAAAATATACTAATGACAGCAAAAAGTTTGAGTCTACAACATTTAGTTAAGGAGTGAGAGCCAAAATGAACTTTTTATTGCTTTAAACGCGTTTTCAGCCCCTAATTGTACACTTCAGGTGAAAATGTCAAAATCTTCAAAATGAGCAAAAGCACAATGAAATTAATGCTTGAATCATCTTCATTTTGCTAAAATACACTAATGACAGCAAAAAGTTTGAGTCTATAACATTTAGTTAAGGTGTGAGAGCCAAAATGAACTTTTTATGGCTTTAAATGCATTTTCAGCCTGATTGTACACTTCAGGTGAAAATGTCAAAATCTTCAAAATGAGCAAAAGCACAATGAAATTAATGCTTGAATCATCTTCATTTTGCTAAAATACACTAATGACAGCAAAAAGTTTGAGTCTACAACATTTAGTTAAGGTGTGAGAGCCAAAATGAACTTTTTATGGCTTTAAATGCATTTTCAGCCTGATTGTACACTTCAGGTGAAAATGTCAAAATCTTCAAAATGAGCAAAAGCACAATGAAATTAATGCTTGAATCATCTTCATTTTGCTAACATACACTAATGACAGCAAAAAGTTTGAGTCTACAACATTTAGTTAAGGTGTGAGAGCCAAAATGAACTTTTTATGGCTTTAAATGCATTTTCAGCCCGATTGTACACTTCAGGTGAAAATGTCAAAATCTTCAAAATGAGCAAAAGCACAATAAAATTAATGCTTGAATCATCTTCATTTTGCTAAAATATACTAATGACAGCAAAAAGTTTGAGTCTACAACATTTAGTTAAGGTGTGAGAGCCAAAATGAACTTTTTATTGCTTTAAACGCGTTTTCAGCCCCTAATTGTACACTTCAGGTGAAAATGTCAAAATCTTCAAAATGAGCAAAAGCACAATGAAATTAATGCTTGAATCATCTTCATTTTGCTAAAATACACTAATGACAGCAAAAAGTTTGAGTCTACAACATTTAGTTAAGGTGTGAGAGCCAAAATGAACTTTTTATGGCTTTAAATGCATTTTCAGCCTGATTGTACACTTCAGGTGAAAATGTCAAAATCTTCAAAATGAGCAAAAGCACAATGAAATTAATGCTTGAATCATCTTCATTTTGCTAACATACACTAATGGCAGCAAAAAGTTTGAGTCTACAACATTTAGTTAAGGTGTGAGAGGCAAAATGAACTTTTTATGGCTTTAAATGCATTTTCAGCCCGATTGTACACTTCAGGTGAAAATGTCAAAATCTTCAAAATGAGCAAAAGCACAATGAAATTAATGCTTGAATCATCTTCATTTTGCTAAAATACACTAATGACAGCAAAAAGTTTGAGTCTACAACATTTAGTTAAGGTGTGAGAGCCAAAATGAACTTTTTATGGCTTTAAATGCATTTTCAGCCTGATTGTACACTTCAGGTGAAAATGTCAAAATCTTCAAAATGAGCAAAAGCACAATGAAATTAATGCTTGAATCATCTTCATTTTGCTAACATACACTAATGACAGCAAAAAGTTTGAGTCTACAACATTTAGTTAAGGTGTGAGAGCCAAAATGAACTTTTTATGGCTTTAAATGCATTTTTAGCCCGATTGTACACTTCAGGTGAAAATGTCAAAATCTTCAAAATGAGCAAAAGCACAATAAAATTATTGCTTGAATCATCTTCATTTTGCTAAAATATACTAATGACAGCAAAAAGTTTGAGTCTACAACATTTAGTTAAGGTGTGAGAGCCAAAATGAACTTTTTATTGCTTTAAACGCGTTTTCAGCCCCTAATTGTACACTTCAGGTGAAAATGTCAAAATCTTCAAAATGAGCAAAAGCACAATGAAATTAATGCTTGAATCATCTTCATTTTGCTAAAATACACTAATGACAGCAAAAAGTTTGAGTCTACAACATTTAGTTAAGGTGTGAGAGCCAAAATGAACTTTTTATGGCTTTAAATGCATTTTCAGCCTGATTGTACACTTCAGGTGAAAATGTCAAAATCTTCAAAATGAGCAAAAGCACAATGAAATTAATGCTTGAATCATCTTCATTTTGCTAACATACACTAATGGCAGCAAAAAGTTTGAGTCTACAACATTTAGTTAAGGTGTGAGAGCCAAAATGAACTTTTTATGGCTTTAAATGCATTTTCAGCCCGATTGTACACTTCAGGTGAAAATGTCAAAATCTTCATAATGAGCAAAAGCACAATGAAATTAATGCTTGAATCATCTTCATTTTGCTAAAATATACTAATGACAGCAAAAAGTTTGAGTCTACAACATTTAGTTAAGGAGTGAGAGCCAAAATGAACTTTTTATTGCTTTAAACGCGTTTTCAGCCCCTAATTGTACACTTCAGGTGAAAATGTCAAAATCTTCAAAATGAGCAAAAGCACAATGAAATTAATGCTTGAATCATCTTCATTTTGCTAAAATACACTAATGACAGCAAAAAGTTTGAGTCTATAACATTTAGTTAAGGTGTGAGAGCCAAAATGATCTTTTTATGGCTTTAAATGCATTTTCAGCCTGATTGTACACTTCAGGTGAAAATGTCAAAATCTTCAAAATGAGCAAAAGCACAATGAAATTAATGCTTGAATCATCTTCATTTTGCTAAAATACACTAATGACAGCAAAAAGTTTGAGTCTACAACATTTAGTTAAGGTGTGAGAGCCAAAATGAACTTTTTATGGCTTTAAATGCATTTTCAGCCTGATTGTACACTTCAGGTGAAAATGTCAAAATCTTCAAAATGAGCAAAAGCACAATGAAATTAATGCTTGAATCATCTTCATTTTGCTAACATACACTAATGGCAGCAAAAAGTTTGAGTCTACAACATTTAGTTAAGGTGTGAGAGGCAAAATGAACTTTTTATGGCTTTAAATGCATTTTCAGCCCGATTGTACACTTCAGGTGAAAATGTCAAAATCTTCAAAATGAGCAAAAGCACAATGAAATTAATGCTTGAATCATCTTCATTTTGCTAAAATACACTAATGACAGCAAAAAGTTTGAGTCTACAACATTTAGTTAAGGTGTGAGAGCCAAAATGAACTTTTTATGGCTTTAAATGCATTTTCAGCCTGATTGTACACTTCAGGTGAAAATGTCAAAATCTTCAAAATGAGCAAAAGCACAATGAAATTAATGCTTGAATCATCTTCATTTTGCTAACATACACTAATGACAGCAAAAAGTTTGAGTCTACAACATTTAGTTAAGGTGTGAGAGCCAAAATGAACTTTTTATGGCTTTAAATGCATTTTTAGCCCGATTGTACACTTCAGGTGAAAATGTCAAAATCTTCAAAATGAGCAAAAGCACAATAAAATTATTGCTTGAATCATCTTCATTTTGCTAAAATATACTAATGACAGCAAAAAGTTTGAGTCTACAACATTTAGTTAAGGTGTGAGAGCCAAAATGAACTTTTTATTGCTTTAAACGCGTTTTCAGCCCCTAATTGTACACTTCAGGTGAAAATGTCAAAATCTTCAAAATGAGCAAAAGCACAATGAAATTAATGCTTGAATCATCTTCATTTTGCTAAAATACACTAATGACAGCAAAAAGTTTGAGTCTACAACATTTAGTTAAGGTGTGAGAGCCAAAATGAACTTTTTATGGCTTTAAATGCATTTTCAGCCTGATTGTACACTTCAGGTGAAAATGTCAAAATCTTCAAAATGAGCAAAAGCACAATGAAATTAATGCTTGAATCATCTTCATTTTGCTAACATACACTAATGGCAGCAAAAAGTTTGAGTCTACAACATTTAGTTAAGGTGTGAGAGCCAAAATGAACTTTTTATGGCTTTAAATGCATTTTCAGCCCGATTGTACACTTCAGGTGAAAATGTCAAAATCTTCAAAATGAGCAAAAGCACAATGAAATTAATGCTTGAATCATCTTCATTTTGCTAAAATATACTAATGACAGCAAAAAGTTTGAGTCTACAAAATTTAGTTAAGGAGTGAGAGCCAAAATGAACTTTTTATTGCTTTAAACGCGTTTTCAGCCCCTAATTGTACACTTCAGGTGAAAATGTCAAAATCTTCAAAATGAGCAAAAGCACAATGAAATTAATGCTTGAATCATCTTCATTTTGCTAAAATACACTAATGACAGCAAAAAGTTTGAGTCTATAACATTTAGTTAAGGAGTGAGAGCCAAAATGAACTTTTTATGGCTTTAAATGCATTTTCAGCCCGATTGTACACTTCAGGTGAAAATGTCAAAATCTTCAAAATGAGCAAAAGCACAATAAAATTAATGCTTGAATCATCTTCATTTTGCTAAAATATACTAATGACAGCAAAAAGTTTGAGTCTACAACATTTAGTTAAGGAGTGAGAGCCAAAATGAACTTTTTATTGCTTTAAACGCGTTTTCAGCCCCTAATTGTACACTTCAGGTGAAAATGTCAAAATCTTCAAAATGAGCAAAAGCACAATGAAATTAATGCTTGAATCATCTTCATTTTGCTAAAATACACTAATGACAGCAAAAAGTTTGAGTCTACAACATTTAGTTAAGGTGTGAGAGCCAAAATGAACTTTTTATGGCTTTAAATGCATTTTCAGCCTGATTGTACACTTCAGGTGAAAATGTCAAAATCTTCAAAATGAGCAAAAGCACAATGAAATTAATGCTTGAATCATCTTCATTTTGCTAACATACACTAATGGCAGCAAAAAGTTTGAGTCTACAACATTTAGTTAAGGTGTGAGAGGCAAAATGAACTTTTTATGGCTTTAAATGCATTTTCAGCCCGATTGTACACTTCAGGTGAAAATGTCAAAATCTTCAAAATGAGCAAAAGCACAATGAAATTAATGCTTGAATCATCTTCATTTTGCTAAAATACACTAATGACAGCAAAAAGTTTGAGTCTACAACATTTAGTTAAGGTGTGAGAGCCAAAATTAACTTTTTATGGCTTTAAATGCATTTTCAGCCTGATTGTACACTTCAGGTGAAAATGTCAAAATCTTCAAAATGAGCAAAAGCACAATGAAATTAATGCTTGAATCATCTTCATTTTGCTAACATACACTAATGACAGCAAAAAGTTTGAGTCTACAACATTTAGTTAAGGTGTGAGAGCCAAAATGAACTTTTTATGGCTTTAAATGCATTTTCAGCCCGATTGTACACTTCAGGTGAAAATGTCAAAATCTTCAAAATGAGCAAAAGCACAATAAAATTAATGCTTGAATCATCTTCATTTTGCTAAAATATACTAATGACAGCAAAAAGTTTGAGTCTACAACATTTAGTTAAGGAGTGAGAGCCAAAATGAACTTTTTATTGCTTTAAACGCGTTTTCAGCCCCTAATTGTACACTTCAGGTGAAAATGTCAAAATCTTCAAAATGAGCAAAAGCACAATGAAATTAATGCTTGAATCATCTTCATTTTGCTAAAATACACTAATGACAGCAAAAAGTTTGAGTCTATAACATTTAGTTAAGGTGTGAGAGCCAAAATGAACTTTTTATGGCTTTAAATGCATTTTCAGCCTGATTGTACACTTCAGGTGAAAATGTCAAAATCTTCAAAATGAGCAAAAGCACAATGAAATTAATGCTTGAATCATCTTCATTTTGCTAAAATACACTAATGACAGCAAAAAGTTTGAGTCTACAACATTTAGTTAAGGTGTGAGAGCCAAAATGAACTTTTTATGGCTTTAAATGCATTTTCAGCCCGATTGTACACTTCAGGTGAAAATGTCAAAATCTTCAAAATGAGCAAAAGCACAATAAAATTAATGCTTGAATCATCTTCATTTTGCTAAAATATACTAATGACAGCAAAAAGTTTGAGTCTACAACATTTAGTTAAGGAGTGAGAGCCAAAATGAACTTTTTATTGCTTTAAACGCGTTTTCAGCCCCTAATTGTACACTTCAGGTGAAAATGTCAAAATCTTCAAAATGAGCAAAAGCACAATGAAATTAATGCTTGAATCATCTTCATTTTGCTAAAATACACTAATGACAGCAAAAAGTTTGAGTCTATAACATTTAGTTAAGGTGTGAGAGCCAAAATGAACTTTTTATGGCTTTAAATGCATTTTCAGCCTGATTGTACACTTCAGGTGAAAATGTCAAAATCTTCAAAATGAGCAAAAGCACAATGAAATTAATGCTTGAATCATCTTCATTTTGCTAAAATACACTAATGACAGCAAAAAGTTTGAGTCTACAACATTTAGTTAAGGTGTGAGAGCCAAAATGAACTTTTTATGGCTTTAAATGCATTTTCAGCCTGATTGTACACTTCAGGTGAAAATGTCAAAATCTTCAAAATGAGCAAAAGCACAATGAAATTAATGCTTGAATCATCTTCATTTTGCTAACATACACTAATGACAGCAAAAAGTTTGAGTCTACAACATTTAGTTAAGGTGTGAGAGCCAAAATGAACTTTTTATGGCTTTAAATGCATTTTCAGCCCGATTGTACACTTCAGGTGAAAATGTCAAAATCTTCAAAATGAGCAAAAGCACAATGAAATTAATGCTTGAATCATCTTCATTTTGCTAAAATATACTAATGACAGCAAAAAGTTTGAGTCTACAACATTTAGTTAAGGTGTGAGAGCCAAAATGAACTTTTTATTGCTTTAAACGCGTTTTCAGCCCCTAATTGTACACTTCAGGTGAAAATGTCAAAATCTTCAAAATGAGCAAAAGCACAATGAAATTAATGCTTGAATCATATTCATTTTGCTAAAATACACTAATGACAGCAAAAAGTTTGAGTCTACAACATTTAGTTAAGGTGTGAGAGCCAAAATGAACTTTTTATGGCTTTAAATGCATTTTCAGCCTGATTGTACACTTCAGGTGAAAATGTCAAAATCTTCAAAATGAGCAAAAGCACAATGAAATTAATGCTTGAATCATCTTCATTTTGCTAACATACACTTATGGCAGCAAAAAGTTTGAGTCTACAACATTTAGTTAAGGTGTGAGAGGCAAAATGAACTTTTTATGGCTTTAAATGCATTTTCAGCCCGATTGTACACTTCAGGTGAAAATGTCAAAATCTTCAAAATGAGCAAAAGCACAATGAAATTAATGCTTGAATCATCTTCATTTTGCTAAAATACACTAATGACAGCAAAAAGTTTGAGTCTACAACATTTAGTTAAGGTGTGAGAGCCAAAATGAACTTTTTATGGCTTTAAATGCATTTTCAGCCTGATTGTACACTTCAGGTGAAAATGTCAAAATCTTCAAAATGAGCAAAAGCACAATGAAATTAATGCTTGAATCATCTTCATTTTGCTAACATACACTAATGACAGCAAAAAGTTTGAGTCTACAACATTTAGTTAAGGTGTGAGAGCCAAAATGAACTTTTTATGGCTTTAAATGCATTTTTAGCCCGATTGTACACTTCAGGTGAAAATGTCAAAATCTTCAAAATGAGCAAAAGCACAATAAAATTATTGCTTGAATCATCTTCATTTTGCTAAAATATACTAATGACAGCAAAAAGTTTGAGTCTACAACATTTAGTTAAGGTGTGAGAGCCAAAATGAACTTTTTATTGCTTTAAACGCGTTTTCAGCCCCTAATTGTACACTTCAGGTGAAAATGTCAAAATCTTCAAAATGAGCAAAAGCACAATGAAATTAATGCTTGAATCATCTTCATTTTGCTAAAATACACTAATGACAGCAAAAAGTTTGAGTCTACAACATTTAGTTAAGGTGTGAGAGCCAAAATGAACTTTTTATGGCTTTAAATGCATTTTCAGCCTGATTGTACACTTCAGGTGAAAATGTCAAAATCTTCAAAATGAGCAAAAGCACAATGAAATTAATGCTTGAATCATCTTCATTTTGCTAACATACACTAATGGCAGCAAAAAGTTTGAGTCTACAACATTTAGTTAAGGTGTGAGAGCCAAAATGAACTTTTTATGGCTTTAAATGCATTTTCAGCCCGATTGTACACTTCAGGTGAAAATGTCAAAATCTTCAAAATGAGCAAAAGCACAATGAAATTAATGCTTGAATCATCTTCATTTTGCTAAAATATACTAATGACAGCAAAAAGTTTGAGTCTACAACATTTAGTTAAGGAGTGAGAGCCAAAATGAACTTTTTATTGCTTTAAACGCGTTTTCAGCCCCTAATTGTACACTTCAGGTGAAAATGTCAAAATCTTCAAAATGAGCAAAAGCACAATGAAATTAATGCTTGAATCATCTTCATTTTGCTAAAATACACTAATGACAGCAAAAAGTTTGAGTCTATAACATTTAGTTAAGGTGTGAGAGCCAAAATGAACTTTTTATGGCTTTAAATGCATTTTCAGCCTGATTGTACACTTCAGGTGAAAATGTCAAAATCTTCAAAATGAGCAAAAGCACAATGAAATTAATGCTTGAATCATCTTCATTTTGCTAAAATACACTAATGACAGCAAAAAGTTTGAGTCTACAACATTTAGTTAAGGTGTGAGAGCCAAAATGAACTTTTTATGGCTTTAAATGCATTTTCAGCCTGATTGTACACTTCAGGTGAAAATGTCAAAATCTTCAAAATGAGCAAAAGCACAATGAAATTAATGCTTGAATCATCTTCATTTTGCTAACATACACTAATGGCAGCAAAAAGTTTGAGTCTACAACATTTAGTTAAGGTGTGAGAGGCAAAATGAACTTTTTATGGCTTTAAATGCATTTTCAGCCCGATTGTACACTTCAGGTGAAAATGTCAAAATCTTCAAAATGAGCAAAAGCACAATGAAATTAATGCTTGAATCATCTTCATTTTGCTAAAATACACTAATGACAGCAAAAAGTTTGAGTCTACAACATTTAGTTAAGGTGTGAGAGCCAAAATGAACTTTTTATGGCTTTAAATGCATTTTCAGCCTGATTGTACACTTCAGGTGAAAATGTCAAAATCTTCAAAATGAGCAAAAGCACAATGAAATTAATGCTTGAATCATCTTCATTTTGCTAACATACACTAATGACAGCAAAAAGTTTGAGTCTACAACATTTAGTTAAGGTGTGAGAGCCAAAATGAACTTTTTATGGCTTTAAATGCATTTTTAGCCCGATTGTACACTTCAGGTGAAAATGTCAAAATCTTCAAAATGAGCAAAAGCACAATAAAATTATTGCTTGAATCATCTTCATTTTGCTAAAATATACTAATGACAGCAAAAAGTTTGAGTCTACAACATTTAGTTAAGGTGTGAGAGCCAAAATGAACTTTTTATTGCTTTAAACGCGTTTTCAGCCCCTAATTGTACACTTCAGGTGAAAATGTCAAAATCTTCAAAATGAGCAAAAGCACAATGAAATTAATGCTTGAATCATCTTCATTTTGCTAAAATACACTAATGACAGCAAAAAGTTTGAGTCTACAACATTTAGTTAAGGTGTGAGAGCCAAAATGAACTTTTTATGGCTTTAAATGCATTTTCAGCCTGATTGTACACTTCAGGTGAAAATGTCAAAATCTTCAAAATGAGCAAAAGCACAATGAAATTAATGCTTGAATCATCTTCATTTTGCTAACATACACTAATGGCAGCAAAAAGTTTGAGTCTACAACATTTAGTTAAGGTGTGAGAGCCAAAATGAACTTTTTATGGCTTTAAATGCATTTTCAGCCCGATTGTACACTTCAGGTGAAAATGTCAAAATCTTCAAAATGAGCAAAAGCACAATGAAATTAATGCTTGAATCATCTTCATTTTGCTAAAATATACTAATGACAGCAAAAAGTTTGAGTCTACAACATTTAGTTAAGGAGTGAGAGCCAAAATGAACTTTTTATTGCTTTAAACGCGTTTTCAGCCCCTAATTGTACACTTCAGGTGAAAATGTCAAAATCTTCAAAATGAGCAAAAGCACAATGAAATTAATGCTTGAATCATCTTCATTTTGCTAAAATACACTAATGACAGCAAAAAGTTTGAGTCTATAACATTTAGTTAAGGTGTGAGAGCCAAAATGAACTTTTTATGGCTTTAAATGCATTTTCAGCCTGATTGTACACTTCAGGTGAAAATGTCAAAATCTTCAAAATGAGCAAAAGCACAATGAAATTAATGCTTGAATCATCTTCATTTTGCTAAAATACACTAATGACAGCAAAAAGTTTGAGTCTACAACATTTAGTTAAGGTGTGAGAGCCAAAATGAACTTTTTATGGCTTTAAATGCATTTTCAGCCTGATTGTACACTTCAGGTGAAAATGTCAAAATCTTCAAAATGAGCAAAAGCACAATGAAATTAATGCTTGAATCATCTTCATTTTGCTAAAATACACTAATGACAGCAAAAAGTTTGAGTCTATAACATTTAGTTAAGGTGTGAGAGCCAAAATGAACTTTTTATGGCTTTAAATGCATTTTCAGCCTGATTGTACACTTCAGGTGAAAATGTCAAAATCTTCAAAATGAGCAAAAGCACAATGAAATTAATGCTTGAATCATCTTCATTTTGCTAAAATACACTAATGACAGCAAAAAGTTTGAGTCTACAACATTTAGTTAAGGTGTGAGAGCCAAAATGAACTTTTTATGGCTTTAAATGCATTTTCAGCCTGATTGTACACTTCAGGTGAAAATGTCAAAATCTTCAAAATGAGCAAAAGCACAATGAAATTAATGCTTGAATCATCTTCATTTTGCTAACATACACTAATGACAGCAAAAAGTTTGAGTCTACAACATTTAGTTAAGGTGTGAGAGCCAAAATGAACTTTTTATGGCTTTAAATGCATTTTCAGCCCGATTGTACACTTCAGGTGAAAATGTCAAAATCTTCAAAATGAGCAAAAGCACAATAAAATTAATGCTTGAATCATCTTCATTTTGCTAAAATATACTAATGACAGCAAAAAGTTTGAGTCTACAACATTTAGTTAAGGAGTGAGAGCCAAAATGAACTTTTTATTGCTTTAAACGCGTTTTCAGCCCCTAATTGTACACTTCAGGTGAAAATGTCAAAATCTTCAAAATGAGCAAAAGCACAATGAAATTAATGCTTGAATCATCTTCATTTTGCTAAAATACACTAATGACAGCAAAAAGTTTGAGTCTATAACATTTAGTTAAGGTGTGAGAGCCAAAATGAACTTTTTATGGCTTTAAATGCATTTTCAGCCTGATTGTACACTTCAGGTGAAAATGTCAAAATCTTCAAAATGAGCAAAAGCACAATGAAATTAATGCTTGAATCATCTTCATTTTGCTAAAATACACTAATGACAGCAAAAAGTTTGAGTCTACAACATTTAGTTAAGGTGTGAGAGCCAAAATGAACTTTTTATGGCTTTAAATGCATTTTCAGCCTGATTGTACACTTCAGGTGAAAATGTCAAAATCTTCAAAATGAGCAAAAGCACAATAAAATTAATGCTTGAATCATCTTCATTTTGCTAAAATATACTAATGACAGCAAAAAGTTTGAGTCTACATTATTTAGTTAAGGTGTGAGAGCCAAAATGAACTTTTTATTGCTTTAAACGCGTTTTCAGCCTGATTGTACACTTCAGGTGAAAATGTCAAAATCTTCAAAATGAGCAAAAGCACAATGAAATTAATGCTTGAATCATCTTCATTTTGCTAAAATACACTAATGACAGCAAAAAGTTTGAGTCTACAACATTTAGTTAAGGTGTGAGAGCCAAAATGAACTTTTTATGGCTTTAAATGCATTTTCAGCCTGATTGTACACTTCAGGTGAAAATGTCAAAATCTTCAAAATGAGCAAAAGCACAATGAAATTAATGCTTGAATCATCTTCATTTTGCTAACATACACTAATGGCAGCAAAAAGTTTGAGTCTACAACATTTAGTTAAGGTGTGAGAGGCAAAATGAACTTTTTATGGCTTTAAATGCATTTTCAGCCCGATTGTACACTTCAGGTGAAAATGTCAAAATCTTCAAAATGAGCAAAAGCACAATGAAATTAATGCTTGAATCATCTTCATTTTGCTAAAATACACTAATGACAGCAAAAAGTTTGAGTCTACAACATTTAGTTAAGGTGTGAGAGCCAAAATGAACTTTTTATGGCTTTAAATGCATTTTCAGCCTGATTGTACACTTCAGGTGAAAATGTCAAAATCTTCAAAATGAGCAAAAGCACAATGAAATTAATGCTTGAATCATCTTCATTTTGCTAACATACACTAATGACAGCAAAAAGTTTGAGTCTACAACATTTAGTTAAGGTGTGAGAGCCAAAATGAACTTTTTATGGCTTTAAATGCATTTTTAGCCCGATTGTACACTTCAGGTGAAAATGTCAAAATCTTCAAAATGAGCAAAAGCACAATAAAATTATTGCTTGAATCATCTTCATTTTGCTAAAATATACTAATGACAGCAAAAAGTTTGAGTCTACAACATTTAGTTAAGGTGTGAGAGCCAAAATGAACTTTTTATTGCTTTAAACGCGTTTTCAGCCCCTAATTGTACACTTCAGGTGAAAATGTCAAAATCTTCAAAATGAGCAAAAGCACAATGAAATTAATGCTTGAATCATCTTCATTTTGCTAAAATACACTAATGACAGCAAAAAGTTTGAGTCTACAACATTTAGTTAAGGTGTGAGAGCCAAAATGAACTTTTTATGGCTTTAAATGCATTTTCAGCCTGATTGTACACTTCAGGTGAAAATGTCAAAATCTTCAAAATGAGCAAAAGCACAATGAAATTAATGCTTGAATCATCTTCATTTTGCTAACATACACTAATGGCAGCAAAAAGTTTGAGTCTACAACATTTAGTTAAGGTGTGAGAGCCAAAATGAACTTTTTATGGCTTTAAATGCATTTTCAGCCCGATTGTACACTTCAGGTGAAAATGTCAAAATCTTCAAAATGAGCAAAAGCACAATGAAATTAATGCTTGAATCATCTTCATTTTGCTAAAATATACTAATGACAGCAAAAAGTTTGAGTCTACAACATTTAGTTAAGGAGTGAGAGCCAAAATGAACTTTTTATTGCTTTAAACGCGTTTTCAGCCCCTAATTGTACACTTCAGGTGAAAATGTCAAAATCTTCAAAATGAGCAAAAGCACAATGAAATTAATGCTTGAATCATCTTCATTTTGCTAAAATACACTAATGACAGCAAAAAGTTTGAGTCTATAACATTTAGTTAAGGTGTGAGAGCCAAAATGAACTTTTTATGGCTTTAAATGCATTTTCAGCCTGATTGTACACTTCAGGTGAAAATGTCAAAATCTTCAAAATGAGCAAAAGCACAATGAAATTAATGCTTGAATCATCTTCATTTTGCTAAAATACACTAATGACAGCAAAAAGTTTGAGTCTACAACATTTAGTTAAGGTGTGAGAGCCAAAATGAACTTTTTATGGCTTTAAATGCATTTTCAGCCTGATTGTACACTTCAGGTGAAAATGTCAAAATCTTCAAAATGAGCAAAAGCACAATGAAATTAATGCTTGAATCATCTTCATTTTGCTAAAATACACTAATGACAGCAAAAAGTTTGAGTCTATAACATTTAGTTAAGGTGTGAGAGCCAAAATGAACTTTTTATGGCTTTAAATGCATTTTCAGCCTGATTGTACACTTCAGGTGAAAATGTCAAAATCTTCAAAATGAGCAAAAGCACAATGAAATTAATGCTTGAATCATCTTCATTTTGCTAAAATACACTAATGACAGCAAAAAGTTTGAGTCTACAACATTTAGTTAAGGTGTGAGAGCCAAAATGAACTTTTTATGGCTTTAAATGCATTTTCAGCCTGATTGTACACTTCAGGTGAAAATGTCAAAATCTTCAAAATGAGCAAAAGCACAATGAAATTAATGCTTGAATCATCTTCATTTTGCTAACATACACTAATGACAGCAAAAAGTTTGAGTCTACAACATTTAGTTAAGGTGTGAGAGCCAAAATGAACTTTTTATGGCTTTAAATGCATTTTCAGCCTGATTGTACACTTCAGGTGAAAATGTCAAAATCTTCAAAATGAGCAAAAGCACAATGAAATTAATGCTTGAATCATCTTCATTTTGCTAAAATACACTAATGACAGCAAAAAGTTTGAGTCTACAACATTTAGTTAAGGTGTGAGAGCCAAAATGAACTTTTTATTGCTTTAAACGCGTTTTCAGCCCCTAATTGTACACTTCAGGTGAAAATGTCAAAATCTTCAAAATGAGCAAAAGCACAATGAAATTAATGCTTGAATCATCTTCATTTTGCTAAAATACACTAATGACAGCAAAAAGTTTGAGTCTACAACATTTAGTTAAGGTGTGAGAGCCAAAATGAACTTTTTATGGCTTTAAATGCATTTTCAGCCTGATTGTACACTTCAGGTGAAAATGTCAAAATCTTCAAAATGAGCAAAAGCACAATGAAATTAATGCTTGAATCATCTTCATTTTGCTAACATACACTAATGGCAGCAAAAAGTTTGAGTCTACAACATTTAGTTAAGGTGTGAGAGGCAAAATGAACTTTTTATGGCTTTAAATGCATTTTCAGCCCGATTGTACACTTCAGGTGAAAATGTCAAAATCTTCAAAATGAGCAAAAGCACAATGAAATTAATGCTTGAATCATCTTCATTTTGCTAAAATACACTAATGACAGCAAAAAGTTTGAGTCTACAACATTTAGTTAAGGTGTGAGAGCCAAAATGAACTTTTTATGGCTTTAAATGCATTTTCAGCCTGATTGTACACTTCAGGTGAAAATGTCAAAATCTTCAAAATGAGCAAAAGCACAATGAAATTAATGCTTGAATCATCTTCATTTTGCTAACATACACTAATGACAGCAAAAAGTTTGAGTCTACAACATTTAGTTAAGGTGTGAGAGCCAAAATGAACTTTTTATGGCTTTAAATGCATTTTTAGCCCGATTGTACACTTCAGGTGAAAATGTCAAAATCTTCAAAATGAGCAAAAGCACAATAAAATTATTGCTTGAATCATCTTCATTTTGCTAAAATATACTAATGACAGCAAAAAGTTTGAGTCTACAACATTTAGTTAAGGTGTGAGAGCCAAAATGAACTTTTTATTGCTTTAAACGCGTTTTCAGCCCCTAATTGTACACTTCAGGTGAAAATGTCAAAATCTTCAAAATGAGCAAAAGCACAATGAAATTAATGCTTGAATCATCTTCATTTTGCAAAAATACACTAATGACAGCAAAAAGTTTGAGTCTACAACATTTAGTTAAGGTGTGAGAGCCAAAATGAACTTTTTATGGCTTTAAATGCATTTTCAGCCTGATTGTTCACTTCAGGTGAAAATGTCAAAATCTTCAAAATGAGCAAAAGCACAATGAAATTAATGCTTGAATCATCTTCATTTTGCTAACATACACTAATGACAGCAAAAAGTTTGAGTCTACAACATTTAGTTAAGGTGTGAGAGCCAAAATGAACTTTTTATGGCTTTAAATGCATTTTCAGCCCGATTGTACACTTCAGGTGAAAATGTCAAAATCTTCAAAATGAGCAAAAGCACAATAAAATTAATGCTTGAATCATCTTCATTTTGCTAAAATATACTAATGACAGCAAAAAGTTTGAGTCTACAACATTTAGTTAAGGTGTGAGAGCCAAAATGAACTTTTTATTGCTTTAAACGCGTTTTCAGCCTGATTGTACACTTCAGGTGAAAATGTCAAAATCTTCAAAATGAGCAAAAGCACAATGAAATTAATGCTTGAATCATCTTCATTTTGCTAAAATACACTAATGACAGCAAAAAGTTTGAGTCTACAACATTTAGTTAAGGTGTGAGAGCCAAAATGAACTTTTTATGGCTTTAAATGCATTTTCAGCCTGATTGTACACTTCAGGTGAAAATGTCAAAATCTTCAAAATGAGCAAAAGCACAATGAAATTAATGCTTGAATCATCTTCATTTTGCTAACATACACTAATGACAGCAAAAAGTTTGAGTCTACAACATTTAGTTAAGGTGTGAGAGCCAAAATGAACTTTTTATGGCTTTAAATGCATTTTCAGCCCGATTGTACACTTCAGGTGAAAATGTCAAAATCTTCAAAATGAGCAAAAGCACAATAAAATTAATGCTTGAATCATCTTCATTTTGCTAAAATATACTAATGACAGCAAAAAGTTTGAGTCTACAACATTTAGTTAAGGTGTGAGAGCCAAAATGAACTTTTTATTGCTTTAAACGCGTTTTCAGCCCCTAATTGTACACTTCAGGTGAAAATGTCAAAATCTTCAAAATGAGCAAAAGCACAATAAAATTAATGCTTGAATCATCTTCATTTTGCTAAAATACACTAATGACAGCAAAAAGTTTGAGTCTACAACATTTAGTTAAGGTGTGAGAGCCAAAATGAACTTTTTATTGCTTTAAACGCGTTTTCAGCCCCTAATTGTACACTTCAGGTGAAAATGTCAAAATCTTCAAAATGAGCAAAAGCACAATGAAATTAATGCTTGAATCATCTTCATTTTGCTAAAATACACTAATGACAGCAAAAAGTTTGAGTCTACAACATTTAGTTAAGGTGTGAGAGCCAAAATGAACTTTTTATGGCTTTAAATGCATTTTCAGCCTGATTGTACACTTCAGGTGAAAATGTCAAAATCTTCAAAATGAGCAAAAGCACAATGAAATTAATGCTTGAATCATCTTCATTTTGCTAACATACACTAATGGCAGCAAAAAGTTTGAGTCTACAACATTTAGTTAAGGTGTGAGAGCCAAAATGAACTTTTTATGGCTTTAAATGCATTTTCAGCCCGATTGTACACTTCAGGTGAAAATGTCAAAATCTTCAAAATGAGCAAAAGCACAATGAAATTAATGCTTGAATCATCTTCATTTTGCTAAAATATACTAATGACAGCAAAAAGTTTGAGTCTACAACATTTAGTTAAGGAGTGAGAGCCAAAATGAACTTTTTATTGCTTTAAACGCGTTTTCAGCCCCTAATTGTACACTTCAGGTGAAAATGTCAAAATCTTCAAAATGAGCAAAAGCACAATGAAATTAATGCTTGAATCATCTTCATTTTGCTAAAATACACTAATGACAGCAAAAAGTTTGAGTCTATAACATTTAGTTAAGGTGTGAGAGCCAAAATGAACTTTTTATGGCTTTAAATGCATTTTCAGCCTGATTGTACACTTCAGGTGAAAATGTCAAAATCTTCAAAATGAGCAAAAGCACAATGAAATTAATGCTTGAATCATCTTCATTTTGCTAAAATACACTAATGACAGCAAAAAGTTTGAGTCTACAACATTTAGTTAAGGTGTGAGAGCCAAAATGAACTTTTTATGGCTTTAAATGCATTTTCAGCCCGATTGTACACTTCAGGTGAAAATGTCAAAATCTTCAAAATGAGCAAAAGCACAATAAAATTAATGCTTGAATCATCTTCATTTTGCTAAAATATACTAATGACAGCAAAAAGTTTGAGTCTACAACATTTAGTTAAGGTGTGAGAGCCAAAATGAACTTTTTATTGCTTTAAACGCGTTTTCAGCCCCTAATTGTACACTTCAGGTGAAAATGTCAAAATCTTCAAAATGAGCAAAAGCACAATGAAATTAATGCTTGAATCATCTTCATTTTGCTAAAATACACTAATGACAGCAAAAAGTTTGAGTCTACAACATTTAGTTAAGGTGTGAGAGCCAAAATGAACTTTTTATGGCTTTAAATGCATTTTCAGCCTGATTGTACACTTCAGGTGAAAATGTCAAAATCTTCAAAATGAGCAAAAGCACAATGAAATTAATGCTTGAATCATCTTCATTTTGCTAACATACACTAATGGCAGCAAAAAGTTTGAGTCTACAACATTTAGTTAAGGTGTGAGAGGCAAAATGAACTTTTTATGGCTTTAAATGCATTTTCAGCCCGATTGTACACTTCAGGTGAAAATGTCAAAATCTTCAAAATGAGCAAAAGCACAATGAAATTAATGCTTGAATCATCTTCATTTTGCTAAAATACACTAATGACAGCAAAAAGTTTGAGTCTACAACATTTAGTTAAGGTGTGAGAGCCAAAATGAACTTTTTATGGCTTTAAATGCATTTTCAGCCTGATTGTACACTTCAGGTGAAAATGTCAAAATCTTCAAAATGAGCAAAAGCACAATGAAATTAATGCTTGAATCATCTTCATTTTGCTAACATACACTAATGACAGCAAAAAGTTTGAGTCTACAACATTTAGTTAAGGTGTGAGAGCCAAAATGAACTTTTTATGGCTTTAAATGCATTTTTAGCCCGATTGTACACTTCAGGTGAAAATGTCAAAATCTTCAAAATGAGCAAAAGCACAATAAAATTATTGCTTGAATCATCTTCATTTTGCTAAAATATACTAATGACAGCAAAAAGTTTGAGTCTACAACATTTAGTTAAGGTGTGAGAGCCAAAATGAACTTTTTATTGCTTTAAACGCGTTTTCAGCCCCTAATTGTACACTTCAGGTGAAAATGTCAAAATCTTCAAAATGAGCAAAAGCACAATGAAATTAATGCTTGAATCATCTTCATTTTGCAAAAATACACTAATGACAGCAAAAAGTTTGAGTCTACAACATTTAGTTAAGGTGTGAGAGCCAAAATGAACTTTTTATGGCTTTAAATGCATTTTCAGCCTGATTGTTCACTTCAGGTGAAAATGTCAAAATCTTCAAAATGAGCAAAAGCACAATGAAATTAATGCTTGAATCATCTTCATTTTGCTAACATACACTAATGACAGCAAAAAGTTTGAGTCTACAACATTTAGTTAAGGTGTGAGAGCCAAAATGAACTTTTTATGGCTTTAAATGCATTTTCAGCCCGATTGTACACTTCAGGTGAAAATGTCAAAATCTTCAAAATGAGCAAAAGCACAATAAAATTAATGCTTGAATCATCTTCATTTTGCTAAAATATACTAATGACAGCAAAAAGTTTGAGTCTACAACATTTAGTTAAGGTGTGAGAGCCAAAATGAACTTTTTATTGCTTTAAACGCGTTTTCAGCCTGATTGTACACTTCAGGTGAAAATGTCAAAATCTTCAAAATGAGCAAAAGCACAATGAAATTAATGCTTGAATCATCTTCATTTTGCTAAAATACACTAATGACAGCAAAAAGTTTGAGTCTACAACATTTAGTTAAGGTGTGAGAGCCAAAATGAACTTTTTATGGCTTTAAATGCATTTTCAGCCTGATTGTACACTTCAGGTGAAAATGTCAAAATCTTCAAAATGAGCAAAAGCACAATGAAATTAATGCTTGAATCATCTTCATTTTGCTAACATACACTAATGACAGCAAAAAGTTTGAGTCTACAACATTTAGTTAAGGTGTGAGAGCCAAAATGAACTTTTTATGGCTTTAAATGCATTTTCAGCCCGATTGTACACTTCAGGTGAAAATGTCAAAATCTTCAAAATGAGCAAAAGCACAATAAAATTAATGCTTGAATCATCTTCATTTTGCTAAAATATACTAATGACAGCAAAAAGTTTGAGTCTACAACATTTAGTTAAGGTGTGAGAGCCAAAATGAACTTTTTATTGCTTTAAACGCGTTTTCAGCCCCTAATTGTACACTTCAGGTGAAAATGTCAAAATCTTCAAAATGAGCAAAAGCACAATAAAATTAATGCTTGAATCATCTTCATTTTGCTAAAATACACTAATGACAGCAAAAAGTTTGAGTCTACAACATTTAGTTAAGGTGTGAGAGCCAAAATGAACTTTTTATTGCTTTAAACGCGTTTTCAGCCCCTAATTGTACACTTCAGGTGAAAATGTCAAAATCTTCAAAATGAGCAAAAGCACAATGAAATTAATGCTTGAATCATCTTCATTTTGCTAAAATACACTAATGACAGCAAAAAGTTTGAGTCTACAACATTTAGTTAAGGTGTGAGAGCCAAAATGAACTTTTTATGGCTTTAAATGCATTTTCAGCCTGATTGTACACTTCAGGTGAAAATGTCAAAATCTTCAAAATGAGCAAAAGCACAATGAAATTAATGCTTGAATCATCTTCATTTTGCTAACATACACTAATGGCAGCAAAAAGTTTGAGTCTACAACATTTAGTTAAGGTGTGAGAGCCAAAATGAACTTTTTATGGCTTTAAATGCATTTTCAGCCCGATTGTACACTTCAGGTGAAAATGTCAAAATCTTCAAAATGAGCAAAAGCACAATGAAATTAATGCTTGAATCATCTTCATTTTGCTAAAATATACTAATGACAGCAAAAAGTTTGAGTCTACAACATTTAGTTAAGGAGTGAGAGCCAAAATGAACTTTTTATTGCTTTAAACGCGTTTTCAGCCCCTAATTGTACACTTCAGGTGAAAATGTCAAAATCTTCAAAATGAGCAAAAGCACAATGAAATTAATGCTTGAATCATCTTCATTTTGCTAAAATACACTAATGACAGCAAAAAGTTTGAGTCTATAACATTTAGTTAAGGTGTGAGAGCCAAAATGAACTTTTTATGGCTTTAAATGCATTTTCAGCCTGATTGTACACTTCAGGTGAAAATGTCAAAATCTTCAAAATGAGCAAAAGCACAATGAAATTAATGCTTGAATCATCTTCATTTTGCTAAAATACACTAATGACAGCAAAAAGTTTGAGTCTACAACATTTAGTTAAGGTGTGAGAGCCAAAATGAACTTTTTATGGCTTTAAATGCATTTTCAGCCTGATTGTACACTTCAGGTGAAAATGTCAAAATCTTCAAAATGAGCAAAAGCACAATGAAATTAATGCTTGAATCATCTTCATTTTGCTAAAATACACTAATGACAGCAAAAAGTTTGAGTCTATAACATTTAGTTAAGGTGTGAGAGCCAAAATGAACTTTTTATGGCTTTAAATGCATTTTCAGCCTGATTGTACACTTCAGGTGAAAATGTCAAAATCTTCAAAATGAGCAAAAGCACAATGAAATTAATGCTTGAATCATCTTCATTTTGCTAAAATACACTAATGACAGCAAAAAGTTTGAGTCTACAACATTTAGTTAAGGTGTGAGAGCCAAAATGAACTTTTTATGGCTTTAAATGCATTTTCAGCCTGATTGTACACTTCAGGTGAAAATGTCAAAATCTTCAAAATGAGCAAAAGCACAATGAAATTAATGCTTGAATCATCTTCATTTTGCTAACATACACTAATGACAGCAAAAAGTTTGAGTCTACAACATTTAGTTAAGGTGTGAGAGCCAAAATGAACTTTTTATGGCTTTAAATGCATTTTCAGCCCGATTGTACACTTCAGGTGAAAATGTCAAAATCTTCAAAATGAGCAAAAGCACAATAAAATTAATGCTTGAATCATCTTCATTTTGCTAAAATATACTAATGACAGCAAAAAGTTTGAGTCTACAACATTTAGTTAAGGTGTGAGAGCCAAAATGAACTTTTTATTGCTTTAAACGCGTTTTCAGCCCCTAATTGTACACTTCAGGTGAAAATGTCAAAATCTTCAAAATGAGCAAAAGCACAATGAAATTAATGCTTGAATCATCTTCATTTTGCTAAAATACACTAATGACAGCAAAAAGTTTGAGTCTACAACATTTAGTTAAGGTGTGAGAGCCAAAATGAACTTTTTATGGCTTTAAATGCATTTTCAGCCTGATTGTACACTTCAGGTGAAAATGTCAAAATCTTCAAAATGAGCAAAAGCACAATGAAATTAATGCTTGAATCATCTTCATTTTGCTAACATACACTAATGGCAGCAAAAAGTTTGAGTCTACAACATTTAGTTAAGGTGTGAGAGGCAAAATGAACTTTTTATGGCTTTAAATGCATTTTCAGCCCGATTGTACACTTCAGGTGAAAATGTCAAAATCTTCAAAATGAGCAAAAGCACAATGAAATTAATGCTTGAATCATCTTCATTTTGCTAAAATACACTAATGACAGCAAAAAGTTTGAGTCTACAACATTTAGTTAAGGTGTGAGAGCCAAAATGAACTTTTTATGGCTTTAAATGCATTTTCAGCCTGATTGTACACTTCAGGTGAAAATGTCAAAATCTTCAAAATGAGCAAAAGCACAATGAAATTAATGCTTGAATCATCTTCATTTTGCTAACATACACTAATGACAGCAAAAAAGTTTGAGTCTACAACATTTAGTTAAGGTGTGAGAGCCAAAATGAACTTTTTATGGCTTTAAATGCATTTTCAGCCCGATTGTACACTTCAGGTGAATATGTCAAAATCTTCAAAATGAGCAAAAGCACAATAAAATTAATGCTTGAATCATCTTCATTTTGCTAAAATATACTAATGACAGCAAAAAGTTTGAGTCTACAACATTTAGTTAAGGTGTGAGAGCCAAAATGAACTTTTTATGGCTTTAAATGCATTTTCAGCCTGATTGTACACTTCAGGTGAAAATGTCAAAATCTTCAAAATGAGCAAAAGCACAATGAAATTAATGCTTGAATCATCTTCATTTTGCTAACATACACTAATGACAGCAAAAAGTTTGAGTCTACAACATTTAGTTAAGGTGTGAGAGCCAAAATGAACTTTTTATGGCTTTAAATGCATTTTCAGCCCGATTGTACACTTCAGGTGAAAATGTCAAAATCTTCAAAATGATCAAAAGCACAATAAAATTAATGCTTGAATCATCTTCATTTTGCTAAAATATACTAATGACAGCAAAAAGTTTGAGTCTACAACATTTAGTTAAGGTGTGAGAGCCAAAATGAACTTTTTATTGCTTTAAACGCGTTTTCAGCCCCTAATTGTACACTTCAGGTGAAAATGTCAAAATCTTCAAAATGAGCAAAAGCACAATAAAATTAATGCTTGAATCATCTTCATTTTGCTAAAATACACTAATGACAGCAAAAAGTTTGAGTCTACAACATTTAGTTAAGTTGTGAGAGCCAAAATGAACTTTTTATGGCTTTAAATGCATTTTCAGCCCGATTGTACACTTCAGGTGAAAATGTCAAAATCTTCAAAATGAGCAAAAGCACCATAAAATTAATGCTTGAATCATCTTCATTTTGCTAAAATATACTAATGACAGCAAAAAGTTTGAGTCTACATTATTTAGTTAAGGTGTGAGAGCCAAAATGAACTTTTTATTGCTTTAAACGCGTTTTCAGCCTGATTGTACACTTCAGGTGAAAATGTCAAAATCTTCAAAATGAGCAAAAGCACAATGAAATTAATGCTTGAATCATCTTCATTTTGCTAAAATACACTAATGACAGCAAAAAGTTTGAGTCTACAACATTTAGTTAAGGTGTGAGAGCCAAAATGAACTTTTTATGGCTTTAAATGCATTTTCAGCCCGATTGTACACTTCAGGTGAAAATGTCAAAATCTTCAAAATGAGCAAAAGCACAATGAAATTAATGCTTGAATCATCTTCATTTTGCTAAAATACACTAATGACAGCAAAAAGTTTGAGTCTACAACATTTAGTTAAGGTGTGAGAGCCAAAATGAACTTTTTATGGCTTTAAATGCATTTTCAGCCTGATTGTACACTTCAGGTGAAAATGTCAAAATCTTCAAAATGAGCAAAAGCACAATGAAATTAATGCTTGAATCATCTTCATTTTGCTAACATACACTAATGACAGCAAAAAGTTTGAGTCTACAACATTTAGTTAAGGTGTGAGAGCCAAAATGAACTTTTTATGGCTTTAAATGCATTTTCAGCCTGATTGTACACTTCAGGTGAAAATGTCAAAATCTTCAAAATGAGCAAAAGCACAATGAAATTAATGCTTGAATCATCTTCATTTTGCTAACATACACTAATGACAGCAAAAAGTTTGAGTCTACAACATTTAGTTAAGGTGTGAGAGCCAAAATGAACTTTTTATGGCTTTAAATGCATTTTCAGCCCGATTGTACACTTCAGGTGAAAATGTCAAAATCTTCAAAATGAGCAAAAGCACAATAAAATTAATGCTTGAATCATCTTCATTTTGCTAAAATATACTAATGACAGCAAAAAGTTTGAGTCTACAACATTTAGTTAAGGTGTGAGAGCCAAAATGAACTTTTTATTGCTTTAAACGCGTTTTCAGCCCCTAATTGTACACTTCAGGTGAAAATGTCAAAATCTTCAAAATGAGCAAAAGCACAATAAAATTAATGCTTGAATCATCTTCATTTTGCTAAAATACACTAATGACAGCAAAAAGTTTGAGTCTACAACATTTAGTTAAGGTGTGAGAGCCAAAATGAACTTTTTATTGCTTTAAACGCGTTTTCAGCCCCTAATTGTACACTTCAGGTGAAAATGTCAAAATCTTCAAAATGAGCAAAAGCACAATGAAATTAATGCTTGAATCATCTTCATTTTGCTAAAATACACTAATGACAGCAAAAAGTTTGAGTCTACAACATTTAGTTAAGGTGTGAGAGCCAAAATGAACTTTTTATGGCTTTAAATGCATTTTCAGCCTGATTGTACACTTCAGGTGAAAATGTCAAAATCTTCAAAATGAGCAAAAGCACAATGAAATTAATGCTTGAATCATCTTCATTTTGCTAACATACACTAATGGCAGCAAAAAGTTTGAGTCTACAACATTTAGTTAAGGTGTGAGAGCCAAAATGAACTTTTTATGGCTTTAAATGCATTTTCAGCCCGATTGTACACTTCAGGTGAAAATGTCAAAATCTTCAAAATGAGCAAAAGCACAATGAAATTAATGCTTGAATCATCTTCATTTTGCTAAAATATACTAATGACAGCAAAAAGTTTGAGTCTACAACATTTAGTTAAGGAGTGAGAGCCAAAATGAACTTTTTATTGCTTTAAACGCGTTTTCAGCCCCTAATTGTACACTTCAGGTGAAAATGTCAAAATCTTCAAAATGAGCAAAAGCACAATGAAATTAATGCTTGAATCATCTTCATTTTGCTAAAATACACTAATGACAGCAAAAAGTTTGAGTCTATAACATTTAGTTAAGGTGTGAGAGCCAAAATGAACTTTTTATGGCTTTAAATGCATTTTCAGCCTGATTGTACACTTCAGGTGAAAATGTCAAAATCTTCAAAATGAGCAAAAGCACAATGAAATTAATGCTTGAATCATCTTCATTTTGCTAAAATACACTAATGACAGCAAAAAGTTTGAGTCTACAACATTTAGTTAAGGTGTGAGAGCCAAAATGAACTTTTTATGGCTTTAAATGCATTTTCAGCCTGATTGTACACTTCAGGTGAAAATGTCAAAATCTTCAAAATGAGCAAAAGCACAATGAAATTAATGCTTGAATCATCTTCATTTTGCTAAAATACACTAATGACAGCAAAAAGTTTGAGTCTATAACATTTAGTTAAGGTGTGAGAGCCAAAATGAACTTTTTATGGCTTTAAATGCATTTTCAGCCTGATTGTACACTTCAGGTGAAAATGTCAAAATCTTCAAAATGAGCAAAAGCACAATGAAATTAATGCTTGAATCATCTTCATTTTGCTAAAATACACTAATGACAGCAAAAAGTTTGAGTCTACAACATTTAGTTAAGGTGTGAGAGCCAAAATGAACTTTTTATGGCTTTAAATGCATTTTCAGCCTGATTGTACACTTCAGGTGAAAATGTCAAAATCTTCAAAATGAGCAAAAGCACAATGAAATTAATGCTTGAATCATCTTCATTTTGCTAAAATACACTAATGACAGCAAAAAGTTTGAGTCTATAACATTTAGTTAAGGTGTGAGAGCCAAAATGAACTTTTTATGGCTTTAAATGCATTTTCAGCCTGATTGTACACTTCAGGTGAAAATGTCAAAATCTTCAAAATGAGCAAAAGCACAATGAAATTAATGCTTGAATCATCTTCATTTTGCTAAAATACACTAATGACAGCAAAAAGTTTGAGTCTACAACATTTAGTTAAGGTGTGAGAGCCAAAATGAACTTTTTATGGCTTTAAATGCATTTTCAGCCTGATTGTACACTTCAGGTGAAAATGTCAAAATCTTCAAAATGAGCAAAAGCACAATGAAATTAATGCTTGAATCATCTTCATTTTGCTAACATACACTAATGACAGCAAAAAGTTTGAGTCTACAACATTTAGTTAAGGTGTGAGAGCCAAAATGAACTTTTTATGGCTTTAAATGCATTTTCAGCCCGATTGTACACTTCAGGTGAAAATGTCAAAATCTTCAAAATGAGCAAAAGCACAATAAAATTAATGCTTGAATCATCTTCATTTTGCTAAAATATACTAATGACAGCAAAAAGTTTGAGTCTACAACATTTAGTTAAGGTGTGAGAGCCAAAATGAACTTTTTATTGCTTTAAACGCGTTTTCAGCCCCTAATTGTACACTTCAGGTGAAAATGTCAAAATCTTCAAAATGAGCAAAAGCACAATGAAATTAATGCTTGAATCATCTTCATTTTGCTAAAATACACTAATGACAGCAAAAAGTTTGAGTCTACAACATTTAGTTAAGGTGTGAGAGCCAAAATGAACTTTTTATGGCTTTAAATGCATTTTCAGCCTGATTGTACACTTCAGGTGAAAATGTCAAAATCTTCAAAATGAGCAAAAGCACAATGAAATTAATGCTTGAATCATCTTCATTTTGCTAACATACACTAATGGCAGCAAAAAGTTTGAGTCTACAACATTTAGTTAAGGTGTGAGAGGCAAAATGAACTTTTTATGGCTTTAAATGCATTTTCAGCCCGATTGTACACTTCAGGTGAAAATGTCAAAATCTTCAAAATGAGCAAAAGCACAATGAAATTAATGCTTGAATCATCTTCATTTTGCTAAAATACACTAATGACAGCAAAAAGTTTGAGTCTACAACATTTAGTTAAGGTGTGAGAGCCAAAATGAACTTTTTATGGCTTTAAATGCATTTTCAGCCTGATTGTACACTTCAGGTGAAAATGTCAAAATCTTCAAAATGAGCAAAAGCACAATGAAATTAATGCTTGAATCATCTTCATTTTGCTAACATACACTAATGACAGCAAAAAAGTTTGAGTCTACAACATTTAGTTAAGGTGTGAGAGCCAAAATGAACTTTTTATGGCTTTAAATGCATTTTCAGCCCGATTGTACACTTCAGGTGAATATGTCAAAATCTTCAAAATGAGCAAAAGCACAATAAAATTAATGCTTGAATCATCTTCATTTTGCTAAAATATACTAATGACAGCAAAAAGTTTGAGTCTACAACATTTAGTTAAGGTGTGAGAGCCAAAATGAACTTTTTATGGCTTTAAATGCATTTTCAGCCTGATTGTACACTTCAGGTGAAAATGTCAAAATCTTCAAAATGAGCAAAAGCACAATGAAATTAATGCTTGAATCATCTTCATTTTGCTAACATACACTAATGACAGCAAAAAGTTTGAGTCTACAACATTTAGTTAAGGTGTGAGAGCCAAAATGAACTTTTTATGGCTTTAAATGCATTTTCAGCCCGATTGTACACTTCAGGTGAAAATGTCAAAATCTTCAAAATGATCAAAAGCACAATAAAATTAATGCTTGAATCATCTTCATTTTGCTAAAATATACTAATGACAGCAAAAAGTTTGAGTCTACAACATTTAGTTAAGGTGTGAGAGCCAAAATGAACTTTTTATTGCTTTAAACGCGTTTTCAGCCCCTAATTGTACACTTCAGGTGAAAATGTCAAAATCTTCAAAATGAGCAAAAGCACAATAAAATTAATGCTTGAATCATCTT
This sequence comes from Leptonotus elevatus, assembly GCF_054856555.1. Taxonomy (NCBI): domain Eukaryota; kingdom Metazoa; phylum Chordata; class Actinopteri; order Syngnathiformes; family Syngnathidae; genus Leptonotus; species Leptonotus elevatus. The sequence goes on along the minus strand of NC_141244.1, from coordinate 172,975 downwards.
CATTTTGCTAAAATACACTAATGACAGCAAAAAGTTTGAGTCTACAACATTTAGTTAAGGTGTGAGAGCCAAAATGAACTTTTTATGGCTTTAAATGCATTTTCAGCCCGATTGTACACTTCAGGTGAAAATGTCAAAATCTTCAAAATGAGCAAAAGCACCATAAAATTAATGCTTGAATCATCTTCATTTTGCTAAAATATACTAATGACAGCAAAAAGTTTGAGTCTACATTATTTAGTTAAGGTGTGAGAGCCAAAATGAACTTTTTATTGCTTTAAACGCGTTTTCAGCCTGATTGTACACTTCAGGTGAAAATGTCAAAATCTTCAAAATGAGCAAAAGCACAATGAAATTAATGCTTGAATCATCTTCATTTTGCTAAAATACACTAATGACAGCAAAAAGTTTGAGTCTACAACATTTAGTTAAGGTGTGAGAGCCAAAATGAACTTTTTATGGCTTTAAATGCATTTTCAGCCCGATTGTACACTTCAGGTGAAAATGTCAAAATCTTCAAAATGAGCAAAAGCACAATGAAATTAATGCTTGAATCATCTTCATTTTGCTAAAATACACTAATGACAGCAAAAAGTTTGAGTCTACAACATTTAGTTAAGGTGTGAGAGCCAAAATGAACTTTTTATGGCTTTAAATGCATTTTCAGCCTGATTGTACACTTCAGGTGAAAATGTCAAAATCTTCAAAATGAGCAAAAGCACAATGAAATTAATGCTTGAATCATCTTCATTTTGCTAACATACACTAATGACAGCAAAAAGTTTGAGTCTACAACATTTAGTTAAGGTGTGAGAGCCAAAATGAACTTTTTATGGCTTTAAATGCATTTTCAGCCCGATTGTACACTTCAGGTGAAAATGTCAAAATCTTCAAAATGAGCAAAAGCACAATAAAATTAATGCTTGAATCATCTTCATTTTGCTAAAATACACTAATGACAGCAAAAAGTTTGAGTCTACAACATTTAGTTAAGGTGTGAGAGCCAAAATGAACTTTTTATTGCTTTAAACGCGTTTTCAGCCCCTAATTGTACACTTCAGGTGAAAATGTCAAAATCTTCAAAATGAGCAAAAGCACAATGAAATTAATGCTTGAATCATCTTCATTTTGCTAAAATACACTAATGACAGCAAAAAGTTTGAGTCTACAACATTTAGTTAAGGTGTGAGAGCCAAAATGAACTTTTTATGGCTTTAAATGCATTTTCAGCCTGATTGTACACTTCAGGTGAAAATGTCAAAATCTTCAAAATGAGCAAAAGCACAATGAAATTAATGCTTGAATCATCTTCATTTTGCTAACATACACTAATGACAGCAAAAAGTTTGAGTCTACAACATTTAGTTAAGGTGTGAGAGCCAAAATGAACTTTTTATGGCTTTAAATGCATTTTCAGCCCGATTGTACACTTCAGGTGAATATGTCAAAATCTTCAAAATGAGCAAAAGCACAATAAAATTAATGCTTGAATCATCTTCATTTTGCTAAAATATACTAATGACAGCAAAAAGTTTGAGTCTACAACATTTAGTTAAGGTGTGAGAGCCAAAATGAACTTTTTATGGCTTTAAATGCATTTTCAGCCTGATTGTACACTTCAGGTGAAAATGTCAAAATCTTCAAAATGAGCAAAAGCACAATGAAATTAATGCTTGAATCATCTTCATTTTGCTAACATACACTAATGACAGCAAAAAGTTTGAGTCTACAACATTTAGTTAAGGTGTGAGAGCCAAAATGAACTTTTTATGGCTTTAAATGCATTTTCAGCCCGATTGTACACTTCAGGTGAAAATGTCAAAATCTTCAAAATGAGCAAAAGCACAATAAAATTAATGCTTGAATCATCTTCATTTTGCTAAAATATACTAATGACAGCAAAAAGTTTGAGTCTACAACATTTAGTTAAGGTGTGAGAGCCAAAATGAACTTTTTATTGCTTTAAACGCGTTTTCAGCCCCTAATTGTACACTTCAGGTGAAAATGTCAAAATCTTCAAAATGAGCAAAAGCACAATAAAATTAATGCTTGAATCATCTTCATTTTGCTAAAATACACTAATGACAGCAAAAAGTTTGAGTCTACAACATTTAGTTAAGGTGTGAGAGCCAAAATGAACTTTTTATGGCTTTAAATGCATTTTCAGCCCGATTGTACACTTCAGGTGAAAATGTCAAAATCTTCAAAATGAGCAAAAGCACAATAAAATTAATGCTTGAATCATCTTCATTTTGCTAAAATATACTAATGACAGCAAAAAGTTTGAGTCTACATTATTTAGTTAAGGTGTGAGAGCCAAAATGAACTTTTTATTGCTTTAAACGCGTTTTCAGCCTGATTGTACACTTCAGGTGAAAATGTCAAAATCTTCAAAATGAGCAAAAGCACAATGAAATTAATGCTTGAATCATCTTCATTTTGCTAAAATACACTAATGACAGCAAAAAGTTTGAGTCTACAACATTTAGTTAAGGTGTGAGAGCCAAAATGAACTTTTTATGGCTTTAAATGCATTTTCAGCCCGATTGTACACTTCAGGTGAAAATGTCAAAATCTTCAAAATGAGCAAAAGCACAATGAAATTAATGCTTGAATCATCTTCATTTTGCTAACATACACTAATGACAGCAAAAAGTTTGAGTCTACAACATTTAGTTAAGGTGTGAGAGCCAAAATGAACTTTTTATGGCTTTAAATGCATTTTCAGCCTGATTGTACACTTCAGGTGAAAATGTCAAAATCTTCAAAATGAGCAAAAGCACAATGAAATTAATGCTTGAATCATCTTCATTTTGCTAAAATACACTAATGACAGCAAAAAGTTTGAGTCTACAACATTTAGTTAAGGTGTGAGAGCCAAAATGAACTTTTTATGGCTTTAAATGCATTTTCAGCCTGATTGTACACTTCAGGTGAAAATGTCAAAATCTTCAAAATGATTAAAAGCCCAATGAAATTAATGCTTGAATCATCTTCATTTTGCTAAAATACACTAATGACAGCAAAAAGTTTGAGTCTACAACATTTAGTTAAGGTGTGAGAGCCAAAATGAACTTTTTATGGCTTTAAATGCATTTTCAGCCCGATTGTACACTTCAGGTGAAAATGTCAAAATCTTCAAAATGAGCAAAAGCACAATAAAATTAATGCTTGAATCATCTTCATTTTGCTAAAATATACTAATGACAGCAAAAAGTTTGAGTCTACAACATTTAGTTAAGGTGTGAGAGCCAAAATGAACTTTTTATTGCTTTAAACGCGTTTTCAGCCCCTAATTGTACACTTCAGGTGAAAATGTCAAAATCTTCAAAATGAGCAAAAGCACAATGAAATTAATGCTTGAATCATCTTCATTTTGCTAACATACACTAATGACAGCAAAAAGTTTGAGTCTACAACATTTAGTTAAGGTGTGAGAGCCAAAATGAACTTTTTATGGCTTTAAATGCATTTTTAGCCCGATTGTACACTTCAGGTGAAAATGTCAAAATCTTCAAAATGAGCAAAAGCACAATGAAATTAATGCTTGAATCATCTTCATTTTGCTAAAATACACTAATGACAGCAAAAAGTTTGAGTCTACAACATTTAGTTAAGGTGTGAGAGCCAAAATGAACTTTTTATGGCTTTAAATGCATTTTCAGCCTGATTGTACACTTCAGGTGAAAATGTCAAAATCTTCAAAATGAGCAAAAGCACAATGAAATTAATGCTTGAATCATCTTCATTTTGCTAACATACACTAATGACAGCAAAAAGTTTGAGTCTACAACATTTAGTTAAGGTGTGAGAGCCAAAATGAACTTTTTATGGCTTTAAATGCATTTTCAGCCCGATTGTACACTTCAGGTGAATATGTCAAAATCTTCAAAATGAGCAAAAGCACAATAAAATTAATGCTTGAATCGTCTTCATTTTGCTAAAATATACTAATGACAGCAAAAAGTTTGAGTCTACAACATTTAGTTAAGGTGTGAGAGCCAAAATGAACTTTTTATGGCTTTAAATGCATTTTCAGCCTGATTGTACACTTCAGGTGAAAATGTCAAAATCTTCAAAATGAGCAAAAGCACAATGAAATTAATGCTTGAATCATCTTCATTTTGCTAACATACACTAATGACAGCAAAAAGTTTGAGTCTACAACATTTAGTTAAGGTGTGAGAGCCAAAATGAACTTTTTATGGCTTTAAATGCATTTTCAGCCCGATTGTACACTTCAGGTGAAAATGTCAAAATCTTCAAAATGAGCAAAAGCACAATAAAATTAATGCTTGAATCATCTTCATTTTGCTAAAATATACTAATGACAGCAAAAAGTTTGAGTCTACAACATTTAGTTAAGGTGTGAGAGCCAAAATGAACTTTTTATTGCTTTAAACGCGTTTTCAGCCCCTAATTGTACACTTCAGGTGAAAATGTCAAAATCTTCAAAATGAGCAAAAGCACAATAAAATTAATGCTTGAATCATCTTCATTTTGCTAAAATACACTAATGACAGCAAAAAGTTTGAGTCTACAACATTTAGTTAAGGTGTGAGAGCCAAAATGAACTTTTTATGGCTTTAAATGCATTTTCAGCCCGATTGTACACTTCAGGTGAAAATGTCAAAATCTTCAAAATGAGCAAAAGCACAATAAAATTAATGCTTGAATCATCTTCATTTTGCTAAAATATACTAATGACAGCAAAAAGTTTGAGTCTACATTATTTAGTTAAGGTGTGAGAGCCAAAATGAACTTTTTATTGCTTTAAACGCGTTTTCAGCCTGATTGTACACTTCAGGTGAAAATGTCAAAATCTTCAAAATGAGCAAAAGCACAATGAAATTAATGCTTGAATCATCTTCATTTTGCTAAAATACACTAATGACAGCAAAAAGTTTGAGTCTACAACATTTAGTTAAGGTGTGAGAGCCAAAATGAACTTTTTATGGCTTTAAATGCATTTTCAGCCCGATTGTACACTTCAGGTGAAAATGTCAAAATCTTCAAAATGAGCAAAAGCACAATGAAATTAATGCTTGAATCATCTTCATTTTGCTAACATACACTAATGACAGCAAAAAGTTTGAGTCTACAACATTTAGTTAAGGTGTGAGAGCCAAAATGAACTTTTTATGGCTTTAAATGCATTTTCAGCCTGATTGTACACTTCAGGTGAAAATGTCAAAATCTTCAAAATGAGCAAAAGCACAATGAAATTAATGCTTGAATCATCTTCATTTTGCTAAAATACACTAATGACAGCAAAAAGTTTGAGTCTACAACATTTAGTTAAGGTGTGAGAGCCAAAATGAACTTTTTATGGCTTTAAATGCATTTTCAGCCTGATTGTACACTTCAGGTGAAAATGTCAAAATCTTCAAAATGATTAAAAGCCCAATGAAATTAATGCTTGAATCATCTTCATTTTGCTAAAATACACTAATGACAGCAAAAAGTTTGAGTCTACAACATTTAGTTAAGGTGTGAGAGCCAAAATGAACTTTTTATGGCTTTAAATGCATTTTCAGCCCGATTGTACACTTCAGGTGAAAATGTCAAAATCTTCAAAATGAGCAAAAGCACAATAAAATTAATGCTTGAATCATCTTCATTTTGCTAAAATATACTAATGACAGCAAAAAGTTTGAGTCTACAACATTTAGTTAAGGTGTGAGAGCCAAAATGAACTTTTTATTGCTTTAAACGCGTTTTCAGCCCCTAATTGTACACTTCAGGTGAAAATGTCAAAATCTTCAAAATGAGCAAAAGCACAATGAAATTAATGCTTGAATCATCTTCATTTTGCTCAAATACACTAATGACAGCAAAAAGTTTGAGTCTACAACATTTAGTTAAGGTGTGAGAGCCAAAATGAACTTTTTATGGCTTTAAATGCATTTTCAGCCTGATTGTACACTTCAGGTGAAAATGTCAAAATCTTCAAAATGATTAAAAGCCCAATGAAATTAATGCTTGAATCATCTTCATTTTGCTAAAATACACTAATGACAGCAAAAAGTTTGAGTCTACAACATTTAGTTAAGGTGTGAGAGCCAAAATGAACTTTTTATGGCTTTAAATGCATTTTCAGCCCGATTGTACACTTCAGGTGAAAATGTCAAAATCTTCAAAATGAGCAAAAGCACAATAAAATTAATGCTTGAATCATCTTCATTTTGCTAAAATATACTAATGACAGCAAAAAGTTTGAGTCTACAACATTTAGTTAAGGTGTGAGAGCCAAAATGAACTTTTTATTGCTTTAAACGCGTTTTCAGCCCCTAATTGTACACTTCAGGTGAAAATGTCAAAATCTTCAAAATGAGCAAAAGCACAATGAAATTAATGCTTGAATCATCTTCATTTTGCTCAAATACACTAATGACAGCAAAAAGTTTGAGTCTACAACATTTAGTTAAGGTGTGAGAGCCAAAATGAACTTTTTATGGCTTTAAATGCATTTTCAGCCTGATTGTACACTTCAGGTGAAAATGTCAAAATCTTCAAAATGAGCAAAAGCACAATGAAATTAATGCTTGAATCATCTTCATTTTGCTAACATACACTAATGACAGCAAAAAGTTTGAGTCTACAACATTTAGTTAAGGTGTGAGAGCCAAAATGAACTTTTTATGGCTTTAAATGCATTTTCAGCCCGATTGTACACTTCAGGTGAAAATGTCAAAATCTTCAAAATGAGCAAAAGCACAATAAAATTAATGCTTGAATCATCTTCATTTTGCTAAAATATACTAATGACAGCAAAAAGTTTGAGTCTACAACATTTAGTTAAGGTGTGAGAGCCAAAATGAACTTTTTATTGCTTTAAACGCGTTTTCAGCCTGATTGTACACTTCAGGTGAAAATGTCAAAATCTTCAAAATGAGCAAAAGCACAATGAAATTAATGCTTGAATCATCTTCATTTTGCTAAAATACACTAATGACAGCAAAAAGTTTGAGTCTACAACATTTAGTTAAGGTGTGAGAGCCAAAATGAACTTTTTATGGCTTTAAATGCATTTTCAGCCTGATTGTACACTTCAGGTGAAAATGTCAAAATCTTCAAAATGAGCAAAAGCACAATGAAATTAATGCTTGAATCATCTTCATTTTGCTAAAATACACTAATGACAGCAAAAAGTTTGAGTCTACAACATTTAGTTAAGGTGTGAGAGCCAAAATGAACTTTTTATGGCTTTAAATGCATTTTCAGCCCGATTGTACACTTCAGGTGAAAATGTCAAAATCTTCAAAATGAGCAAAAGCACAATAAAATTAATGCTTGAATCATCTTCATTTTGCTAAAATATACTAATGACAGCAAAAAGTTTGAGTCTACAACATTTAGTTAAGGTGTGAGAGCCAAAATGAACTTTTTATTGCTTTAAACGCGTTTTCAGCCCCTAATTGTACACTTCAGGTGAAAATGTCAAAATCTTCAAAATGAGCAAAAGCACAATGAAATTAATGCTTGAATCATCTTCATTTTGCTAAAATACACTAATGACAGCAAAAAGTTTGAGTCTACAACATTTAGTTAAGGTGTGAGAGCCAAAATGAACTTTTTATGGCTTTAAATGCATTTTCAGCCCGATTGTACACTTCAGGTGAAAATGTCAAAATCTTCAAAATGAGCAAAAGCACAATAAAATTAATGCTTGAATCATCTTCATTTTGCTAAAATATACTAATGACAGCAAAAAGTTTGAGTCTACAACATTTAGTTAAGGTGTGAGAGCCAAAATGAACTTTTTATTGCTTTAAACGCGTTTTCAGCCCCTAATTGTACACTTCAGGTGAAAATGTCAAAATCTTCAAAATGAGCAAAAGCACAATGAAATTAATGCTTGAATCATCTTCATTTTGCTAAAATACACTAATGACAGCAAAAAGTTTGAGTCTACAACATTTAGTTAAGGTGTGAGAGCCAAAATGAACTTTTTATGGCTTTAAATGCATTTTCAGCCCGATTGTACACTTCAGGTGAAAATGTCAAAATCTTCAAAATGAGCAAAAGCACAATAAAATTAATGCTTGAATCATCTTCATTTTGCTAAAATATACTAATGACAGCAAAAAGTTTGAGTCTACAACATTTAGTTAAGGTGTGAGAGCCAAAATGAACTTTTTATTGCTTTAAACGCGTTTTCAGCCTGATTGTACACTTCAGGTGAAAATGTCAAAATCTTCAAAATGAGCAAAAGCACAATGAAATTAATGCTTGAATCATCTTCATTTTGCTAAAATACACTAATGACAGCAAAAAGTTTGAGTCTACAACATTTAGTTAAGGTGTGAGAGCCAAAATGAACTTTTTATGGCTTTAAATGCATTTTCAGCCTGATTGTACACTTCAGGTGAAAATGTCAAAATCTTCAAAATGAGCAAAAGCACAATGAAATTAATGCTTGAATCATCTTCATTTTGCTAACATACACTAATGACAGCAAAAAGTTTGAGTCTACAACATTTAGTTAAGGTGTGAGAGCCAAAATGAACTTTTTATGGCTTTAAATAGATTTTCAGCCCGATTGTACACTTCAGGTGAAAATGTCAAAATCTTCAAAATGAGCAAAAGCACAATAAAATTAATGCTTGAATCATCTTCATTTTGCTAAAATATACTAATGACAGTAAAAAGTTTGAGTCTACAACATTTAGTTAAGGTGTGAGAGCCAAAATGAACTTTTTATTGCTTTAAACGCGTTTTCAGCCCCTAATTGTACACTTCAGGTGAAAATGTCAAAATCTTCAAAATGAGCAAAAGCACAATGAAATTAATGCTTGAATCATCTTCATTTTGCTAAAATACACTAATGACAGCAAAAAGTTTGAGTCTACAACATTTAGTTAAGGTGTGAGAGCCAAAATGAACTTTTTATGGCTTTAAATGCATTTTCAGCCTGATTGTACACTTCAGGTGAAAATGTCAAAATCTTCAAAATGAGCAAAAGCACAATAAAATTAATGCTTGAATCATCTTCATTTTGCTAAAATATACTAATGACAGCAAAAAGTTTGAGTCTACAACATTTAGTTAAGGTGTGAGAGCCAAAATGAACTTTTTATTGCTTTAAACGCGTTTTCAGCCTGATTGTACACTTCAGGTGAAAATGTCAAAATCTTCAAAATGAGCAAAAGCACAATGAAATTAATGCTTGAATCATCTTCATTTTGCTAACATACACTAATGACAGCAAAAAGTTTGAGTCTACAACATTTAGTTAAGGTGTGAGAGCCAAAATGAACTTTTTATGGCTTTAAATGCATTTTCAGCCTGATTGTACACTTCAGGTGAAAATGTCAAAATCTTCAAAATGAGCAAAAGCACAATGAAATTAATGCTTGAATCATCTTCATTTTGCTAAAATACACTAATGACAGCAAAAAGTTTGAGTCTACAACATTTAGTTAAGGTGTGAGAGCCAAAATGAACTTTTTATGGCTTTAAATGCATTTTCAGCCCGATTGTACACTTCAGGTGAAAATGTCAAAATCTTCAAAATGAGCAAAAGCACAATAAAATTAATGCTTGAATCATCTTCATTTTGCTAAAATATACTAATGACAGCAAAAAGTTTGAGTCTACAACATTTAGTTAAGGTGTGAGAGCCAAAATGAACTTTTTATTGCTTTAAACGCGTTTTCAGCCCCTAATTGTACACTTCAGGTGAAAATGTCAAAATCTTCAAAATGAGCAAAAGCACAATGAAATTAATGCTTGAATCATCTTCATTTTGCTAAAATACACTAATGACAGCAAAAAGTTTGAGTCTACAACATTTAGTTAAGGTGTGAGAGCCAAAATGAACTTTTTATGGCTTTAAATGCATTTTCAGCCTGATTGTACACTTCAGGTGAAAATGTCAAAATCTTCAAAATGAGCAAAAGCACAATGAAATTAATGCTTGAATCATCTTTATTTTGCTAACATACACTAATGGCAGCAAAAAGTTTGAGTCTACAACATTTAGTTAAGGTGTGAGAGCCAAAATGAACTTTTTATGGCTTTAAATGCATTTTCAGCCCGATTGTACACTTCAGGTGAAAATGTCAAAATCTTCAAAATGAGCAAAAGCACAATAAAATTAATGCTTGAATCATCTTCATTTTGCTAAAATATACTAATGACAGCAAAAAGTTTGAGTCTACAACATTTAGTTAAGGAGTGAGAGCCAAAATGAACTTTTTATTGCTTTAAACGCGTTTTCAGCCCCTAATTGTACACTTCAGGTGAAAATGTCAAAATCTTCAAAATGAGCAAAAGCACAATGAAATTAATGCTTGAATCATCTTCATTTTGCTAAAATACACTAATGACAGCAAAAAGTTTGAGTCTATAACATTTAGTTAAGGTGTGAGAGCCAAAATGAACTTTTTATGGCTTTAAATGCATTTTCAGCCTGATTGTACACTTCAGGTGAAAATGTCAAAATCTTCAAAATGAGCAAAAGCACAATGAAATTAATGCTTGAATCATCTTCATTTTGCTAAAATACACTAATGACAGCAAAAAGTTTGAGTCTACAACATTTAGTTAAGGTGTGAGAGCCAAAATGAACTTTTTATGGCTTTAAATGCATTTTCAGCCTGATTGTACACTTCAGGTGAAAATGTCAAAATCTTCAAAATGAGCAAAAGCACAATGAAATTAATGCTTGAATCATCTTCATTTTGCTAACATACACTAATGACAGCAAAAAGTTTGAGTCTACAACATTTAGTTAAGGTGTGAGAGCCAAAATGAACTTTTTATGGCTTTAAATGCATTTTCAGCCCGATTGTACACTTCAGGTGAAAATGTCAAAATCTTCAAAATGAGCAAAAGCACAATAAAATAAATGTTTGAATCATCTTCATTTTGCTAAAATATACTAATGACAGCAAAAAGTTTGAGTCTACAACATTTAGTTAAGGAGTGAGAGCCAAAATGAACTTTTTATTGCTTTAAACGCGTTTTCAGCCCCTAATTGTACACTTCAGGTGAAAATGTCAAAATCTTCAAAATGAGCAAAAGCACAATGAAATTAATGCTTGAATCATCTTCATTTTGCTAAAATACACTAATGACAGCAAAAAGTTTGAGTCTATAACATTTAGTTAAGGTGTGAGAGCCAAAATGAACTTTTTATGGCTTTAAATGCATTTTCAGCCTGATTGTACACTTCAGGTGAAAATGTCAAAATCTTCAAAATGAGCAAAAGCACAATAAAATTAATGCTTGAATCATCTTCATTTTGCTAAAATATACTAATGACAGCAAAAAGTTTGAGTCTACAACATTTAGTTAAGGTGTGAGAGCCAAAATGAACTTTTTATTGCTTTAAACGCGTTTTCAGCCCCTAATTGTACACTTCAGGTGAAAATGTCAAAATCTTCAAAATGAGCAAAAGCACAATGAAATTAATGCTTGAATCATCTTCATTTTGCTAAAATACACTAATGACAGCAAAAAGTTTGAGTCTACAACATTTAGTTAAGGTGTGAGAGCCAAAATGAACTTTTTATGGCTTTAAATGCATTTTCAGCCTGATTGTACACTTCAGGTGAAAAAGTCAAAATCTTCAAAATGAGCAAAAGCACAATGAAATTAATGCTTGAATCATCTTCATTTTGCTAACATACACTAATGGCAGCAAAAAGTTTGAGTCTACAACATTTAGTTAAGGTGTGAGAGGCAAAATGAACTTTTTATGGCTTTAAATGCATTTTCAGCCCGATTGTACACTTCAGGTGAAAATGTCAAAATCTTCAAAATGAGCAAAAGCACAATGAAATTAATGCTTGAATCATCTTCATTTTGCTAAAATACACTAATGACAGCAAAAAGTTTGAGTCTACAACATTTAGTTAAGGTGTGAGAGCCAAAATTAACTTTTTATGGCTTTAAATGCATTTTCAGCCTGATTGTACACTTCAGGTGAAAATGTCAAAATCTTCAAAATGAGCAAAAGCACAATGAAATTAATGCTTGAATCATCTTCATTTTGCTAACATACACTAATGACAGCAAAAAGTTTGAGTCTACAACATTTAGTTAAGGTGTGAGAGCCAAAATGAACTTTTTATGGCTTTAAATGCATTTTCAGCCCGATTGTACACTTCAGGTGAAAATTTCAAAATCTTCAAAATGAGCAAAAGCACAATAAAATTAATGCTTGAATCATCTTCATTTTGCTAAAATATACTAATGACAGCAAAAAGTTTGAGTCTACAACATTTAGTTAAGGAGTGAGAGCCAAAATGAACTTTTTATTGCTTTAAACGCGTTTTCAGCCCCTAATTGTACACTTCAGGTGAAAATGTCAAAATCTTCAAAATGAGCAAAAGCACAATGAAATTAATGCTTGAATCATCTTCATTTTGCTAAAATACACTAATGACAGCAAAAAGTTTGAGTCTATAACATTTAGTTAAGGTGTGAGAGCCAAAATGAACTTTTTATGGCTTTAAATGCATTTTCAGCCTGATTGTACACTTCAGGTGAAAATGTCAAAATCTTCAAAATGAGCAAAAGCACAATGAAATTAATGCTTGAATCATCTTCATTTTGCTAAAATACACTAATGACAGCAAAAAGTTTGAGTCTACAACATTTAGTTAAGGTGTGAGAGCCAAAATGAACTTTTTATGGCTTTAAATGCATTTTCAGCCTGATTGTACACTTCAGGTGAAAATGTCAAAATCTTCAAAATGAGCAAAAGCACAATGAAATTAATGCTTGAATCATCTTCATTTTGCTAACATACACTAATGACAGCAAAAAGTTTGAGTCTACAACATTTAGTTAAGGTGTGAGAGCCAAAATGAACTTTTTATGGCTTTAAATGCATTTTCAGCCCGATTGTACACTTCAGGTGAAAATGTCAAAATCTTCAAAATGAGCAAAAGCACAATAAAATTAATGCTTGAATCATCTTCATTTTGCTAAAATATACTAATGACAGCAAAAAGTTTGAGTCTACAACATTTAGTTAAGGTGTGAGAGCCAAAATGAACTTTTTATTGCTTTAAACGCGTTTTCAGCCCCTAATTGTACACTTCAGGTGAAAATGTCAAAATCTTCAAAATGAGCAAAAGCACAATGAAATTAATGCTTGAATCATCTTCATTTTGCTAAAATACACTAATGACAGCAAAAAGTTTGAGTCTACAACATTTAGTTAAGGTGTGAGAGCCAAAATGAACTTTTTATGGCTTTAAATGCATTTTCAGCCTGATTGTACACTTCAGGTGAAAATGTCAAAATCTTCAAAATGAGCAAAAGCACAATGAAATTAATGCTTGAATCATCTTCATTTTGCTAACATACACTAATGGCAGCAAAAAGTTTGAGTCTACAACATTTAGTTAAGGTGTGAGAGGCAAAATGAACTTTTTATGGCTTTAAATGCATTTTCAGCCCGATTGTACACTTCAGGTGAAAATGTCAAAATCTTCAAAATGAGCAAAAGCACAATGAAATTAATGCTTGAATCATCTTCATTTTGCTAAAATACACTAATGACAGCAAAAAGTTTGAGTCTACAACATTTAGTTAAGGTGTGAGAGCCAAAATGAACTTTTTATGGCTTTAAATGCATTTTCAGCCTGATTGTACACTTCAGGTGAAAATGTCAAAATCTTCAAAATGAGCAAAAGCACAATGAAATTAATGCTTGAATCATCTTCATTTTGCTAACATACACTAATGACAGCAAAAAGTTTGAGTCTACAACATTTAGTTAAGGTGTGAGAGCCAAAATGAACTTTTTATGGCTTTAAATGCATTTTTAGCCCGATTGTACACTTCAGGTGAAAATGTCAAAATCTTCAAAATGAGCAAAAGCACAATAAAATTATTGCTTGAATCATCTTCATTTTGCTAAAATATACTAATGACAGCAAAAAGTTTGAGTCTACAACATTTAGTTAAGGTGTGAGAGCCAAAATGAACTTTTTATTGCTTTAAACGCGTTTTCAGCCCCTAATTGTACACTTCAGGTGAAAATGTCAAAATCTTCAAAATGAGCAAAAGCACAATGAAATTAATGCTTGAATCATCTTCATTTTGCTAAAATACACTAATGACAGCAAAAAGTTTGAGTCTACAACATTTAGTTAAGGTGTGAGAGCCAAAATGAACTTTTTATGGCTTTAAATGCATTTTCAGCCTGATTGTACACTTCAGGTGAAAATGTCAAAATCTTCAAAATGAGCAAAAGCACAATGAAATTAATGCTTGAATCATCTTCATTTTGCTAACATACACTAATGGCAGCAAAAAGTTTGAGTCTACAACATTTAGTTAAGGTGTGAGAGCCAAAATGAACTTTTTATGGCTTTAAATGCATTTTCAGCCCGATTGTACACTTCAGGTGAAAATGTCAAAATCTTCAAAATGAGCAAAAGCACAATAAAATTAATGCTTGAATCATCTTCATTTTGCTAAAATATACTAATGACAGTAAAAAGTTTGAGTCTACAACATTTAGTTAAGGTGTGAGAGCCAAAATGAACTTTTTATTGCTTTAAACGCGTTTTCAGCCCCTAATTGTACACTTCAGGTGAAAATGTCAAAATCTTCAAAATGAGCAAAAGCACAATGAAATTAATGCTTGAATCATCTTCATTTTGCTAAAATACACTAATGACAGCAAAAAGTTTGAGTCTACAACATTTAGTTAAGGTGTGAGAGCCAAAATGAACTTTTTATGGCTTTAAATGCATTTTCAGCCTGATTGTACACTTCAGGTGAAAATGTCAAAATCTTCAAAATGAGCAAAAGCACAATAAAATTAATGCTTGAATCATCTTCATTTTGCTAAAATATACTAATGACAGCAAAAAGTTTGAGTCTACAACATTTAGTTAAGGTGTGAGAGCCAAAATGAACTTTTTATTGCTTTAAACGCGTTTTCAGCCTGATTGTACACTTCAGGTGAAAATGTCAAAATCTTCAAAATGAGCAAAAGCACAATGAAATTAATGCTTGAATCATCTTCATTTTGCTAACATACACTAATGACAGCAAAAAGTTTGAGTCTACAACATTTAGTTAAGGTGTGAGAGCCAAAATGAACTTTTTATGGCTTTAAATGCATTTTCAGCCTGATTGTACACTTCAGGTGAAAATGTCAAAATCTTCAAAATGAGCAAAAGCACAATGAAATTAATGCTTGAATCATCTTCATTTTGCTAAAATACACTAATGACAGCAAAAAGTTTGAGTCTACAACATTTAGTTAAGGTGTGAGAGCCAAAATGAACTTTTTATGGCTTTAAATGCATTTTCAGCCCGATTGTACACTTCAGGTGAAAATGTCAAAATCTTCAAAATGAGCAAAAGCACAATAAAATTAATGCTTGAATCATCTTCATTTTGCTAAAATATACTAATGACAGCAAAAAGTTTGAGTCTACAACATTTAGTTAAGGTGTGAGAGCCAAAATGAACTTTTTATTGCTTTAAACGCGTTTTCAGCCCCTAATTGTACACTTCAGGTGAAAATGTCAAAATCTTCAAAATGAGCAAAAGCACAATGAAATTAATGCTTGAATCATCTTCATTTTGCTAAAATACACTAATGACAGCAAAAAGTTTGAGTCTACAACATTTAGTTAAGGTGTGAGAGCCAAAATGAACTTTTTATGGCTTTAAATGCATTTTCAGCCTGATTGTACACTTCAGGTGAAAATGTCAAAATCTTCAAAATGAGCAAAAGCACAATGAAATTAATGCTTGAATCATCTTTATTTTGCTAACATACACTAATGGCAGCAAAAAGTTTGAGTCTACAACATTTAGTTAAGGTGTGAGAGCCAAAATGAACTTTTTATGGCTTTAAATGCATTTTCAGCCCGATTGTACACTTCAGGTGAAAATGTCAAAATCTTCAAAATGAGCAAAAGCACAATAAAATTAATGCTTGAATCATCTTCATTTTGCTAAAATATACTAATGACAGCAAAAAGTTTGAGTCTACAACATTTAGTTAAGGAGTGAGAGCCAAAATGAACTTTTTATTGCTTTAAACGCGTTTTCAGCCCCTAATTGTACACTTCAGGTGAAAATGTCAAAATCTTCAAAATGAGCAAAAGCACAATGAAATTAATGCTTGAATCATCTTCATTTTGCTAAAATACACTAATGACAGCAAAAAGTTTGAGTCTATAACATTTAGTTAAGGTGTGAGAGCCAAAATGAACTTTTTATGGCTTTAAATGCATTTTCAGCCTGATTGTACACTTCAGGTGAAAATGTCAAAATCTTCAAAATGAGCAAAAGCACAATGAAATTAATGCTTGAATCATCTTCATTTTGCTAAAATACACTAATGACAGCAAAAAGTTTGAGTCTACAACATTTAGTTAAGGTGTGAGAGCCAAAATGAACTTTTTATGGCTTTAAATGCATTTTCAGCCTGATTGTACACTTCAGGTGAAAATGTCAAAATCTTCAAAATGAGCAAAAGCACAATGAAATTAATGCTTGAATCATCTTCATTTTGCTAACATACACTAATGACAGCAAAAAGTTTGAGTCTACAACATTTAGTTAAGGTGTGAGAGCCAAAATGAACTTTTTATGGCTTTAAATGCATTTTCAGCCCGATTGTACACTTCAGGTGAAAATGTCAAAATCTTCAAAATGAGCAAAAGCACAATAAAATAAATGTTTGAATCATCTTCATTTTGCTAAAATATACTAATGACAGCAAAAAGTTTGAGTCTACAACATTTAGTTAAGGAGTGAGAGCCAAAATGAACTTTTTATTGCTTTAAACGCGTTTTCAGCCCCTAATTGTACACTTCAGGTGAAAATGTCAAAATCTTCAAAATGAGCAAAAGCACAATGAAATTAATGCTTGAATCATCTTCATTTTGCTAAAATACACTAATGACAGCAAAAAGTTTGAGTCTATAACATTTAGTTAAGGTGTGAGAGCCAAAATGAACTTTTTATGGCTTTAAATGCATTTTCAGCCTGATTGTACACTTCAGGTGAAAATGTCAAAATCTTCAAAATGAGCAAAAGCACAATGAAATTAATGCTTGAATCATCTTCATTTTGCTAAAATACACTAATGACAGCAAAAAGTTTGAGTCTACAACATTTAGTTAAGGTGTGAGAGCCAAAATGAACTTTTTATGGCTTTAAATGCATTTTCAGCCCGATTGTACACTTCAGGTGAAAATGTCAAAATCTTCAAAATGAGCAAAAGCACAATAAAATTAATGCTTGAATCATCTTCATTTTGCTAAAATATACTAATGACAGCAAAAAGTTTGAGTCTACAACATTTAGTTAAGGAGTGAGAGCCAAAATGAACTTTTTATTGCTTTAAACGCGTTTTCAGCCCCTAATTGTACACTTCAGGTGAAAATGTCAAAATCTTCAAAATGAGCAAAAGCACAATGAAATTAATGCTTGAATCATCTTCATTTTGCTAAAATACACTAATGACAGCAAAAAGTTTGAGTCTATAACATTTAGTTAAGGTGTGAGAGCCAAAATGAACTTTTTATGGCTTTAAATGCATTTTCAGCCTGATTGTACACTTCAGGTGAAAATGTCAAAATCTTCAAAATGAGCAAAAGCACAATGAAATTAATGCTTGAATCATCTTCATTTTGCTAAAATACACTAATGACAGCAAAAAGTTTGAGTCTACAACATTTAGTTAAGGTGTGAGAGCCAAAATGAACTTTTTATGGCTTTAAATGCATTTTCAGCCTGATTGTACACTTCAGGTGAAAATGTCAAAATCTTCAAAATGAGCAAAAGCACAATGAAATTAATGCTTGAATCATCTTCATTTTGCTAACATACACTAATGACAGCAAAAAGTTTGAGTCTACAACATTTAGTTAAGGTGTGAGAGCCAAAATGAACTTTTTATGGCTTTAAATGCATTTTCAGCCCGATTGTACACTTCAGGTGAAAATGTCAAAATCTTCAAAATGAGCAAAAGCACAATAAAATAAATGTTTGAATCATCTTCATTTTGCTAAAATATACTAATGACAGCAAAAAGTTTGAGTCTACAACATTTAGTTAAGGAGTGAGAGCCAAAATGAACTTTTTATTGCTTTAAACGCGTTTTCAGCCCCTAATTGTACACTTCAGGTGAAAATGTCAAAATCTTCAAAATGAGCAAAAGCACAATGAAATTAATGCTTGAATCATCTTCATTTTGCTAAAATACACTAATGACAGCAAAAAGTTTGAGTCTATAACATTTAGTTAAGGTGTGAGAGCCAAAATGAACTTTTTATGGCTTTAAATGCATTTTCAGCCTGATTGTACACTTCAGGTGAAAATGTCAAAATCTTCAAAATGAGCAAAAGCACAATAAAATTAATGCTTGAATCATCTTCATTTTGCTAAAATATACTAATGACAGCAAAAAGTTTGAGTCTACAACATTTAGTTAAGGTGTGAGAGCCAAAATGAACTTTTTATTGCTTTAAACGCGTTTTCAGCCCCTAATTGTACACTTCAGGTGAAAATGTCAAAATCTTCAAAATGAGCAAAAGCACAATGAAATTAATGCTTGAATCATCTTCATTTTGCTAAAATACACTAATGACAGCAAAAAGTTTGAGTCTACAACATTTAGTTAAGGTGTGAGAGCCAAAATGAACTTTTTATGGCTTTAAATGCATTTTCAGCCTGATTGTACACTTCAGGTGAAAAAGTCAAAATCTTCAAAATGAGCAAAAGCACAATGAAATTAATGCTTGAATCATCTTCATTTTGCTAACATACACTAATGGCAGCAAAAAGTTTGAGTCTACAACATTTAGTTAAGGTGTGAGAGGCAAAATTAACTTTTTATGGCTTTAAATGCATTTTCAGCCCGATTGTACACTTCAGGTGAAAATGTCAAAATCTTCAAAATGAGCAAAAGCACAATGAAATTAATGCTTGAATCATCTTCATTTTGCTAAAATACACTAATGACAGCAAAAAGTTTGAGTCTACAACATTTAGTTAAGGTGTGAGAGCCAAAATTAACTTTTTATGGCTTTAAATGCATTTTCAGCCTGATTGTACACTTCAGGTGAAAATGTCAAAATCTTCAAAATGAGCAAAAGCACAATGAAATTAATGCTTGAATCATCTTCATTTTGCTAACATACACTAATGACAGCAAAAAGTTTGAGTCTACAACATTTAGTTAAGGTGTGAGAGCCAAAATGAACTTTTTATGGCTTTAAATGCATTTTCAGCCCGATTGTACACTTCAGGTGAAAATTTCAAAATCTTCAAAATGAGCAAAAGCACAATAAAATTAATGCTTGAATCATCTTCATTTTGCTAAAATATACTAATGACAGCAAAAAGTTTGAGTCTACAACATTTAGTTAAGGAGTGAGAGCCAAAATGAACTTTTTATTGCTTTAAACGCGTTTTCAGCCCCTAATTGTACACTTCAGGTGAAAATGTCAAAATCTTCAAAATGAGCAAAAGCACAATGAAATTAATGCTTGAATCATCTTCATTTTGCTAAAATACACTAATGACAGCAAAAAGTTTGAGTCTATAACATTTAGTTAAGGTGTGAGAGCCAAAATGAACTTTTTATGGCTTTAAATGCATTTTCAGCCTGATTGTACACTTCAGGTGAAAATGTCAAAATCTTCAAAATGAGCAAAAGCACAATGAAATTAATGCTTGAATCATCTTCATTTTGCTAAAATACACTAATGACAGCAAAAAGTTTGAGTCTACAACATTTAGTTAAGGTGTGAGAGCCAAAATGAACTTTTTATGGCTTTAAATGCATTTTCAGCCTGATTGTACACTTCAGGTGAAAATGTCAAAATCTTCAAAATGAGCAAAAGCACAATGAAATTAATGCTTGAATCATCTTCATTTTGCTAACATACACTAATGACAGCAAAAAGTTTGAGTCTACAACATTTAGTTAAGGTGTGAGAGCCAAAATGAACTTTTTATGGCTTTAAATGCATTTTCAGCCCGATTGTACACTTCAGGTGAAAATGTCAAAATCTTCAAAATGAGCAAAAGCACAATAAAATTAATGCTTGAATCATCTTCATTTTGCTAAAATATACTAATGACAGCAAAAAGTTTGAGTCTACAACATTTAGTTAAGGTGTGAGAGCCAAAATGAACTTTTTATTGCTTTAAACGCGTTTTCAGCCCCTAATTGTACACTTCAGGTGAAAATGTCAAAATCTTCAAAATGAGCAAAAGCACAATGAAATTAATGCTTGAATCATCTTCATTTTGCTAAAATACACTAATGACAGCAAAAAGTTTGAGTCTACAACATTTAGTTAAGGTGTGAGAGCCAAAATGAACTTTTTATGGCTTTAAATGCATTTTCAGCCTGATTGTACACTTCAGGTGAAAATGTCAAAATCTTCAAAATGAGCAAAAGCACAATGAAATTAATGCTTGAATCATCTTCATTTTGCTAACATACACTAATGGCAGCAAAAAGTTTGAGTCTACAACATTTAGTTAAGGTGTGAGAGGCAAAATGAACTTTTTATGGCTTTAAATGCATTTTCAGCCCGATTGTACACTTCAGGTGAAAATGTCAAAATCTTCAAAATGAGCAAAAGCACAATGAAATTAATGCTTGAATCATCTTCATTTTGCTAAAATACACTAATGACAGCAAAAAGTTTGAGTCTACAACATTTAGTTAAGGTGTGAGAGCCAAAATGAACTTTTTATGGCTTTAAATGCATTTTCAGCCTGATTGTACACTTCAGGTGAAAATGTCAAAATCTTCAAAATGAGCAAAAGCACAATGAAATTAATGCTTGAATCATCTTCATTTTGCTAACATACACTAATGACAGCAAAAAGTTTGAGTCTACAACATTTAGTTAAGGTGTGAGAGCCAAAATGAACTTTTTATGGCTTTAAATGCATTTTTAGCCCGATTGTACACTTCAGGTGAAAATGTCAAAATCTTCAAAATGAGCAAAAGCACAATAAAATTATTGCTTGAATCATCTTCATTTTGCTAAAATATACTAATGACAGCAAAAAGTTTGAGTCTACAACATTTAGTTAAGGTGTGAGAGCCAAAATGAACTTTTTATTGCTTTAAACGCGTTTTCAGCCCCTAATTGTACACTTCAGGTGAAAATGTCAAAATCTTCAAAATGAGCAAAAGCACAATGAAATTAATGCTTGAATCATCTTCATTTTGCTAAAATACACTAATGACAGCAAAAAGTTTGAGTCTACAACATTTAGTTAAGGTGTGAGAGCCAAAATGAACTTTTTATGGCTTTAAATGCATTTTCAGCCTGATTGTACACTTCAGGTGAAAATGTCAAAATCTTCAAAATGAGCAAAAGCACAATGAAATTAATGCTTGAATCATCTTCATTTTGCTAACATACACTAATGGCAGCAAAAAGTTTGAGTCTACAACATTTAGTTAAGGTGTGAGAGCCAAAATGAACTTTTTATGGCTTTAAATGCATTTTCAGCCCGATTGTACACTTCAGGTGAAAATGTCAAAATCTTCAAAATGAGCAAAAGCACAATAAAATTAATGCTTGAATCATCTTCATTTTGCTAAAATATACTAATGACAGTAAAAAGTTTGAGTCTACAACATTTAGTTAAGGTGTGAGAGCCAAAATGAACTTTTTATTGCTTTAAACGCGTTTTCAGCCCCTAATTGTACACTTCAGGTGAAAATGTCAAAATCTTCAAAATGAGCAAAAGCACAATGAAATTAATGCTTGAATCATCTTCATTTTGCTAAAATACACTAATGACAGCAAAAAGTTTGAGTCTACAACATTTAGTTAAGGTGTGAGAGCCAAAATGAACTTTTTATGGCTTTAAATGCATTTTCAGCCTGATTGTACACTTCAGGTGAAAATGTCAAAATCTTCAAAATGAGCAAAAGCACAATAAAATTAATGCTTGAATCATCTTCATTTTGCTAAAATATACTAATGACAGCAAAAAGTTTGAGTCTACAACATTTAGTTAAGGTGTGAGAGCCAAAATGAACTTTTTATTGCTTTAAACGCGTTTTCAGCCTGATTGTACACTTCAGGTGAAAATGTCAAAATCTTCAAAATGAGCAAAAGCACAATGAAATTAATGCTTGAATCATCTTCATTTTGCTAACATACACTAATGACAGCAAAAAGTTTGAGTCTACAACATTTAGTTAAGGTGTGAGAGCCAAAATGAACTTTTTATGGCTTTAAATGCATTTTCAGCCTGATTGTACACTTCAGGTGAAAATGTCAAAATCTTCAAAATGAGCAAAAGCACAATGAAATTAATGCTTGAATCATCTTCATTTTGCTAAAATACACTAATGACAGCAAAAAGTTTGAGTCTACAACATTTAGTTAAGGTGTGAGAGCCAAAATGAACTTTTTATGGCTTTAAATGCATTTTCAGCCCGATTGTACACTTCAGGTGAAAATGTCAAAATCTTCAAAATGAGCAAAAGCACAATAAAATTAATGCTTGAATCATCTTCATTTTGCTAAAATATACTAATGACAGCAAAAAGTTTGAGTCTACAACATTTAGTTAAGGTGTGAGAGCCAAAATGAACTTTTTATTGCTTTAAACGCGTTTTCAGCCCCTAATTGTACACTTCAGGTGAAAATGTCAAAATCTTCAAAATGAGCAAAAGCACAATGAAATTAATGCTTGAATCATCTTCATTTTGCTAAAATACACTAATGACAGCAAAAAGTTTGAGTCTACAACATTTAGTTAAGGTGTGAGAGCCAAAATGAACTTTTTATGGCTTTAAATGCATTTTCAGCCTGATTGTACACTTCAGGTGAAAATGTCAAAATCTTCAAAATGAGCAAAAGCACAATGAAATTAATGCTTGAATCATCTTTATTTTGCTAACATACACTAATGGCAGCAAAAAGTTTGAGTCTACAACATTTAGTTAAGGTGTGAGAGCCAAAATGAACTTTTTATGGCTTTAAATGCATTTTCAGCCCGATTGTACACTTCAGGTGAAAATGTCAAAATCTTCAAAATGAGCAAAAGCACAATAAAATTAATGCTTGAATCATCTTCATTTTGCTAAAATATACTAATGACAGCAAAAAGTTTGAGTCTACAACATTTAGTTAAGGAGTGAGAGCCAAAATGAACTTTTTATTGCTTTAAACGCGTTTTCAGCCCCTAATTGTACACTTCAGGTGAAAATGTCAAAATCTTCAAAATGAGCAAAAGCACAATGAAATTAATGCTTGAATCATCTTCATTTTGCTAAAATACACTAATGACAGCAAAAAGTTTGAGTCTATAACATTTAGTTAAGGTGTGAGAGCCAAAATGAACTTTTTATGGCTTTAAATGCATTTTCAGCCTGATTGTACACTTCAGGTGAAAATGTCAAAATCTTCAAAATGAGCAAAAGCACAATGAAATTAATGCTTGAATCATCTTCATTTTGCTAAAATACACTAATGACAGCAAAAAGTTTGAGTCTACAACATTTAGTTAAGGTGTGAGAGCCAAAATGAACTTTTTATGGCTTTAAATGCATTTTCAGCCTGATTGTACACTTCAGGTGAAAATGTCAAAATCTTCAAAATGAGCAAAAGCACAATGAAATTAATGCTTGAATCATCTTCATTTTGCTAACATACACTAATGACAGCAAAAAGTTTGAGTCTACAACATTTAGTTAAGGTGTGAGAGCCAAAATGAACTTTTTATGGCTTTAAATGCATTTTCAGCCCGATTGTACACTTCAGGTGAAAATGTCAAAATCTTCAAAATGAGCAAAAGCACAATAAAATAAATGTTTGAATCATCTTCATTTTGCTAAAATATACTAATGACAGCAAAAAGTTTGAGTCTACAACATTTAGTTAAGGAGTGAGAGCCAAAATGAACTTTTTATTGCTTTAAACGCGTTTTCAGCCCCTAATTGTACACTTCAGGTGAAAATGTCAAAATCTTCAAAATGAGCAAAAGCACAATGAAATTAATGCTTGAATCATCTTCATTTTGCTAAAATACACTAATGACAGCAAAAAGTTTGAGTCTATAACATTTAGTTAAGGTGTGAGAGCCAAAATGAACTTTTTATGGCTTTAAATGCATTTTCAGCCTGATTGTACACTTCAGGTGAAAATGTCAAAATCTTCAAAATGAGCAAAAGCACAATAAAATTAATGCTTGAATCATCTTCATTTTGCTAAAATATACTAATGACAGCAAAAAGTTTGAGTCTACAACATTTAGTTAAGGTGTGAGAGCCAAAATGAACTTTTTATTGCTTTAAACGCGTTTTCAGCCCCTAATTGTACACTTCAGGTGAAAATGTCAAAATCTTCAAAATGAGCAAAAGCACAATGAAATTAATGCTTGAATCATCTTCATTTTGCTAAAATACACTAATGACAGCAAAAAGTTTGAGTCTACAACATTTAGTTAAGGTGTGAGAGCCAAAATGAACTTTTTATGGCTTTAAATGCATTTTCAGCCTGATTGTACACTTCAGGTGAAAATGTCAAAATCTTCAAAATGAGCAAAAGCACAATGAAATTAATGCTTGAATCATCTTCATTTTGCTAAAATACACTAATGACAGCAAAAAGTTTGAGTCTACAACATTTAGTTAAGGTGTGAGAGGCAAAATGAACTTTTTATGGCTTTAAATGCATTTTCAGCCCGATTGTACACTTCAGGTGAAAATGTCAAAATCTTCAAAATGAGCAAAAGCACAATGAAATTAATGCTTGAATCATCTTCATTTTGCTAAAATACACTAATGACAGCAAAAAGTTTGAGTCTACAACATTTAGTTAAGGTGTGAGAGCCAAAATTAACTTTTTATGGCTTTAAATGCATTTTCAGCCTGATTGTACACTTCAGGTGAAAATGTCAAAATCTTCAAAATGAGCAAAAGCACAATGAAATTAATGCTTGAATCATCTTCATTTTGCTAACATACACTAATGACAGCAAAAAGTTTGAGTCTACAACATTTAGTTAAGGTGTGAGAGCCAAAATGAACTTTTTATGGCTTTAAATGCATTTTCAGCCCGATTGTACACTTCAGGTGAAAATTTCAAAATCTTCAAAATGAGCAAAAGCACAATAAAATTAATGCTTGAATCATCTTCATTTTGCTAAAATATACTAATGACAGCAAAAAGTTTGAGTCTACAACATTTAGTTAAGGAGTGAGAGCCAAAATGAACTTTTTATTGCTTTAAACCGTTTTCAGCCCCTAATTGTACACTTCAGGTGAAAATGTCAAAATCTTCAAAATGAGCAAAAGC
Organism: Leptonotus elevatus; assembly: GCF_054856555.1. Classification (NCBI taxonomy): domain Eukaryota; kingdom Metazoa; phylum Chordata; class Actinopteri; order Syngnathiformes; family Syngnathidae; genus Leptonotus; species Leptonotus elevatus. The sequence goes on along the minus strand of NC_141244.1, from coordinate 147,695 downwards.
ACAATGAAATTAATGCTTGAATCATCTTCATTTTGCTAAAATACACTAATGACAGCAAAAAGTTTGAGTCTATAACATTTAGTTAAGGTGTGAGAGCCAAAATGAACTTTTTATGGCTTTAAATGCATTTTCAGCCTGATTGTACACTTCAGGTGAAAATGTCAAAATCTTCAAAATGAGCAAAAGCACAATGAAATTAATGCTTGAATCATCTTCATTTTGCTAAAATACACTAATGACAGCAAAAAGTTTGAGTCTACAACATTTAGTTAAGGTGTGAGAGCCAAAATGAACTTTTTATGGCTTTAAATGCATTTTCAGCCTGATTGTACACTTCAGGTGAAAATGTCAAAATCTTCAAAATGAGCAAAAGCACAATGAAATTAATGCTTGAATCATCTTCATTTTGCTAACATACACTAATGACAGCAAAAAGTTTGAGTCTACAACATTTAGTTAAGGTGTGAGAGCCAAAATGAACTTTTTATGGCTTTAAATGCATTTTCAGCCCGATTGTACACTTCAGGTGAAAATGTCAAAATCTTCAAAATGAGCAAAAGCACAATAAAATTAATGCTTGAATCATCTTCATTTTGCTAAAATATACTAATGACAGCAAAAAGTTTGAGTCTACAACATTTAGTTAAGGTGTGAGAGCCAAAATGAACTTTTTATTGCTTTAAACGCGTTTTCAGCCCCTAATTGTACACTTCAGGTGAAAATGTCAAAATCTTCAAAATGAGCAAAAGCACAATGAAATTAATGCTTGAATCATCTTCATTTTGCTAAAATACACTAACGACAGCAAAAAGTTTGAGTCTACAACATTTAGTTAAGGTGTGAGAGCCAAAATGAACTTTTTATGGCTTTAAATGCATTTTCAGCCTGATTGTACACTTCAGGTGAAAATGTCAAAATCTTCAAAATGAGCAAAAGCACAATGAAATTAATGCTTGAATCATCTTCATTTTGCTAACATACACTAATGGCAGCAAAAAGTTTGAGTCTACAACATTTAGTTAAGGTGTGAGAGGCAAAATGAACTTTTTATGGCTTTAAATGCATTTTCAGCCCGATTGTACACTTCAGGTGAAAATGTCAAAATCTTCAAAATGAGCAAAAGCACAATGAAATTAATGCTTGAATCATCTTCATTTTGCTAAAATACACTAATGACAGCAAAAAGTTTGAGTCTACAACATTTAGTTAAGGTGTGAGAGCCAAAATGAACTTTTTATGGCTTTAAATGCATTTTCAGCCTGATTGTACACTTCAGGTGAAAATGTCAAAATCTTCAAAATGAGCAAAAGCACAATGAAATTAATGCTTGAATAATCTTCATTTTGCTAACATACACTAATGACAGCAAAAAGTTTGAGTCTACAACATTTAGTTAAGGTGTGAGAGCCAAAATGAACTTTTTATGGCTTTAAATGCATTTTTAGCCCGATTGTACACTTCAGGTGAAAATGTCAAAATCTTCAAAATGAGCAAAAGCACAATAAAATTATTGCTTGAATCATCTTCATTTTGCTAAAATATACTAATGACAGCAAAAAGTTTGAGTCTACAACATTTAGTTAAGGTGTGAGAGCCAAAATGAACTTTTTATTGCTTTAAACGCGTTTTCAGCCCCTAATTGTACACTTCAGGTGAAAATGTCAAAATCTTCAAAATGAGCAAAAGCACAATGAAATTAATGCTTGAATCATCTTCATTTTGCTAAAATACACTAATGACAGCAAAAAGTTTGAGTCTACAACATTTAGTTAAGGTGTGAGAGCCAAAATGAACTTTTTATGGCTTTAAATGCATTTTCAGCCTGATTGTACACTTCAGGTGAAAATGTCAAAATCTTCAAAATGAGCAAAAGCACAATGAAATTAATGCTTGAATCATCTTCATTTTGCTAACATACACTAATGGCAGCAAAAAGTTTGAGTCTACAACATTTAGTTAAGGTGTGAGAGCCAAAATGAACTTTTTATGGCTTTAAATGCATTTTCAGCCCGATTGTACACTTCAGGTGAAAATGTCAAAATCTTCAAAATGAGCAAAAGCACAATGAAATTAATGCTTGAATCATCTTCATTTTGCTAAAATATACTAATGACAGCAAAAAGTTTGAGTCTACAACATTTAGTTAAGGAGTGAGAGCCAAAATGAACTTTTTATTGCTTTAAACGCGTTTTCAGCCCCTAATTGTACACTTCAGGTGAAAATGTCAAAATCTTCAAAATGAGCAAAAGCACAATGAAATTAATGCTTGAATCATCTTCATTTTGCTAAAATACACTAATGACAGCAAAAAGTTTGAGTCTATAACATTTAGTTAAGGTGTGAGAGCCAAAATGAACTTTTTATGGCTTTAAATGCATTTTCAGCCTGATTGTACACTTCAGGTGAAAATGTCAAAATCTTCAAAATGAGCAAAAGCACAATGAAATTAATGCTTGAATCATCTTCATTTTGCTAAAATACACTAATGACAGCAAAAAGTTTGAGTCTACAACATTTAGTTAAGGTGTGAGAGCCAAAATGAACTTTTTATGGCTTTAAATGCATTTTCAGCCTGATTGTACACTTCAGGTGAAAATGTCAAAATCTTCAAAATGAGCAAAAGCACAATGAAATTAATGCTTGAATCATCTTCATTTTGCTAACATACACTAATGACAGCAAAAAGTTTGAGTCTACAACATTTAGTTAAGGTGTGAGAGCCAAAATGAACTTTTTATGGCTTTAAATGCATTTTCAGCCCGATTGTACACTTCAGGTGAAAATGTCAAAATCTTCAAAATGAGCAAAAGCACAATAAAATTAATGCTTGAATCATCTTCATTTTGCTAAAATATACTAATGACAGCAAAAAGTTTGAGTCTACAACATTTAGTTAAGGAGTGAAAGCCAAAATGAACTTTTTATTGCTTTAAACGCGTTTTCAGCCCCTAATTGTACACTTCAGGTGAAAATGTCAAAATCTTCAAAATGAGCAAAAGCACAATGAAATTAATGCTTGAATCTTCTTCATTTTGCTAAAATACACTAATGACAGCAAAAAGTTTGAGTCTATAACATTTAGTTAAGGTGTGAGAGCCAAAATGAACTTTTTATGGCTTTAAATGCATTTTCAGCCTGATTGTACACTTCAGGTGAAAATGTCAAAATCTTCAAAATGAGCAAAAGCACAATAAAATTAATGCTTGAATCATCTTCATTTTGCTAAAATATACTAATGACAGCAAAAAGTTTGAGTCTACAACATTTAGTTAAGGTGTGAGAGCCAAAATGAACTTTTTATTGCTTTAAACGCGTTTTCAGCCCCTAATTGTACACTTCAGGTGAAAATGTCAAAATCTTCAAAATGAGCAAAAGCACAATGAAATTAATGCTTGAATCATCTTCATTTTGCTAAAATACACTAATGACAGCAAAAAGTTTGAGTCTACAACATTTAGTTAAGGTGTGAGAGCCAAAATGAACTTTTTATGGCTTTAAATGCATTTTCAGCCTGATTGTACACTTCAGGTGAAAATGTCAAAATCTTCAAAATGAGCAAAAGCACAATGAAATTAATGCTTGAATCATCTTCATTTTGCTAACATACACTAATGGCAGCAAAAAGTTTGAGTCTACAACATTTAGTTAAGGTGTGAGAGGCAAAATGAACTTTTTATGGCTTTAAATGCATTTTCAGCCCGATTGTACACTTCAGGTGAAAATGTCAAAATCTTCAAAATGAGCAAAAGCACAATGAAATTAATGCTTGAATCATCTTCATTTTGCTAAAATATACTAATGACAGCAAAAAGTTTGAGTCTACAACATTTAGTTAAGGAGTGAGAGCCAAAATGAACTTTTTATTGCTTTAAACGCGTTTTCAGCCCCTAATTGTACACTTTAGGTGAAAATGTCAAAATCTTCAAAATGAGCAAAAGCACAATGAAATTAATGCTTGAATCATCTTCATTTTGCTAAAATACACTAATGACAGCAAAAAGTTTGAGTCTATAACATTTAGTTAAGGTGTGAGAGCCAAAATGAACTTTATATGGCTTTAAATGCATTTTCAGCCTGATTGTACACTTCAGGTGAAAATGTCAAAATCTTCAAAATGAGCAAAAGCACAATGAAATTAATGCTTGAATCATCTTCATTTTGCTAAAATACACTAATGACAGCAAAAAGTTTGAGTCTACAACATTTAGTTAAGGTGTGAGAGCCAAAATGAACTTTTTATGGCTTTAAATGCATTTTCAGCCTGATTGTACACTTCAGGTGAAAATGTCAAAATCTTCAAAATGAGCAAAAGCACAATGAAATTAATGCTTGAATCATCTTCATTTTGCTAACATACACTAATGACAGCAAAAAGTTTGAGTCTACAACATTTAGTTAAGGTGTGAGAGCCAAAATGAACTTTTTATGGCTTTAAATGCATTTTCAGCCCGATTGTACACTTCAGGTGAAAATGTCAAAATCTTCAAAATGAGCAAAAGCACAATAAAATTAATGCTTGAATCATCTTCATTTTGCTAAAATATACTAATGACAGCAAAAAGTTTGAGTCTACAACATTTAGTTAAGGAGTGAGAGCCAAAATGAACTTTTTATTGCTTTAAACGCGTTTTCAGCCCCTAATTGTACACTTCAGGTGAAAATGTCAAAATCTTCAAAATGAGCAAAAGCACAATGAAATTAATGCTTGAATCATCTTCATTTTGCTAAAATACACTAATGACAGCAAAAAGTTTGAGTCTATAACATTTAGTTAAGGTGTGAGAGCCAAAATGAACTTTTTATGGCTTTAAATGCATTTTCAGCCTGATTGTACACTTCAGGTGAAAATGTCAAAATCTTCAAAATGAGCAAAAGCACAATGAAATTAATGCTTGAATCATCTTCATTTTGCTAACATACACTAATGGCAGCAAAAAGTTTGAGTCTACAACATTTAGTTAAGGTGTGAGAGCCAAAATGAACTTTTTATTGCTTTAAACGCGTTTTCAGCCCCTAATTGTACACTTCAGGTGAAAATGTCAAAATCTTCAAAATGAGCAAAAGCACAATGAAATTAATGCTTGAATCATCTTCATTTTGCTAAAATACACTAATGACAGCAAAAAGTTTGAGTCTACAACATTTAGTTAAGGTGTGAGAGCCAAAATGAACTTTTTATGGCTTTAAATGCATTTTCAGCCTGATTGTACACTTCAGGTGAAAATGTCAAAATCTTCAAAATGAGCAAAAGCACAATGAAATTAATGCTTGAATCATCTTCATTTTGCTAACATACACTAATGGCAGCAAAAAGTTTGAGTCTACAAAATTTAGTTAAGGTGTGAGAGGCAAAATGAACTTTTTATGGCTTTAAATGCATTTTCAGCCCGATTGTACACTTCAGGTGAAAATGTCAAAATCTTCAAAATGAGCAAAAGCACAATGAAATTAATGCTTGAATCATCTTCATTTTGCTAAAATATACTAATGACAGCAAAAAGTTTGAGTCTACAACATTTAGTTAAGGAGTGAGAGCCAAAATGAACTTTTTATTGCTTTAAACGCGTTTTCAGCCCCTAATTGTACACTTTAGGTGAAAATGTCAAAATCTTCAAAATGAGCAAAAGCACAATGAAATTAATGCTTGAATCATCTTCATTTTGCTAAAATACACTAATGACAGCAAAAAGTTTGAGTCTATAACATTTAGTTAAGGTGTGAGAGCCAAAATGAACTTTATATGGCTTTAAATGCATTTTCAGCCTGATTGTACACTTCAGGTGAAAATGTCAAAATCTTCAAAATGAGCAAAAGCACAATGAAATTAATGCTTGAATCATCTTCATTTTGCTAAAATACACTAATGACAGCAAAAAGTTTGAGTCTACAACATTTAGTTAAGGTGTGAGAGCCAAAATGAACTTTTTATGGCTTTAAATGCATTTTCAGCCTGATTGTACACTTCAGGTGAAAATGTCAAAATCTTCAAAATGAGCAAAAGCACAATGAAATTAATGCTTGAATCATCTTCATTTTGCTAACATACACTAATGACAGCAAAAAGTTTGAGTCTACAACATTTAGTTAAGGTGTGAGAGCCAAAATGAACTTTTTATGGCTTTAAATGCATTTTCAGCCCGATTGTACACTTCAGGTGAAAATGTCAAAATCTTCAAAATGAGCAAAAGCACAATAAAATTAATGCTTGAATCATCTTCATTTTGCTAAAATATACTAATGACAGCAAAAAGTTTGAGTCTACAACATTTAGTTAAGGAGTGAGAGCCAAAATGAACTTTTTATTGCTTTAAACGCGTTTTCAGCCCCTAATTGTACACTTCAGGTGAAAATGTCAAAATCTTCAAAATGAGCAAAAGCACAATGAAATTAATGCTTGAATCATCTTCATTTTGCTAAAATACACTAATGACAGCAAAAAGTTTGAGTCTATAACATTTAGTTAAGGTGTGAGAGCCAAAATGAACTTTTTATGGCTTTAAATGCATTTTCAGCCTGATTGTACACTTCAGGTGAAAATGTCAAAATCTTCAAAATGAGCAAAAGCACAATGAAATTAATGCTTGAATCATCTTCATTTTGCTAACATACACTAATGGCAGCAAAAAGTTTGAGTCTACAACATTTAGTTAAGGTGTGAGAGGCAAAATGAACTTTTTATGGCTTTAAATGCATTTTCAGCCCGATTGTACACTTCAGGTGAAAATGTCAAAATCTTCAAAATGAGCAAAAGCACAATGAAATTAATGCTTGAATCATCTTCATTTTGCTAAAATACACTAATGACAGCAAAAAGTTTGAGTCTACAACATTTAGTTAAGGTGTGAGAGCCAAAATGAACTTTTTATGGCTTTAAATGCATTTTCAGCCTGATTGTACACTTCAGGTGAAAATGTCAAAATCTTCAAAATGAGCAAAAGCACAATGAAATTAATGCTTGAATCATCTTCATTTTGCTAACATACACTAATGACAGCAAAAAGTTTGAGTCTACAACATTTAGTTAAGGTGTGAGAGCCAAAATGAACTTTTTATGGCTTTAAATGCATTTTCAGCCCGATTGTACACTTCAGGTGAAAATGTCAAAATCTTCAAAATGAGCAAAAGCACAATAAAATTAATGCTTGAATCATCTTCATTTTGCTAAAATATACTAATGACAGCAAAAAGTTTGAGTCTACAACATTTAGTTAAGGAGTGAGAGCCAAAATGAACTTTTTATTGCTTTAAACGCGTTTTCAGCTCCTAATTGTACACTTCAGGTGAAAATGTCAAAATCTTCAAAATGAGCAAAAGCACAATGAAATTAATGCTTGAATCATCTTCATTTTGCTAAAATACACTAATGACAGCAAAAAGTTTGAGTCTATAACATTTAGTTAAGGTGTGAGAGCCAAAATGAACTTTTTATGGCTTTAAATGCATTTTCAGCCTGATTGTACACTTCAGGTGAAAATGTCAAAATCTTCAAAATGAGCAAAAGCACAATAAAATTAATGCTTGAATCATCTTCATTTTGCTAAAATATACTAATGACAGCAAAAAGTTTGAGTCTACAACATTTAGTTAAGGTGTGAGAGCCAAAATGAACTTTTTATTGCTTTAAACGCGTTTTCAGCCCCTAATTGTACACTTCAGGTGAAAATGTCAAAATCTTCAAAATGAGCAAAAGCACAATGAAATTAATGCTTGAATCATCTTCATTTTTCTAACATACACTAATGGCAGCAAAAAGTTTGAGTCTACAACATTTAGTTAAGGTGTGAGAGGCAAAATGAACTTTTTATGGCTTTAAATGCATTTTCAGCCCGATTGTACACTTCAGGTGAAAATGTCAAAATCTTCAAAATGAGCAAAAGCACAATGAAATTAATGCTTGAATCATCTTCATTTTGCTAAAATACACTAATGACAGCAAAAAGTTTGAGTCTACAACATTTAGTTAAGGTGTGAGAGCCAAAATGAACTTTTTATGGCTTTAAATGCATTTTCAGCCTGATTGTACACTTCAGGTGAAAATGTCAAAATCTTCAAAATGAGCAAAAGCACAATGAAATTAATGCTTGAATCATCTTCATTTTGCTAACATACACTAATGACAGCAAAAAGTTTGAGTCTACAACATTTAGTTAAGGTGTGAGAGCCAAAATGAACTTTTTATGGCTTTAAATGCATTTTCAGCCCGATTGTACACTTCAGGTGAAAATGTCAAAATCTTCAAAATGAGCAAAAGCACAATAAAATTAATGCTTGAATCATCTTCATTTTGCTAAAATATACTAATGACAGCAAAAAGTTTGAGTCTACAACATTTAGTTAAGGAGTGAGAGCCAAAATGAACTTTTTATTGCTTTAAACGCGTTTTCAGCCCCTAATTGTACACTTCAGGTGAAAATGTCAAAATCTTCAAAATGAGCAAAAGCACAATGAAATTAATGCTTGAATCATCTTCATTTTGCTAAAATACACTAATGACAGCAAAAAGTTTGAGTCTATAACATTTAGTTAAGGTGTGAGAGCCAAAATGAACTTTTTATGGCTTTAAATGCATTTTCAGCCTGATTGTACACTTCAGGTGAAAATGTCAAAATCTTCAAAATGAGCAAAAGCACAATGAAATTAATGCTTGAATCATCTTCATTTTGCTAACATACACTAATTGCAGCAAAAAGTTTGAGTCTACAACATTTAGTTAAGGTGTGAGAGGCAAAATGAACTTTTTATGGCTTTAAATGCATTTTCAGCCCGATTGTACACTTCAGGTGAAAATGTCAAAATCTTCAAAATGAGCAAAAGCACAATGAAATTAATGCTTGAATCATCTTCATTTTGCTAAAATACACTAATGACAGCAAAAAGTTTGAGTCTACAACATTTAGTTAAGGTGTGAGAGCCAAAATGAACTTTTTATGGCTTTAAATGCATTTTCAGCCTGATTGTACACTTCAGGTGAAAATGTCAAAATCTTCAAAATGAGCAAAAGCACAATGAAATTAATGCTTGAATCATCGTCATTTTGCTAACATACACTAATGACAGCAAAAAGTTTGAGTCTACAACATTTAGTTAAGGTGTGAGAGCCAAAATGAACTTTTTATGGCTTTAAATGCATTTTCAGCCCGATTGTACACTTCAGGTGAAAATGTCAAAATCTTCAAAATGAGCAAAAGCACAATAAAATTAATGCTTGAATCATCTTCATTTTGCTAAAATATACTAATGACAGCAAAAAGTTTGAGTCTACAACATTTAGTTAAGGAGTGAGAGCCAAAATGAACTTTTTATTGCTTTAAACGCGTTTTCAGCCCCTAATTGTACACTTCAGGTGAAAATGTCAAAATCTTCAAAATGAGCAAAAGCACAATGAAATTAATGCTTGAATCATCTTCATTTTGCTAAAATACACTAATGACAGCAAAAAGTTTGAGTCTATAACATTTAGTTAAGGTGTGAGAGCCAAAATGAACTTTTTATGGCTTTAAATGCATTTTCAGCCCGATTGTACACTTCAGGTGAAAATGTCAAAATCTTCAAAATGAGCAAAAGCACAATAAAATTAATGCTTGAATCATCTTCATTTTGCTAAAATATACTAATGACAGCAAAAAGTTTGAGTCTACAACATTTAGTTAAGGAGTGAGAGCCAAAATGAACTTTTTATTGCTTTAAACGCGTTTTCAGCCCCTAATTGTACACTTCAGGTGAAAATGTCAAAATCTTCAAAATGAGCAAAAGCACAATGAAATTAATGCTTGAATCATCTTCATTTTGCTAAAATACACTAATGACAGCAAAAAGTTTGAGTCTATAACATTTAGTTAAGGTGTGAGAGCCAAAATGAACTTTTTATGGCTTTAAATGCATTTTCAGCCTGATTGTACACTTCAGGTGAAAATGTCAAAATCTTCAAAATGAGCAAAAGCACAATAAAATTAATGCTTGAATCATCTTCATTTTGCTAAAATATACTAATGACAGCAAAAAGTTTGAGTCTACAACATTTAGTTAAGGTGTGAGAGCCAAAATGAACTTTTTATTGCTTTAAACGCGTTTTCAGCCCCTAATTGTACACTTCAGGTGAAAATGTCAAAATCTTCAAAATGAGCAAAAGCACAATGAAATTAATGCTTGAATCATCTTCATTTTGCTAAAATACACTAATGACAGCAAAAAGTTTGAGTCTACAACATTTAGTTAAGGTGTGAGAGCCAAAATGAACTTTTTATGGCTTTAAATGCATTTTCAGCCTGATTGTACACTTCAGGTGAAAATGTCAAAATCTTCAAAATGAGCAAAAGCACAATGAAATTAATGCTTGAATCATCTTCATTTTGCTAACATACACTAATGGCAGCAAAAAGTTTGAGTCTACAACATTTAGTTAAGGTGTGAGAGCCAAAATGAACTTTTTATGGCTTTAAATGCATTTTCAGCCCGATTGTACACTTCAGGTGAAAATGTCAAAATCTTCAAAATGAGCAAAAGCACAATAAAATTAATGCTTGAATCATCTTCATTTTGCTAAAATATACTAATGACAGCAAAAAGTTTGAGTCTACAACATTTAGTTAAGGTGTGAGAGCCAAAATGAACTTTTTATTGCTTTAAACGCGTTTTCAGCCTGATTGTACACTTCAGGTGAAAATGTCAAAATCTTCAAAATGAGCAAAAGCACAATGAAATTAATGCTTGAATCATCTTCATTTTGCTAAAATACACTAATGACAGCAAAAAGTTTGAGTCTACAACATTTAGTTAAGGTGTGAGAGCCAAAATGAACTTTTTATGGCTTTAAATGCATTTTCAGCCTGATTGTACACTTCAGGTGAAAATGTCAAAATCTTCAAAATGAGCAAAAGCACAATGAAATTAATGCTTGAATCATCTTCATTTTGCTAACATACACTAATGGCAGCAAAAAGTTTGAGTCTACAACATTTAGTTAAGGTGTGAGAGCCAAAATGAACTTTTTATGGCTTTAAATGCATTTTCAGCCCGATTGTACACTTCAGGTGAAAATGTCAAAATCTTCAAAATGAGCAAAAGCACAATAAAATTAATGCTTGAATCATCTTCATTTTGCTAAAATACACTAATGACAGCAACAAGTTTGAGTCTACAACATTTAGTTAAGGTGTGAGAGCCAAAATGAACTTTTTATTGCTTTAAACGCGTTTTCAGCCCGATTGTACACTTCAGGTGAAACTGTCAAAATCTTCAAAATGAGCAAAAGCACAATGCAATTAATGCTGGAATCATCTTCAGGTTGCTAAAATACACTAATGACAGAAAAAAGTTTGAGTCTACAACATTTAGTTAAGGTGTGAGAGCCAAAATGAACTTTGTATTGCTTTAAATGCATTTTCAGCCCGATTGTACACTTCAGGTGAAAATGTCAAAATCTTCAAAATGAGCAAAAGCACAATAAAATTAATGCTTGAATCATCTTCATTTTGCTAAAATATACTAATGACAGCAAAAAGTTTGAGTCTACAACATTTAGTTAAGGTGTGAGAGCCAAAATGAACTTTTTATTGCTTTAAACGCGTTTTCAGCCTGATTGTACACTTCAGGTGAAAATGTCAAAATCTTCAAAATGAGCAAAAGCACAATGAAATTAATGCTTGAATCATCTTCATTTTGCTAAAATACACTAATGACAGCAAAAAGTTTGAGTCTACAACATTTAGTTAAGGTGTGAGAGCCAAAATGAACTTTTTATGGCTTTAAATGCATTTTCAGCCTGATTGTACACTTCAGGTGAAAATGTCAAAATCTTCAAAATGAGCAAAAGCACAATGAAATTAATGCTTGAATCATCTTCATTTTGCTAACATACACTAATGACAGCAAAAAGTTTGAGTCTACAACATTTAGTTAAGGTGCGAGAGCCAAAATGAACTTTTTATGGCTTTAAATGCATTTTCAGCCCGATTGTACACTTCAGGTGAAAATGTCAAAATCTTCAAAATGAGCAAAAGCACAATAAAATTAATGCTTGAATCATCTTCATTTTGCTAAAATATACTAATGACAGTAAAAAGTTTGAGTCTACAACATTTAGTTAAGGTGTGAGAGCCAAAATGAACTTTTTATTGCTTTAAACGCGTTTTCAGCCCCTAATTGTACACTTCAGGTGAAAATGTCAAAATCTTCAAAATGAGCAAAAGCACAATGAAATTAATGCTTGAATCATCTTCATTTTGCTAAAATACACTAATGACAGCAAAAAGTTTGAGTCTACAACATTTAGTTAAGGTGTGAGAGCCAAAATGAACTTTTTATGGCTTTAAATGCATTTTCAGCCTGATTGTACACTTCAGGTGAAAATGTCAAAATCTTCAAAATGAGCAAAAGCACAATAAAATTAATGCTTGAATCATCTTCATTTTGCTAAAATATACTAATGACAGCAAAAAGTTTGAGTCTACAACATTTAGTTAAGGTGTGAGAGCCAAAATGAACTTTTTATTGCTTTAAACGCGTTTTCAGCCTGATTGTACACTTCAGGTGAAAATGTCAAAATCTTCAAAATGAGCAAAAGCACAATGAAATTAATGCTTGAATCATCTTCATTTTGCTAACATACACTAATGACAGCAAAAAGTTTGAGTCTACAACATTTAGTTAAGGTGTGAGAGCCAAAATGAACTTTTTATGGCTTTAAATGCATTTTCAGCCTGATTGTACACTTCAGGTGAAAATGTCAAAATCTTCAAAATGAGCAAAAGCACAATGAAATTAATGCTTGAATCATCTTCATTTTGCTAAAATACACTAATGACAGCAAAAAGTTTGAGTCTACAACATTTAGTTAAGGTGTGAGAGCCAAAATTAACTTTTTATGGCTTTAAATGCATTTTCAGCCTGATTGTACACTTCAGGTGAAAATGTCAAAATCTTCAAAATGAGCAAAAGCACAATGAAATTAATGCTTGAATCATCTTCATTTTGCTAACATACACTAATGACAGCAAAAAGTTTGAGTCTACAACATTTAGTTAAGGTGTGAGAGCCAAAATGAACTTTTTATGGCTTTAAATGCATTTTCAGCCCGATTGTACACTTCAGGTGAAAATGTCAAAATCTTCAAAATGAGCAAAAGCACAATAAAATTAATGCTTGAATCATCTTCATTTTGCTAAAATATACTAATGACAGTAAAAAGTTTGAGTCTACAACATTTAGTTAAGGTGTGAGAGCCAAAATGAACTTTTTATTGCTTTAAACGCGTTTTCAGCCCCTAATTGTACACTTCAGGTGAAAATGTCAAAATCTTCAAAATGAGCAAAAGCACAATGAAATTAATGCTTGAATCATCTTCATTTTGCTAAAATACACTAATGACAGCAAAAAGTTTGAGTCTACAACATTTAGTTAAGGTGTGAGAGCCAAAATGAACTTTTTATGGCTTTAAATGCATTTTCAGCCTGATTGTACACTTCAGGTGAAAATGTCAAAATCTTCAAAATGAGCAAAAGCACAATGAAATTAATGCTTGAATCATCTTCATTTTGCTAACATACACTAATGACAGCAAAAAGTTTGAGTCTACAACATTTAGTTAAGGTGTGAGAGCCAAAATGAACTTTTTATGGCTTTAAATGCATTTTCAGCCCGATTGTACACTTCAGGTGAAAATGTCAAAATCTTCAAAATGAGCAAAAGCACAATAAAATTAATGCTTGAATCATCTTCATTTTGCTAAAATATACTAATGACAGTAAAAAGTTTGAGTCTACAACATTTAGTTAAGGTGTGAGAGCCAAAATGAACTTTTTATTGCTTTAAACGCGTTTTCAGCCCCTAATTGTACACTTCAGGTGAAAATGTCAAAATCTTCAAAATGAGCAAAAGCACAATAAAATTAATGCTTGAATCATCTTCATTTTGCTAAAATACACTAATGACAGCAACAAGTTTGAGTCTACAACATTTAGTTAAGGTGTGAGAGCCAAAATGAACTTTTTATTGCTTTAAACGCGTTTTCAGCCCGATTGTACACTTCAGGTGAAACTGTCAAAATCTTCAAAATGAGCAAAAGCACAATGCAATTAATGCTGGAATCATCTTCAGGTTGCTAAAATACACTAATGACAGAAAAAAGTTTGAGTCTACAACATTTAGTTAAGGTGTGAGAGCCAAAATGAACTTTGTATTGCTTTAAATGCATTTTCAGCCCGATTGTACACTTCAGGTGAAAATGTCAAAATCTTCAAAATGAGCAAAAGCACAATAAAATTAATGCTTGAATCATCTTCATTTTGCTAAAATATACTAATGACAGCAAAAAGTTTGAGTCTACAACATTTAGTTAAGGTGTGAGAGCCAAAATGAACTTTTTATTGCTTTAAACGCGTTTTCAGCCTGATTGTACACTTCAGGTGAAAATGTCAAAATCTTCAAAATGAGCAAAAGCACAATGAAATTAATGCTTGAATCATCTTCATTTTGCTAAAATACACTAATGACAGCAAAAAGTTTGAGTCTACAACATTTAGTTAAGGTGTGAGAGCCAAAATGAACTTTTTATGGCTTTAAATGCATTTTCAGCCTGATTGTACACTTCAGGTGAAAATGTCAAAATCTTCAAAATGAGCAAAAGCACAATGAAATTAATGCTTGAATCATCTTCATTTTGCTAACATACACTAATGACAGCAAAAAGTTTGAGTCTACAACATTTAGTTAAGGTGCGAGAGCCAAAATGAACTTTTTATGGCTTTAAATGCATTTTCAGCCCGATTGTACACTTCAGGTGAAAATGTCAAAATCTTCAAAATGAGCAAAAGCACAATAAAATTAATGCTTGAATCATCTTCATTTTGCTAAAATATACTAATGACAGTAAAAAGTTTGAGTCTACAACATTTAGTTAAGGTGTGAGAGCCAAAATGAACTTTTTATTGCTTTAAACGCGTTTTCAGCCCCTAATTGTACACTTCAGGTGAAAATGTCAAAATCTTCAAAATGAGCAAAAGCACAATGAAATTAATGCTTGAATCATCTTCATTTTGCTAAAATACACTAATGACAGCAAAAAGTTTGAGTCTACAACATTTAGTTAAGGTGTGAGAGCCAAAATGAACTTTTTATGGCTTTAAATGCATTTTCAGCCTGATTGTACACTTCAGGTGAAAATGTCAAAATCTTCAAAATGAGCAAAAGCACAATAAAATTAATGCTTGAATCATCTTCATTTTGCTAAAATATACTAATGACAGCAAAAAGTTTGAGTCTACAACATTTAGTTAAGGTGTGAGAGCCAAAATGAACTTTTTATTGCTTTAAACGCGTTTTCAGCCTGATTGTACACTTCAGGTGAAAATGTCAAAATCTTCAAAATGAGCAAAAGCACAATGAAATTAATGCTTGAATCATCTTCATTTTGCTAACATACACTAATGACAGCAAAAAGTTTGAGTCTACAACATTTAGTTAAGGTGTGAGAGCCAAAATTAACTTTTTATGGCTTTAAATGCATTTTCAGCCTGATTGTACACTTCAGGTGAAAATGTCAAAATCTTCAAAATGAGCAAAAGCACAATGAAATTAATGCTTGAATCATCTTCATTTTGCTAAAATACACTAATGACAGCAAAAAGTTTGAGTCTACAACATTTAGTTAAGGTGTGAGAGCCAAAATTAACTTTTTATGGCTTTAAATGCATTTTCAGCCTGATTGTACACTTCAGGTGAAAATGTCAAAATCTTCAAAATGAGCAAAAGCACAATGAAATTAATGCTTGAATCATCTTCATTTTGCTAACATACACTAATGACAGCAAAAAGTTTGAGTCTACAACATTTAGTTAAGGTGTGAGAGCCAAAATGAACTTTTTATGGCTTTAAATGCATTTTCAGCCCGATTGTACACTTCAGGTGAAAATGTCAAAATCTTCAAAATGAGCAAAAGCACAATAAAATTAATGCTTGAATCATCTTCATTTTGCTAAAATATACTAATGACAGTAAAAAGTTTGAGTCTACAACATTTAGTTAAGGTGTGAGAGCCAAAATGAACTTTTTATTGCTTTAAACGCGTTTTCAGCCCCTAATTGTACACTTCAGGTGAAAATGTCAAAATCTTCAAAATGAGCAAAAGCACAATGAAATTAATGCTTGAATCATCTTCATTTTGCTAAAATACACTAATGACAGCAAAAAGTTTGAGTCTACAACATTTAGTTAAGGTGTGAGAGCCAAAATGAACTTTTTATGGCTTTAAATGCATTTTCAGCCTGATTGTACACTTCAGGTGAAAATGTCAAAATCTTCAAAATGAGCAAAAGCACAATGAAATTAATGCTTGAATCATCTTCATTTTGCTAACATACACTAATGACAGCAAAAAGTTTGAGTCTACAACATTTAGTTAAGGTGTGAGAGCCAAAATGAACTTTTTATGGCTTTAAATGCATTTTCAGCCCGATTGTACACTTCAGGTGAAAATGTCAAAATCTTCAAAATGAGCAAAAGCACAATAAAATTAATGCTTGAATCATCTTCATTTTGCTAAAATATACTAATGACAGTAAAAAGTTTGAGTCTACAACATTTAGTTAAGGTGTGAGAGCCAAAATGAACTTTTTATTGCTTTAAACGCGTTTTCAGCCCCTAATTGTACACTTCAGGTGAAAATGTCAAAATCTTCAAAATGAGCAAAAGCACAATGAAATTAATGCTTGAATCATCTTCATTTTGCTAAAATACACTAATGACAGCAAAAAGTTTGAGTCTACAACATTTAGTTAAGGTGTGAGAGCCAAAATGAACTTTTTATGGCTTTAAATGCATTTTCAGCCTGATTGTACACTTCAGGTGAAAATGTCAAAATCTTCAAAATGAGCAAAAGCACAATAAAATTAATGCTTGAATCATCTTCATTTTGCTAAAATATACTAATGACAGCAAAAAGTTTGAGTCTACAACATTTAGTTAAGGTGTGAGAGCCAAAATGAACTTTTTATTGCTTTAAACGCGTTTTCAGCCTGATTGTACACTTCAGGTGAAAATGTCAAAATCTTCAAAATGAGCAAAAGCACAATGAAATTAATGCTTGAATCATCTTCATTTTGCTAACATACACTAATGACAGCAAAAAGTTTGAGTCTACAACATTTAGTTAAGGTGTGAGAGCCAAAATGAACTTTTTATGGCTTTAAATGCATTTTCAGCCTGATTGTACACTTCAGGTGAAAATGTCAAAATCTTCAAAATGAGCAAAAGCACAATGAAATTAATGCTTGAATCATCTTCATTTTGCTAAAATACACTAATGACAGCAAAAAGTTTGAGTCTACAACATTTAGTTAAGGTGTGAGAGCCAAAATGAACTTTTTATGGCTTTAAATGCATTTTCAGCCTGATTGTACACTTCAGGTGAAAATGTCAAAATCTTCAAAATGAGCAAAAGCCCAATGAAATTAATGCTTGAATCATCTTCATTTTGCTAAAATACACTAATGACAGCAAAAAGTTTGAGTCTACAACATTTAGTTAAGGTGTGAGAGCCAAAATGAACTTTTTATGGCTTTAAATGCATTTTCAGCCCGATTGTACACTTCAGGTGAAAATGTCAAAATCTTCAAAATGAGCAAAAGCACAATAAAATTAATGCTTGAATCATCTTCATTTTGCTAAAATATACTAATGACAGCAAAAAGTTTGAGTCTACAACATTTAGTTAAGGTGTGAGAGCCAAAATGAACTTTTTATTGCTTTAAACGCGTTTTCAGCCCCTAATTGTACACTTCAGGTGAAAATGTCAAAATCTTCAAAATGAGCAAAAGCACAATGAAATTAATGCTTGAATCATCTTCATTTTGCTAAAATACACTAATGACAGCAAAAAGTTTGAGTCTACAACATTTAGTTAAGGAGTGAGAGCCAAAATGAACTTTTTATTGCTTTAAACGCGTTTTCAGCCCCTAATTGTACACTTCAGGTGAAAATGTCAAAATCTTCAAAATGAGCAAAAGCACAATGAAATTAATGCTTGAATCATCTTCATTTTGCTAAAATACACTAATGACAGCAAAAAGTTTGAGTCTATAACATTTAGTTAAGGTGTGAGAGCCAAAATGAACTTTTTATGGCTTTAAATGCATTTTCAGCCTGATTGTACACTTCAGGTGAAAATGTCAAAATCTTCAAAATGAGCAAAAGCACAATGAAATTAATGCTTGAATCATCTTCATTTTGCTAAAATACACTAATGACAGCAAAAAGTTTGAGTCTACAACATTTAGTTAAGGTGTGAGAGCCAAAATGAACTTTTTATGGCTTTAAATGCATTTTCAGCCTGATTGTACACTTCAGGTGAAAATGTCAAAATCTTCAAAATGAGCAAAAGCACAATGAAATTAATGCTTGAATCATCTTCATTTTGCTAACATACACTAATGACAGCAAAAAGTTTGAGTCTACAACATTTAGTTAAGGTGTGAGAGCCAAAATGAACTTTTTATGGCTTTAAATGCATTTTCAGCCCGATTGTACACTTCAGGTGAAAATGTCAAAATCTTCAAAATGAGCAAAAGCACAATAAAATAAATGTTTGAATCATCTTCATTTTGCTAAAATATACTAATGACAGCAAAAAGTTTGAGTCTACAACATTTAGTTAAGGAGTGAGAGCCAAAATGAACTTTTTATTGCTTTAAACGCGTTTTCAGCCCCTAATTGTACACTTCAGGTGAAAATGTCAAAATCTTCAAAATGAGCAAAAGCACAATGAAATTAATGCTTGAATCATCTTCATTTTGCTAAAATACACTAATGACAGCAAAAAGTTTGAGTCTATAACATTTAGTTAAGGTGTGAGAGCCAAAATGAACTTTTTATGGCTTTAAATGCATTTTCAGCCTGATTTAACACTTCAGGTGAAAATGTCAAAATCTTCAAAATGAGCAAAAGCACAATAAAATTAATGCTTGAATCATCTTCATTTTGCTAAAATATACTAATGACAGCAAAAAGTTTGAGTCTACAACATTTAGTTAAGGTGTGAGAGCCAAAATGAACTTTTTATTGCTTTAAACGCGTTTTCAGCCCCTAATTGTACACTTCAGGTGAAAATGTCAAAATCTTCAAAATGAGCAAAAGCACAATGAAATTAATGCTTGAATCATCTTCATTTTGCTAAAATACACTAATGACAGCAAAAAGTTTGAGTCTACAACATTTAGTTAAGGTGTGAGAGCCAAAATGAACTTTTTATGGCTTTAAATGCATTTTCAGCCCGATTGTACACTTCAGGTGAAAATGTCAAAATCTTCAAAATGAGCAAAAGCACAATGAAATTAATGCTTGAATCATCTTCATTTTGCTAACATACACTAATGACAGCAAAAAGTTTGAGTCTACAACATTTAGTTAAGGTGTGAGAGCCAAAATGAACTTTTTATGGCTTTAAATGCATTTTCAGCCCGATTGTACACTTCAGGTGAAAATGTCAAAATCTTCAAAATGAGCAAAAGCACAATAAAATTAATGCTTGAATCATCTTCATTTTGCTAAAATATACTAATGACAGTAAAAAGTTTGAGTCTACAACATTTAGTTAAGGTGTGAGAGCCAAAATGAACTTTTTATTGCTTTAAACGCGTTTTCAGCCCCTAATTGTACACTTCAGGTGAAAATGTCAAAATCTTCAAAATGAGCAAAAGCACAATGAAATTAATGCTTGAATCATCTTCATTTTGCTAAAATACACTAATGACAGCAAAAAGTTTGAGTCTACAACATTTAGTTAAGGTGTGAGAGCCAAAATGAACTTTTTATGGCTTTAAATGCATTTTCAGCCTGATTGTACACTTCAGGTGAAAATGTCAAAATCTTCAAAATGAGCAAAAGCACAATAAAATTAATGCTTGAATCATCTTCATTTTGCTAAAATATACTAATGACAGCAAAAAGTTTGAGTCTACAACATTTAGTTAAGGTGTGAGAGCCAAAATGAACTTTTTATTGCTTTAAACGCGTTTTCAGCCTGATTGTACACTTCAGGTGAAAATGTCAAAATCTTCAAAATGAGCAAAAGCACAATGAAATTAATGCTTGAATCATCTTCATTTTGCTAACATACACTAATGACAGCAAAAAGTTTGAGTCTACAACATTTAGTTAAGGTGTGAGAGCCAAAATGAACTTTTTATGGCTTTAAATGCATTTTCAGCCTGATTGTACACTTCAGGTGAAAATGTCAAAATCTTCAAAATGAGCAAAAGCACAATGAAATTAATGCTTGAATCATCTTCATTTTGCTAAAATACACTAATGACAGCAAAAAGTTTGAGTCTACAACATTTAGTTAAGGTGTGAGAGCCAAAATTAACTTTTTATGGCTTTAAATGCATTTTCAGCCTGATTGTACACTTCAGGTGAAAATGTCAAAATCTTCAAAATGAGCAAAAGCACAATGAAATTAATGCTTGAATCATCTTCATTTTGCTAACATACACTAATGACAGCAAAAAGTTTGAGTCTACAACATTTAGTTAAGGTGTGAGAGCCAAAATGAACTTTTTATGGCTTTAAATGCATTTTCAGCCCGATTGTACACTTCAGGTGAAAATGTCAAAATCTTCAAAATGAGCAAAAGCACAATAAAATTAATGCTTGAATCATCTTCATTTTGCTAAAATATACTAATGACAGTAAAAAGTTTGAGTCTACAACATTTAGTTAAGGTGTGAGAGCCAAAATGAACTTTTTATTGCTTTAAACGCGTTTTCAGCCCCTAATTGTACACTTCAGGTGAAAATGTCAAAATCTTCAAAATGAGCAAAAGCACAATGAAATTAATGCTTGAATCATCTTCATTTTGCTAAAATACACTAATGACAGCAAAAAGTTTGAGTCTACAACATTTAGTTAAGGTGTGAGAGCCAAAATGAACTTTTTATGGCTTTAAATGCATTTTCAGCCTGATTGTACACTTCAGGTGAAAATGTCAAAATCTTCAAAATGAGCAAAAGCACAATGAAATTAATGCTTGAATCATCTTCATTTTGCTAACATACACTAATGACAGCAAAAAGTTTGAGTCTACAACATTTAGTTAAGGTGTGAGAGCCAAAATGAACTTTTTATGGCTTTAAATGCATTTTCAGCCCGATTGTACACTTCAGGTGAAAATGTGAAAATCTTCAAAATGAGCAAAAGCACAATAAAATTAATGCTTGAATCATCTTCATTTTGCTAAAATATACTAATGACAGTAAAAAGTTTGAGTCTACAACATTTAGTTAAGGTGTGAGAGCCAAAATGAACTTTTTATTGCTTTAAACGCGTTTTCAGCCCCTAATTGTGCACTTCAGGTGAAAATGTCAAAATCTTCAAAATGAGCAAAAGCACAATGAAATTAATGCTTGAATCATCTTCATTTTGCTAAAATACACTAATGACAGCAAAAAGTTTGAGTCTACAACATTTAGTTAAGGTGTGAGAGCCAAAATGAACTTTTTATGGCTTTAAATGCATTTTCAGCCTGATTGTACACTTCAGGTGAAAATGTCAAAATCTTCAAAATGAGCAAAAGCACAATAAAATTAATGCTTGAATCATCTTCATTTTGCTAAAATATACTAATGACAGCAAAAAGTTTGAGTCTACAACATTTAGTTAAGGTGTGAGAGCCAAAATGAACTTTTTATTGCTTTAAACGCGTTTTCAGCCTGATTGTACACTTCAGGTGAAAATGTCAAAATCTTCAAAATGAGCAAAAGCACAATGAAATTAATGCTTGAATCATCTTCATTTTGCTAACATACACTAATGACAGCAAAAAGTTTGAGTCTACAACATTTAGTTAAGGTGTGAGAGCCAAAATGAACTTTTTATGGCTTTAAATGCATTTTCAGCCTGATTGTACACTTCAGGTGAAAATGTCAAAATCTTCAAAATGAGCAAAAGCACAATGAAATTAATGCTTGAATCATCTTCATTTTGCTAAAATACACTAATGACAGCAAAAAGTTTGAGTCTACAACATTTAGTTAAGGTGTGAGAGCCAAAATGAACTTTTTATGGCTTTAAATGCATTTTCAGCCTGATTGTACACTTCAGGTGAAAATGTCAAAATCTTCAAAATGAGCAAAAGCCCAATGAAATTAATGCTTGAATCATCTTCATTTTGCTAAAATACACTAATGACAGCAAAAAGTTTGAGTCTACAACATTTAGTTAAGGTGTGAGAGCCAAAATGAACTTTTTATGGCTTTAAATGCATTTTCAGCCCGATTGTACACTTCAGGTGAAAATGTCAAAATCTTCAAAATGAGCAAAAGCACAATAAAATTAATGCTTGAATCATCTTCATTTTGCTAAAATATACTAATGACAGCAAAAAGTTTGAGTCTACAACATTTAGTTAAGGTGTGAGAGCCAAAATGAACTTTTTATTGCTTTAAACGCGTTTTCAGCCCCTAATTGTACACTTCAGGTGAAAATGTCAAAATCTTCAAAATGAGCAAAAGCACAATGAAATTAATGCTTGAATCATCTTCATTTTGCTAAAATACACTAATGACAGCAAAAAGTTTGAGTCTACAACATTTAGTTAAGGAGTGAGAGCCAAAATGAACTTTTTATTGCTTTAAACGCGTTTTCAGCCCCTAATTGTACACTTCAGGTGAAAATGTCAAAATCTTCAAAATGAGCAAAAGCACAATGAAATTAATGCTTGAATCATCTTCATTTTGCTAAAATACACTAATGACAGCAAAAAGTTTGAGTCTATAACATTTAGTTAAGGTGTGAGAGCCAAAATGAACTTTTTATGGCTTTAAATGCATTTTCAGCCTGATTGTACACTTCAGGTGAAAATGTCAAAATCTTCAAAATGAGCAAAAGCACAATGAAATTAATGCTTGAATCATCTTCATTTTGCTAAAATACACTAATGACAGCAAAAAGTTTGAGTCTACAACATTTAGTTAAGGTGTGAGAGCCAAAATGAACTTTTTATGGCTTTAAATGCATTTTCAGCCTGATTGTACACTTCAGGTGAAAATGTCAAAATCTTCAAAATGAGCAAAAGCACAATGAAATTAATGCTTGAATCATCTTCATTTTGCTAACATACACTAATGACAGCAAAAAGTTTGAGTCTACAACATTTAGTTAAGGTGTGAGAGCCAAAATGAACTTTTTATGGCTTTAAATGCATTTTCAGCCCGATTGTACACTTCAGGTGAAAATGTCAAAATCTTCAAAATGAGCAAAAGCACAATAAAATAAATGTTTGAATCATCTTCATTTTGCTAAAATATACTAATGACAGCAAAAAGTTTGAGTCTACAACATTTAGTTAAGGAGTGAGAGCCAAAATGAACTTTTTATTGCTTTAAACGCGTTTTCAGCCCCTAATTGTACACTTCAGGTGAAAATGTCAAAATCTTCAAAATGAGCAAAAGCACAATGAAATTAATGCTTGAATCATCTTCATTTTGCTAAAATACACTAATGACAGCAAAAAGTTTGAGTCTATAACATTTAGTTAAGGTGTGAGAGCCAAAATGAACTTTTTATGGCTTTAAATGCATTTTCAGCCTGATTTAACACTTCAGGTGAAAATGTCAAAATCTTCAAAATGAGCAAAAGCACAATAAAATTAATGCTTGAATCATCTTCATTTTGCTAAAATATACTAATGACAGCAAAAAGTTTGAGTCTACAACATTTAGTTAAGGTGTGAGAGCCAAAATGAACTTTTTATTGCTTTAAACGCGTTTTCAGCCCCTAATTGTACACTTCAGGTGAAAATGTCAAAATCTTCAAAATGAGCAAAAGCACAATGAAATTAATGCTTGAATCATCTTCATTTTGCTAAAATACACTAATGACAGCAAAAAGTTTGAGTCTACAACATTTAGTTAAGGTGTGAGAGCCAAAATGAACTTTTTATGGCTTTAAATGCATTTTCAGCCCGATTGTACACTTCAGGTGAAAATGTCAAAATCTTCAAAATGAGCAAAAGCACAATGAAATTAATGCTTGAATCATCTTCATTTTGCTAACATACACTAATGACAGCAAAAAGTTTGAGTCTACAACATTTAGTTAAGGTGTGAGAGCCAAAATGAACTTTTTATGGCTTTAAATGCATTTTCAGCCCGATTGTACACTTCAGGTGAAAATGTCAAAATCTTCAAAATGAGCAAAAGCACAATAAAATTAATGCTTGAATCATCTTCATTTTGCTAAAATATACTAATGACAGCAAAAAGTTTGAGTCTACAACATTTAGTTAAGGAGTGAGAGCCAAAATGAACTTTTTATTGCTTTAAACGCGTTTTCAGCCCCTAATTGTACACTTCAGGTGAAAATGTCAAAATCTTCAAAATGAGCAAAAGCACAATGAAATTAATGCTTGAATCATCTTCATTTTGCTAAAATACACTAATGACAGCAAAAAGTTTGAGCCTATAACATTTAGTTAAGGTGTGAGAGCCAAAATGAACTTTTTATGGCTTTAAATGCATTTTCAGCCTGATTGTACACTTCAGGTGAAAATGTCAAAATCTTCAAAATGAGCAAAAGCACAATGAAATTAATGCTTGAATCATCTTCATTTTGCTAACATACACTAATTGCAGCAAAAAGTTTGAGTCTACAACATTTAGTTAAGGTGTGAGAGGCAAAATGAACTTTTTATGGCTTTAAATGCATTTTCAGCCCGATTGTACACTTCAGGTGAAAATGTCAAAATCTTCAAAATGAGCAAAAGCACAATGAAATTAATGCTTGAATCATCTTCATTTTGCTAAAATACACTAATGACAGCAAAAAGTTTGAGTCTACAACATTTAGTTAAGGTGTGAGAGCCAAAATGAACTTTTTATGGCTTTAAATGCATTTTCAGCCTGATTGTACACTTCAGGTGAAAATGTCAAAATCTTCAAAATGAGCAAAAGCACAATAAAATTAATGCTTGAATCATCTTCATTTTGCTAAAATATACTAATGACAGCAAAAAGTTTGAGTCTACAACATTTAGTTAAGGTGTGAGAGCCAAAATGAACTTTTTATTGCTTTAAACGCGTTTTCAGCCCCTAATTGTACACTTCAGGTGAAAATGTCAAAATCTTCAAAATGAGCAAAAGCACAATGAAATTAATGCTTGAATCATCTTCATTTTGCTAAAATACACTAATGACAGCAAAAAGTTTGAGTCTACAACATTTAGTTAAGGTGTGAGAGCCAAAATGAACTTTTTATGGCTTTAAATGCATTTTCAGCCTGATTGTACACTTCAGGTGAAAAAGTCAAAATCTTCAAAATGAGCAAAAGCACAATGAAATTAATGCTTGAATCATCTTCATTTTGCTAACATACACTAATGGCAGCAAAAAGTTTGAGTCTACAACATTTAGTTAAGGTGTGAGAGGCAAAATGAACTTTTTATGGCTTTAAATGCATTTTCAGCCCGATTGTACACTTCAGGTGAAAATGTCAAAATCTTCAAAATGAGCAAAAGCACAATGAAATTAATGCTTGAATCATCTTCATTTTGCTAAAATACACTAATGACAGCAAAAAGTTTGAGTCTACAACATTTAGTTAAGGTGTGAGAGCCAAAATTAACTTTTTATGGCTTTAAATGCATTTTCAGCCTGATTGTACACTTCAGGTGAAAATGTCAAAATCTTCAAAATGAGCAAAAGCACAATGAAATTAATGCTTGAATCATCTTCATTTTGCTAACATACACTAATGACAGCAAAAAGTTTGAGTCTACAACATTTAGTTAAGGTGTGAGAGCCAAAATGAACTTTTTATGGCTTTAAATGCATTTTCAGCCCGATTGTACACTTCAGGTGAAAATTTCAAAATCTTCAAAATGAGCAAAAGCACAATAAAATTAATGCTTGAATCATCTTCATTTTGCTAAAATATACTAATGACAGCAAAAAGTTTGAGTCTACAACATTTAGTTAAGGAGTGAGAGCCAAAATGAACTTTTTATTGCTTTAAACGCGTTTTCAGCCCCTAATTGTACACTTCAGGTGAAAATGTCAAAATCTTCAAAATGAGCAAAAGCACAATGAAATTAATGCTTGAATCATCTTCATTTTGCTAAAATACACTAATGACAGCAAAAAGTTTGAGTCTATAACATTTAGTTAAGGTGTGAGAGCCAAAATGAACTTTTTATGGCTTTAAATGCATTTTCAGCCTGATTGTACACTTCAGGTGAAAATGTCAAAATCTTCAAAATGAGCAAAAGCACAATGAAATTAATGCTTGAATCATCTTCATTTTGCTAAAATACACTAATGACAGCAAAAAGTTTGAGTCTACAACATTTAGTTAAGGTGTGAGAGCCAAAATGAACTTTTTATGGCTTTAAATGCATTTTCAGCCTGATTGTACACTTCAGGTGAAAATGTCAAAATCTTCAAAATGAGCAAAAGCACAATGAAATTAATGCTTGAATCATCTTCATTTTGCTAACATACACTAATGACAGCAAAAAGTTTGAGTCTACAACATTTAGTTAAGGTGTGAGAGCCAAAATGAACTTTTTATGGCTTTAAATGCATTTTCAGCCCGATTGTACACTTCAGGTGAAAATGTCAAAATCTTCAAAATGAGCAAAAGCACAATAAAATTAATGCTTGAATCATCTTCATTTTGCTAAAATATACTAATGACAGCAAAAAGTTTGAGTCTACAACATTTAGTTAAGGTGTGAGAGCCAAAATGAACTTTTTATTGCTTTAAACGCGTTTTCAGCCCCTAATTGTACACTTCAGGTGAAAATGTCAAAATCTTCAAAATGAGCAAAAGCACAATGAAATTAATGCTTGAATCATCTTCATTTTGCTAAAATACACTAATGACAGCAAAAAGTTTGAGTCTACAACATTTAGTTAAGGTGTGAGAGCCAAAATGAACTTTTTATGGCTTTAAATGCATTTTCAGCCTGATTGTACACTTCAGGTGAAAATGTCAAAATCTTCAAAATGAGCAAAAGCACAATGAAATTAATGCTTGAATCATCTTCATTTTGCTAACATACACTAATGGCAGCAAAAAGTTTGAGTCTACAACATTTAGTTAAGGTGTGAGAGGCAAAATGAACTTTTTATGGCTTTAAATGCATTTTCAGCCCGATTGTACACTTCAGGTGAAAATGTCAAAATCTTCAAAATGAGCAAAAGCACAATGAAATTAATGCTTGAATCATCTTCATTTTGCTAAAATACACTAATGACAGCAAAAAGTTTGAGTCTACAACATTTAGTTAAGGTGTGAGAGCCAAAATGAACTTTTTATGGCTTTAAATGCATTTTCAGCCTGATTGTACACTTCAGGTGAAAATGTCAAAATCTTCAAAATGAGCAAAAGCACAATGAAATTAATGCTTGAATCATCTTCATTTTGCTAACATACACTAATGACAGCAAAAAGTTTGAGTCTACAACATTTAGTTAAGGTGTGAGAGCCAAAATGAACTTTTTATGGCTTTAAATGCATTTTTAGCCCGATTGTACACTTCAGGTGAAAATGTCAAAATCTTCAAAATGAGCAAAAGCACAATAAAATTATTGCTTGAATCATCTTCATTTTGCTAAAATATACTAATGACAGCAAAAAGTTTGAGTCTACAACATTTAGTTAAGGTGTGAGAGCCAAAATGAACTTTTTATTGCTTTAAACGCGTTTTCAGCCCCTAATTGTACACTTCAGGTGAAAATGTCAAAATCTTCAAAATGAGCAAAAGCACAATGAAATTAATGCTTGAATCATCTTCATTTTGCTAAAATACACTAATGACAGCAAAAAGTTTGAGTCTACAACATTTAGTTAAGGTGTGAGAGCCAAAATGAACTTTTTATGGCTTTAAATGCATTTTCAGCCTGATTGTACACTTCAGGTGAAAATGTCAAAATCTTCAAAATGAGCAAAAGCACAATGAAATTAATGCTTGAATCATCTTCATTTTGCTAACATACACTAATGGCAGCAAAAAGTTTGAGTCTACAACATTTAGTTAAGGTGTGAGAGCCAAAATGAACTTTTTATGGCTTTAAATGCATTTTCAGCCCGATTGTACACTTCAGGTGAAAATGTCAAAATCTTCAAAATGAGCAAAAGCACAATAAAATTAATGCTTGAATCATCTTCATTTTGCTAAAATATACTAATGACAGTAAAAAGTTTGAGTCTACAACATTTAGTTAAGGTGTGAGAGCCAAAATGAACTTTTTATTGCTTTAAACGCGTTTTCAGCCCCTAATTGTACACTTCAGGTGAAAATGTCAAAATCTTCAAAATGAGCAAAAGCACAATGAAATTAATGCTTGAATCATCTTCATTTTGCTAAAATACACTAATGACAGCAAAAAGTTTGAGTCTACAACATTTAGTTAAGGTGTGAGAGCCAAAATGAACTTTTTATGGCTTTAAATGCATTTTCAGCCTGATTGTACACTTCAGGTGAAAATGTCAAAATCTTCAAAATGAGCAAAAGCACAATAAAATTAATGCTTGAATCATCTTCATTTTGCTAAAATATACTAATGACAGCAAAAAGTTTGAGTCTACAACATTTAGTTAAGGTGTGAGAGCCAAAATGAACTTTTTATTGCTTTAAACGCGTTTTCAGCCTGATTGTACACTTCAGGTGAAAATGTCAAAATCTTCAAAATGAGCAAAAGCACAATGAAATTAATGCTTGAATCATCTTCATTTTGCTAACATACACTAATGACAGCAAAAAGTTTGAGTCTACAACATTTAGTTAAGGTGTGAGAGCCAAAATGAACTTTTTATGGCTTTAAATGCATTTTCAGCCTGATTGTACACTTCAGGTGAAAATGTCAAAATCTTCAAAATGAGCAAAAGCACAATGAAATTAATGCTTGAATCATCTTCATTTTGCTAAAATACACTAATGACAGCAAAAAGTTTGAGTCTACAACATTTAGTTAAGGTGTGAGAGCCAAAATGAACTTTTTATGGCTTTAAATGCATTTTCAGCCCGATTGTACACTTCAGGTGAAAATGTCAAAATCTTCAAAATGAGCAAAAGCACAATAAAATTAATGCTTGAATCATCTTCATTTTGCTAAAATATACTAATGACAGCAAAAAGTTTGAGTCTACAACATTTAGTTAAGGTGTGAGAGCCAAAATGAACTTTTTATTGCTTTAAACGCGTTTTCAGCCCCTAATTGTACACTTCAGGTGAAAATGTCAAAATCTTCAAAATGAGCAAAAGCACAATGAAATTAATGCTTGAATCATCTTCATTTTGCTAAAATACACTAATGACAGCAAAAAGTTTGAGTCTACAACATTTAGTTAAGGTGTGAGAGCCAAAATGAACTTTTTATGGCTTTAAATGCATTTTCAGCCTGATTGTACACTTCAGGTGAAAATGTCAAAATCTTCAAAATGAGCAAAAGCACAATGAAATTAATGCTTGAATCATCTTTATTTTGCTAACATACACTAATGGCAGCAAAAAGTTTGAGTCTACAACATTTAGTTAAGGTGTGAGAGCCAAAATGAACTTTTTATGGCTTTAAATGCATTTTCAGCCCGATTGTACACTTCAGGTGAAAATGTCAAAATCTTCAAAATGAGCAAAAGCACAATAAAATTAATGCTTGAATCATCTTCATTTTGCTAAAATATACTAATGACAGCAAAAAGTTTGAGTCTACAACATTTAGTTAAGGAGTGAGAGCCAAAATGAACTTTTTATTGCTTTAAACGCGTTTTCAGCCCCTAATTGTACACTTCAGGTGAAAATGTCAAAATCTTCAAAATGAGCAAAAGCACAATGAAATTAATGCTTGAATCATCTTCATTTTGCTAAAATACACTAATGACAGCAAAAAGTTTGAGTCTATAACATTTAGTTAAGGTGTGAGAGCCAAAATGAACTTTTTATGGCTTTAAATGCATTTTCAGCCTGATTGTACACTTCAGGTGAAAATGTCAAAATCTTCAAAATGAGCAAAAGCACAATGAAATTAATGCTTGAATCATCTTCATTTTGCTAAAATACACTAATGACAGCAAAAAGTTTGAGTCTACAACATTTAGTTAAGGTGTGAGAGCCAAAATGAACTTTTTATGGCTTTAAATGCATTTTCAGCCTGATTGTACACTTCAGGTGAAAATGTCAAAATCTTCAAAATGAGCAAAAGCACAATGAAATTAATGCTTGAATCATCTTCATTTTGCTAAAATACACTAATGACAGCAAAAAGTTTGAGTCTACAACATTTAGTTAAGGTGTGAGAGCCAAAATGAACTTTTTATGGCTTTAAATGCATTTTCAGCCTGATTGTACACTTCAGGTGAAAATGTCAAAATCTTCAAAATGAGCAAAAGCACAATAAAATTAATGCTTGAATCATCTTCATTTTGCTAAAATATACTAATGACAGCAAAAAGTTTGAGTCTACAACATTTAGTTAAGGTGTGAGAGCCAAAATGAACTTTTTATTGCTTTAAACGCGTTTTCAGCCTGATTGTACACTTCAGGTGAAAATGTCAAAATCTTCAAAATGAGCAAAAGCACAATGAAATTAATGCTTGAATCATCTTCATTTTGCTAACATACACTAATGACAGCAAAAAGTTTGAGTCTACAACATTTAGTTAAGGTGTGAGAGCCAAAATGAACTTTTTATGGCTTTAAATGCATTTTCAGCCTGATTGTACACTTCAGGTGAAAATGTCAAAATCTTCAAAATGAGCAAAAGCACAATGAAATTAATGCTTGAATCATCTTCATTTTGCTAAAATACACTAATGACAGCAAAAAGTTTGAGTCTACAACATTTAGTTAAGGTGTGAGAGCCAAAATGAACTTTTTATGGCTTTAAATGCATTTTCAGCCTGATTGTACACTTCAGGTGAAAATGTCAAAATCTTCAAAATGAGCAAAAGCCCAATGAAATTAATGCTTGAATCATCTTCATTTTGCTAAAATACACTAATGACAGCAAAAAGTTTGAGTCTACAACATTTAGTTAAGGTGTGAGAGCCAAAATGAACTTTTTATGGCTTTAAATGCATTTTCAGCCCGATTGTACACTTCAGGTGAAAATGTCAAAATCTTCAAAATGAGCAAAAGCACAATAAAATTAATGCTTGAATCATCTTCATTTTGCTAAAATATACTAATGACAGCAAAAAGTTTGAGTCTACAACATTTAGTTAAGGTGTGAGAGCCAAAATGAACTTTTTATTGCTTTAAACGCGTTTTCAGCCCCTAATTGTACACTTCAGGTGAAAATGTCAAAATCTTCAAAATGAGCAAAAGCACAATGAAATTAATGCTTGAATCATCTTCATTTTGCTAAAATACACTAATGACAGCAAAAAGTTTGAGTCTACAACATTTAGTTAAGGTGTGAGAGCCAAAATGAACTTTTTATGGCTTTAAATGCATTTTCAGCCTGATTGTACACTTCAGGTGAAAATGTCAAAATCTTCAAAATGAGCAAAAGCACAATGAAATTAATGCTTGAATCATCTTTATTTTGCTAACATACACTAATGGCAGCAAAAAGTTTGAGTCTACAACATTTAGTTAAGGTGTGAGAGCCAAAATGAACTTTTTATGGCTTTAAATGCATTTTCAGCCCGATTGTACACTTTAGGTGAAAATGTCAAAATCTTCAAAATGAGCAAAAGCACAATAAAATTAATGCTTGAATCATCTTCATTTTGCTAAAATATACTAATGACAGCAAAAAGTTTGAGTCTACAACATTTAGTTAAGGAGTGAGAGCCAAAATGAACTTTTTATTGCTTTAAACGCGTTTTCAGCCCCTAATTGTACACTTCAGGTGAAAATGTCAAAATCTTCAAAATGAGCAAAAGCACAATGAAATTAATGCTTGAATCATCTTCATTTTGCTAAAATACACTAATGACAGCAAAAAGTTTGAGTCTATAACATTTAGTTAAGGTGTGAGAGCCAAAATGAACTTTTTATGGCTTTAAATGCATTTTCAGCCTGATTGTACACTTCAGGTGAAAATGTCAAAATCTTCAAAATGAGCAAAAGCACAATGAAATTAATGCTTGAATCATCTTCATTTTGCTAACATACACTAATGACAGCAAAAAGTTTGAGTCTACAACATTTAGTTAAGGTGTGAGAGCCAAAATGAACTTTTTATGGCTTTAAATGCATTTTCAGCCCGATTGTACACTTCAGGTGAAAATGTCAAAATCTTCAAAATGAGCAAAAGCACAATAAAATAAATGTTTGAATCATCTTCATTTTGCTAAAATATACTAATGACAGCAAAAAGTTTGAGTCTACAACATTTAGTTAAGGAGTGAGAGCCAAAATGAACTTTTTATTGCTTTAAACGCGTTTTCAGCCCCTAATTGTACACTTCAGGTGAAAATGTCAAAATCTTCAAAATGAGCAAAAGCACAATGAAATTAATGCTTGAATCATCTTCATTTTGCTAAAATACACTAATGACAGCAAAAAGTTTGAGTCTATAACATTTAGTTAAGGTGTGAGAGCCAAAATGAACTTTTTATGGCTTTAAATGCATTTTCAGCCTGATTTAACACTTCAGGTGAAAATGTCAAAATCTTCAAAATGAGCAAAAGCACAATAAAATTAATGCTTGAATCATCTTCATTTTGCTAAAATACACTAATGACAGCAAAAAGTTTGAGTCTACAACATTTAGTTAAGGTGTGAGAGCCAAAATGAACTTTTTATTGCTTTAAACGCGTTTTCAGCCCCTAATTGTACACTTCAGGTGAAAATGTCAAAATCTTCAAAATGAGCAAAAGCACAATGAAATTAATGCTTGAATCATCTTCATTTTGCTAAAATACACTAATGACAGCAAAAAGTTTGAGTCTACAACATTTAGTTAAGGTGTGAGAGCCAAAATGAACTTTTTATGGCTTTAAATGCATTTTCAGCCCGATTGTACACTTCAGGTGAAAATGTCAAAATCTTCAAAATGAGCAAAAGCACAATGAAATTAATGCTTGAATCATCTTCATTTTGCTAACATACACTAATGACAGCAAAAAGTTTGAGTCTACAACATTTAGTTAAGGTGTGAGAGCCAAAATGAACTTTTTATGGCTTTAAATGCATTTTCAGCCCGATTGTACACTTCAGGTGAAAATGTCAAAATCTTCAAAATGAGCAAAAGCACAATAAAATTAATGCTTGAATCATCTTCATTTTGCTAAAATATACTAATGACAGCAAAAAGTTTGAGTCTACAACATTTAGTTAAGGAGTGAGAGCCAAAATGAACTTTTTATTGCTTTAAACGCGTTTTCAGCCCCTAATTGTACACTTCAGGTGAAAATGTCAAAATCTTCAAAATGAGCAAAAGCACAATGAAATTAATGCTTGAATCATCTTCATTTTGCTAAAATACACTAATGACAGCAAAAAGTTTGAGCCTATAACATTTAGTTAAGGTGTGAGAGCCAAAATGAACTTTTTATGGCTTTAAATGCATTTTCAGCCTGATTGTACACTTCAGGTGAAAATGTCAAAATCTTCAAAATGAGCAAAAGCACAATGAAATTAATGCTTGAATCATCTTCATTTTGCTAACATACACTAATTGCAGCAAAAAGTTTGAGTCTACAACATTTAGTTAAGGTGTGAGAGGCAAAATGAACTTTTTATGGCTTTAAATGCATTTTCAGCCCGATTGTACACTTCAGGTGAAAATGTCAAAATCTTCAAAATGAGCAAAAGCACAATGAAATTAATGCTTGAATCATCTTCATTTTGCTAAAATACACTAATGACAGCAAAAAGTTTGAGTCTACAACATTTAGTTAAGGTGTGAGAGCCAAAATGAACTTTTTATGGCTTTAAATGCATTTTCAGCCTGATTGTACACTTCAGGTGAAAATGTCAAAATCTTCAAAATGAGCAAAAGCACAATAAAATTAATGCTTGAATCATCTTCATTTTGCTAAAATATACTAATGACAGCAAAAAGTTTGAGTCTACAACATTTAGTTAAGGTGTGAGAGCCAAAATGAACTTTTTATTGCTTTAAACGCGTTTTCAGCCCCTAATTGTACACTTCAGGTGAAAATGTCAAAATCTTCAAAATGAGCAAAAGCACAATGAAATTAATGCTTGAATCATCTTCATTTTGCTAAAATACACTAATGACAGCAAAAAGTTTGAGTCTACAACATTTAGTTAAGGTGTGAGAGCCAAAATGAACTTTTTATGGCTTTAAATGCATTTTCAGCCTGATTGTACACTTCAGGTGAAAAAGTCAAAATCTTCAAAATGAGCAAAAGCACAATGAAATTAATGCTTGAATCATCTTCATTTTGCTAACATACACTAATGGCAGCAAAAAGTTTGAGTCTACAACATTTAGTTAAGGTGTGAGAGGCAAAATGAACTTTTTATGGCTTTAAATGCATTTTCAGCCTGATTGTACACTTCAGGTGAAAATGTCAAAATCTTCAAAATGAGCAAAAGCACAATGAAATTAATGCTTGAATCATCTTCATTTTGCTAACATACACTAATGACAGCAAAAAGTTTGAGTCTACAACATTTAGTTAAGGTGTGAGAGCCAAAATGAACTTTTTATGGCTTTAAATGCATTTTCAGCCCGATTGTACACTTCAGGTGAAAATTTCAAAATCTTCAAAATGAGCAAAAGCACAATGAAATTAATGCTTGAATCATCTTCATTTTGCTAAAATATACTAATGACAGCAAAAAGTTTGAGTCTACAACATTTAGTTAAGGAGTGAGAGCCAAAATGAACTTTTTATTGCTTTAAACGCGTTTTCAGCCCCTAATTGTACACTTCAGGTGAAAATGTCAAAATCTTCAAAATGAGCAAAAGCACAATGAAATTAATGCTTGAATCATCTTCATTTTGCTAAAATACACTAATGACAGCAAAAAGTTTGAGTCTATAACATTTAGTTAAGGTGTGAGAGCCAAAATGAACTTTTTATGGCTTTAAATGCATTTTCAGCCTGATTGTACACTTCAGGTGAAAATGTCAAAATCTTCAAAATGAGCAAAAGCACAATGAAATTAATGCTTGAATCATCTTCATTTTGCTAAAATACACTAATGACAGCAAAAAGTTTGAGTCTACAACATTTAGTTAAGGTGTGAGAGCCAAAATGAACTTTTTATGGCTTTAAATGCATTTTCAGCCTGATTGTACACTTCAGGTGAAAATGTCAAAATCTTCAAAATGAGCAAAAGCACAATGAAATTAATGCTTGAATCATCTTCATTTTGCTAACATACACTAATGACAGCAAAAAGTTTGAGTCTACAACATTTAGTTAAGGTGTGAGAGCCAAAATGAACTTTTTATGGCTTTAAATGCATTTTCAGCCCGATTGTACACTTCAGGTGAAAATGTCAAAATCTTCAAAATGAGCAAAAGCACAATAAAATTAATGCTTGAATCATCTTCATTTTGCTAAAATATACTAATGACAGCAAAAAGTTTGAGTCTACAACATTTAGTTAAGGTGTGAGAGCCAAAATGAACTTTTTATTGCTTTAAACGCGTTTTCAGCCCCTAATTGTACACTTCAGGTGAAAATGTCAAAATCTTCAAAATGAGCAAAAGCACAATGAAATTAATGCTTGAATCATCTTCATTTTGCTAAAATACACTAATGACAGCAAAAAGTTTGAGTCTACAACATTTAGTTAAGGTGTGAGAGCCAAAATGAACTTTTTATGGCTTTAAATGCATTTTCAGCCTGATTGTACACTTCAGGTGAAAATGTCAAAATCTTCAAAATGAGCAAAAGCACAATGAAATTAATGCTTGAATCATCTTCATTTTGCTAACATACACTAATGGCAGCAAAAAGTTTGAGTCTACAACATTTAGTTAAGGTGTGAGAGGCAAAATGAACTTTTTATGGCTTTAAATGCATTTTCAGCCCGATTGTACACTTCAGGTGAAAATGTCAAAATCTTCAAAATGAGCAAAAGCACAATGAAATTAATGCTTGAATCATCTTCATTTTGCTAAAATACACTAATGACAGCAAAAAGTTTGAGTCTACAACATTTAGTTAAGGTGTGAGAGCCAAAATGAACTTTTTATGGCTTTAAATGCATTTTCAGCCTGATTGTACACTTCAGGTGAAAATGTCAAAATCTTCAAAATGAGCAAAAGCACAATGAAATTAATGCTTGAATCATCTTCATTTTGCTAACATACACTAATGACAGCAAAAAGTTTGAGTCTACAACATTTAGTTAAGGTGTGAGAGCCAAAATGAACTTTTTATGGCTTTAAATGCATTTTTAGCCCGATTGTACACTTCAGGTGAAAATGTCAAAATCTTCAAAATGAGCAAAAGCACAATAAAATTATTGCTTGAATCATCTTCATTTTGCTAAAATATACTAATGACAGCAAAAAGTTTGAGTCTACAACATTTAGTTAAGGTGTGAGAGCCAAAATGAACTTTTTATTGCTTTAAACGCGTTTTCAGCCCCTAATTGTACACTTCAGGTGAAAATGTCAAAATCTTCAAAATGAGCAAAAGCACAATGAAATTAATGCTTGAATCATCTTCATTTTGCTAAAATACACTAATGACAGCAAAAAGTTTGAGTCTACAACATTTAGTTAAGGTGTGAGAGCCAAAATGAACTTTTTATGGCTTTAAATGCATTTTCAGCCTGATTGTACACTTCAGGTGAAAATGTCAAAATCTTCAAAATGAGCAAAAGCACAATGAAATTAATGCTTGAATCATCTTCATTTTGCTAACATACACTAATGGCAGCAAAAAGTTTGAGTCTACAACATTTAGTTAAGGTGTGAGAGCCAAAATGAACTTTTTATGGCTTTAAATGCATTTTCAGCCCGATTGTACACTTCAGGTGAAAATGTCAAAATCTTCAAAATGAGCAAAAGCACAATAAAATTAATGCTTGAATCATCTTCATTTTGCTAAAATATACTAATGACAGTAAAAAGTTTGAGTCTACAACATTTAGTTAAGGTGTGAGAGCCAAAATGAACTTTTTATTGCTTTAAACGCGTTTTCAGCCCCTAATTGTACACTTCAGGTGAAAATGTCAAAAT
This sequence comes from Leptonotus elevatus, assembly GCF_054856555.1. NCBI lineage: Eukaryota > Metazoa > Chordata > Actinopteri > Syngnathiformes > Syngnathidae > Leptonotus > Leptonotus elevatus. The sequence continues at coordinate 110,586 of NC_141244.1, read as the reverse complement.
CTTCAAAATGAGCAAAAGCACAATGAAATTAATGCTTGAATCATCTTCATTTTGCTAAAATACACTAATGACAGCAAAAAGTTTGAGTCTACAACATTTAGTTAAGGTGTGAGAGCCAAAATGAACTTTTTATGGCTTTAAATGCATTTTCAGCCTGATTGTACACTTCAGGTGAAAATGTCAAAATCTTCAAAATGAGCAAAAGCACAATAAAATTAATGCTTGAATCATCTTCATTTTGCTAAAATATACTAATGACAGCAAAAAGTTTGAGTCTACAACATTTAGTTAAGGTGTGAGAGCCAAAATGAACTTTTTATTGCTTTAAACGCGTTTTCAGCCTGATTGTACACTTCAGGTGAAAATGTCAAAATCTTCAAAATGAGCAAAAGCACAATGAAATTAATGCTTGAATCATCTTCATTTTGCTAACATACACTAATGACAGCAAAAAGTTTGAGTCTACAACATTTAGTTAAGGTGTGAGAGCCAAAATGAACTTTTTATGGCTTTAAATGCATTTTCAGCCTGATTGTACACTTCAGGTGAAAATGTCAAAATCTTCAAAATGAGCAAAAGCACAATGAAATTAATGCTTGAATCATCTTCATTTTGCTAAAATACACTAATGACAGCAAAAAGTTTGAGTCTACAACATTTAGTTAAGGTGTGAGAGCCAAAATGAACTTTTTATGGCTTTAAATGCATTTTCAGCCCGATTGTACACTTCAGGTGAAAATGTCAAAATCTTCAAAATGAGCAAAAGCACAATAAAATTAATGCTTGAATCATCTTCATTTTGCTAAAATATACTAATGACAGCAAAAAGTTTGAGTCTACAACATTTAGTTAAGGTGTGAGAGCCAAAATGAACTTTTTATTGCTTTAAACGCGTTTTCAGCCCCTAATTGTACACTTCAGGTGAAAATGTCAAAATCTTCAAAATGAGCAAAAGCACAATGAAATTAATGCTTGAATCATCTTCATTTTGCTAAAATACACTAATGACAGCAAAAAGTTTGAGTCTACAACATTTAGTTAAGGTGTGAGAGCCAAAATGAACTTTTTATGGCTTTAAATGCATTTTCAGCCTGATTGTACACTTCAGGTGAAAATGTCAAAATCTTCAAAATGAGCAAAAGCACAATGAAATTAATGCTTGAATCATCTTTATTTTGCTAACATACACTAATGGCAGCAAAAAGTTTGAGTCTACAACATTTAGTTAAGGTGTGAGAGCCAAAATGAACTTTTTATGGCTTTAAATGCATTTTCAGCCCGATTGTACACTTCAGGTGAAAATGTCAAAATCTTCAAAATGAGCAAAAGCACAATAAAATTAATGCTTGAATCATCTTCATTTTGCTAAAATATACTAATGACAGCAAAAAGTTTGAGTCTACAACATTTAGTTAAGGAGTGAGAGCCAAAATGAACTTTTTATTGCTTTAAACGCGTTTTCAGCCCCTAATTGTACACTTCAGGTGAAAATGTCAAAATCTTCAAAATGAGCAAAAGCACAATGAAATTAATGCTTGAATCATCTTCATTTTGCTAAAATACACTAATGACAGCAAAAAGTTTGAGTCTACAACATTTAGTTAAGGTGTGAGAGCCAAAATGAACTTTTTATGGCTTTAAATGCATTTTCAGCCTGATTGTACACTTCAGGTGAAAATGTCAAAATCTTCAAAATGAGCAAAAGCACAATGAAATTAATGCTTGAATCATCTTCATTTTGCTAACATACACTAATGGCAGCAAAAAGTTTGAGTCTACAACATTTAGTTAAGGTGTGAGAGGCAAAATGAACTTTTTATGGCTTTAAATGCATTTTCAGCCCGATTGTACACTTCAGGTGAAAATGTCAAAATCTTCAAAATGAGCAAAAGCACAATGAAATTAATGCTTGAATCATCTTCATTTTGCTAAAATACACTAATGACAGCAAAAAGTTTGAGTCTACAACATTTAGTTAAGGTGTGAGAGCCAAAATGAACTTTTTATGGCTTTAAATGCATTTTCAGCCTGATTGTACACTTCAGGTGAAAATGTCAAAATCTTCAAAATGAGCAAAAGCACAATGAAATTAATGCTTGAATCATCTTCATTTTGCTAACATACACTAATGACAGCAAAAAGTTTGAGTCTACAACATTTAGTTAAGGTGTGAGAGCCAAAATGAACTTTTTATGGCTTTAAATGCATTTTTAGCCCGATTGTACACTTCAGGTGAAAATGTCAAAATCTTCAAAATGAGCAAAAGCACAATAAAATTATTGCTTGAATCATCTTCATTTTGCTAAAATATACTAATGACAGCAAAAAGTTTGAGTCTACAACATTTAGTTAAGGTGTGAGAGCCAAAATGAACTTTTTATTGCTTTAAACGCGTTTTCAGCCCCTAATTGTACACTTCAGGTGAAAATGTCAAAATCTTCAAAATGAGCAAAAGCACAATGAAATTAATGCTTGAATCATCTTCATTTTGCTAAAATACACTAATGACAGCAAAAAGTTTGAGTCTACAACATTTAGTTAAGGTGTGAGAGCCAAAATGAACTTTTTATGGCTTTAAATGCATTTTCAGCCTGATTGTACACTTCAGGTGAAAATGTCAAAATCTTCAAAATGAGCAAAAGCACAATGAAATTAATGCTTGAATCATCTTCATTTTGCTAACATACACTAATGGCAGCAAAAAGTTTGAGTCTACAACATTTAGTTAAGGTGTGAGAGCCAAAATGAACTTTTTATGGCTTTAAATGCATTTTCAGCCCGATTGTACACTTCAGGTGAAAATGTCAAAATCTTCAAAATGAGCAAAAGCACAATAAAATTAATGCTTGAATCATCTTCATTTTGCTAAAATATACTAATGACAGTAAAAAGTTTGAGTCTACAACATTTAGTTAAGGTGTGAGAGCCAAAATGAACTTTTTATTGCTTTAAACGCGTTTTCAGCCCCTAATTGTACACTTCAGGTGAAAATGTCAAAATCTTCAAAATGAGCAAAAGCACAATGAAATTAATGCTTGAATCATCTTCATTTTGCTAAAATACACTAATGACAGCAAAAAGTTTGAGTCTACAACATTTAGTTAAGGTGTGAGAGCCAAAATGAACTTTTTATGGCTTTAAATGCATTTTCAGCCTGATTGTACACTTCAGGTGAAAATGTCAAAATCTTCAAAATGAGCAAAAGCACAATAAAATTAATGCTTGAATCATCTTCATTTTGCTAAAATATACTAATGACAGCAAAAAGTTTGAGTCTACAACATTTAGTTAAGGTGTGAGAGCCAAAATGAACTTTTTATTGCTTTAAACGCGTTTTCAGCCTGATTGTACACTTCAGGTGAAAATGTCAAAATCTTCAAAATGAGCAAAAGCACAATGAAATTAATGCTTGAATCATCTTCATTTTGCTAACATACACTAATGACAGCAAAAAGTTTGAGTCTACAACATTTAGTTAAGGTGTGAGAGCCAAAATGAACTTTTTATGGCTTTAAATGCATTTTCAGCCTGATTGTACACTTCAGGTGAAAATGTCAAAATCTTCAAAATGAGCAAAAGCACAATGAAATTAATGCTTGAATCATCTTCATTTTGCTAAAATACACTAATGACAGCAAAAAGTTTGAGTCTACAACATTTAGTTAAGGTGTGAGAGCCAAAATGAACTTTTTATGGCTTTAAATGCATTTTCAGCCCGATTGTACACTTCAGGTGAAAATGTCAAAATCTTCAAAATGAGCAAAAGCACAATAAAATTAATGCTTGAATCATCTTCATTTTGCTAAAATATACTAATGACAGCAAAAAGTTTGAGTCTACAACATTTAGTTAAGGTGTGAGAGCCAAAATGAACTTTTTATTGCTTTAAACGCGTTTTCAGCCCCTAATTGTACACTTCAGGTGAAAATGTCAAAATCTTCAAAATGAGCAAAAGCACAATGAAATTAATGCTTGAATCATCTTCATTTTGCTAAAATACACTAATGACAGCAAAAAGTTTGAGTCTACAACATTTAGTTAAGGTGTGAGAGCCAAAATGAACTTTTTATGGCTTTAAATGCATTTTCAGCCTGATTGTACACTTCAGGTGAAAATGTCAAAATCTTCAAAATGAGCAAAAGCACAATGAAATTAATGCTTGAATCATCTTTATTTTGCTAACATACACTAATGGCAGCAAAAAGTTTGAGTCTACAACATTTAGTTAAGGTGTGAGAGCCAAAATGAACTTTTTATGGCTTTAAATGCATTTTCAGCCCGATTGTACACTTCAGGTGAAAATGTCAAAATCTTCAAAATGAGCAAAAGCACAATAAAATTAATGCTTGAATCATCTTCATTTTGCTAAAATATACTAATGACAGCAAAAAGTTTGAGTCTACAACATTTAGTTAAGGAGTGAGAGCCAAAATGAACTTTTTATTGCTTTAAACGCGTTTTCAGCCCCTAATTGTACACTTCAGGTGAAAATGTCAAAATCTTCAAAATGAGCAAAAGCACAATGAAATTAATGCTTGAATCATCTTCATTTTGCTAAAATACACTAATGACAGCAAAAAGTTTGAGTCTACAACATTTAGTTAAGGTGTGAGAGCCAAAATGAACTTTTTATGGCTTTAAATGCATTTTCAGCCTGATTGTACACTTCAGGTGAAAAAGTCAAAATCTTCAAAATGAGCAAAAGCACAATGAAATTAATGCTTGAATCATCTTCATTTTGCTAACATACACTAATGGCAGCAAAAAGTTTGAGTCTACAACATTTAGTTAAGGTGTGAGAGGCAAAATGAACTTTTTATGGCTTTAAATGCATTTTCAGCCCGATTGTACACTTCAGGTGAAAATGTCAAAATCTTCAAAATGAGCAAAAGCACAATGAAATTAATGCTTGAATCATCTTCATTTTGCTAAAATACACTAATGACAGCAAAAAGTTTGAGTCTACAACATTTAGTTAAGGTGTGAGAGCCAAAATTAACTTTTTATGGCTTTAAATGCATTTTCAGCCTGATTGTACACTTCAGGTGAAAATGTCAAAATCTTCAAAATGAGCAAAAGCACAATGAAATTAATGCTTGAATCATCTTCATTTTGCTAACATACACTAATGACAGCAAAAAGTTTGAGTCTACAACATTTAGTTAAGGTGTGAGAGCCAAAATGAACTTTTTATGGCTTTAAATGCATTTTCAGCCCGATTGTACACTTCAGGTGAAAATTTCAAAATCTTCAAAATGAGCAAAAGCACAATAAAATTAATGCTTGAATCATCTTCATTTTGCTAAAATATACTAATGACAGCAAAAAGTTTGAGTCTACAACATTTAGTTAAGGAGTGAGAGCCAAAATGAACTTTTTATTGCTTTAAACGCGTTTTCAGCCCCTAATTGTACACTTCAGGTGAAAATGTCAAAATCTTCAAAATGAGCAAAAGCACAATGAAATTAATGCTTGAATCATCTTCATTTTGCTAAAATACACTAATGACAGCAAAAAGTTTGAGTCTATAACATTTAGTTAAGGTGTGAGAGCCAAAATGAACTTTTTATGGCTTTAAATGCATTTTCAGCCTGATTGTACACTTCAGGTGAAAATGTCAAAATCTTCAAAATGAGCAAAAGCACAATGAAATTAATGCTTGAATCATCTTCATTTTGCTAAAATACACTAATGACAGCAAAAAGTTTGAGTCTACAACATTTAGTTAAGGTGTGAGAGCCAAAATGAACTTTTTATGGCTTTAAATGCATTTTCAGCCTGATTGTACACTTCAGGTGAAAATGTCAAAATCTTCAAAATGAGCAAAAGCACAATGAAATTAATGCTTGAATCATCTTCATTTTGCTAACATACACTAATGACAGCAAAAAGTTTGAGTCTACAACATTTAGTTAAGGTGTGAGAGCCAAAATGAACTTTTTATGGCTTTAAATGCATTTTCAGCCCGATTGTACACTTCAGGTGAAAATGTCAAAATCTTCAAAATGAGCAAAAGCACAATAAAATTAATGCTTGAATCATCTTCATTTTGCTAAAATATACTAATGACAGCAAAAAGTTTGAGTCTACAACATTTAGTTAAGGTGTGAGAGCCAAAATGAACTTTTTATTGCTTTAAACGCGTTTTCAGCCCCTAATTGTACACTTCAGGTGAAAATGTCAAAATCTTCAAAATGAGCAAAAGCACAATGAAATTAATGCTTGAATCATCTTCATTTTGCTAAAATACACTAATGACAGCAAAAAGTTTGAGTCTACAACATTTAGTTAAGGTGTGAGAGCCAAAATGAACTTTTTATGGCTTTAAATGCATTTTCAGCCTGATTGTACACTTCAGGTGAAAATGTCAAAATCTTCAAAATGAGCAAAAGCACAATGAAATTAATGCTTGAATCATCTTCATTTTGCTAACATACACTAATGGCAGCAAAAAGTTTGAGTCTACAACATTTAGTTAAGGTGTGAGAGGCAAAATGAACTTTTTATGGCTTTAAATGCATTTTCAGCCCGATTGTACACTTCAGGTGAAAATGTCAAAATCTTCAAAATGAGCAAAAGCACAATGAAATTAATGCTTGAATCATCTTCATTTTGCTAAAATACACTAATGACAGCAAAAAGTTTGAGTCTACAACATTTAGTTAAGGTGTGAGAGCCAAAATGAACTTTTTATGGCTTTAAATGCATTTTCAGCCTGATTGTACACTTCAGGTGAAAATGTCAAAATCTTCAAAATGAGCAAAAGCACAATGAAATTAATGCTTGAATCATCTTCATTTTGCTAACATACACTAATGACAGCAAAAAGTTTGAGTCTACAACATTTAGTTAAGGTGTGAGAGCCAAAATGAACTTTTTATGGCTTTAAATGCATTTTTAGCCCGATTGTACACTTCAGGTGAAAATGTCAAAATCTTCAAAATGAGCAAAAGCACAATAAAATTATTGCTTGAATCATCTTCATTTTGCTAAAATATACTAATGACAGCAAAAAGTTTGAGTCTACAACATTTAGTTAAGGTGTGAGAGCCAAAATGAACTTTTTATTGCTTTAAACGCGTTTTCAGCCCCTAATTGTACACTTCAGGTGAAAATGTCAAAATCTTCAAAATGAGCAAAAGCACAATGAAATTAATGCTTGAATCATCTTCATTTTGCTAAAATACACTAATGACAGCAAAAAGTTTGAGTCTACAACATTTAGTTAAGGTGTGAGAGCCAAAATGAACTTTTTATGGCTTTAAATGCATTTTCAGCCTGATTGTACACTTCAGGTGAAAATGTCAAAATCTTCAAAATGAGCAAAAGCACAATGAAATTAATGCTTGAATCATCTTCATTTTGCTAACATACACTAATGGCAGCAAAAAGTTTGAGTCTACAACATTTAGTTAAGGTGTGAGAGCCAAAATGAACTTTTTATGGCTTTAAATGCATTTTCAGCCCGATTGTACACTTCAGGTGAAAATGTCAAAATCTTCAAAATGAGCAAAAGCACAATAAAATTAATGCTTGAATCATCTTCATTTTGCTAAAATATACTAATGACAGTAAAAAGTTTGAGTCTACAACATTTAGTTAAGGTGTGAGAGCCAAAATGAACTTTTTATTGCTTTAAACGCGTTTTCAGCCCCTAATTGTACACTTCAGGTGAAAATGTCAAAATCTTCAAAATGAGCAAAAGCACAATGAAATTAATGCTTGAATCATCTTCATTTTGCTAAAATACACTAATGACAGCAAAAAGTTTGAGTCTACAACATTTAGTTAAGGTGTGAGAGCCAAAATGAACTTTTTATGGCTTTAAATGCATTTTCAGCCTGATTGTACACTTCAGGTGAAAATGTCAAAATCTTCAAAATGAGCAAAAGCACAATAAAATTAATGCTTGAATCATCTTCATTTTGCTAAAATATACTAATGACAGCAAAAAGTTTGAGTCTACAACATTTAGTTAAGGTGTGAGAGCCAAAATGAACTTTTTATTGCTTTAAACGCGTTTTCAGCCTGATTGTACACTTCAGGTGAAAATGTCAAAATCTTCAAAATGAGCAAAAGCACAATGAAATTAATGCTTGAATCATCTTCATTTTGCTAACATACACTAATGACAGCAAAAAGTTTGAGTCTACAACATTTAGTTAAGGTGTGAGAGCCAAAATGAACTTTTTATGGCTTTAAATGCATTTTCAGCCTGATTGTACACTTCAGGTGAAAATGTCAAAATCTTCAAAATGAGCAAAAGCACAATGAAATTAATGCTTGAATCATCTTCATTTTGCTAAAATACACTAATGACAGCAAAAAGTTTGAGTCTACAACATTTAGTTAAGGTGTGAGAGCCAAAATGAACTTTTTATGGCTTTAAATGCATTTTCAGCCCGATTGTACACTTCAGGTGAAAATGTCAAAATCTTCAAAATGAGCAAAAGCACAATAAAATTAATGCTTGAATCATCTTCATTTTGCTAAAATATACTAATGACAGCAAAAAGTTTGAGTCTACAACATTTAGTTAAGGTGTGAGAGCCAAAATGAACTTTTTATTGCTTTAAACGCGTTTTCAGCCCCTAATTGTACACTTCAGGTGAAAATGTCAAAATCTTCAAAATGAGCAAAAGCACAATGAAATTAATGCTTGAATCATCTTCATTTTGCTAAAATACACTAATGACAGCAAAAAGTTTGAGTCTACAACATTTAGTTAAGGTGTGAGAGCCAAAATGAACTTTTTATGGCTTTAAATGCATTTTCAGCCTGATTGTACACTTCAGGTGAAAATGTCAAAATCTTCAAAATGAGCAAAAGCACAATGAAATTAATGCTTGAATCATCTTTATTTTGCTAACATACACTAATGGCAGCAAAAAGTTTGAGTCTACAACATTTAGTTAAGGTGTGAGAGCCAAAATGAACTTTTTATGGCTTTAAATGCATTTTCAGCCCGATTGTACACTTCAGGTGAAAATTTCAAAATCTTCAAAATGAGCAAAAGCACAATAAAATTAATGCTTGAATCATCTTCATTTTGCTAAAATATACTAATGACAGCAAAAAGTTTGAGTCTACAACATTTAGTTAAGGAGTGAGAGCCAAAATGAACTTTTTATTGCTTTAAACCGTTTTCAGCCCCTAATTGTACACTTCAGGTGAAAATGTCAAAATCTTCAAAATGAGCAAAAGCACAATGAAATTAATGCTTGAATCATCTTCATTTTGCTAAAATACACTAATGACAGCAAAAAGTTTGAGTCTATAACATTTAGTTAAGGTGTGAGAGCCAAAATGAACTTTTTATGGCTTTAAATGCATTTTCAGCCTGATTGTACACTTCAGGTGAAAATGTCAAAATCTTCAAAATGAGCAAAAGCACAATGAAATTAATGCTTGAATCATCTTCATTTTGCTAAAATACACTAATGACAGCAAAAAGTTTGAGTCTACAACATTTAGTTAAGGTGTGAGAGCCAAAATGAACTTTTTATGGCTTTAAATGCATTTTCAGCCTGATTGTACACTTCAGGTGAAAATGTCAAAATCTTCAAAATGAGCAAAAGCACAATGAAATTAATGCTTGAATCATCTTCATTTTGCTAACATACACTAATGACAGCAAAAAGTTTGAGTCTACAACATTTAGTTAAGGTGTGAGAGCCAAAATGAACTTTTTATGGCTTTAAATGCATTTTCAGCCCGATTGTACACTTCAGGTGAAAATGTCAAAATCTTCAAAATGAGCAAAAGCACAATAAAATTAATGCTTGAATCATCTTCATTTTGCTAAAATATACTAATGACAGCAAAAAGTTTGAGTCTACAACATTTAGTTAAGGTGTGAGAGCCAAAATGAACTTTTTATTGCTTTAAACGCGTTTTCAGCCCCTAATTGTACACTTCAGGTGAAAATGTCAAAATCTTCAAAATGAGCAAAAGCACAATGAAATTAATGCTTGAATCATCTTCATTTTGCTAAAATACACTAATGACAGCAAAAAGTTTGAGTCTACAACATTTAGTTAAGGTGTGAGAGCCAAAATGAACTTTTTATGGCTTTAAATGCATTTTCAGCCTGATTGTACACTTCAGGTGAAAATGTCAAAATCTTCAAAATGAGCAAAAGCACAATAAAATTAATGCTTGAATCATCTTCATTTTGCTAAAATATACTAATGACAGCAAAAAGTTTGAGTCTACAACATTTAGTTAAGGTGTGAGAGCCAAAATGAACTTTTTATTGCTTTAAACGCGTTTTCAGCCTGATTGTACACTTCAGGTGAAAATGTCAAAATCTTCAAAATGAGCAAAAGCACAATGAAATTAATGCTTGAATCATCTTCATTTTGCTAACATACACTAATGACAGCAAAAAGTTTGAGTCTACAACATTTAGTTAAGGTGTGAGAGCCAAAATGAACTTTTTATGGCTTTAAATGCATTTTCAGCCTGATTGTACACTTCAGGTGAAAATGTCAAAATCTTCAAAATGAGCAAAAGCACAATGAAATTAATGCTTGAATCATCTTCATTTTGCTAAAATACACTAATGACAGCAAAAAGTTTGAGTCTACAACATTTAGTTAAGGTGTGAGAGCCAAAATGAACTTTTTATGGCTTTAAATGCATTTTCAGCCCGATTGTACACTTCAGGTGAAAATGTCAAAATCTTCAAAATGAGCAAAAGCACAATAAAATTAATGCTTGAATCATCTTCATTTTGCTAAAATATACTAATGACAGCAAAAAGTTTGAGTCTACAACATTTAGTTAAGGAGTGAGAGCCAAAATGAACTTTTTATTGCTTTAAACCGTTTTCAGCCCCTAATTGTACACGTCAGGTGAAAATGTCAAAATCTTCAAAATGAGCAAAAGCACAATGAAATTAATGCTTGAATCATCTTCATTTTGCTAAAATACACTAATGACAGCAAAAAGTTTGAGTCTATAACATTTAGTTAAGGTGTGAGAGCCAAAATGAACTTTTTATGGCTTTAAATGCATTTTCAGCCTGATTGTACACTTCAGGTGAAAATGTCAAAATCTTCAAAATGAGCAAAAGCACAATGAAATTAATGCTTGAATCATCTTCATTTTGCTAAAATACACTAATGACAGCAAAAAGTTTGAGTCTACAACATTTAGTTAAGGTGTGAGAGCCAAAATGAACTTTTTATGGCTTTAAATGCATTTTCAGCCTGATTGTACACTTCAGGTGAAAATGTCAAAATCTTCAAAATGAGCAAAAGCACAATGAAATTAATGCTTGAATCATCTTCATTTTGCTAACATACACTAATGACAGCAAAAAGTTTGAGTCTACAACATTTAGTTAAGGTGTGAGAGCCAAAATGAACTTTTTATGGCTTTAAATGCATTTTCAGCCCGATTGTACACTTCAGGTGAAAATGTCAAAATCTTCAAAATGAGCAAAAGCACAATAAAATTAATGCTTGAATCATCTTCATTTTGCTAAAATATACTAATGACAGCAAAAAGTTTGAGTCTACAACATTTAGTTAAGGTGTGAGAGCCAAAATGAACTTTTTATTGCTTTAAACGCGTTTTCAGCCCCTAATTGTACACTTCAGGTGAAAATGTCAAAATCTTCAAAATGAGCAAAAGCACAATGAAATTAATGCTTGAATCATCTTCATTTTGCTAAAATACACTAACGACAGCAAAAAGTTTGAGTCTACAACATTTAGTTAAGGTGTGAGAGCCAAAATGAACTTTTTATGGCTTTAAATGCATTTTCAGCCTGATTGTACACTTCAGGTGAAAATGTCAAAATCTTCAAAATGAGCAATAGCACAATGAAATTAATGCTTGAATCATCTTCATTTTGCTAACATACACTAATGGCAGCAAAAAGTTTGAGTCTACAACATTTAGTTAAGGTGTGAGAGGCAAAATGAACTTTTTATGGCTTTAAATGCATTTTCAGCCCGATTGTACACTTCAGGTGAAAATGTCAAAATCTTCAAAATGAGCAAAAGCACAATGAAATTAATGCTTGAATCATCTTCATTTTGCTAAAATACACTAATGACAGCAAAAAGTTTGAGTCTACAACATTTAGTTAAGGTGTGAGAGCCAAAATGAACTTTTTATGGCTTTAAATGCATTTTCAGCCTGATTGTACACTTCAGGTGAAAATGTCAAAATCTTCAAAATGAGCAAAAGCACAATGAAATTAATGCTTGAATAATCTTCATTTTGCTAACATACACTAATGACAGCAAAAAGTTTGAGTCTACAACATTTAGTTAAGGTGTGAGAGCCAAAATGAACTTTTTATGGCTTTAAATGCATTTTTAGCCCGATTGTACACTTCAGGTGAAAATGTCAAAATCTTCAAAATGAGCAAAAGCACAATAAAATTATTGCTTGAATCATCTTCATTTTGCTAAAATATACTAATGACAGCAAAAAGTTTGAGTCTACAACATTTAGTTAAGGTGTGAGAGCCAAAATGAACTTTTTATTGCTTTAAACGCGTTTTCAGCCCCTAATTGTACACTTCAGGTGAAAATGTCAAAATCTTCAAAATGAGCAAAAGCACAATGAAATTAATGCTTGAATCATCTTCATTTTGCTAAAATACACTAATGACAGCAAAAAGTTTGAGTCTACAACATTTAGTTAAGGTGTGAGAGCCAAAATGAACTTTTTATGGCTTTAAATGCATTTTCAGCCTGATTGTACACTTCAGGTGAAAATGTCAAAATCTTCAAAATGAGCAAAAGCACAATGAAATTAATGCTTGAATCATCTTCATTTTGCTAACATACACTAATGGCAGCAAAAAGTTTGAGTCTACAACATTTAGTTAAGGTGTGAGAGCCAAAATGAACTTTTTATGGCTTTAAATGCATTTTCAGCCCGATTGTACACTTCAGGTGAAAATGTCAAAATCTTCAAAATGAGCAAAAGCACAATGAAATTAATGCTTGAATCATCTTCATTTTGCTAAAATATACTAATGACAGCAAAAAGTTTGAGTCTACAACATTTAGTTAAGGAGTGAGAGCCAAAATGAACTTTTTATTGCTTTAAACGCGTTTTCAGCCCCTAATTGTACACTTCAGGTGAAAATGTCAAAATCTTCAAAATGAGCAAAAGCACAATGAAATTAATGCTTGAATCATCTTCATTTTGCTAAAATACACTAATGACAGCAAAAAGTTTGAGTCTATAACATTTAGTTAAGGTGTGAGAGCCAAAATGAACTTTTTATGGCTTTAAATGCATTTTCAGCCTGATTGTACACTTCAGGTGAAAATGTCAAAATCTTCAAAATGAGCAAAAGCACAATGAAATTAATGCTTGAATCATCTTCATTTTGCTAAAATACACTAATGACAGCAAAAAGTTTGAGTCTACAACATTTAGTTAAGGTGTGAGAGCCAAAATGAACTTTTTATGGCTTTAAATGCATTTTCAGCCTGATTGTACACTTCAGGTGAAAATGTCAAAATCTTCAAAATGAGCAAAAGCACAATGAAATTAATGCTTGAATCATCTTCATTTTGCTAACATACACTAATGACAGCAAAAAGTTTGAGTCTACAACATTTAGTTAAGGTGTGAGAGCCAAAATGAACTTTTTATGGCTTTAAATGCATTTTCAGCCCGATTGTACACTTCAGGTGAAAATGTCAAAATCTTCAAAATGAGCAAAAGCACAATAAAATTAATGCTTGAATCATCTTCATTTTGCTAAAATATACTAATGACAGCAAAAAGTTTGAGTCTACAACATTTAGTTAAGGAGTGAAAGCCAAAATGAACTTTTTATTGCTTTAAACGCGTTTTCAGCCCCTAATTGTACACTTCAGGTGAAAATGTCAAAATCTTCAAAATGAGCAAAAGCACAATGAAATTAATGCTTGAATCTTCTTCATTTTGCTAAAATACACTAATGACAGCAAAAAGTTTGAGTCTATAACATTTAGTTAAGGTGTGAGAGCCAAAATGAACTTTTTATGGCTTTAAATGCATTTTCAGCCTGATTGTACACTTCAGGTGAAAATGTCAAAATCTTCAAAATGAGCAAAAGCACAATAAAATTAATGCTTGAATCATCTTCATTTTGCTAAAATATACTAATGACAGCAAAAAGTTTGAGTCTACAACATTTAGTTAAGGTGTGAGAGCCAAAATGAACTTTTTATTGCTTTAAACGCGTTTTCAGCCCCTAATTGTACACTTCAGGTGAAAATGTCAAAATCTTCAAAATGAGCAAAAGCACAATGAAATTAATGCTTGAATCATCTTCATTTTGCTAAAATACACTAATGACAGCAAAAAGTTTGAGTCTACAACATTTAGTTAAGGTGTGAGAGCCAAAATGAACTTTTTATGGCTTTAAATGCATTTTCAGCCTGATTGTACACTTCAGGTGAAAATGTCAAAATCTTCAAAATGAGCAAAAGCACAATGAAATTAATGCTTGAATCATCTTCATTTTGCTAACATACACTAATGGCAGCAAAAAGTTTGAGTCTACAACATTTAGTTAAGGTGTGAGAGGCAAAATGAACTTTTTATGGCTTTAAATGCATTTTCAGCCCGATTGTACACTTCAGGTGAAAATGTCAAAATCTTCAAAATGAGCAAAAGCACAATGAAATTAATGCTTGAATCATCTTCATTTTGCTAAAATATACTAATGACAGCAAAAAGTTTGAGTCTACAACATTTAGTTAAGGAGTGAGAGCCAAAATGAACTTTTTATTGCTTTAAACGCGTTTTCAGCCCCTAATTGTACACTTTAGGTGAAAATGTCAAAATCTTCAAAATGAGCAAAAGCACAATGAAATTAATGCTTGAATCATCTTCATTTTGCTAAAATACACTAATGACAGCAAAAAGTTTGAGTCTATAACATTTAGTTAAGGTGTGAGAGCCAAAATGAACTTTATATGGCTTTAAATGCATTTTCAGCCTGATTGTACACTTCAGGTGAAAATGTCAAAATCTTCAAAATGAGCAAAAGCACAATGAAATTAATGCTTGAATCATCTTCATTTTGCTAAAATACACTAATGACAGCAAAAAGTTTGAGTCTACAACATTTAGTTAAGGTGTGAGAGCCAAAATGAACTTTTTATGGCTTTAAATGCATTTTCAGCCTGATTGTACACTTCAGGTGAAAATGTCAAAATCTTCAAAATGAGCAAAAGCACAATGAAATTAATGCTTGAATCATCTTCATTTTGCTAACATACACTAATGACAGCAAAAAGTTTGAGTCTACAACATTTAGTTAAGGTGTGAGAGCCAAAATGAACTTTTTATGGCTTTAAATGCATTTTCAGCCCGATTGTACACTTCAGGTGAAAATGTCAAAATCTTCAAAATGAGCAAAAGCACAATAAAATTAATGCTTGAATCATCTTCATTTTGCTAAAATATACTAATGACAGCAAAAAGTTTGAGTCTACAACATTTAGTTAAGGAGTGAGAGCCAAAATGAACTTTTTATTGCTTTAAACGCGTTTTCAGCCCCTAATTGTACACTTCAGGTGAAAATGTCAAAATCTTCAAAATGAGCAAAAGCACAATGAAATTAATGCTTGAATCATCTTCATTTTGCTAAAATACACTAATGACAGCAAAAAGTTTGAGTCTATAACATTTAGTTAAGGTGTGAGAGCCAAAATGAACTTTTTATGGCTTTAAATGCATTTTCAGCCTGATTGTACACTTCAGGTGAAAATGTCAAAATCTTCAAAATGAGCAAAAGCACAATGAAATTAATGCTTGAATCATCTTCATTTTGCTAACATACACTAATGGCAGCAAAAAGTTTGAGTCTACAACATTTAGTTAAGGTGTGAGAGCCAAAATGAACTTTTTATTGCTTTAAACGCGTTTTCAGCCCCTAATTGTACACTTCAGGTGAAAATGTCAAAATCTTCAAAATGAGCAAAAGCACAATGAAATTAATGCTTGAATCATCTTCATTTTGCTAAAATACACTAATGACAGCAAAAAGTTTGAGTCTACAACATTTAGTTAAGGTGTGAGAGCCAAAATGAACTTTTTATGGCTTTAAATGCATTTTCAGCCTGATTGTACACTTCAGGTGAAAATGTCAAAATCTTCAAAATGAGCAAAAGCACAATGAAATTAATGCTTGAATCATCTTCATTTTGCTAACATACACTAATGGCAGCAAAAAGTTTGAGTCTACAAAATTTAGTTAAGGTGTGAGAGGCAAAATGAACTTTTTATGGCTTTAAATGCATTTTCAGCCCGATTGTACACTTCAGGTGAAAATGTCAAAATCTTCAAAATGAGCAAAAGCACAATGAAATTAATGCTTGAATCATCTTCATTTTGCTAAAATATACTAATGACAGCAAAAAGTTTGAGTCTACAACATTTAGTTAAGGAGTGAGAGCCAAAATGAACTTTTTATTGCTTTAAACGCGTTTTCAGCCCCTAATTGTACACTTTAGGTGAAAATGTCAAAATCTTCAAAATGAGCAAAAGCACAATGAAATTAATGCTTGAATCATCTTCATTTTGCTAAAATACACTAATGACAGCAAAAAGTTTGAGTCTATAACATTTAGTTAAGGTGTGAGAGCCAAAATGAACTTTATATGGCTTTAAATGCATTTTCAGCCTGATTGTACACTTCAGGTGAAAATGTCAAAATCTTCAAAATGAGCAAAAGCACAATGAAATTAATGCTTGAATCATCTTCATTTTGCTAAAATACACTAATGACAGCAAAAAGTTTGAGTCTACAACATTTAGTTAAGGTGTGAGAGCCAAAATGAACTTTTTATGGCTTTAAATGCATTTTCAGCCTGATTGTACACTTCAGGTGAAAATGTCAAAATCTTCAAAATGAGCAAAAGCACAATGAAATTAATGCTTGAATCATCTTCATTTTGCTAACATACACTAATGACAGCAAAAAGTTTGAGTCTACAACATTTAGTTAAGGTGTGAGAGCCAAAATGAACTTTTTATGGCTTTAAATGCATTTTCAGCCCGATTGTACACTTCAGGTGAAAATGTCAAAATCTTCAAAATGAGCAAAAGCACAATAAAATTAATGCTTGAATCATCTTCATTTTGCTAAAATATACTAATGACAGCAAAAAGTTTGAGTCTACAACATTTAGTTAAGGAGTGAGAGCCAAAATGAACTTTTTATTGCTTTAAACGCGTTTTCAGCCCCTAATTGTACACTTCAGGTGAAAATGTCAAAATCTTCAAAATGAGCAAAAGCACAATGAAATTAATGCTTGAATCATCTTCATTTTGCTAAAATACACTAATGACAGCAAAAAGTTTGAGTCTATAACATTTAGTTAAGGTGTGAGAGCCAAAATGAACTTTTTATGGCTTTAAATGCATTTTCAGCCTGATTGTACACTTCAGGTGAAAATGTCAAAATCTTCAAAATGAGCAAAAGCACAATGAAATTAATGCTTGAATCATCTTCATTTTGCTAACATACACTAATGGCAGCAAAAAGTTTGAGTCTACAACATTTAGTTAAGGTGTGAGAGGCAAAATGAACTTTTTATGGCTTTAAATGCATTTTCAGCCCGATTGTACACTTCAGGTGAAAATGTCAAAATCTTCAAAATGAGCAAAAGCACAATGAAATTAATGCTTGAATCATCTTCATTTTGCTAAAATACACTAATGACAGCAAAAAGTTTGAGTCTACAACATTTAGTTAAGGTGTGAGAGCCAAAATGAACTTTTTATGGCTTTAAATGCATTTTCAGCCTGATTGTACACTTCAGGTGAAAATGTCAAAATCTTCAAAATGAGCAAAAGCACAATAAAATTAATGCTTGAATCATCTTCATTTTGCTAACATACACTAATGACAGCAAAAAGTTTGAGTCTACAACATTTAGTTAAGGTGTGAGAGCCAAAATGAACTTTTTATGGCTTTAAATGCATTTTCAGCCCGATTGTACACTTCAGGTGAAAATGTCAAAATCTTCAAAATGAGCAAAAGCACAATAAAATTAATGCTTGAATCATCTTCATTTTGCTAAAATATACTAATGACAGCAAAAAGTTTGAGTCTACAACATTTAGTTAAGGAGTGAGAGCCAAAATGAACTTTTTATTGCTTTAAACGCGTTTTCAGCTCCTAATTGTACACTTCAGGTGAAAATGTCAAAATCTTCAAAATGAGCAAAAGCACAATGAAATTAATGCTTGAATCATCTTCATTTTGCTAAAATACACTAATGACAGCAAAAAGTTTGAGTCTATAACATTTAGTTAAGGTGTGAGAGCCAAAATGAACTTTTTATGGCTTTAAATGCATTTTCAGCCTGATTGTACACTTCAGGTGAAAATGTCAAAATCTTCAAAATGAGCAAAAGCACAATAAAATTAATGCTTGAATCATCTTCATTTTGCTAAAATATACTAATGACAGCAAAAAGTTTGAGTCTACAACATTTAGTTAAGGTGTGAGAGCCAAAATGAACTTTTTATTGCTTTAAACGCGTTTTCAGCCCCTAATTGTACACTTCAGGTGAAAATGTCAAAATCTTCAAAATGAGCAAAAGCACAATGAAATTAATGCTTGAATCATCTTCATTTTTCTAACATACACTAATGGCAGCAAAAAGTTTGAGTCTACAACATTTAGTTAAGGTGTGAGAGGCAAAATGAACTTTTTATGGCTTTAAATGCATTTTCAGCCCGATTGTACACTTCAGGTGAAAATGTCAAAATCTTCAAAATGAGCAAAAGCACAATGAAATTAATGCTTGAATCATCTTCATTTTGCTAAAATACACTAATGACAGCAAAAAGTTTGAGTCTACAACATTTAGTTAAGGTGTGAGAGCCAAAATGAACTTTTTATGGCTTTAAATGCATTTTCAGCCTGATTGTACACTTCAGGTGAAAATGTCAAAATCTTCAAAATGAGCAAAAGCACAATGAAATTAATGCTTGAATCATCTTCATTTTGCTAACATACACTAATGACAGCAAAAAGTTTGAGTCTACAACATTTAGTTAAGGTGTGAGAGCCAAAATGAACTTTTTATGGCTTTAAATGCATTTTCAGCCCGATTGTACACTTCAGGTGAAAATGTCAAAATCTTCAAAATGAGCAAAAGCACAATAAAATTAATGCTTGAATCATCTTCATTTTGCTAAAATATACTAATGACAGCAAAAAGTTTGAGTCTACAACATTTAGTTAAGGAGTGAGAGCCAAAATGAACTTTTTATTGCTTTAAACGCGTTTTCAGCCCCTAATTGTACACTTCAGGTGAAAATGTCAAAATCTTCAAAATGAGCAAAAGCACAATGAAATTAATGCTTGAATCATCTTCATTTTGCTAAAATACACTAATGACAGCAAAAAGTTTGAGTCTATAACATTTAGTTAAGGTGTGAGAGCCAAAATGAACTTTTTATGGCTTTAAATGCATTTTCAGCCTGATTGTACACTTCAGGTGAAAATGTCAAAATCTTCAAAATGAGCAAAAGCACAATGAAATTAATGCTTGAATCATCTTCATTTTGCTAACATACACTAATTGCAGCAAAAAGTTTGAGTCTACAACATTTAGTTAAGGTGTGAGAGGCAAAATGAACTTTTTATGGCTTTAAATGCATTTTCAGCCCGATTGTACACTTCAGGTGAAAATGTCAAAATCTTCAAAATGAGCAAAAGCACAATGAAATTAATGCTTGAATCATCTTCATTTTGCTAAAATACACTAATGACAGCAAAAAGTTTGAGTCTACAACATTTAGTTAAGGTGTGAGAGCCAAAATGAACTTTTTATGGCTTTAAATGCATTTTCAGCCTGATTGTACACTTCAGGTGAAAATGTCAAAATCTTCAAAATGAGCAAAAGCACAATGAAATTAATGCTTGAATCATCTTCATTTTGCTAACATACACTAATGACAGCAAAAAGTTTGAGTCTACAACATTTAGTTAAGGTGTGAGAGCCAAAATGAACTTTTTATGGCTTTAAATGCATTTTCAGCCCGATTGTACACTTCAGGTGAAAATGTCAAAATCTTCAAAATGAGCAAAAGCACAATAAAATTAATGCTTGAATCATCTTCATTTTGCTAAAATATACTAATGACAGCAAAAAGTTTGAGTCTACAACATTTAGTTAAGGAGTGAGAGCCAAAATGAACTTTTTATTGCTTTAAACGCGTTTTCAGCCCCTAATTGTACACTTCAGGTGAAAATGTCAAAATCTTCAAAATGAGCAAAAGCACAATGAAATTAATGCTTGAATCATCTTCATTTTGCTAAAATACACTAATGACAGCAAAAAGTTTGAGTCTATAACATTTAGTTAAGGTGTGAGAGCCAAAATGAACTTTTTATGGCTTTAAATGCATTTTCAGCCCGATTGTACACTTCAGGTGAAAATGTCAAAATCTTCAAAATGAGCAAAAGCACAATAAAATTAATGCTTGAATCATCTTCATTTTGCTAAAATATACTAATGACAGCAAAAAGTTTGAGTCTACAACATTTAGTTAAGGAGTGAGAGCCAAAATGAACTTTTTATTGCTTTAAACGCGTTTTCAGCCCCTAATTGTACACTTCAGGTGAAAATGTCAAAATCTTCAAAATGAGCAAAAGCACAATGAAATTAATGCTTGAATCATCTTCATTTTGCTAAAATACACTAATGACAGCAAAAAGTTTGAGTCTATAACATTTAGTTAAGGTGTGAGAGCCAAAATGAACTTTTTATGGCTTTAAATGCATTTTCAGCCTGATTGTACACTTCAGGTGAAAATGTCAAAATCTTCAAAATGAGCAAAAGCACAATAAAATTAATGCTTGAATCATCTTCATTTTGCTAAAATATACTAATGACAGCAAAAAGTTTGAGTCTACAACATTTAGTTAAGGTGTGAGAGCCAAAATGAACTTTTTATTGCTTTAAACGCGTTTTCAGCCCCTAATTGTACACTTCAGGTGAAAATGTCAAAATCTTCAAAATG
This sequence comes from Leptonotus elevatus, assembly GCF_054856555.1. Taxonomy (NCBI): domain Eukaryota; kingdom Metazoa; phylum Chordata; class Actinopteri; order Syngnathiformes; family Syngnathidae; genus Leptonotus; species Leptonotus elevatus. Next base: position 89,574 of record NC_141244.1, on the reverse strand, counting down.
AGCAAAAGCACAATGAAATTAATGCTTGAATCATCTTCATTTTGCTAAAATACACTAATGACAGCAAAAAGTTTGAGTCTACAACATTTAGTTAAGGTGTGAGAGCCAAAATGAACTTTTTATGGCTTTAAATGCATTTTCAGCCTGATTGTACACTTCAGGTGAAAATGTCAAAATCTTCAAAATGAGCAAAAGCACAATGAAATTAATGCTTGAATCATCTTCATTTTGCTAACATACACTAATGGCAGCAAAAAGTTTGAGTCTACAACATTTAGTTAAGGTGTGAGAGCCAAAATGAACTTTTTATGGCTTTAAATGCATTTTCAGCCCGATTGTACACTTCAGGTGAAAATGTCAAAATCTTCAAAATGAGCAAAAGCACAATAAAATTAATGCTTGAATCATCTTCATTTTGCTAAAATATACTAATGACAGCAAAAAGTTTGAGTCTACAACATTTAGTTAAGGTGTGAGAGCCAAAATGAACTTTTTATTGCTTTAAACGCGTTTTCAGCCTGATTGTACACTTCAGGTGAAAATGTCAAAATCTTCAAAATGAGCAAAAGCACAATGAAATTAATGCTTGAATCATCTTCATTTTGCTAAAATACACTAATGACAGCAAAAAGTTTGAGTCTACAACATTTAGTTAAGGTGTGAGAGCCAAAATGAACTTTTTATGGCTTTAAATGCATTTTCAGCCTGATTGTACACTTCAGGTGAAAATGTCAAAATCTTCAAAATGAGCAAAAGCACAATGAAATTAATGCTTGAATCATCTTCATTTTGCTAACATACACTAATGGCAGCAAAAAGTTTGAGTCTACAACATTTAGTTAAGGTGTGAGAGCCAAAATGAACTTTTTATGGCTTTAAATGCATTTTCAGCCCGATTGTACACTTCAGGTGAAAATGTCAAAATCTTCAAAATGAGCAAAAGCACAATAAAATTAATGCTTGAATCATCTTCATTTTGCTAAAATACACTAATGACAGCAAAAAGTTTGAGTCTACAACATTTAGTTAAGGTGTGAGAGCCAAAATGAACTTTTTATTGCTTTAAACGCGTTTTCAGCCCGATTGTACACTTCAGGTGAAACTGTCAAAATCTTCAAAATGAGCAAAAGCACAATGCAATTAATGCTGGAATCATCTTCAGGTTGCTAAAATACACTAATGACAGAAAAAAGTTTGAGTCTACAACATTTAGTTAAGGTGTGAGAGCCAAAATGAACTTTGTATTGCTTTAAATGCATTTTCAGCCCGATTGTACACTTCAGGTGAAAATGTCAAAATCTTCAAAATGAGCAAAAGCACAATAAAATTAATGCTTGAATCATCTTCATTTTGCTAAAATATACTAATGACAGCAAAAAGTTTGAGTCTACAACATTTAGTTAAGGTGTGAGAGCCAAAATGAACTTTTTATTGCTTTAAACGCGTTTTCAGCCTGATTGTACACTTCAGGTGAAAATGTCAAAATCTTCAAAATGAGCAAAAGCACAATGAAATTAATGCTTGAATCATCTTCATTTTGCTAAAATACACTAATGACAGCAAAAAGTTTGAGTCTACAACATTTAGTTAAGGTGTGAGAGCCAAAATGAACTTTTTATGGCTTTAAATGCATTTTCAGCCTGATTGTACACTTCAGGTGAAAATGTCAAAATCTTCAAAATGAGCAAAAGCACAATGAAATTAATGCTTGAATCATCTTCATTTTGCTAACATACACTAATGACAGCAAAAAGTTTGAGTCTACAACATTTAGTTAAGGTGCGAGAGCCAAAATGAACTTTTTATGGCTTTAAATGCATTTTCAGCCCGATTGTACACTTCAGGTGAAAATGTCAAAATCTTCAAAATGAGCAAAAGCACAATAAAATTAATGCTTGAATCATCTTCATTTTGCTAAAATATACTAATGACAGTAAAAAGTTTGAGTCTACAACATTTAGTTAAGGTGTGAGAGCCAAAATGAACTTTTTATTGCTTTAAACGCGTTTTCAGCCCCTAATTGTACACTTCAGGTGAAAATGTCAAAATCTTCAAAATGAGCAAAAGCACAATGAAATTAATGCTTGAATCATCTTCATTTTGCTAAAATACACTAATGACAGCAAAAAGTTTGAGTCTACAACATTTAGTTAAGGTGTGAGAGCCAAAATGAACTTTTTATGGCTTTAAATGCATTTTCAGCCTGATTGTACACTTCAGGTGAAAATGTCAAAATCTTCAAAATGAGCAAAAGCACAATAAAATTAATGCTTGAATCATCTTCATTTTGCTAAAATATACTAATGACAGCAAAAAGTTTGAGTCTACAACATTTAGTTAAGGTGTGAGAGCCAAAATGAACTTTTTATTGCTTTAAACGCGTTTTCAGCCTGATTGTACACTTCAGGTGAAAATGTCAAAATCTTCAAAATGAGCAAAAGCACAATGAAATTAATGCTTGAATCATCTTCATTTTGCTAACATACACTAATGACAGCAAAAAGTTTGAGTCTACAACATTTAGTTAAGGTGTGAGAGCCAAAATGAACTTTTTATGGCTTTAAATGCATTTTCAGCCTGATTGTACACTTCAGGTGAAAATGTCAAAATCTTCAAAATGAGCAAAAGCACAATGAAATTAATGCTTGAATCATCTTCATTTTGCTAAAATACACTAATGACAGCAAAAAGTTTGAGTCTACAACATTTAGTTAAGGTGTGAGAGCCAAAATTAACTTTTTATGGCTTTAAATGCATTTTCAGCCTGATTGTACACTTCAGGTGAAAATGTCAAAATCTTCAAAATGAGCAAAAGCACAATGAAATTAATGCTTGAATCATCTTCATTTTGCTAACATACACTAATGACAGCAAAAAGTTTGAGTCTACAACATTTAGTTAAGGTGTGAGAGCCAAAATGAACTTTTTATGGCTTTAAATGCATTTTCAGCCCGATTGTACACTTCAGGTGAAAATGTCAAAATCTTCAAAATGAGCAAAAGCACAATAAAATTAATGCTTGAATCATCTTCATTTTGCTAAAATATACTAATGACAGTAAAAAGTTTGAGTCTACAACATTTAGTTAAGGTGTGAGAGCCAAAATGAACTTTTTATTGCTTTAAACGCGTTTTCAGCCCCTAATTGTACACTTCAGGTGAAAATGTCAAAATCTTCAAAATGAGCAAAAGCACAATGAAATTAATGCTTGAATCATCTTCATTTTGCTAAAATACACTAATGACAGCAAAAAGTTTGAGTCTACAACATTTAGTTAAGGTGTGAGAGCCAAAATGAACTTTTTATGGCTTTAAATGCATTTTCAGCCTGATTGTACACTTCAGGTGAAAATGTCAAAATCTTCAAAATGAGCAAAAGCACAATGAAATTAATGCTTGAATCATCTTCATTTTGCTAACATACACTAATGACAGCAAAAAGTTTGAGTCTACAACATTTAGTTAAGGTGTGAGAGCCAAAATGAACTTTTTATGGCTTTAAATGCATTTTCAGCCCGATTGTACACTTCAGGTGAAAATGTCAAAATCTTCAAAATGAGCAAAAGCACAATAAAATTAATGCTTGAATCATCTTCATTTTGCTAAAATATACTAATGACAGTAAAAAGTTTGAGTCTACAACATTTAGTTAAGGTGTGAGAGCCAAAATGAACTTTTTATTGCTTTAAACGCGTTTTCAGCCCCTAATTGTACACTTCAGGTGAAAATGTCAAAATCTTCAAAATGAGCAAAAGCACAATGAAATTAATGCTTGAATCATCTTCATTTTGCTAAAATACACTAATGACAGCAAAAAGTTTGAGTCTACAACATTTAGTTAAGGTGTGAGAGCCAAAATGAACTTTTTATGGCTTTAAATGCATTTTCAGCCTGATTGTACACTTCAGGTGAAAATGTCAAAATCTTCAAAATGAGCAAAAGCACAATAAAATTAATGCTTGAATCATCTTCATTTTGCTAAAATATACTAATGACAGCAAAAAGTTTGAGTCTACAACATTTAGTTAAGGTGTGAGAGCCAAAATGAACTTTTTATTGCTTTAAACGCGTTTTCAGCCTGATTGTACACTTCAGGTGAAAATGTCAAAATCTTCAAAATGAGCAAAAGCACAATGAAATTAATGCTTGAATCATCTTCATTTTGCTAACATACACTAATGACAGCAAAAAGTTTGAGTCTACAACATTTAGTTAAGGTGTGAGAGCCAAAATGAACTTTTTATGGCTTTAAATGCATTTTCAGCCTGATTGTACACTTCAGGTGAAAATGTCAAAATCTTCAAAATGAGCAAAAGCACAATGAAATTAATGCTTGAATCATCTTCATTTTGCTAAAATACACTAATGACAGCAAAAAGTTTGAGTCTACAACATTTAGTTAAGGTGTGAGAGCCAAAATGAACTTTTTATGGCTTTAAATGCATTTTCAGCCTGATTGTACACTTCAGGTGAAAATGTCAAAATCTTCAAAATGAGCAAAAGCCCAATGAAATTAATGCTTGAATCATCTTCATTTTGCTAAAATACACTAATGACAGCAAAAAGTTTGAGTCTACAACATTTAGTTAAGGTGTGAGAGCCAAAATGAACTTTTTATGGCTTTAAATGCATTTTCAGCCTGATTGTACACTTCAGGTGAAAATGTCAAAATCTTCAAAATGAGCAAAAGCCCAATGAAATTAATGCTTGAATCATCTTCATTTTGCTAAAATACACTAATGACAGCAAAAAGTTTGAGTCTACAACATTTAGTTAAGGTGTGAGAGCCAAAATGAACTTTTTATGGCTTTAAATGCATTTTCAGCCCGATTGTACACTTCAGGTGAAAATGTCAAAATCTTCAAAATGAGCAAAAGCACAATAAAATTAATGCTTGAATCATCTTCATTTTGCTAAAATATACTAATGACAGCAAAAAGTTTGAGTCTACAACATTTAGTTAAGGTGTGAGAGCCAAAATGAACTTTTTATTGCTTTAAACGCGTTTTCAGCCCCTAATTGTACACTTCAGGTGAAAATGTCAAAATCTTCAAAATGAGCAAAAGCACAATGAAATTAATGCTTGAATCATCTTCATTTTGCTAAAATACACTAATGACAGCAAAAAGTTTGAGTCTACAACATTTAGTTAAGGTGTGAGAGCCAAAATGAACTTTTTATGGCTTTAAATGCATTTTCAGCCTGATTGTACACTTCAGGTGAAAATGTCAAAATCTTCAAAATGAGCAAAAGCACAATGAAATTAATGCTTGAATCATCTTTATTTTGCTAACATACACTAATGGCAGCAAAAAGTTTGAGTCTACAACATTTAGTTAAGGTGTGAGAGCCAAAATGAACTTTTTATGGCTTTAAATGCATTTTCAGCCCGATTGTACACTTTAGGTGAAAATGTCAAAATCTTCAAAATGAGCAAAAGCACAATAAAATTAATGCTTGAATCATCTTCATTTTGCTAAAATATACTAATGACAGCAAAAAGTTTGAGTCTACAACATTTAGTTAAGGAGTGAGAGCCAAAATGAACTTTTTATTGCTTTAAACGCGTTTTCAGCCCCTAATTGTACACTTCAGGTGAAAATGTCAAAATCTTCAAAATGAGCAAAAGCACAATGAAATTAATGCTTGAATCATCTTCATTTTGCTAAAATACACTAATGACAGCAAAAAGTTTGAGTCTATAACATTTAGTTAAGGTGTGAGAGCCAAAATGAACTTTTTATGGCTTTAAATGCATTTTCAGCCTGATTGTACACTTCAGGTGAAAATGTCAAAATCTTCTAAATGAGCAAAAGCACAATGAAATTAATGCTTGAATCATCTTCATTTTGCTAAAATACACTAATGACAGCAAAAAGTTTGAGTCTACAACATTTAGTTAAGGTGTGAGAGCCAAAATGAACTTTTTATGGCTTTAAATGCATTTTCAGCCTGATTGTACACTTCAGGTGAAAATGTCAAAATCTTCAAAATGAGCAAAAGCACAATGAAATTAATGCTTGAATCATCTTCATTTTGCTAACATACACTAATGACAGCAAAAAGTTTGAGTCTACAACATTTAGTTAAGGTGTGAGAGCCAAAATGAACTTTTTATGGCTTTAAATGCATTTTCAGCCCGATTGTACACTTCAGGTGAAAATGTCAAAATCTTCAAAATGAGCAAAAGCACAATAAAATAAATGTTTGAATCATCTTCATTTTGCTAAAATATACTAATGACAGCAAAAAGTTTGAGTCTACAACATTTAGTTAAGGAGTGAGAGCCAAAATGAACTTTTTATTGCTTTAAACGCGTTTTCAGCCCCTAATTGTACACTTCAGGTGAAAATGTCAAAATCTTCAAAATGAGCAAAAGCACAATGAAATTAATGCTTGAATCATCTTCATTTTGCTAAAATACACTAATGACAGCAAAAAGTTTGAGTCTATAACATTTAGTTAAGGTGTGAGAGCCAAAATGAACTTTTTATGGCTTTAAATGCATTTTCAGCCTGATTTAACACTTCAGGTGAAAATGTCAAAATCTTCAAAATGAGCAAAAGCACAATAAAATTAATGCTTGAATCATCTTCATTTTGCTAAAATATACTAATGACAGCAAAAAGTTTGAGTCTACAACATTTAGTTAAGGTGTGAGAGCCAAAATGAACTTTTTATTGCTTTAAACGCGTTTTCAGCCCCTAATTGTACACTTCAGGTGAAAATGTCAAAATCTTCAAAATGAGCAAAAGCACAATGAAATTAATGCTTGAATCATCTTCATTTTGCTAAAATACACTAATGACAGCAAAAAGTTTGAGTCTACAACATTTAGTTAAGGTGTGAGAGCCAAAATGAACTTTTTATGGCTTTAAATGCATTTTCAGCCCGATTGTACACTTCAGGTGAAAATGTCAAAATCTTCAAAATGAGCAAAAGCACAATGAAATTAATGCTTGAATCATCTTCATTTTGCTAACATACACTAATGACAGCAAAAAGTTTGAGTCTACAACATTTAGTTAAGGTGTGAGAGCCAAAATGAACTTTTTATGGCTTTAAATGCATTTTCAGCCCGATTGTACACTTCAGGTGAAAATGTCAAAATCTTCAAAATGAGCAAAAGCACAATAAAATTAATGCTTGAATCATCTTCATTTTGCTAAAATATACTAATGACAGCAAAAAGTTTGAGTCTACAACATTTAGTTAAGGAGTGAGAGCCAAAATGAACTTTTTATTGCTTTAAACGCGTTTTCAGCCCCTAATTGTACACTTCAGGTGAAAATGTCAAAATCTTCAAAATGAGCAAAAGCACAATGAAATTAATGCTTGAATCATCTTCATTTTGCTAAAATACACTAATGACAGCAAAAAGTTTGAGCCTATAACATTTAGTTAAGGTGTGAGAGCCAAAATGAACTTTTTATGGCTTTAAATGCATTTTCAGCCTGATTGTACACTTCAGGTGAAAATGTCAAAATCTTCAAAATGAGCAAAAGCACAATGAAATTAATGCTTGAATCATCTTCATTTTGCTAACATACACTAATTGCAGCAAAAAGTTTGAGTCTACAACATTTAGTTAAGGTGTGAGAGGCAAAATGAACTTTTTATGGCTTTAAATGCATTTTCAGCCCGATTGTACACTTCAGGTGAAAATGTCAAAATCTTCAAAATGAGCAAAAGCACAATGAAATTAATGCTTGAATCATCTTCATTTTGCTAAAATACACTAATGACAGCAAAAAGTTTGAGTCTACAACATTTAGTTAAGGTGTGAGAGCCAAAATGAACTTTTTATGGCTTTAAATGCATTTTCAGCCTGATTGTACACTTCAGGTGAAAATGTCAAAATCTTCAAAATGAGCAAAAGCACAATGAAATTAATGCTTGAATCATCTTCATTTTGCTAACATACACTAATGACAGCAAAAAGTTTGAGTCTACAACATTTAGTTAAGGTGTGAGAGCCAAAATGAACTTTTTATGGCTTTAAATGCATTTTCAGCCCGATTGTACACTTCAGGTGAAAATGTCAAAATCTTCAAAATGAGCAAAAGCACAATAAAATTAATGCTTGAATCATCTTCATTTTGCTAAAATATACTAATGACAGCAAAAAGTTTGAGTCTACAACATTTAGTTAAGGAGTGAGAGCCAAAATGAACTTTTTATTGCTTTAAACGCGTTTTCAGCTCCTAATTGTACACTTCAGGTGAAAATGTCAAAATCTTCAAAATGAGCAAAAGCACAATGAAATTAATGCTTGAATCATCTTCATTTTGCTAAAATACACTAATGACAGCAAAAAGTTTGAGTCTATAACATTTAGTTAAGGTGTGAGAGCCAAAATGAACTTTTTATGGCTTTAAATGCATTTTCAGCCTGATTGTACACTTCAGGTGAAAATGTCAAAATCTTCAAAATGAGCAAAAGCACAATAAAATTAATGCTTGAATCATCTTCATTTTGCTAAAATATACTAATGACAGCAAAAAGTTTGAGTCTACAACATTTAGTTAAGGTGTGAGAGCCAAAATGAACTTTTTATTGCTTTAAACGCGTTTTCAGCCCCTAATTGTACACTTCAGGTGAAAATGTCAAAATCTTCAAAATGAGCAAAAGCACAATGAAATTAATGCTTGAATCATCTTCATTTTTCTAACATACACTAATGGCAGCAAAAAGTTTGAGTCTACAACATTTAGTTAAGGTGTGAGAGGCAAAATGAACTTTTTATGGCTTTAAATGCATTTTCAGCCCGATTGTACACTTCAGGTGAAAATGTCAAAATCTTCAAAATGAGCAAAAGCACAATGAAATTAATGCTTGAATCATCTTCATTTTGCTAAAATACACTAATGACAGCAAAAAGTTTGAGTCTACAACATTTAGTTAAGGTGTGAGAGCCTAAATGAACTTTTTATGGCTTTAAATGCATTTTCAGCCTGATTGTACACTTCAGGTGAAAATGTCAAAATCTTCAAAATGAGCAAAAGCACAATGAAATTAATGCTTGAATCATCTTCATTTTGCTAACATACACTAATGACAGCAAAAAGTTTGAGTCTACAACATTTAGTTAAGGTGTGAGAGCCAAAATGAACTTTTTATGGCTTTAAATGCATTTTCAGCCCGATTGTACACTTCAGGTGAAAATGTCAAAATCTTCAAAATGAGCAAAAGCACAATAAAATTATTGCTTGAATCATCTTCATTTTGCTAAAATATACTAATGACAGCAAAAAGTTTGAGTCTACAACATTTAGTTAAGGTGTGAGAGCCAAAATGAACTTTTTATTGCTTTAAACGCGTTTTCAGCCCCTAATTGTACACTTCAGGTGAAAATGTCAAAATCTTCAAAATGAGCAAAAGCACAATGAAATTAATGCTTGAATCATCTTCATTTTGCTAAAATACACTAATGACAGCAAAAAGTTTGAGTCTATAACATTTAGTTAAGGTGTGAGAGCCAAAATGAACTTTTTATGGCTTTAAATGCATTTTCAGCCCGATTGTACACTTCAGGTGAAAATGTCAAAATCTTCAAAATGAGCAAAAGCACAATAAAATTAATGCTTGAATCATCTTCATTTTGCTAAAATATACTAATGACAGCAAAAAGTTTGAGTCTACAACATTTAGTTAAGGAGTGAGAGCCAAAATGAACTTTTTATTGCTTTAAACGCGTTTTCAGCCCCTAATTGTACACTTCAGGTGAAAATGTCAAAATCTTCAAAATGAGCAAAAGCACAATGAAATTAATGCTTGAATCATCTTCATTTTGCTAAAATACACTAATGACAGCAAAAAGTTTGAGTCTATAACATTTAGTTAAGGTGTGAGAGCCAAAATGAACTTTTTATGGCTTTAAATGCATTTTCAGCCTGATTGTACACTTCAGGTGAAAATGTCAAAATCTTCAAAATGAGCAAAAGCACAATAAAATTAATGCTTGAATCATCTTCATTTTGCTAAAATATACTAATGACAGCAAAAAGTTTGAGTCTACAACATTTAGTTAAGGTGTGAGAGCCAAAATGAACTTTTTATTGCTTTAAACGCGTTTTCAGCCCCTAATTGTACACTTCAGGTGAAAATGTCAAAATCTTCAAAATGAGCAAAAGCACAATGAAATTAATGCTTGAATCATCTTCATTTTGCTAAAATACACTAATGACAGCAAAAAGTTTGAGTCTACAACATTTAGTTAAGGTGTGAGAGCCAAAATGAACTTTTTATGGCTTTAAATGCATTTTCAGCCTGATTGTACACTTCAGGTGAAAATGTCAAAATCTTCAAAATGAGCAAAAGCACAATGAAATTAATGCTTGAATCATCTTCATTTTGCTAACATACACTAATGGCAGCAAAAAGTTTGAGTCTACAACATTTAGTTAAGGTGTGAGAGCCAAAATGAACTTTTTATGGCTTTAAATGCATTTTCAGCCCGATTGTACACTTCAGGTGAAAATGTCAAAATCTTCAAAATGAGCAAAAGCACAATAAAATTAATGCTTGAATCATCTTCATTTTGCTAAAATATACTAATGACAGCAAAAAGTTTGAGTCTACAACATTTAGTTAAGGTGTGAGAGCCAAAATGAACTTTTTATTGCTTTAAACGCGTTTTCAGCCTGATTGTACACTTCAGGTGAAAATGTCAAAATCTTCAAAATGAGCAAAAGCACAATGAAATTAATGCTTGAATCATCTTCATTTTGCTAAAATACACTAATGACAGCAAAAAGTTTGAGTCTACAACATTTAGTTAAGGTGTGAGAGCCAAAATGAACTTTTTATGGCTTTAAATGCATTTTCAGCCTGATTGTACACTTCAGGTGAAAATGTCAAAATCTTCAAAATGAGCAAAAGCACAATGAAATTAATGCTTGAATCATCTTCATTTTGCTAACATACACTAATGGCAGCAAAAAGTTTGAGTCTACAACATTTAGTTAAGGTGTGAGAGCCAAAATGAACTTTTTATGGCTTTAAATGCATTTTCAGCCCGATTGTACACTTCAGGTGAAAATGTCAAAATCTTCAAAATGAGCAAAAGCACAATAAAATTAATGCTTGAATCATCTTCATTTTGCTAAAATACACTAATGACAGCAAAAAGTTTGAGTCTACAACATTTAGTTAAGGTGTGAGAGCCAAAATGAACTTTTTATTGCTTTAAACGCGTTTTCAGCCCGATTGTACACTTCAGGTGAAACTGTCAAAATCTTCAAAATGAGCAAAAGCACAATGCAATTAATGCTGGAATCATCTTCAGGTTGCTAAAATACACTAATGACAGAAAAAAGTTTGAGTCTACAACATTTAGTTAAGGTGTGAGAGCCAAAATGAACTTTGTATTGCTTTAAATGCATTTTCAGCCCGATTGTACACTTCAGGTGAAAATGTCAAAATCTTCAAAATGAGCAAAAGCACAATAAAATTAATGCTTGAATCATCTTCATTTTGCTAAAATATACTAATGACAGCAAAAAGTTTGAGTCTACAACATTTAGTTAAGGTGTGAGAGCCAAAATGAACTTTTTATTGCTTTAAACGCGTTTTCAGCCCCTAATTGTACACTTCAGGTGAAAATGTCAAAATCTTCAAAATGAGCAAAAGCACAATGAAATTAATGCTTGAATCATCTTCATTTTGCTAAAATACACTAATGACAGCAAAAAGTTTGAGTCTACAACATTTAGTTAAGGTGTGAGAGCCAAAATGAACTTTTTATGGCTTTAAATGCATTTTCAGCCCGATTGTACACTTCAGGTGAAAATGTCAAAATCTTCAAAATGAGCAAAAGCACAATAAAATTAATGCTTGAATCATCTTCATTTTGCTAAAATATACTAATGACAGCAAAAAGTTTGAGTCTACAACATTTAGTTAAGGTGTGAGAGCCAAAATGAACTTTTTATTGCTTTAAACGCGTTTTCAGCCTGATTGTACACTTCAGGTGAAAATGTCAAAATCTTCAAAATGAGCAAAAGCACAATGAAATTAATGCTTGAATCATCTTCATTTTGCTAAAATACACTAATGACAGCAAAAAGTTTGAGTCTACAACATTTAGTTAAGGTGTGAGAGCCAAAATGAACTTTTTATGGCTTTAAATGCATTTTCAGCCTGATTGTACACTTCAGGTGAAAATGTCAAAATCTTCAAAATGAGCAAAAGCACAATGAAATTAATGCTTGAATCATCTTCATTTTGCTAACATACACTAATGACAGCAAAAAGTTTGAGTCTACAACATTTAGTTAAGGTGCGAGAGCCAAAATGAACTTTTTATGGCTTTAAATGCATTTTCAGCCCGATTGTACACTTCAGGTGAAAATGTCAAAATCTTCAAAATGAGCAAAAGCACAATAAAATTAATGCTTGAATCATCTTCATTTTGCTAAAATATACTAATGACAGTAAAAAGTTTGAGTCTACAACATTTAGTTAAGGTGTGAGAGCCAAAATGAACTTTTTATTGCTTTAAACGCGTTTTCAGCCCCTAATTGTACACTTCAGGTGAAAATGTCAAAATCTTCAAAATGAGCAAAAGCACAATGAAATTAATGCTTGAATCATCTTCATTTTGCTAAAATACACTAATGACAGCAAAAAGTTTGAGTCTACAACATTTAGTTAAGGTGTGAGAGCCAAAATGAACTTTTTATGGCTTTAAATGCATTTTCAGCCTGATTGTACACTTCAGGTGAAAATGTCAAAATCTTCAAAATGAGCAAAAGCACAATAAAATTAATGCTTGAATCATCTTCATTTTGCTAAAATATACTAATGACAGCAAAAAGTTTGAGTCTACAACATTTAGTTAAGGTGTGAGAGCCAAAATGAACTTTTTATTGCTTTAAACGCGTTTTCAGCCTGATTGTACACTTCAGGTGAAAATGTCAAAATCTTCAAAATGAGCAAAAGCACAATGAAATTAATGCTTGAATCATCTTCATTTTGCTAACATACACTAATGACAGCAAAAAGTTTGAGTCTACAACATTTAGTTAAGGTGTGAGAGCCAAAATGAACTTTTTATGGCTTTAAATGCATTTTCAGCCTGATTGTACACTTCAGGTGAAAATGTCAAAATCTTCAAAATGAGCAAAAGCACAATGAAATTAATGCTTGAATCATCTTCATTTTGCTAAAATACACTAATGACAGCAAAAAGTTTGAGTCTACAACATTTAGTTAAGGTGTGAGAGCCAAAATTAACTTTTTATGGCTTTAAATGCATTTTCAGCCTGATTGTACACTTCAGGTGAAAATGTCAAAATCTTCAAAATGAGCAAAAGCACAATGAAATTAATGCTTGAATCATCTTCATTTTGCTAACATACACTAATGACAGCAAAAAGTTTGAGTCTACAACATTTAGTTAAGGTGTGAGAGCCAAAATGAACTTTTTATGGCTTTAAATGCATTTTCAGCCCGATTGTACACTTCAGGTGAAAATGTCAAAATCTTCAAAATGAGCAAAAGCACAATAAAATTAATGCTTGAATCATCTTCATTTTGCTAAAATATACTAATGACAGTAAAAAGTTTGAGTCTACAACATTTAGTTAAGGTGTGAGAGCCAAAATGAACTTTTTATTGCTTTAAACGCGTTTTCAGCCCCTAATTGTACACTTCAGGTGAAAATGTCAAAATCTTCAAAATGAGCAAAAGCACAATGAAATTAATGCTTGAATCATCTTCATTTTGCTAAAATACACTAATGACAGCAAAAAGTTTGAGTCTACAACATTTAGTTAAGGTGTGAGAGCCAAAATGAACTTTTTATGGCTTTAAATGCATTTTCAGCCTGATTGTACACTTCAGGTGAAAATGTCAAAATCTTCAAAATGAGCAAAAGCACAATGAAATTAATGCTTGAATCATCTTCATTTTGCTAACATACACTAATGACAGCAAAAAGTTTGAGTCTACAACATTTAGTTAAGGTGTGAGAGCCAAAATGAACTTTTTATGGCTTTAAATGCATTTTCAGCCCGATTGTACACTTCAGGTGAAAATGTCAAAATCTTCAAAATGAGCAAAAGCACAATAAAATTAATGCTTGAATCATCTTCATTTTGCTAAAATATACTAATGACAGTAAAAAGTTTGAGTCTACAACATTTAGTTAAGGTGTGAGAGCCAAAATGAACTTTTTATTGCTTTAAACGCGTTTTCAGCCCCTAATTGTACACTTCAGGTGAAAATGTCAAAATCTTCAAAATGAGCAAAAGCACAATGAAATTAATGCTTGAATCATCTTCATTTTGCTAAAATACACTAATGACAGCAAAAAGTTTGAGTCTACAACATTTAGTTAAGGTGTGAGAGCCAAAATGAACTTTTTATGGCTTTAAATGCATTTTCAGCCTGATTGTACACTTCAGGTGAAAATGTCAAAATCTTCAAAATGAGCAAAAGCACAATAAAATTAATGCTTGAATCATCTTCATTTTGCTAAAATATACTAATGACAGCAAAAAGTTTGAGTCTACAACATTTAGTTAAGGTGTGAGAGCCAAAATGAACTTTTTATTGCTTTAAACGCGTTTTCAGCCTGATTGTACACTTCAGGTGAAAATGTCAAAATCTTCAAAATGAGCAAAAGCACAATGAAATTAATGCTTGAATCATCTTCATTTTGCTAACATACACTAATGACAGCAAAAAGTTTGAGTCTACAACATTTAGTTAAGGTGTGAGAGCCAAAATGAACTTTTTATGGCTTTAAATGCATTTTCAGCCTGATTGTACACTTCAGGTGAAAATGTCAAAATCTTCAAAATGAGCAAAAGCACAATGAAATTAATGCTTGAATCATCTTCATTTTGCTAAAATACACTAATGACAGCAAAAAGTTTGAGTCTACAACATTTAGTTAAGGTGTGAGAGCCAAAATGAACTTTTTATGGCTTTAAATGCATTTTCAGCCTGATTGTACACTTCAGGTGAAAATGTCAAAATCTTCAAAATGAGCAAAAGCCCAATGAAATTAATGCTTGAATCATCTTCATTTTGCTAAAATACACTAATGACAGCAAAAAGTTTGAGTCTACAACATTTAGTTAAGGTGTGAGAGCCAAAATGAACTTTTTATGGCTTTAAATGCATTTTCAGCCCGATTGTACACTTCAGGTGAAAATGTCAAAATCTTCAAAATGAGCAAAAGCACAATAAAATTAATGCTTGAATCATCTTCATTTTGCTAAAATATACTAATGACAGCAAAAAGTTTGAGTCTACAACATTTAGTTAAGGTGTGAGAGCCAAAATGAACTTTTTATTGCTTTAAACGCGTTTTCAGCCCCTAATTGTACACTTCAGGTGAAAATGTCAAAATCTTCAAAATGAGCAAAAGCACAATGAAATTAATGCTTGAATCATCTTCATTTTGCTAAAATACACTAATGACAGCAAAAAGTTTGAGTCTACAACATTTAGTTAAGGTGTGAGAGCCAAAATGAACTTTTTATGGCTTTAAATGCATTTTCAGCCTGATTGTACACTTCAGGTGAAAATGTCAAAATCTTCAAAATGAGCAAAAGCACAATGAAATTAATGCTTGAATCATCTTTATTTTGCTAACATACACTAATGGCAGCAAAAAGTTTGAGTCTACAACATTTAGTTAAGGTGTGAGAGCCAAAATGAACTTTTTATGGCTTTAAATGCATTTTCAGCCCGATTGTACACTTTAGGTGAAAATGTCAAAATCTTCAAAATGAGCAAAAGCACAATAAAATTAATGCTTGAATCATCTTCATTTTGCTAAAATATACTAATGACAGCAAAAAGTTTGAGTCTACAACATTTAGTTAAGGAGTGAGAGCCAAAATGAACTTTTTATTGCTTTAAACGCGTTTTCAGCCCCTAATTGTACACTTCAGGTGAAAATGTCAAAATCTTCAAAATGAGCAAAAGCACAATGAAATTAATGCTTGAATCATCTTCATTTTGCTAAAATACACTAATGACAGCAAAAAGTTTGAGTCTATAACATTTAGTTAAGGTGTGAGAGCCAAAATGAACTTTTTATGGCTTTAAATGCATTTTCAGCCTGATTGTACACTTCAGGTGAAAATGTCAAAATCTTCAAAATGAGCAAAAGCACAAATAAATGAATGCTTGAATCATCTTCATTTTGCTAAAATACACTAATGACAGCAAAAAGTTTGAGTCTACAACATTTAGTTAAGGTGTGAGAGCCAAAATGAACTTTTTATGGCTTTAAATGCATTTTCAGCCTGATTGTACACTTCAGGTGAAAATGTCAAAATCTTCAAAATGAGCAAAAGCACAATGAAATTAATGCTTGAATCATCTTCATTTTGCTAACATACACTAATGACAGCAAAAAGTTTGAGTCTACAACATTTAGTTAAGGTGTGAGAGCCAAAATGAACTTTTTATGGCTTTAAATGCATTTTCAGCCCGATTGTACACTTCAGGTGAAAATGTCAAAATCTTCAAAATGAGCAAAAGCACAATAAAATAAATGTTTGAATCATCTTCATTTTGCTAAAATATACTAATGACAGCAAAAAGTTTGAGTCTACAACATTTAGTTAAGGAGTGAGAGCCAAAATGAACTTTTTATTGCTTTAAACGCGTTTTCAGCCCCTAATTGTACACTTCAGGTGAAAATGTCAAAATCTTCAAAATGAGCAAAAGCACAATGAAATTAATGCTTGAATCATCTTCATTTTGCTAAAATACACTAATGACAGCAAAAAGTTTGAGTCTATAACATTTAGTTAAGGTGTGAGAGCCAAAATGAACTTTTTATGGCTTTAAATGCATTTTCAGCCTGATTTAACACTTCAGGTGAAAATGTCAAAATCTTCAAAATGAGCAAAAGCACAATAAAATTAATGCTTGAATCATCTTCATTTTGCTAAAATATACTAATGACAGCAAAAAGTTTGAGTCTACAACATTTAGTTAAGGTGTGAGAGCCAAAATGAACTTTTTATTGCTTTAAACGCGTTTTCAGCCCCTAATTGTACACTTCAGGTGAAAATGTCAAAATCTTCAAAATGAGCAAAAGCACAATGAAATTAATGCTTGAATCATCTTCATTTTGCTAAAATACACTAATGACAGCAAAAAGTTTGAGTCTACAACATTTAGTTAAGGTGTGAGAGCCAAAATGAACTTTTTATGGCTTTAAATGCATTTTCAGCCCGATTGTACACTTCAGGTGAAAATGTCAAAATCTTCAAAATGAGCAAAAGCACAATAAAATTAATGCTTGAATCATCTTCATTTTGCTAAAATATACTAATGACAGCAAAAAGTTTGAGTCTACAACATTTAGTTAAGGAGTGAGAGCCAAAATGAACTTTTTATTGCTTTAAACGCGTTTTCAGCTCCTAATTGTACACTTCAGGTGAAAATGTCAAAATCTTCAAAATGAGCAAAAGCACAATGAAATTAATGCTTGAATCATCTTCATTTTGCTAAAATACACTAATGACAGCAAAAAGTTTGAGTCTATAACATTTAGTTAAGGTGTGAGAGCCAAAATGAACTTTTTATGGCTTTAAATGCATTTTCAGCCTGATTGTACACTTCAGGTGAAAATGTCAAAATCTTCAAAATGAGCAAAAGCACAATAAAATTAATGCTTGAATCATCTTCATTTTGCTAAAATATACTAATGACAGCAAAAAGTTTGAGTCTACAACATTTAGTTAAGGTGTGAGAGCCAAAATGAACTTTTTATTGCTTTAAACGCGTTTTCAGCCCCTAATTGTACACTTCAGGTGAAAATGTCAAAATCTTCAAAATGAGCAAAAGCACAATGAAATTAATGCTTGAATCATCTTCATTTTTCTAACATACACTAATGGCAGCAAAAAGTTTGAGTCTACAACATTTAGTTAAGGTGTGAGAGGCAAAATGAACTTTTTATGGCTTTAAATGCATTTTCAGCCCGATTGTACACTTCAGGTGAAAATGTCAAAATCTTCAAAATGAGCAAAAGCACAATGAAATTAATGCTTGAATCATCTTCATTTTGCTAAAATACACTAATGACAGCAAAAAGTTTGAGTCTACAACATTTAGTTAAGGTGTGAGAGCCTAAATGAACTTTTTATGGCTTTAAATGCATTTTCAGCCTGATTGTACACTTCAGGTGAAAATGTCAAAATCTTCAAAATGAGCAAAAGCACAATGAAATTAATGCTTGAATCATCTTCATTTTTCTAACATACACTAATGGCAGCAAAAAGTTTGAGTCTACAACATTTAGTTAAGGTGTGAGAGCCAAAATGAACTTTTTATGGCTTTAAATGCATTTTCAGCCCGATTGTACACTTTAGGTGAAAATGTCAAAATCTTCAAAATGAGCAAAAGCACAATAAAATTAATGCTTGAATCATCTTCATTTTGCTAAAATATACTAATGACAGCAAAAAGTTTGAGTCTACAACATTTAGTTAAGGAGTGAGAGCCAAAATGAACTTTTTATTGCTTTAAACGCGTTTTCAGCCCCTAATTGTACACTTCAGGTGAAAATGTCAAAATCTTCAAAATGAGCAAAAGCACAATGAAATTAATGCTTGAATCATCTTCATTTTGCTAAAATACACTAATGACAGCAAAAAGTTTGAGTCTATAACATTTAGTTAAGGTGTGAGAGCCAAAATGAACTTTTTATGGCTTTAAATGCATTTTCAGCCCGATTGTACACTTCAGGTGAAAATGTCAAAATCTTCAAAATGAGCAAAAGCACAATAAAATAAATGTTTGAATCATCTTCATTTTGCTAAAATATACTAATGACAGCAAAAAGTTTGAGTCTACAACATTTAGTTAAGGAGTGAGAGCCAAAATGAACTTTTTATTGCTTTAAACGCGTTTTCAGCCCCTAATTGTACACTTCAGGTGAAAATGTCAAAATCTTCAAAATGAGCAAAAGCACAATGAAATTAATGCTTGAATCATCTTCATTTTGCTAAAATACACTAATGACAGCAAAAAGTTTGAGTCTATAACATTTAGTTAAGGTGTGAGAGCCAAAATGAACTTTTTATGGCTTTAAATGCATTTTCAGCCTGATTTAACACTTCAGGTGAAAATGTCAAAATCTTCAAAATGAGCAAAAGCACAATAAAATTAATGCTTGAATCATCTTCATTTTGCTAAAATATACTAATGACAGCAAAAAGTTTGAGTCTACAACATTTAGTTAAGGTGTGAGAGCCAAAATGAACTTTTTATTGCTTTAAACGCGTTTTCAGCCCCTAATTGTACACTTCAGGTGAAAATGTCAAAATCTTCAAAATGAGCAAAAGCACAATGAAATTAATGCTTGAATCATCTTCATTTTGCTAAAATACACTAATGACAGCAAAAAGTTTGAGTCTACAACATTTAGTTAAGGTGTGAGAGCCAAAATGAACTTTTTATGGCTTTAAATGCATTTTCAGCCCGATTGTACACTTCAGGTGAAAATGTCAAAATCTTCAAAATGAGCAAAAGCACAATAAAATTAATGCTTGAATCATCTTCATTTTGCTAAAATATACTAATGACAGCAAAAAGTTTGAGTCTACAACATTTAGTTAAGGAGTGAGAGCCAAAATGAACTTTTTATTGCTTTAAACGCGTTTTCAGCTCCTAATTGTACACTTCAGGTGAAAATGTCAAAATCTTCAAAATGAGCAAAAGCACAATGAAATTAATGCTTGAATCATCTTCATTTTGCTAAAATACACTAATGACAGCAAAAAGTTTGAGTCTATAACATTTAGTTAAGGTGTGAGAGCCAAAATGAACTTTTTATGGCTTTAAATGCATTTTCAGCCTGATTGTACACTTCAGGTGAAAATGTCAAAATCTTCAAAATGAGCAAAAGCACAATAAAATTAATGCTTGAATCATCTTCATTTTGCTAAAATATACTAATGACAGCAAAAAGTTTGAGTCTACAACATTTAGTTAAGGTGTGAGAGCCAAAATGAACTTTTTATTGCTTTAAACGCGTTTTCAGCCCCTAATTGTACACTTCAGGTGAAAATGTCAAAATCTTCAAAATGAGCAAAAGCACAATGAAATTAATGCTTGAATCATCTTCATTTTTCTAACATACACTAATGGCAGCAAAAAGTTTGAGTCTACAACATTTAGTTAAGGTGTGAGAGGCAAAATGAACTTTTTATGGCTTTAAATGCATTTTCAGCCCGATTGTACACTTCAGGTGAAAATGTCAAAATCTTCAAAATGAGCAAAAGCACAATGAAATTAATGCTTGAATCATCTTCATTTTGCTAAAATACACTAATGACAGCAAAAAGTTTGAGTCTACAACATTTAGTTAAGGTGTGAGAGCCTAAATGAACTTTTTATGGCTTTAAATGCATTTTCAGCCTGATTGTACACTTCAGGTGAAAATGTCAAAATCTTCAAAATGAGCAAAAGCACAATGAAATTAATGCTTGAATCATCTTCATTTTGCTAACATACACTAATGACAGCAAAAAGTTTGAGTCTACAACATTTAGTTAAGGTGTGAGAGCCAAAATGAACTTTTTATGGCTTTAAATGCATTTTCAGCCCGATTGTACACTTCAGGTGAAAATGTCAAAATCTTCAAAATGAGCAAAAGCACAATAAAATTATTGCTTGAATCATCTTCATTTTGCTAAAATATACTAATGACAGCAAAAAGTTTGAGTCTACAACATTTAGTTAAGGTGTGAGAGCCAAAATGAACTTTTTATTGCTTTAAACGCGTTTTCAGCCCCTAATTGTACACTTCAGGTGAAAATGTCAAAATCTTCAAAATGAGCAAAAGCACAATGAAATTAATGCTTGAATCATCTTCATTTTGCTAAAATACACTAATGACAGCAAAAAGTTTGAGTCTATAACATTTAGTTAAGGTGTGAGAGCCAAAATGAACTTTTTATGGCTTTAAATGCATTTTCAGCCCGATTGTACACTTCAGGTGAAAATGTCAAAATCTTCAAAATGAGCAAAAGCACAATAAAATTAATGCTTGAATCATCTTCATTTTGCTAAAATATACTAATGACAGCAAAAAGTTTGAGTCTACAACATTTAGTTAAGGAGTGAGAGCCAAAATGAACTTTTTATTGCTTTAAACGCGTTTTCAGCCCCTAATTGTACACTTCAGGTGAAAATGTCAAAATCTTCAAAATGAGCAAAAGCACAATGAAATTAATGCTTGAATCATCTTCATTTTGCTAAAATACACTAATGACAGCAAAAAGTTTGAGTCTATAACATTTAGTTAAGGTGTGAGAGCCAAAATGAACTTTTTATGGCTTTAAATGCATTTTCAGCCTGATTGTACACTTCAGGTGAAAATGTCAAAATCTTCAAAATGAGCAAAAGCACAATAAAATTAATGCTTGAATCATCTTCATTTTGCTAAAATATACTAATGACAGCAAAAAGTTTGAGTCTACAACATTTAGTTAAGGTGTGAGAGCCAAAATGAACTTTTTATTGCTTTAAACGCGTTTTCAGCCCCTAATTGTACACTTCAGGTGAAAATGTCAAAATCTTCAAAATGAGCAAAAGCACAATGAAATTAATGCTTGAATCATCTTCATTTTGCTAAAATACACTAATGACAGCAAAAAGTTTGAGTCTACAACATTTAGTTAAGGTGTGAGAGCCAAAATGAACTTTTTATGGCTTTAAATGCATTTTCAGCCTGATTGTACACTTCAGGTGAAAATGTCAAAATCTTCAAAATGAGCAAAAGCACAATGAAATTAATGCTTGAATCATCTTCATTTTGCTAACATACACTAATGGCAGCAAAAAGTTTGAGTCTACAACATTTAGTTAAGGTGTGAGAGCCAAAATGAACTTTTTATGGCTTTAAATGCATTTTCAGCCCGATTGTACACTTCAGGTGAAAATGTCAAAATCTTCAAAATGAGCAAAAGCACAATAAAATTAATGCTTGAATCATCTTCATTTTGCTAAAATATACTAATGACAGCAAAAAGTTTGAGTCTACAACATTTAGTTAAGGTGTGAGAGCCAAAATGAACTTTTTATTGCTTTAAACGCGTTTTCAGCCTGATTGTACACTTCAGGTGAAAATGTCAAAATCTTCAAAATGAGCAAAAGCACAATGAAATTAATGCTTGAGTCATCTTCATTTTGCTAAAATACACTAATGACAGCAAAACGTTTGAGTCTACAACATTTAGTTAAGGTGTGAGAGCCAAAATGAACTTTTTATGGCTTTAAATGCATTTTCAGCCTGATTGTACACTTCAGGTGAAAATGTCAAAATCTTCAAAATGAGCAAAAGCACAATGAAATTAATGCTTGAATCATCTTCATTTTGCTAACATACACTAATGGCAGCAAAAAGTTTGAGTCTACAACATTTAGTTAAGGTGTGAGAGCCAAAATGAACTTTTTATGGCTTTAAATGCATTTTCAGCCCGATTGTACACTTCAGGTGAAAATGTCAAAATCTTCAAAATGAGCAAAAGCACAATAAAATTAATGCTTGAATCATCTTCATTTTGCTAAAATACACTAATGACAGCAAAAAGTTTGAGTCTACAACATTTAGTTAAGGTGTGAGAGCCAAAATGAACTTTTTATTGCTTTAAACGCGTTTTCAGCCCGATTGTACACTTCAGGTGAAACTGTCAAAATCTTCAAAATGAGCAAAAGCACAATGCAATTAATGCTGGAATCATCTTCAGGTTGCTAAAATACACTAATGACAGAAAAAAGTTTGAGTCTACAACATTTAGTTAAGGTGTGAGAGCCAAAATGAACTTTGTATTGCTTTAAATGCATTTTCAGCCCGATTGTACACTTCAGGTGAAAATGTCAAAATCTTCAAAATGAGCAAAAGCACAATAAAATTAATGCTTGAATCATCTTCATTTTGCTAAAATATACTAATGACAGCAAAAAGTTTGAGTCTACAACATTTAGTTAAGGTGTGAGAGCCAAAATGAACTTTTTATTGCTTTAAACGCGTTTTCAGCCCCTAATTGTACACTTCAGGTGAAAATGTCAAAATCTTCAAAATGAGCAAAAGCACAATGAAATTAATGCTTGAATCATCTTCATTTTGCTAAAATACACTAATGACAGCAAAAAGTTTGAGTCTACAACATTTAGTTAAGGTGTGAGAGCCAAAATGAACTTTTTATGGCTTTAAATGCATTTTCAGCCCGATTGTACACTTCAGGTGAAAATGTCAAAATCTTCAAAATGAGCAAAAGCACAATAAAATTAATGCTTGAATCATCTTCATTTTGCTAAAATATACTAATGACAGCAAAAAGTTTGAGTCTACAACATTTAGTTAAGGTGTGAGAGCCAAAATGAACTTTTTATTGCTTTAAACGCGTTTTCAGCCTGATTGTACACTTCAGGTGAAAATGTCAAAATCTTCAAAATGAGCAAAAGCACAATGAAATTAATGCTTGAATCATCTTCATTTTGCTAAAATACACTAATGACAGCAAAAAGTTTGAGTCTACAACATTTAGTTAAGGTGTGAGAGCCAAAATGAACTTTTTATGGCTTTAAATGCATTTTCAGCCTGATTGTACACTTCAGGTGAAAATGTCAAAATCTTCAAAATGAGCAAAAGCACAATGAAATTAATGCTTGAATCATCTTCATTTTGCTAACATACACTAATGACAGCAAAAAGTTTGAGTCTACAACATTTAGTTAAGGTGTGAGAGCCAAAATGAACTTTTTATGGCTTTAAATGCATTTTCAGCCCGATTGTACACTTCAGGTGAAAATGTCAAAATCTTCAAAATGAGCAAAAGCACAATAAAATTAATGCTTGAATCATCTTCATTTTGCTAAAATATACTAATGACAGTAAAAAGTTTGAGTCTACAACATTTAGTTAAGGTGTGAGAGCCAAAATGAACTTTTTATTGCTTTAAACGCGTTTTCAGCCCCTAATTGTACACTTCAGGTGAAAATGTCAAAATCTTCAAAATGAGCAAAAGCACAATGAAATTAATGCTTGAATCATCTTCATTTTGCTAAAATACACTAATGACAGCAAAAAGTTTGAGTCTACAACATTTAGTTAAGGTGTGAGAGCCAAAATGAACTTTTTATGGCTTTAAATGCATTTTCAGCCTGATTGTACACTTCAGGTGAAAATGTCAAAATCTTCAAAATGAGCAAAAGCACAATAAAATTAATGCTTGAATCATCTTCATTTTGCTAAAATATACTAATGACAGCAAAAAGTTTGAGTCTACAACATTTAGTTAAGGTGTGAGAGCCAAAATGAACTTTTTATTGCTTTAAACGCGTTTTCAGCCTGATTGTACACTTCAGGTGAAAATGTCAAAATCTTCAAAATGAGCAAAAGCACAATGAAATTAATGCTTGAATCATCTTCATTTTGCTAACATACACTAATGACAGCAAAAAGTTTGAGTCTACAACATTTAGTTAAGGTGTGAGAGCCAAAATGAACTTTTTATGGCTTTAAATGCATTTTCAGCCTGATTGTACACTTCAGGTGAAAATGTCAAAATCTTCAAAATGAGCAAAAGCACAATGAAATTAATGCTTGAATCATCTTCATTTTGCTAAAATACACTAATGACAGCAAAAAGTTTGAGTCTACAACATTTAGTTAAGGTGTGAGAGCCAAAATTAACTTTTTATGGCTTTAAATGCATTTTCAGCCTGATTGTACACTTCAGGTGAAAATGTCAAAATCTTCAAAATGAGCAAAAGCACAATGAAATTAATGCTTGAATCATCTTCATTTTGCTAACATACACTAATGACAGCAAAAAGTTTGAGTCTACAACATTTAGTTAAGGTGTGAGAGCCAAAATGAACTTTTTATGGCTTTAAATGCATTTTCAGCCCGATTGTACACTTCAGGTGAAAATGTCAAAATCTTCAAAATGAGCAAAAGCACAATAAAATTAATGCTTGAATCATCTTCATTTTGCTAAAATATACTAATGACAGTAAAAAGTTTGAGTATACAACATTTAGTTAAGGTGTGAGAGCCAAAATGAACTTTTTATTGCTTTAAACGCGTTTTCAGCCCCTAATTGTACACTTCAGGTGAAAATGTCAAAATCTTCAAAATGAGCAAAAGCACAATGAAATTAATGCTTGAATCATCTTCATTTTGCTAAAATACACTAATGACAGCAAAAAGTTTGAGTCTACAACATTTAGTTAAGGTGTGAGAGCCAAAATGAACTTTTTATGGCTTTAAATGCATTTTCAGCCTGATTGTACACTTCAGGTGAAAATGTCAAAATCTTCAAAATGAGCAAAAGCACAATGAAATTAATGCTTGAATCATCTTCATTTTGCTAACATGCACTAATGACAGCAAAAAGTTTGAGTCTACAACATTTAGTTAAGGTGTGAGAGCCAAAATGAACTTTTTATGGCTTTAAATGCATTTTCAGCCCGATTGTACACTTCAGGTGAAAATGTCAAAATCTTCAAAATGAGCAAAAGCACAATAAAATTAATGCTTGAATCATCTTCATTTTGCTAAAATATACTAATGACAGTAAAAAGTTTGAGTCTACAACATTTAGTTAAGGTGTGAGAGCCAAAATGAACTTTTTATTGCTTTAAACGCGTTTTCAGCCCCTAATTGTACACTTCAGGTGAAAATGTCAAAATCTTCAAAATGAGCAAAAGCACAATGAAATTAATGCTTGAATCATCTTCATTTTGCTAAAATACACTAATGACAGCAAAAAGTTTGAGTCTACAACATTTAGTTAAGGTGTGAGAGCCAAAATGAACTTTTTATGGCTTTAAATGCATTTTCAGCCTGATTGTACACTTCAGGTGAAAATGTCAAAATCTTCAAAATGAGCAAAAGCACAATAAAATTAATGCTTGAATCATCTTCATTTTGCTAAAATATACTAATGACAGCAAAAAGTTTGAGTCTACAACATTTAGTTAAGGTGTGAGAGCCAAAATGAACTTTTTATTGCTTTAAACGCGTTTTCAGCCTGATTGTACACTTCAGGTGAAAATGTCAAAATCTTCAAAATGAGCAAAAGCACAATGAAATTAATGCTTGAATCATCTTCATTTTGCTAACATACACTAATGACAGCAAAAAGTTTGAGTCTACAACATTTAGTTAAGGTGTGAGAGCCAAAATGAACTTTTTATGGCTTTAAATGCATTTTCAGCCTGATTGTACACTTCGGGTGAAAATGTCAAAATCTTCAAAATGAGCAAAAGCACAATGAAATTAATGCTTGAATCATCTTCATTTTGCTAAAATACACTAATGACAGCAAAAAGTTTGAGTCTACAACATTTAGTTAAGGTGTGAGAGCCAAAATGAACTTTTTATGGCTTTAAATGCATTTTCAGCCTGATTGTACACTTCAGGTGAAAATGTCAAAATCTTCAAAATGAGCAAAAGCCCAATGAAATTAATGCTTGAATCATCTTCATTTTGCTAAAATACACTAATGACAGCAAAAAGTTTGAGTCTACAACATTTAGTTAAGGTGTGAGAGCCAAAATGAACTTTTTATGGCTTTAAATGCATTTTCAGCCCGATTGTACACTTCAGGTGAAAATGTCAAAATCTTCAAAATGAGCAAAAGCACAATAAAATTAATGCTTGAATCATCTTCATTTTGCTAAAATATACTAATGACAGCAAAAAGTTTGAGTCTACAACATTTAGTTAAGGTGTGAGAGCCAAAATGAACTTTTTATTGCTTTAAACGCGTTTTCAGCCCCTAATTGTACACTTCAGGTGAAAATGTCAAAATCTTCAAAATGAGCAAAAGCACAATGAAATTAATGCTTGAATCATCTTCATTTTGCTAAAATACACTAATGACAGCAAAAAGTTTGAGTCTACAACATTTAGTTAAGGTGTGAGAGCCAAAATGAACTTTTTCTGGCTTTAAATGCATTTTCAGCCTGATTGTACACTTCAGGTGAAAATGTCAAAATCTTCAAAATGAGCAAAAGCACAATGAAATTAATGCTTGAATCATCTTTATTTTGCTAACATACACTAATGGCAGCAAAAAGTTTGAGTCTACAACATTTAGTTAAGGTGTGAGAGCCAAAATGAACTTTTTATGGCTTTAAATGCATTTTCAGCCCGATTGTACACTTTAGGTGAAAATGTCAAAATCTTCAAAATGAGCAAAAGCACAATAAAATTAATGCTTGAATCATCTTCATTTTGCTAAAATATACTAATGACAGCAAAAAGTTTGAGTCTACAACATTTAGTTAAGGAGTGAGAGCCAAAATGAACTTTTTATTGCTTTAAACGCGTTTTCAGCCCCTAATTGTACACTTCAGGTGAAAATGTCAAAATCTTCAAAATGAGCAAAAGCACAATGAAATTAATGCTTGAATCATCTTCATTTTGCTAAAATACACTAATGACAGCAAAAAGTTTGAGTCTATAACATTTAGTTAAGGTGTGAGAGCCAAAATGAACTTTTTATGGCTTTAAATGCATTTTCAGCCTGATTGTACACTTCAGGTGAAAATGTCAAAATCTTCAAAATGAGCAAAAGCACAATGAAATTAATGCTTGAATCATCTTCATTTTGCTAAAATACACTAATGACAGCAAAAAGTTTGAGTCTACAACATTTAGTTAAGGTGTGAGAGCCAAAATGAACTTTTTATGGCTTTAAATGCATTTTCAGCCTGATTGTACACTTCAGGTGAAAATGTCAAAATCTTCAAAATGAGCAAAAGCACAATGAAATTAATGCTTGAATCATCTTCATTTTGCTAACATACACTAATGACAGCAAAAAGTTTGAGTCTACAACATTTAGTTAAGGTGTGAGAGCCAAAATGAACTTTTTATGGCTTTAAATGCATTTTCAGCCCGATTGTACACTTCAGGTGAAAATGTCAAAATCTTCAAAATGAGCAAAAGCACAATAAAATAAATGTTTGAATCATCTTCATTTTGCTAAAATATACTAATGACAGCAAAAAGTTTGAGTCTACAACATTTAGTTAAGGAGTGAGAGCCAAAATGAACTTTTTATTGCTTTAAACGCGTTTTCAGCCCCTAATTGTACACTTCAGGTGAAAATGTCAAAATCTTCAAAATGAGCAAAAGCACAATGAAATTAATGCTTGAATCATCTTCATTTTGCTAAAATACACTAATGACAGCAAAAAGTTTGAGTCTATAACATTTAGTTAAGGTGTGAGAGCCAAAATGAACTTTTTATGGCTTTAAATGCATTTTCAGCCTGATTTAACACTTCAGGTGAAAATGTCAAAATCTTCAAAATGAGCAAAAGCACAATAAAATTAATGCTTGAATCATCTTCATTTTGCTAAAATATACTAATGACAGCAAAAAGTTTGAGTCTACAACATTTAGTTAAGGTGTGAGAGCCAAAATGAACTTTTTATTGCTTTAAACGCGTTTTCAGCCCCTAATTGTACACTTCAGGTGAAAATGTCAAAATCTTCAAAATGAGCAAAAGCACAATGAAATTAATGCTTGAATCATCTTCATTTTGCTAAAATACACTAATGACAGCAAAAAGTTTGAGTCTACAACATTTAGTTAAGGTGTGAGAGCCAAAATGAACTTTTTATGGCTTTAAATGCATTTTCAGCCTGATTGTACACTTCAGGTGAAAATGTCAAAATCTTCAAAATGAGCAAAAGCACAATGAAATTAATGCTTGAATCATCTTCATTTTGCTAACATACACTAATGGCAGCAAAAAGTTTGAGTCTACAACATTTAGTTAAGGTGTGAGAGGCAAAATGAACTTTTTATGGCTTTAAATGCATTTTCAGCCCGATTGTACACTTCAGGTGAAAATGTCAAAATCTTCAAAATGAGCAAAAGCACAATGAAATTAATGCTTGAATCATCTTCATTTTGCTAAAATACACTAATGACAGCAAAAAGTTTGAGTCTACAACATTTAGTTAAGGTGTGAGAGCCAAAATTAACTTTTTATGGCTTTAAATGCATTTTCAGCCTGATTGTACACTTCAGGTGAAAATGTCAAAATCTTCAAAATGAGCAAAAGCACAATGAAATTAATGCTTGAATCATCTTCATTTTGCTAACATACACTAATGACAGCAAAAAGTTTGAGTCTACAACATTTAGTTAAGGTGTGAGAGCCAAAATGAACTTTTTATGGCTTTAAATGCATTTTCAGCCCGATTGTACACTTCAGGTGAAAATGTCAAAATCTTCAAAATGAGCAAAAGCACAATAAAATTAATGCTTGAATCATCTTCATTTTGCTAAAATATACTAATGACAGCAAAAAGTTTGAGTCTACAACATTTAGTTAAGGTGTGAGAGCCAAAATGAACTTTTTATTGCTTTAAACGCGTTTTCAGCCCCTAATTGTACACTTCAGGTGAAAATGTCAAAATCTTCAAAATGAGCAAAAGCACAATGAAATTAATGCTTGAATCATCTTCATTTTGCTAAAATACACTAATGACAGCAAAAAGTTTGAGTCTACAACATTTAGTTAAGGTGTGAGAGCCAAAATGAACTTTTTATGGCTTTAAATGCATTTTCAGCCTGATTGTACACTTCAGGTGAAAATGTCAAAATCTTCAAAATGAGCAAAAGCACAATGAAATTAATGCTTGAATCATCTTTATTTTGCTAACATACACTAATGGCAGCAAAAAGTTTGAGTCTACAACATTTAGTTAAGGTGTGAGAGCCAAAATGAACTTTTTATGGCTTTAAATGCATTTTCAGCCTGATTTAACACTTCAGGTGAAAATGTCAAAATCTTCAAAATGAGCAAAAGCACAATAAAATTAATGCTTGAATCATCTTCATTTTGCTAAAATATACTAATGACAGCAAAAAGTTTGAGTCTACAACATTTAGTTAAGGTGTGAGAGCCAAAATGAACTTTTTATTGCTTTAAACGCGTTTTCAGCCCCTAATTGTACACTTCAGGTGAAAATGTCAAAATCTTCAAAATGAGCAAAAGCACAATGAAATTAATGCTTGAATCATCTTCATTTTGCTAAAATACACTAATGACAGCAAAAAGTTTGAGTCTACAACATTTAGTTAAGGTGTGAGAGCCAAAATGAACTTTTTATGGCTTTAAATGCATTTTCAGCCCGATTGTACACTTCAGGTGAAAATGTCAAAATCTTCAAAATGAGCAAAAGCACAATGAAATTAATGCTTGAATCATCTTCATTTTGCTAACATACACTAATGACAGCAAAAAGTTTGAGTCTACAACATTTAGTTAAGGTGTGAGAGCCAAAATGAACTTTTTATGGCTTTAAATGCATTTTCAGCCCGATTGTACACTTCAGGTGAAAATGTCAAAATCTTCAAAATGAGCAAAAGCACAATAAAATTAATGCTTGAATCATCTTCATTTTGCTAAAATATACTAATGACAGCAAAAAGTTTGAGTCTACAACATTTAGTTAAGGAGTGAGAGCCAAAATGAACTTTTTATTGCTTTAAACGCGTTTTCAGCCCCTAATTGTACACTTCAGGTGAAAATGTCAAAATCTTCAAAATGAGCAAAAGCACAATGAAATTAATGCTTGAATCATCTTCATTTTGCTAAAATACACTAATGACAGCAAAAAGTTTGAGCCTATAACATTTAGTTAAGGTGTGAGAGCCAAAATGAACTTTTTATGGCTTTAAATGCATTTTCAGCCTGATTGTACACTTCAGGTGAAAATGTCAAAATCTTCAAAATGAGCAAAAGCACAATGAAATTAATGCTTGAATCATCTTCATTTTGCTAACATACACTAATTGCAGCAAAAAGTTTGAGTCTACAACATTTAGTTAAGGTGTGAGAGGCAAAATGAACTTTTTATGGCTTTAAATGCATTTTCAGCCCGATTGTACACTTCAGGTGAAAATGTCAAAATCTTCAAAATGAGCAAAAGCACAATGAAATTAATGCTTGAATCATCTTCATTTTGCTAAAATACACTAATGACAGCAAAAAGTTTGAGTCTACAACATTTAGTTAAGGTGTGAGAGCCAAAATGAACTTTTTATGGCTTTAAATGCATTTTCAGCCTGATTGTACACTTCAGGTGAAAATGTCAAAATCTTCAAAATGAGCAAAAGCACAATGAAATTAATGCTTGAATCATCTTCATTTTGCTAACATACACTAATGACAGCAAAAAGTTTGAGTCTACAACATTTAGTTAAGGTGTGAGAGCCAAAATGAACTTTTTATGGCTTTAAATGCATTTTCAGCCCGATTGTACACTTCAGGTGAAAATGTCAAAATCTTCAAAATGAGCAAAAGCACAATAAAATTAATGCTTGAATCATCTTCATTTTGCTAAAATATACTAATGACAGCAAAAAGTTTGAGTCTACAACATTTAGTTAAGGAGTGAGAGCCAAAATGAACTTTTTATTGCTTTAAACGCGTTTTCAGCTCCTAATTGTACACTTCAGGTGAAAATGTCAAAATCTTCAAAATGAGCAAAAGCACAATGAAATTAATGCTTGAATCATCTTCATTTTGCTAAAATACACTAATGACAGCAAAAAGTTTGAGTCTATAACATTTAGTTAAGGTGTGAGAGCCAAAATGAACTTTTTATGGCTTTAAATGCATTTTCAGCCTGATTGTACACTTCAGGTGAAAATGTCAAAATCTTCAAAATGAGCAAAAGCACAATAAAATTAATGCTTGAATCATCTTCATTTTGCTAAAATATACTAATGACAGCAAAAAGTTTGAGTCTACAACATTTAGTTAAGGTGTGAGAGCCAAAATGAACTTTTTATTGCTTTAAACGCGTTTTCAGCCCCTAATTGTACACTTCAGGTGAAAATGTCAAAATCTTCAAAATGAGCAAAAGCACAATGAAATTAATGCTTGAATCATCTTCATTTTTCTAACATACACTAATGGCAGCAAAAAGTTTGAGTCTACAACATTTAGTTAAGGTGTGAGAGGCAAAATGAACTTTTTATGGCTTTAAATGCATTTTCAGCCCGATTGTACACTTCAGGTGAAAATGTCAAAATCTTCAAAATGAGCAAAAGCACAATGAAATTAATGCTTGAATCATCTTCATTTTGCTAAAATACACTAATGACAGCAAAAAGTTTGAGTCTACAACATTTAGTTAAGGTGTGAGAGCCTAAATGAACTTTTTATGGCTTTAAATGCATTTTCAGCCTGATTGTACACTTCAGGTGAAAATGTCAAAATCTTCAAAATGAGCAAAAGCACAATGAAATTAATGCTTGAATCATCTTCATTTTGCTAACATACACTAATGACAGCAAAAAGTTTGAGTCTACAACATTTAGTTAAGGTGTGAGAGCCAAAATGAACTTTTTATGGCTTTAAATGCATTTTCAGCCCGATTGTACACTTCAGGTGAAAATGTCAAAATCTTCAAAATGAGCAAAAGCACAATAAAATTATTGCTTGAATCATCTTCATTTTGCTAAAATATACTAATGACAGCAAAAAGTTTGAGTCTACAACATTTAGTTAAGGTGTGAGAGCCAAAATGAACTTTTTATTGCTTTAAACGCGTTTTCAGCCCCTAATTGTACACTTCAGGTGAAAATGTCAAAATCTTCAAAATGAGCAAAAGCACAATGAAATTAATGCTTGAATCATCTTCATTTTGCTAAAATACACTAATGACAGCAAAAAGTTTGAGTCTATAACATTTAGTTAAGGTGTGAGAGCCAAAATGAACTTTTTATGGCTTTAAATGCATTTTCAGCCCGATTGTACACTTCAGGTGAAAATGTCAAAATCTTCAAAATGAGCAAAAGCACAATAAAATTAATGCTTGAATCATCTTCATTTTGCTAAAATATACTAATGACAGCAAAAAGTTTGAGTCTACAACATTTAGTTAAGGAGTGAGAGCCAAAATGAACTTTTTATTGCTTTAAACGCGTTTTCAGCCCCTAATTGTACACTTCAGGTGAAAATGTCAAAATCTTCAAAATGAGCAAAAGCACAATGAAATTAATGCTTGAATCATCTTCATTTTGCTAAAATACACTAATGACAGCAAAAAGTTTGAGTCTATAACATTTAGTTAAGGTGTGAGAGCCAAAATGAACTTTTTATGGCTTTAAATGCATTTTCAGCCTGATTGTACACTTCAGGTGAAAATGTCAAAATCTTCAAAATGAGCAAAAGCACAATAAAATTAATGCTTGAATCATCTTCATTTTGCTAAAATATACTAATGACAGCAAAAAGTTTGAGTCTACAACATTTAGTTAAGGTGTGAGAGCCAAAATGAACTTTTTATTGCTTTAAACGCGTTTTCAGCCCCTAATTGTACACTTCAGGTGAAAATGTCAAAATCTTCAAAATGAGCAAAAGCACAATGAAATTAATGCTTGAATCATCTTCATTTTGCTAAAATACACTAATGACAGCAAAAAGTTTGAGTCTACAACATTTAGTTAAGGTGTGAGAGCCAAAATGAACTTTTTATGGCTTTAAATGCATTTTCAGCCTGATTGTACACTTCAGGTGAAAATGTCAAAATCTTCAAAATGAGCAAAAGCACAATGAAATTAATGCTTGAATCATCTTCATTTTGCTAACATACACTAATGGCAGCAAAAAGTTTGAGTCTACAACATTTAGTTAAGGTGTGAGAGCCAAAATGAACTTTTTATGGCTTTAAATGCATTTTCAGCCCGATTGTACACTTCAGGTGAAAATGTCAAAATCTTCAAAATGAGCAAAAGCACAATAAAATTAATGCTTGAATCATCTTCATTTTGCTAAAATATACTAATGACAGCAAAAAGTTTGAGTCTACAACATTTAGTTAAGGTGTGAGAGCCAAAATGAACTTTTTATTGCTTTAAACGCGTTTTCAGCCTGATTGTACACTTCAGGTGAAAATGTCAAAATCTTCAAAATGAGCAAAAGCACAATGAAATTAATGCTTGAATCATCTTCATTTTGCTAAAATACACTAATGACAGCAAAAAGTTTGAGTCTACAACATTTAGTTAAGGTGTGAGAGCCAAAATGAACTTTTTATGGCTTTAAATGCATTTTCAGCCTGATTGTACACTTCAGGTGAAAATGTCAAAATCTTCAAAATGAGCAAAAGCACAATGAAATTAATGCTTGAATCATCTTCATTTTGCTAACATACACTAATGGCAGCAAAAAGTTTGAGTCTACAACATTTAGTTAAGGTGTGAGAGCCAAAATGAACTTTTTATGGCTTTAAATGCATTTTCAGCCCGATTGTACACTTCAGGTGAAAATGTCAAAATCTTCAAAATGAGCAAAAGCACAATAAAATTAATGCTTGAATCATCTTCATTTTGCTAAAATACACTAATGACAGCAAAAAGTTTGAGTCTACAACATTTAGTTAAGGTGTGAGAGCCAAAATGAACTTTTTATTGCTTTAAACGCGTTTTCAGCCCGATTGTACACTTCAGGTGAAACTGTCAAAATCTTCAAAATGAGCAAAAGCACAATGCAATTAATGCTGGAATCATCTTCAGGTTGCTAAAATACACTAATGACAGAAAAAAGTTTGAGTCTACAACATTTAGTTAAGGTGTGAGAGCCAAAATGAACTTTGTATTGCTTTAAATGCATTTTCAGCCCGATTGTACACTTCAGGTGAAAATGTCAAAATCTTCAAAATGAGCAAAAGCACAATAAAATTAATGCTTGAATCATCTTCATTTTGCTAAAATATACTAATGACAGCAAAAAGTTTGAGTCTACAACATTTAGTTAAGGTGTGAGAGCCAAAATGAACTTTTTATTGCTTTAAACGCGTTTTCAGCCCCTAATTGTACACTTCAGGTGAAAATGTCAAAATCTTCAAAATGAGCAAAAGCACAATGAAATTAATGCTTGAATCATCTTCATTTTGCTAAAATACACTAATGACAGCAAAAAGTTTGAGTCTACAACATTTAGTTAAGGTGTGAGAGCCAAAATGAACTTTTTATGGCTTTAAATGCATTTTCAGCCCGATTGTACACTTCAGGTGAAAATGTCAAAATCTTCAAAATGAGCAAAAGCACAATAAAATTAATGCTTGAATCATCTTCATTTTGCTAAAATATACTAATGACAGCAAAAAGTTTGAGTCTACAACATTTAGTTAAGGTGTGAGAGCCAAAATGAACTTTTTATTGCTTTAAACGCGTTTTCAGCCTGATTGTACACTTCAGGTGAAAATGTCAAAATCTTCAAAATGAGCAAAAGCACAATGAAATTAATGCTTGAATCATCTTCATTTTGCTAAAATACACTAATGACAGCAAAAAGTTTGAGTCTACAACATTTAGTTAAGGTGTGAGAGCCAAAATGAACTTTTTATGGCTTTAAATGCATTTTCAGCCTGATTGTACACTTCAGGTGAAAATGTCAAAATCTTCAAAATGAGCAAAAGCACAATGAAATTAATGCTTGAATCATCTTCATTTTGCTAACATACACTAATGACAGCAAAAAGTTTGAGTCTACAACATTTAGTTAAGGTGCGAGAGCCAAAATGAACTTTTTATGGCTTTAAATGCATTTTCAGCCCGATTGTACACTTCAGGTGAAAATGTCAAAATCTTCAAAATGAGCAAAAGCACAATAAAATTAATGCTTGAATCATCTTCATTTTGCTAAAATATACTAATGACAGTAAAAAGTTTGAGTCTACAACATTTAGTTAAGGTGTGAGAGCCAAAATGAACTTTTTATTGCTTTAAACGCGTTTTCAGCCCCTAATTGTACACTTCAGGTGAAAATGTCAAAATCTTCAAAATGAGCAAAAGCACAATGAAATTAATGCTTGAATCATCTTCATTTTGCTAAAATACACTAATGACAGCAAAAAGTTTGAGTCTACAACATTTAGTTAAGGTGTGAGAGCCAAAATGAACTTTTTATGGCTTTAAATGCATTTTCAGCCTGATTGTACACTTCAGGTGAAAATGTCAAAATCTTCAAAATGAGCAAAAGCACAATAAAATTAATGCTTGAATCATCTTCATTTTGCTAAAATATACTAATGACAGCAAAAAGTTTGAGTCTACAACATTTAGTTAAGGTGTGAGAGCCAAAATGAACTTTTTATTGCTTTAAACGCGTTTTCAGCCTGATTGTACACTTCAGGTGAAAATGTCAAAATCTTCAAAATGAGCAAAAGCACAATGAAATTAATGCTTGAATCATCTTCATTTTGCTAACATACACTAATGACAGCAAAAAGTTTGAGTCTACAACATTTAGTTAAGGTGTGAGAGCCAAAATGAACTTTTTATGGCTTTAAATGCATTTTCAGCCTGATTGTACACTTCAGGTGAAAATGTCAAAATCTTCAAAATGAGCAAAAGCACAATGAAATTAATGCTTGAATCATCTTCATTTTGCTAAAATACACTAATGACAGCAAAAAGTTTGAGTCTACAACATTTAGTTAAGGTGTGAGAGCCAAAATTAACTTTTTATGGCTTTAAATGCATTTTCAGCCTGATTGTACACTTCAGGTGAAAATGTCAAAATCTTCAAAATGAGCAAAAGCACAATGAAATTAATGCTTGAATCATCTTCATTTTGCTAACATACACTAATGACAGCAAAAAGTTTGAGTCTACAACATTTAGTTAAGGTGTGAGAGCCAAAATGAACTTTTTATGGCTTTAAATGCATTTTCAGCCCGATTGTACACTTCAGGTGAAAATGTCAAAATCTTCAAAATGAGCAAAAGCACAATAAAATTAATGCTTGAATCATCTTCATTTTGCTAAAATATACTAATGACAGTAAAAAGTTTGAGTCTACAACATTTAGTTAAGGTGTGAGAGCCAAAATGAACTTTTTATTGCTTTAAACGCGTTTTCAGCCCCTAATTGTACACTTCAGGTGAAAATGTCAAAATCTTCAAAATGAGCAAAAGCACAATGAAATTAATGCTTGAATCATCTTCATTTTGCTAAAATACACTAATGACAGCAAAAAGTTTGAGTCTACAACATTTAGTTAAGGTGTGAGAGCCAAAATGAACTTTTTATGGCTTTAAATGCATTTTCAGCCTGATTGTACACTTCAGGTGAAAATGTCAAAATCTTCAAAATGAGCAAAAGCACAATGAAATTAATGCTTGAATCATCTTCATTTTGCTAACATACACTAATGACAGCAAAAAGTTTGAGTCTACAACATTTAGTTAAGGTGTGAGAGCCAAAATGAACTTTTTATGGCTTTAAATGCATTTTCAGCCCGATTGTACACTTCAGGTGAAAATGTCAAAATCTTCAAAATGAGCAAAAGCACAAT
The DNA here is from genome assembly GCF_054856555.1 of Leptonotus elevatus. NCBI lineage: Eukaryota > Metazoa > Chordata > Actinopteri > Syngnathiformes > Syngnathidae > Leptonotus > Leptonotus elevatus. The sequence continues at coordinate 52,247 of NC_141244.1, read as the reverse complement.
AAAATTAATGCTTGAATCATCTTCATTTTGCTAAAATATACTAATGACAGTAAAAAGTTTGAGTCTACAACATTTAGTTAAGGTGTGAGAGCCAAAATGAACTTTTTATTGCTTTAAACGCGTTTTCAGCCCCTAATTGTACACTTCAGGTGAAAATGTCAAAATCTTCAAAATGAGCAAAAGCACAATGAAATTAATGCTTGAATCATCTTCATTTTGCTAAAATACACTAATGACAGCAAAAAGTTTGAGTCTACAACATTTAGTTAAGGTGTGAGAGCCAAAATGAACTTTTTATGGCTTTAAATGCATTTTCAGCCTGATTGTACACTTCAGGTGAAAATGTCAAAATCTTCAAAATGAGCAAAAGCACAATAAAATTAATGCTTGAATCATCTTCATTTTGCTAAAATATACTAATGACAGCAAAAAGTTTGAGTCTACAACATTTAGTTAAGGTGTGAGAGCCAAAATGAACTTTTTATTGCTTTAAACGCGTTTTCAGCCTGATTGTACACTTCAGGTGAAAATGTCAAAATCTTCAAAATGAGCAAAAGCACAATGAAATTAATGCTTGAATCATCTTCATTTTGCTAACATACACTAATGACAGCAAAAAGTTTGAGTCTACAACATTTAGTTAAGGTGTGAGAGCCAAAATGAACTTTTTATGGCTTTAAATGCATTTTCAGCCTGATTGTACACTTCAGGTGAAAATGTCAAAATCTTCAAAATGAGCAAAAGCACAATGAAATTAATGCTTGAATCATCTTCATTTTGCTAAAATACACTAATGACAGCAAAAAGTTTGAGTCTACAACATTTAGTTAAGGTGTGAGAGCCAAAATGAACTTTTTATGGCTTTAAATGCATTTTCAGCCTGATTGTACACTTCAGGTGAAAATGTCAAAATCTTCAAAATGAGCAAAAGCCCAATGAAATTAATGCTTGAATCATCTTCATTTTGCTAAAATACACTAATGACAGCAAAAAGTTTGAGTCTACAACATTTAGTTAAGGTGTGAGAGCCAAAATGAACTTTTTATGGCTTTAAATGCATTTTCAGCCCGATTGTACACTTCAGGTGAAAATGTCAAAATCTTCAAAATGAGCAAAAGCACAATAAAATTAATGCTTGAATCATCTTCATTTTGCTAAAATATACTAATGACAGCAAAAAGTTTGAGTCTACAACATTTAGTTAAGGTGTGAGAGCCAAAATGAACTTTTTATTGCTTTAAACGCGTTTTCAGCCCCTAATTGTACACTTCAGGTGAAAATGTCAAAATCTTCAAAATGAGCAAAAGCACAATGAAATTAATGCTTGAATCATCTTCATTTTGCTAAAATACACTAATGACAGCAAAAAGTTTGAGTCTACAACATTTAGTTAAGGTGTGAGAGCCAAAATGAACTTTTTATGGCTTTAAATGCATTTTCAGCCTGATTGTACACTTCAGGTGAAAATGTCAAAATCTTCAAAATGAGCAAAAGCACAATGAAATTAATGCTTGAATCATCTTTATTTTGCTAACATACACTAATGGCAGCAAAAAGTTTGAGTCTACAACATTTAGTTAAGGTGTGAGAGCCAAAATGAACTTTTTATGGCTTTAAATGCATTTTCAGCCCGATTGTACACTTTAGGTGAAAATGTCAAAATCTTCAAAATGAGCAAAAGCACAATAAAATTAATGCTTGAATCATCTTCATTTTGCTAAAATATACTAATGACAGCAAAAAGTTTGAGTCTACAACATTTAGTTAAGGAGTGAGAGCCAAAATGAACTTTTTATTGCTTTAAACGCGTTTTCAGCCCCTAATTGTACACTTCAGGTGAAAATGTCAAAATCTTCAAAATGAGCAAAAGCACAATGAAATTAATGCTTGAATCATCTTCATTTTGCTAAAATACACTAATGACAGCAAAAAGTTTGAGTCTATAACATTTAGTTAAGGTGTGAGAGCCAAAATGAACTTTTTATGGCTTTAAATGCATTTTCAGCCTGATTGTACACTTCAGGTGAAAATGTCAAAATCTTCAAAATGAGCAAAAGCACAAATAAATTAATGCTTGAATCATCTTCATTTTGCTAAAATACACTAATGACAGCAAAAAGTTTGAGTCTACAACATTTAGTTAAGGTGTGAGAGCCAAAATGAACTTTTTATGGCTTTAAATGCATTTTCAGCCTGATTGTACACTTCAGGTGAAAATGTCAAAATCTTCAAAATGAGCAAAAGCACAATGAAATTAATGCTTGAATCATCTTCATTTTGCTAACATACACTAATGACAGCAAAAAGTTTGAGTCTACAACATTTAGTTAAGGTGTGAGAGCCAAAATGAACTTTTTATGGCTTTAAATGCATTTTCAGCCCGATTGTACACTTCAGGTGAAAATGTCAAAATCTTCAAAATGAGCAAAAGCACAATAAAATAAATGTTTGAATCATCTTCATTTTGCTAAAATATACTAATGACAGCAAAAAGTTTGAGTCTACAACATTTAGTTAAGGAGTGAGAGCCAAAATGAACTTTTTATTGCTTTAAACGCGTTTTCAGCCCCTAATTGTACACTTCAGGTGAAAATGTCAAAATCTTCAAAATGAGCAAAAGCACAATGAAATTAATGCTTGAATCATCTTCATTTTGCTAAAATACACTAATGACAGCAAAAAGTTTGAGTCTATAACATTTAGTTAAGGTGTGAGAGCCAAAATGAACTTTTTATGGCTTTAAATGCATTTTCAGCCTGATTTAACACTTCAGGTGAAAATGTCAAAATCTTCAAAATGAGCAAAAGCACAATAAAATTAATGCTTGAATCATCTTCATTTTGCTAAAATATACTAATGACAGCAAAAAGTTTGAGTCTACAACATTTAGTTAAGGTGTGAGAGCCAAAATGAACTTTTTATTGCTTTAAACGCGTTTTCAGCCCCTAATTGTACACTTCAGGTGAAAATGTCAAAATCTTCAAAATGAGCAAAAGCACAATGAAATTAATGCTTGAATCATCTTCATTTTGCTAAAATACACTAATGACAGCAAAAAGTTTGAGTCTACAACATTTAGTTAAGGTGTGAGAGCCAAAATGAACTTTTTATGGCTTTAAATGCATTTTCAGCCCGATTGTACACTTCAGGTGAAAATGTCAAAATCTTCAAAATGAGCAAAAGCACAATAAAATTAATGCTTGAATCATCTTCATTTTGCTAAAATATACTAATGACAGCAAAAAGTTTGAGTCTACAACATTTAGTTAAGGAGTGAGAGCCAAAATGAACTTTTTATTGCTTTAAACGCGTTTTCAGCTCCTAATTGTACACTTCAGGTGAAAATGTCAAAATCTTCAAAATGAGCAAAAGCACAATGAAATTAATGCTTGAATCATCTTCATTTTGCTAAAATACACTAATGACAGCAAAAAGTTTGAGTCTATAACATTTAGTTAAGGTGTGAGAGCCAAAATGAACTTTTTATGGCTTTAAATGCATTTTCAGCCTGATTGTACACTTCAGGTGAAAATGTCAAAATCTTCAAAATGAGCAAAAGCACAATAAAATTAATGCTTGAATCATCTTCATTTTGCTAAAATATACTAATGACAGCAAAAAGTTTGAGTCTACAACATTTAGTTAAGGTGTGAGAGCCAAAATGAACTTTTTATTGCTTTAAACGCGTTTTCAGCCCCTAATTGTACACTTCAGGTGAAAATGTCAAAATCTTCAAAATGAGCAAAAGCACAATGAAATTAATGCTTGAATCATCTTCATTTTTCTAACATACACTAATGGCAGCAAAAAGTTTGAGTCTACAACATTTAGTTAAGGTGTGAGAGGCAAAATGAACTTTTTATGGCTTTAAATGCATTTTCAGCCCGATTGTACACTTCAGGTGAAAATGTCAAAATCTTCAAAATGAGCAAAAGCACAATGAAATTAATGCTTGAATCATCTTCATTTTGCTAAAATACACTAATGACAGCAAAAAGTTTGAGTCTACAACATTTAGTTAAGGTGTGAGAGCCTAAATGAACTTTTTATGGCTTTAAATGCATTTTCAGCCTGATTGTACACTTCAGGTGAAAATGTCAAAATCTTCAAAATGAGCAAAAGCACAATGAAATTAATGCTTGAATCATCTTCATTTTTCTAACATACACTAATGGCAGCAAAAAGTTTGAGTCTACAACATTTAGTTAAGGTGTGAGAGCCAAAATGAACTTTTTATGGCTTTAAATGCATTTTCAGCCCGATTGTACACTTTAGGTGAAAATGTCAAAATCTTCAAAATGAGCAAAAGCACAATAAAATTAATGCTTGAATCATCTTCATTTTGCTAAAATATACTAATGACAGCAAAAAGTTTGAGTCTACAACATTTAGTTAAGGAGTGAGAGCCAAAATGAACTTTTTATTGCTTTAAACGCGTTTTCAGCCCCTAATTGTACACTTCAGGTGAAAATGTCAAAATCTTCAAAATGAGCAAAAGCACAATGAAATTAATGCTTGAATCATCTTCATTTTGCTAAAATACACTAATGACAGCAAAAAGTTTGAGTCTATAACATTTAGTTAAGGTGTGAGAGCCAAAATGAACTTTTTATGGCTTTAAATGCATTTTCAGCCCGATTGTACACTTCAGGTGAAAATGTCAAAATCTTCAAAATGAGCAAAAGCACAATAAAATAAATGTTTGAATCATCTTCATTTTGCTAAAATATACTAATGACAGCAAAAAGTTTGAGTCTACAACATTTAGTTAAGGAGTGAGAGCCAAAATGAACTTTTTATTGCTTTAAACGCGTTTTCAGCCCCTAATTGTACACTTCAGGTGAAAATGTCAAAATCTTCAAAATGAGCAAAAGCACAATGAAATTAATGCTTGAATCATCTTCATTTTGCTAAAATACACTAATGACAGCAAAAAGTTTGAGTCTATAACATTTAGTTAAGGTGTGAGAGCCAAAATGAACTTTTTATGGCTTTAAATGCATTTTCAGCCTGATTTAACACTTCAGGTGAAAATGTCAAAATCTTCAAAATGAGCAAAAGCACAATAAAATTAATGCTTGAATCATCTTCATTTTGCTAAAATATACTAATGACAGCAAAAAGTTTGAGTCTACAACATTTAGTTAAGGTGTGAGAGCCAAAATGAACTTTTTATTGCTTTAAACGCGTTTTCAGCCCCTAATTGTACACTTCAGGTGAAAATGTCAAAATCTTCAAAATGAGCAAAAGCACAATGAAATTAATGCTTGAATCATCTTCATTTTGCTAAAATACACTAATGACAGCAAAAAGTTTGAGTCTACAACATTTAGTTAAGGTGTGAGAGCCAAAATGAACTTTTTATGGCTTTAAATGCATTTTCAGCCCGATTGTACACTTCAGGTGAAAATGTCAAAATCTTCAAAATGAGCAAAAGCACAATAAAATTAATGCTTGAATCATCTTCATTTTGCTAAAATATACTAATGACAGCAAAAAGTTTGAGTCTACAACATTTAGTTAAGGAGTGAGAGCCAAAATGAACTTTTTATTGCTTTAAACGCGTTTTCAGCTCCTAATTGTACACTTCAGGTGAAAATGTCAAAATCTTCAAAATGAGCAAAAGCACAATGAAATTAATGCTTGAATCATCTTCATTTTGCTAAAATACACTAATGACAGCAAAAAGTTTGAGTCTATAACATTTAGTTAAGGTGTGAGAGCCAAAATGAACTTTTTATGGCTTTAAATGCATTTTCAGCCTGATTGTACACTTCAGGTGAAAATGTCAAAATCTTCAAAATGAGCAAAAGCACAATAAAATTAATGCTTGAATCATCTTCATTTTGCTAAAATATACTAATGACAGCAAAAAGTTTGAGTCTACAACATTTAGTTAAGGTGTGAGAGCCAAAATGAACTTTTTATTGCTTTAAACGCGTTTTCAGCCCCTAATTGTACACTTCAGGTGAAAATGTCAAAATCTTCAAAATGAGCAAAAGCACAATGAAATTAATGCTTGAATCATCTTCATTTTTCTAACATACACTAATGGCAGCAAAAAGTTTGAGTCTACAACATTTAGTTAAGGTGTGAGAGGCAAAATGAACTTTTTATGGCTTTAAATGCATTTTCAGCCCGATTGTACACTTCAGGTGAAAATGTCAAAATCTTCAAAATGAGCAAAAGCACAATGAAATTAATGCTTGAATCATCTTCATTTTGCTAAAATACACTAATGACAGCAAAAAGTTTGAGTCTACAACATTTAGTTAAGGTGTGAGAGCCTAAATGAACTTTTTATGGCTTTAAATGCATTTTCAGCCTGATTGTACACTTCAGGTGAAAATGTCAAAATCTTCAAAATGAGCAAAAGCACAATGAAATTAATGCTTGAATCATCTTCATTTTGCTAACATACACTAATGACAGCAAAAAGTTTGAGTCTACAACATTTAGTTAAGGTGTGAGAGCCAAAATGAACTTTTTATGGCTTTAAATGCATTTTCAGCCCGATTGTACACTTCAGGTGAAAATGTCAAAATCTTCAAAATGAGCAAAAGCACAATAAAATTATTGCTTGAATCATCTTCATTTTGCTAAAATATACTAATGACAGCAAAAAGTTTGAGTCTACAACATTTAGTTAAGGTGTGAGAGCCAAAATGAACTTTTTATTGCTTTAAACGCGTTTTCAGCCCCTAATTGTACACTTCAGGTGAAAATGTCAAAATCTTCAAAATGAGCAAAAGCACAATGAAATTAATGCTTGAATCATCTTCATTTTGCTAAAATACACTAATGACAGCAAAAAGTTTGAGTCTATAACATTTAGTTAAGGTGTGAGAGCCAAAATGAACTTTTTATGGCTTTAAATGCATTTTCAGCCCGATTGTACACTTCAGGTGAAAATGTCAAAATCTTCAAAATGAGCAAAAGCACAATAAAATTAATGCTTGAATCATCTTCATTTTGCTAAAATATACTAATGACAGCAAAAAGTTTGAGTCTACAACATTTAGTTAAGGAGTGAGAGCCAAAATGAACTTTTTATTGCTTTAAACGCGTTTTCAGCCCCTAATTGTACACTTCAGGTGAAAATGTCAAAATCTTCAAAATGAGCAAAAGCACAATGAAATTAATGCTTGAATCATCTTCATTTTGCTAAAATACACTAATGACAGCAAAAAGTTTGAGTCTATAACATTTAGTTAAGGTGTGAGAGCCAAAATGAACTTTTTATGGCTTTAAATGCATTTTCAGCCTGATTGTACACTTCAGGTGAAAATGTCAAAATCTTCAAAATGAGCAAAAGCACAATAAAATTAATGCTTGAATCATCTTCATTTTGCTAAAATATACTAATGACAGCAAAAAGTTTGAGTCTACAACATTTAGTTAAGGTGTGAGAGCCAAAATGAACTTTTTATTGCTTTAAACGCGTTTTCAGCCCCTAATTGTACACTTCAGGTGAAAATGTCAAAATCTTCAAAATGAGCAAAAGCACAATGAAATTAATGCTTGAATCATCTTCATTTTGCTAAAATACACTAATGACAGCAAAAAGTTTGAGTCTACAACATTTAGTTAAGGTGTGAGAGCCAAAATGAACTTTTTATGGCTTTAAATGCATTTTCAGCCTGATTGTACACTTCAGGTGAAAATGTCAAAATCTTCAAAATGAGCAAAAGCACAATGAAATTAATGCTTGAATCATCTTCATTTTGCTAACATACACTAATGGCAGCAAAAAGTTTGAGTCTACAACATTTAGTTAAGGTGTGAGAGCCAAAATGAACTTTTTATGGCTTTAAATGCATTTTCAGCCCGATTGTACACTTCAGGTGAAAATGTCAAAATCTTCAAAATGAGCAAAAGCACAATAAAATTAATGCTTGAATCATCTTCATTTTGCTAAAATATACTAATGACAGCAAAAAGTTTGAGTCTACAACATTTAGTTAAGGTGTGAGAGCCAAAATGAACTTTTTATTGCTTTAAACGCGTTTTCAGCCTGATTGTACACTTCAGGTGAAAATGTCAAAATCTTCAAAATGAGCAAAAGCACAATGAAATTAATGCTTGAATCATCTTCATTTTGCTAAAATACACTAATGACAGCAAAACGTTTGAGTCTACAACATTTAGTTAAGGTGTGAGAGCCAAAATGAACTTTTTATGGCTTTAAATGCATTTTCAGCCTGATTGTACACTTCAGGTGAAAATGTCAAAATCTTCAAAATGAGCAAAAGCACAATGAAATTAATGCTTGAATCATCTTCATTTTGCTAACATACACTAATGGCAGCAAAAAGTTTGAGTCTACAACATTTAGTTAAGGTGTGAGAGCCAAAATGAACTTTTTATGGCTTTAAATGCATTTTCAGCCCGATTGTACACTTCAGGTGAAAATGTCAAAATCTTCAAAATGAGCAAAAGCACAATAAAATTAATGCTTGAATCATCTTCATTTTGCTAAAATACACTAATGACAGCAAAAAGTTTGAGTCTACAACATTTAGTTAAGGTGTGAGAGCCAAAATGAACTTTTTATGGCTTTAAATGCATTTTCAGCCCGATTGTACACTTCAGGTGAAAATGTCAAAATCTTCAAAATGAGCAAAAGCACAATGAAATTAATGCTTGAATCATCTTCATTTTGCTAAAATACACTAATGACAGCAAAAAGTTTGAGTCTACAACATTTAGTTAAGGTGTGAGAGCCTAAATGAACTTTTTATGGCTTTAAATGCATTTTCAGCCTGATTGTACACTTCAGGTGAAAATGTCAAAATCTTCAAAATGAGCAAAAGCACAATGAAATTAATGCTTGAATCATCTTCATTTTTCTAACATACACTAATGGCAGCAAAAAGTTTGAGTCTACAACATTTAGTTAAGGTGTGAGAGCCAAAATGAACTTTTTATGGCTTTAAATGCATTTTCAGCCCGATTGTACACTTTAGGTGAAAATGTCAAAATCTTCAAAATGAGCAAAAGCACAATAAAATTAATGCTTGAATCATCTTCATTTTGCTAAAATATACTAATGACAGCAAAAAGTTTGAGTCTACAACATTTAGTTAAGGAGTGAGAGCCAAAATGAACTTTTTATTGCTTTAAACGCGTTTTCAGCCCCTAATTGTACACTTCAGGTGAAAATGTCAAAATCTTCAAAATGAGCAAAAGCACAATGAAATTAATGCTTGAATCATCTTCATTTTGCTAAAATACACTAATGACAGCAAAAAGTTTGAGTCTATAACATTTAGTTAAGGTGTGAGAGCCAAAATGAACTTTTTATGGCTTTAAATGCATTTTCAGCCCGATTGTACACTTCAGGTGAAAATGTCAAAATCTTCAAAATGAGCAAAAGCACAATAAAATAAATGTTTGAATCATCTTCATTTTGCTAAAATATACTAATGACAGCAAAAAGTTTGAGTCTACAACATTTAGTTAAGGAGTGAGAGCCAAAATGAACTTTTTATTGCTTTAAACGCGTTTTCAGCCCCTAATTGTACACTTCAGGTGAAAATGTCAAAATCTTCAAAATGAGCAAAAGCACAATGAAATTAATGCTTGAATCATCTTCATTTTGCTAAAATACACTAATGACAGCAAAAAGTTTGAGTCTATAACATTTAGTTAAGGTGTGAGAGCCAAAATGAACTTTTTATGGCTTTAAATGCATTTTCAGCCTGATTTAACACTTCAGGTGAAAATGTCAAAATCTTCAAAATGAGCAAAAGCACAATAAAATTAATGCTTGAATCATCTTCATTTTGCTAAAATATACTAATGACAGCAAAAAGTTTGAGTCTACAACATTTAGTTAAGGTGTGAGAGCCAAAATGAACTTTTTATTGCTTTAAACGCGTTTTCAGCCCCTAATTGTACACTTCAGGTGAAAATGTCAAAATCTTCAAAATGAGCAAAAGCACAATGAAATTAATGCTTGAATCATCTTCATTTTGCTAAAATACACTAATGACAGCAAAAAGTTTGAGTCTACAACATTTAGTTAAGGTGTGAGAGCCAAAATGAACTTTTTATGGCTTTAAATGCATTTTCAGCCCGATTGTACACTTCAGGTGAAAATGTCAAAATCTTCAAAATGAGCAAAAGCACAATAAAATTAATGCTTGAATCATCTTCATTTTGCTAAAATATACTAATGACAGCAAAAAGTTTGAGTCTACAACATTTAGTTAAGGAGTGAGAGCCAAAATGAACTTTTTATTGCTTTAAACGCGTTTTCAGCTCCTAATTGTACACTTCAGGTGAAAATGTCAAAATCTTCAAAATGAGCAAAAGCACAATGAAATTAATGCTTGAATCATCTTCATTTTGCTAAAATACACTAATGACAGCAAAAAGTTTGAGTCTATAACATTTAGTTAAGGTGTGAGAGCCAAAATGAACTTTTTATGGCTTTAAATGCATTTTCAGCCTGATTGTACACTTCAGGTGAAAATGTCAAAATCTTCAAAATGAGCAAAAGCACAATAAAATTAATGCTTGAATCATCTTCATTTTGCTAAAATATACTAATGACAGCAAAAAGTTTGAGTCTACAACATTTAGTTAAGGTGTGAGAGCCAAAATGAACTTTTTATTGCTTTAAACGCGTTTTCAGCCCCTAATTGTACACTTCAGGTGAAAATGTCAAAATCTTCAAAATGAGCAAAAGCACAATGAAATTAATGCTTGAATCATCTTCATTTTTCTAACATACACTAATGGCAGCAAAAAGTTTGAGTCTACAACATTTAGTTAAGGTGTGAGAGGCAAAATGAACTTTTTATGGCTTTAAATGCATTTTCAGCCCGATTGTACACTTCAGGTGAAAATGTCAAAATCTTCAAAATGAGCAAAAGCACAATGAAATTAATGCTTGAATCATCTTCATTTTGCTAAAATACACTAATGACAGCAAAAAGTTTGAGTCTACAACATTTAGTTAAGGTGTGAGAGCCTAAATGAACTTTTTATGGCTTTAAATGCATTTTCAGCCTGATTGTACACTTCAGGTGAAAATGTCAAAATCTTCAAAATGAGCAAAAGCACAATGAAATTAATGCTTGAATCATCTTCATTTTGCTAACATACACTAATGACAGCAAAAAGTTTGAGTCTACAACATTTAGTTAAGGTGTGAGAGCCAAAATGAACTTTTTATGGCTTTAAATGCATTTTCAGCCCGATTGTACACTTCAGGTGAAAATGTCAAAATCTTCAAAATGAGCAAAAGCACAATAAAATTATTGCTTGAATCATCTTCATTTTGCTAAAATATACTAATGACAGCAAAAAGTTTGAGTCTACAACATTTAGTTAAGGTGTGAGAGCCAAAATGAACTTTTTATTGCTTTAAACGCGTTTTCAGCCCCTAATTGTACACTTCAGGTGAAAATGTCAAAATCTTCAAAATGAGCAAAAGCACAATGAAATTAATGCTTGAATCATCTTCATTTTGCTAAAATACACTAATGACAGCAAAAAGTTTGAGTCTATAACATTTAGTTAAGGTGTGAGAGCCAAAATGAACTTTTTATGGCTTTAAATGCATTTTCAGCCCGATTGTACACTTCAGGTGAAAATGTCAAAATCTTCAAAATGAGCAAAAGCACAATAAAATTAATGCTTGAATCATCTTCATTTTGCTAAAATATACTAATGACAGCAAAAAGTTTGAGTCTACAACATTTAGTTAAGGAGTGAGAGCCAAAATGAACTTTTTATTGCTTTAAACGCGTTTTCAGCCCCTAATTGTACACTTCAGGTGAAAATGTCAAAATCTTCAAAATGAGCAAAAGCACAATGAAATTAATGCTTGAATCATCTTCATTTTGCTAAAATACACTAATGACAGCAAAAAGTTTGAGTCTATAACATTTAGTTAAGGTGTGAGAGCCAAAATGAACTTTTTATGGCTTTAAATGCATTTTCAGCCTGATTGTACACTTCAGGTGAAAATGTCAAAATCTTCAAAATGAGCAAAAGCACAATAAAATTAATGCTTGAATCATCTTCATTTTGCTAAAATATACTAATGACAGCAAAAAGTTTGAGTCTACAACATTTAGTTAAGGTGTGAGAGCCAAAATGAACTTTTTATTGCTTTAAACGCGTTTTCAGCCCCTAATTGTACACTTCAGGTGAAAATGTCAAAATCTTCAAAATGAGCAAAAGCACAATGAAATTAATGCTTGAATCATCTTCATTTTGCTAAAATACACTAATGACAGCAAAAAGTTTGAGTCTACAACATTTAGTTAAGGTGTGAGAGCCAAAATGAACTTTTTATGGCTTTAAATGCATTTTCAGCCTGATTGTACACTTCAGGTGAAAATGTCAAAATCTTCAAAATGAGCAAAAGCACAATGAAATTAATGCTTGAATCATCTTCATTTTGCTAACATACACTAATGGCAGCAAAAAGTTTGAGTCTACAACATTTAGTTAAGGTGTGAGAGCCAAAATGAACTTTTTATGGCTTTAAATGCATTTTCAGCCCGATTGTACACTTCAGGTGAAAATGTCAAAATCTTCAAAATGAGCAAAAGCACAATAAAATTAATGCTTGAATCATCTTCATTTTGCTAAAATATACTAATGACAGCAAAAAGTTTGAGTCTACAACATTTAGTTAAGGTGTGAGAGCCAAAATGAACTTTTTATTGCTTTAAACGCGTTTTCAGCCTGATTGTACACTTCAGGTGAAAATGTCAAAATCTTCAAAATGAGCAAAAGCACAATGAAATTAATGCTTGAATCATCTTCATTTTGCTAAAATACACTAATGACAGCAAAACGTTTGAGTCTACAACATTTAGTTAAGGTGTGAGAGCCAAAATGAACTTTTTATGGCTTTAAATGCATTTTCAGCCTGATTGTACACTTCAGGTGAAAATGTCAAAATCTTCAAAATGAGCAAAAGCACAATGAAATTAATGCTTGAATCATCTTCATTTTGCTAACATACACTAATGGCAGCAAAAAGTTTGAGTCTACAACATTTAGTTAAGGTGTGAGAGCCAAAATGAACTTTTTATGGCTTTAAATGCATTTTCAGCCCGATTGTACACTTCAGGTGAAAATGTCAAAATCTTCAAAATGAGCAAAAGCACAATAAAATTAATGCTTGAATCATCTTCATTTTGCTAAAATACACTAATGACAGCAAAAAGTTTGAGTCTACAACATTTAGTTAAGGTGTGAGAGCCAAAATGAACTTTTTATTGCTTTAAACGCGTTTTCAGCCCGATTGTACACTTCAGGTGAAACTGTCAAAATCTTCAAAATGAGCAAAAGCACAATGCAATTAATGCTGGAATCATCTTCAGGTTGCTAAAATACACTAATGACAGAAAAAAGTTTGAGTCTACAACATTTAGTTAAGGTGTGAGAGCCAAAATGAACTTTGTATTGCTTTAAATGCATTTTCAGCCCGATTGTACACTTCAGGTGAAAATGTCAAAATCTTCAAAATGAGCAAAAGCACAATAAAATTAATGCTTGAATCATCTTCATTTTGCTAAAATATACTAATGACAGCAAAAAGTTTGAGTCTACAACATTTAGTTAAGGTGTGAGAGCCAAAATGAACTTTTTATTGCTTTAAACGCGTTTTCAGCCCCTAATTGTACACTTCAGGTGAAAATGTCAAAATCTTCAAAATGAGCAAAAGCACAATGAAATTAATGCTTGAATCATCTTCATTTTGCTAAAATACACTAATGACAGCAAAAAGTTTGAGTCTACAACATTTAGTTAAGGTGTGAGAGCCAAAATGAACTTTTTATGGCTTTAAATGCATTTTCAGCCCGATTGTACACTTCAGGTGAAAATGTCAAAATCTTCAAAATGAGCAAAAGCACAATAAAATTAATGCTTGAATCATCTTCATTTTGCTAAAATATACTAATGACAGCAAAAAGTTTGAGTCTACAACATTTAGTTAAGGTGTGAGAGCCAAAATGAACTTTTTATTGCTTTAAACGCGTTTTCAGCCTGATTGTACACTTCAGGTGAAAATGTCAAAATCTTCAAAATGAGCAAAAGCACAATGAAATTAATGCTTGAATCATCTTCATTTTGCTAAAATACACTAATGACAGCAAAAAGTTTGAGTCTACAACATTTAGTTAAGGTGTGAGAGCCAAAATGAACTTTTTATGGCTTTAAATGCATTTTCAGCCTGATTGTACACTTCAGGTGAAAATGTCAAAATCTTCAAAATGAGCAAAAGCACAATGAAATTAATGCTTGAATCATCTTCATTTTGCTAACATACACTAATGACAGCAAAAAGTTTGAGTCTACAACATTTAGTTAAGGTGTGAGAGCCAAAATGAACTTTTTATGGCTTTAAATGCATTTTCAGCCCGATTGTACACTTCAGGTGAAAATGTCAAAATCTTCAAAATGAGCAAAAGCACAATAAAATTAATGCTTGAATCATCTTCATTTTGCTAAAATATACTAATGACAGTAAAAAGTTTGAGTCTACAACATTTAGTTAAGGTGTGAGAGCCAAAATGAACTTTTTATTGCTTTAAACGCGTTTTCAGCCCCTAATTGTACACTTCAGGTGAAAATGTCAAAATCTTCAAAATGAGCAAAAGCACAATGAAATTAATGCTTGAATCATCTTCATTTTGCTAAAATACACTAATGACAGCAAAAAGTTTGAGTCTACAACATTTAGTTAAGGTGTGAGAGCCAAAATGAACTTTTTATGGCTTTAAATGCATTTTCAGCCTGATTGTACACTTCAGGTGAAAATGTCAAAATCTTCAAAATGAGCAAAAGCACAATAAAATTAATGCTTGAATCATCTTCATTTTGCTAAAATATACTAATGACAGCAAAAAGTTTGAGTCTACAACATTTAGTTAAGGTGTGAGAGCCAAAATGAACTTTTTATTGCTTTAAACGCGTTTTCAGCCTGATTGTACACTTCAGGTGAAAATGTCAAAATCTTCAAAATGAGCAAAAGCACAATGAAATTAATGCTTGAATCATCTTCATTTTGCTAACATACACTAATGACAGCAAAAAGTTTGAGTCTACAACATTTAGTTAAGGTGTGAGAGCCAAAATGAACTTTTTATGGCTTTAAATGCATTTTCAGCCTGATTGTACACTTCAGGTGAAAATGTCAAAATCTTCAAAATGAGCAAAAGCACAATGAAATTAATGCTTGAATCATCTTCATTTTGCTAAAATACACTAATGACAGCAAAAAGTTTGAGTCTACAACATTTAGTTAAGGTGTGAGAGCCAAAATTAACTTTTTATGGCTTTAAATGCATTTTCAGCCTGATTGTACACTTCAGGTGAAAATGTCAAAATCTTCAAAATGAGCAAAAGCACAATGAAATTAATGCTTGAATCATCTTCATTTTGCTAACATACACTAATGACAGCAAAAAGTTTGAGTCTACAACATTTAGTTAAGGTGTGAGAGCCAAAATGAACTTTTTATGGCTTTAAATGCATTTTCAGCCCGATTGTACACTTCAGGTGAAAATGTCAAAATCTTCAAAATGAGCAAAAGCACAATAAAATTAATGCTTGAATCATCTTCATTTTGCTAAAATATACTAATGACAGTAAAAAGTTTGAGTATACAACATTTAGTTAAGGTGTGAGAGCCAAAATGAACTTTTTATTGCTTTAAACGCGTTTTCAGCCCCTAATTGTACACTTCAGGTGAAAATGTCAAAATCTTCAAAATGAGCAAAAGCACAATGAAATTAATGCTTGAATCATCTTCATTTTGCTAAAATACACTAATGACAGCAAAAAGTTTGAGTCTACAACATTTAGTTAAGGTGTGAGAGCCAAAATGAACTTTTTATGGCTTTAAATGCATTTTCAGCCTGATTGTACACTTCAGGTGAAAATGTCAAAATCTTCAAAATGAGCAAAAGCACAATGAAATTAATGCTTGAATCATCTTCATTTTGCTAACATGCACTAATGACAGCAAAAAGTTTGAGTCTACAACATTTAGTTAAGGTGTGAGAGCCAAAATGAACTTTTTATGGCTTTAAATGCATTTTCAGCCCGATTGTACACTTCAGGTGAAAATGTCAAAATCTTCAAAATGAGCAAAAGCACAATAAAATTAATGCTTGAATCATCTTCATTTTGCTAAAATATACTAATGACAGTAAAAAGTTTGAGTCTACAACATTTAGTTAAGGTGTGAGAGCCAAAATGAACTTTTTATTGCTTTAAACGCGTTTTCAGCCCCTAATTGTACACTTCAGGTGAAAATGTCAAAATCTTCAAAATGAGCAAAAGCACAATGAAATTAATGCTTGAATCATCTTCATTTTGCTAAAATACACTAATGACAGCAAAAAGTTTGAGTCTACAACATTTAGTTAAGGTGTGAGAGCCAAAATGAACTTTTTATGGCTTTAAATGCATTTTCAGCCTGATTGTACACTTCAGGTGAAAATGTCAAAATCTTCAAAATGAGCAAAAGCACAATAAAATTAATGCTTGAATCATCTTCATTTTGCTAAAATATACTAATGACAGCAAAAAGTTTGAGTCTACAACATTTAGTTAAGGTGTGAGAGCCAAAATGAACTTTTTATTGCTTTAAACGCGTTTTCAGCCTGATTGTACACTTCAGGTGAAAATGTCAAAATCTTCAAAATGAGCAAAAGCACAATGAAATTAATGCTTGAATCATCTTCATTTTGCTAACATACACTAATGACAGCAAAAAGTTTGAGTCTACAACATTTAGTTAAGGTGTGAGAGCCAAAATGAACTTTTTATGGCTTTAAATGCATTTTCAGCCTGATTGTACACTTCGGGTGAAAATGTCAAAATCTTCAAAATGAGCAAAAGCACAATGAAATTAATGCTTGAATCATCTTCATTTTGCTAAAATACACTAATGACAGCAAAAAGTTTGAGTCTACAACATTTAGTTAAGGTGTGAGAGCCAAAATGAACTTTTTATGGCTTTAAATGCATTTTCAGCCTGATTGTACACTTCAGGTGAAAATGTCAAAATCTTCAAAATGAGCAAAAGCCCAATGAAATTAATGCTTGAATCATCTTCATTTTGCTAAAATACACTAATGACAGCAAAAAGTTTGAGTCTACAACATTTAGTTAAGGTGTGAGAGCCAAAATGAACTTTTTATGGCTTTAAATGCATTTTCAGCCCGATTGTACACTTCAGGTGAAAATGTCAAAATCTTCAAAATGAGCAAAAGCACAATAAAATTAATGCTTGAATCATCTTCATTTTGCTAAAATATACTAATGACAGCAAAAAGTTTGAGTCTACAACATTTAGTTAAGGTGTGAGAGCCAAAATGAACTTTTTATTGCTTTAAACGCGTTTTCAGCCCCTAATTGTACACTTCAGGTGAAAATGTCAAAATCTTCAAAATGAGCAAAAGCACAATGAAATTAATGCTTGAATCATCTTCATTTTGCTAAAATACACTAATGACAGCAAAAAGTTTGAGTCTACAACATTTAGTTAAGGTGTGAGAGCCAAAATGAACTTTTTCTGGCTTTAAATGCATTTTCAGCCTGATTGTACACTTCAGGTGAAAATGTCAAAATCTTCAAAATGAGCAAAAGCACAATGAAATTAATGCTTGAATCATCTTTATTTTGCTAACATACACTAATGGCAGCAAAAAGTTTGAGTCTACAACATTTAGTTAAGGTGTGAGAGCCAAAATGAACTTTTTATGGCTTTAAATGCATTTTCAGCCCGATTGTACACTTTAGGTGAAAATGTCAAAATCTTCAAAATGAGCAAAAGCACAATAAAATTAATGCTTGAATCATCTTCATTTTGCTAAAATATACTAATGACAGCAAAAAGTTTGAGTCTACAACATTTAGTTAAGGAGTGAGAGCCAAAATGAACTTTTTATTGCTTTAAACGCGTTTTCAGCCCCTAATTGTACACTTCAGGTGAAAATGTCAAAATCTTCAAAATGAGCAAAAGCACAATGAAATTAATGCTTGAATCATCTTCATTTTGCTAAAATACACTAATGACAGCAAAAAGTTTGAGTCTATAACATTTAGTTAAGGTGTGAGAGCCAAAATGAACTTTTTATGGCTTTAAATGCATTTTCAGCCTGATTGTACACTTCAGGTGAAAATGTCAAAATCTTCAAAATGAGCAAAAGCACAATGAAATTAATGCTTGAATCATCTTCATTTTGCTAAAATACACTAATGACAGCAAAAAGTTTGAGTCTACAACATTTAGTTAAGGTGTGAGAGCCAAAATGAACTTTTTATGGCTTTAAATGCATTTTCAGCCTGATTGTACACTTCAGGTGAAAATGTCAAAATCTTCAAAATGAGCAAAAGCACAATGAAATTAATGCTTGAATCATCTTCATTTTGCTAACATACACTAATGACAGCAAAAAGTTTGAGTCTACAACATTTAGTTAAGGTGTGAGAGCCAAAATGAACTTTTTATGGCTTTAAATGCATTTTCAGCCCGATTGTACACTTCAGGTGAAAATGTCAAAATCTTCAAAATGAGCAAAAGCACAATAAAATAAATGTTTGAATCATCTTCATTTTGCTAAAATATACTAATGACAGCAAAAAGTTTGAGTCTACAACATTTAGTTAAGGAGTGAGAGCCAAAATGAACTTTTTATTGCTTTAAACGCGTTTTCAGCCCCTAATTGTACACTTCAGGTGAAAATGTCAAAATCTTCAAAATGAGCAAAAGCACAATGAAATTAATGCTTGAATCATCTTCATTTTGCTAAAATACACTAATGACAGCAAAAAGTTTGAGTCTATAACATTTAGTTAAGGTGTGAGAGCCAAAATGAACTTTTTATGGCTTTAAATGCATTTTCAGCCTGATTTAACACTTCAGGTGAAAATGTCAAAATCTTCAAAATGAGCAAAAGCACAATAAAATTAATGCTTGAATCATCTTCATTTTGCTAAAATATACTAATGACAGCAAAAAGTTTGAGTCTACAACATTTAGTTAAGGTGTGAGAGCCAAAATGAACTTTTTATTGCTTTAAACGCGTTTTCAGCCCCTAATTGTACACTTCAGGTGAAAATGTCAAAATCTTCAAAATGAGCAAAAGCACAATGAAATTAATGCTTGAATCATCTTCATTTTGCTAAAATACACTAATGACAGCAAAAAGTTTGAGTCTACAACATTTAGTTAAGGTGTGAGAGCCAAAATGAACTTTTTATGGCTTTAAATGCATTTTCAGCCTGATTGTACACTTCAGGTGAAAATGTCAAAATCTTCAAAATGAGCAAAAGCACAATGAAATTAATGCTTGAATCATCTTCATTTTGCTAACATACACTAATGGCAGCAAAAAGTTTGAGTCTACAACATTTAGTTAAGGTGTGAGAGGCAAAATGAACTTTTTATGGCTTTAAATGCATTTTCAGCCCGATTGTACACTTCAGGTGAAAATGTCAAAATCTTCAAAATGAGCAAAAGCACAATGAAATTAATGCTTGAATCATCTTCATTTTGCTAAAATACACTAATGACAGCAAAAAGTTTGAGTCTACAACATTTAGTTAAGGTGTGAGAGCCAAAATTAACTTTTTATGGCTTTAAATGCATTTTCAGCCTGATTGTACACTTCAGGTGAAAATGTCAAAATCTTCAAAATGAGCAAAAGCACAATGAAATTAATGCTTGAATCATCTTCATTTTGCTAACATACACTAATGACAGCAAAAAGTTTGAGTCTACAACATTTAGTTAAGGTGTGAGAGCCAAAATGAACTTTTTATGGCTTTAAATGCATTTTCAGCCCGATTGTACACTTCAGGTGAAAATGTCAAAATCTTCAAAATGAGCAAAAGCACAATAAAATTAATGCTTGAATCATCTTCATTTTGCTAAAATATACTAATGACAGCAAAAAGTTTGAGTCTACAACATTTAGTTAAGGTGTGAGAGCCAAAATGAACTTTTTATTGCTTTAAACGCGTTTTCAGCCCCTAATTGTACACTTCAGGTGAAAATGTCAAAATCTTCAAAATGAGCAAAAGCACAATGAAATTAATGCTTGAATCATCTTCATTTTGCTAAAATACACTAATGACAGCAAAAAGTTTGAGTCTACAACATTTAGTTAAGGTGTGAGAGCCAAAATGAACTTTTTATGGCTTTAAATGCATTTTCAGCCTGATTGTACACTTCAGGTGAAAATGTCAAAATCTTCAAAATGAGCAAAAGCACAATGAAATTAATGCTTGAATCATCTTTATTTTGCTAACATACACTAATGGCAGCAAAAAGTTTGAGTCTACAACATTTAGTTAAGGTGTGAGAGCCAAAATGAACTTTTTATGGCTTTAAATGCATTTTCAGCCCGATTGTACACTTCAGGTGAAAATGTCAAAATCTTCAAAATGAGCAAAAGCACAATAAAATTAATGCTTGAATCATCTTCATTTTGCTAAAATATACTAATGACAGCAAAAAGTTTGAGTCTACAACATTTAGTTAAGGAGTGAGAGCCAAAATGAACTTTTTATTGCTTTAAACGCGTTTTCAGCCCCTAATTGTACACTTCAGGTGAAAATGTCAAAATCTTCAAAATGAGCAAAAGCACAATGAAATTAATGCTTGAATCATCTTCATTTTGCTAAAATACACTAATGACAGCAAAAAGTTTGAGTCTATAACATTTAGTTAAGGTGTGAGAGCCAAAATGAACTTTTTATGGCTTTAAATGCATTTTCAGCCTGATTGTACACTTCAGGTGAAAATGTCAAAATCTTCAAAATGAGCAAAAGCACAATGAAATTAATGCTTGAATCATCTTCATTTTGCTAAAATACACTAATGACAGCAAAAAGTTTGAGTCTACAACATTTAGTTAAGGTGTGAGAGCCAAAATGAACTTTTTATGGCTTTAAATGCATTTTCAGCCTGATTGTACACTTCAGGTGAAAATGTCAAAATCTTCAAAATGAGCAAAAGCACAATGAAATTAATGCTTGAATCATCTTCATTTTGCTAACATACACTAATGACAGCAAAAAGTTTGAGTCTACAACATTTAGTTAAGGTGTGAGAGCCAAAATGAACTTTTTATGGCTTTAAATGCATTTTCAGCCCGATTGTACACTTCAGGTGAAAATGTCAAAATCTTCAAAATGAGCAAAAGCACAATAAAATAAATGTTTGAATCATCTTCATTTTGCTAAAATATACTAATGACAGCAAAAAGTTTGAGTCTACAACATTTAGTTAAGGAGTGAGAGCCAAAATGAACTTTTTATTGCTTTAAACGCGTTTTCAGCCCCTAATTGTACACTTCAGGTGAAAATGTCAAAATCTTCAAAATGAGCAAAAGCACAATGAAATTAATGCTTGAATCATCTTCATTTTGCTAAAATACACCAATGACAGCAAAAAGTTTGAGTCTATAACATTTAGTTAAGGTGTGAGAGCCAAAATGAACTTTTTATGGCTTTAAATGCATTTTCAGCCTGATTTAACACTTCAGGTGAAAATGTCAAAATCTTCAAAATGAGCAAAAGCACAATAAAATTAATGCTTGAATCATCTTCATTTTGCTAAAATATACTAATGACAGCAAAAAGTTTGAGTCTACAACATTTAGTTAAGGTGTGAGAGCCAAAATGAACTTTTTATTGCTTTAAACGCGTTTTCAGCCCCTAATTGTACACTTCAGGTGAAAATGTCAAAATCTTCAAAATGAGCAAAAGCACAATGAAATTAATGCTTGAATCATCTTCATTTTGCTAAAATACACTAATGACAGCAAAAAGTTTGAGTCTACAACATTTAGTTAAGGTGTGAGAGCCAAAATGAACTTTTTATGGCTTTAAATGCATTTTCAGCCTGATTGTACACTTCAGGTGAAAATGTCAAAATCTTCAAAATGAGCAAAAGCACAATGAAATTAATGCTTGAATCATCTTCATTTTGCTAACATACACTAATGGCAGCAAAAAGTTTGAGTCTACAACATTTAGTTAAGGTGTGAGAGGCAAAATGAACTTTTTATGGCTTTAAATGCATTTTCAGCCCGATTGTACACTTCAGGTGAAAATGTCAAAATCTTCAAAATGAGCAAAAGCACAATGAAATTAATGCTTGAATCATCTTCATTTTGCTAAAATACACTAATGACAGCAAAAAGTTTGAGTCTACAACATTTAGTTAAGGTGTGAGAGCCAAAATTAACTTTTTATGGCTTTAAATGCATTTTCAGCCTGATTGTACACTTCAGGTGAAAATGTCAAAATCTTCAAAATGAGCAAAAGCACAATGAAATTAATGCTTGAATCATCTTCATTTTGCTAACATACACTAATGACAGCAAAAAGTTTGAGTCTACAACATTTAGTTAAGGTGTGAGAGGCAAAATGAACTTTTTATGGCTTTAAATGCATTTTCAGCCCGATTGTACACTTCAGGTGAAAATGTCAAAATCTTCAAAATGAGCAAAAGCACAATGAAATTAATGCTTGAATCATCTTCATTTTGCTAAAATACACTAATGACAGCAAAAAGTTTGAGTCTACAACATTTAGTTAAGGTGTGAGAGCCAAAATGAACTTTTTATGGCTTTAAATGCATTTTCAGCCTGATTGTACACTTCAGGTGAAAATGTCAAAATCTTCAAAATGAGCAAAAGCACAATGAAATTAATGCTTGAATCATCTTCATTTTGCTAACATACACTAATGACAGCAAAAAGTTTGAGTCTACAACATTTAGTTAAGGTGTGAGAGCCAAAATGAACTTTTTATGGCTTTAAATGCATTTTTAGCCCGATTGTACACTTCAGGTGAAAATGTCAAAATCTTCAAAATGAGCAAAAGCACAATAAAATTATTGCTTGAATCATCTTCATTTTGCTAAAATATACTAATGACAGCAAAAAGTTTGAGTCTACAACATTTAGTTAAGGTGTGAGAGCCAAAATGAACTTTTTATTGCTTTAAACGCGTTTTCAGCCCCTAATTGTACACTTCAGGTGAAAATGTCAAAATCTTCAAAATGAGCAAAAGCACAATGAAATTAATGCTTGAATCATCTTCATTTTGCTAAAATACACTAATGACAGCAAAAAGTTTGAGTCTACAACATTTAGTTAAGGTGTGAGAGCCAAAATGAACTTTTTATGGCTTTAAATGCATTTTCAGCCTGATTGTACACTTCAGGTGAAAATGTCAAAATCTTCAAAATGAGCAAAAGCACAATGAAATTAATGCTTGAATCATCTTCATTTTGCTAACATACACTAATGGCAGCAAAAAGTTTGAGTCTACAACATTTAGTTAAGGTGTGAGAGGCAAAATGAACTTTTTATGGCTTTAAATGCATTTTCAGCCCGATTGTACACTTCAGGTGAAAATGTCAAAATCTTCAAAATGAGCAAAAGCACAATGAAATTAATGCTTGAATCATCTTCATTTTGCTAAAATACACTAATGACAGCAAAAAGTTTGAGTCTACAACATTTAGTTAAGGTGTGAGAGCCAAAATTAACTTTTTATGGCTTTAAATGCATTTTCAGCCTGATTGTACACTTCAGGTGAAAATGTCAAAATCTTCAAAATGAGCAAAAGCACAATGAAATTAATGCTTGAATCATCTTCATTTTGCTAACATACACTAATGACAGCAAAAAGTTTGAGTCTACAACATTTAGTTAAGGTGTGAGAGGCAAAATGAACTTTTTATGGCTTTAAATGCATTTTCAGCCCGATTGTACACTTCAGGTGAAAATGTCAAAATCTTCAAAATGAGCAAAAGCACAATGAAATTAATGCTTGAATCATCTTCATTTTGCTAAAATACACTAATGACAGCAAAAAGTTTGAGTCTACAACATTTAGTTAAGGTGTGAGAGCCAAAATGAACTTTTTATGGCTTTAAATGCATTTTCAGCCTGATTGTACACTTCAGGTGAAAATGTCAAAATCTTCAAAATGAGCAAAAGCACAATGAAATTAATGCTTGAATCATCTTCATTTTGCTAACATACACTAATGACAGCAAAAAGTTTGAGTCTACAACATTTAGTTAAGGTGTGAGAGCCAAAATGAACTTTTTATGGCTTTAAATGCATTTTTAGCCCGATTGTACACTTCAGGTGAAAATGTCAAAATCTTCAAAATGAGCAAAAGCACAATAAAATTATTGCTTGAATCATCTTCATTTTGCTAAAATATACTAATGACAGCAAAAAGTTTGAGTCTACAACATTTAGTTAAGGTGTGAGAGCCAAAATGAACTTTTTATTGCTTTAAACGCGTTTTCAGCCCCTAATTGTACACTTCAGGTGAAAATGTCAAAATCTTCAAAATGAGCAAAAGCACAATGAAATTAATGCTTGAATCATCTTCATTTTGCTAAAATACACTAATGACAGCAAAAAGTTTGAGTCTATAACATTTAGTTAAGGTGTGAGAGCCAAAATGAACTTTTTATGGCTTTAAATGCATTTTCAGCCTGATTGTACACTTCAGGTGAAAATGTCAAAATCTTCAAAATGAGCAAAAGCACAATGAAATTAATGCTTGAATCATCTTCATTTTGCTAAAATACACTAATGACAGTAAAAAGTTTGAGTCTACAACATTTAGTTAAGGTGTGAGAGCCAAAATGAACTTTTTATGGCTTTAAATGCATTTTCAGCCTGATTGTACACTTCAGGTGAAAATGTCAAAATCTTCAAAATGAGCAAAAGCACAATGAAATTAATGCTTGAATCATCTTCATTTTGCTAACATACACTAATGACAGCAAAAAGTTTGAGTCTACAACATTTAGTTAAGGTGTGAGAGCCAAAATGAACTTTTTATGGCTTTAAATGCATTTTCAGCCCGATTGTACACTTCAGGTGAAAATGTCAAAATCTTCAAAATGAGCAAAAGCACAATAAAATTAATGCTTGAATCATCTTCATTTTGCTAAAATATACTAATGACAGCAAAAAGTTTGAGTCTACAACATTTAGTTAAGGAGTGAAAGCCAAAATGAACTTTTTATTGCTTTAAACGCGTTTTCAGCCCCTAATTGTACACTTCAGGTGAAAATGTCAAAATCTTCAAAATGAGCAAAAGCACAATGAAATTAATGCTTGAATCTTCTTCATTTTGCTAAAATACACTAATGACAGCAAAAAGTTTGAGTCTATAACATTTAGTTAAGGTGTGAGAGCCAAAATGAACTTTTTATGGCTTTAAATGCATTTTCAGCCTGATTGTACACTTCAGGTGAAAATGTCAAAATCTTCAAAATGAGCAAAAGCACAATAAAATTAATGCTTGAATCATCTTCATTTTGCTAAAATATACTAATGACAGCAAAAAGTTTGAGTCTACAACATTTAGTTAAGGTGTGAGAGCCAAAATGAACTTTTTATTGCTTTAAACGCGTTTTCAGCCCCTAATTGTACACTTCAGGTGAAAATGTCAAAATCTTCAAAATGAGCAAAAGCACAATGAAATTAATGCTTGAATCATCTTCATTTTGCTAAAATACACTAATGACAGCAAAAAGTTTGAGTCTACAACATTTAGTTAAGGTGTGAGAGCCAAAATGAACTTTTTATGGCTTTAAATGCATTTTCAGCCTGATTGTACACTTCAGGTGAAAATGTCAAAATCTTCAAAATGAGCAAAAGCACAATGAAATTAATGCTTGAATCATCTTCATTTTGCTAACATACACTAATGGCAGCAAAAAGTTTGAGTCTACAACATTTAGTTAAGGTGTGAGAGGCAAAATGAACTTTTTATGGCTTTAAATGCATTTTCAGCCCGATTGTACACTTCAGGTGAAAATGTCAAAATCTTCAAAATGAGCAAAAGCACAATGAAATTAATGCTTGAATCATCTTCATTTTGCTAAAATATACTAATGACAGCAAAAAGTTTGAGTCTACAACATTTAGTTAAGGAGTGAGAGCCAAAATGAACTTTTTATTGCTTTAAACGCGTTTTCAGCCCCTAATTGTACACTTTAGGTGAAAATGTCAAAATCTTCAAAATGAGCAAAAGCACAATGAAATTAATGCTTGAATCATCTTCATTTTGCTAAAATACACTAATGACAGCAAAAAGTTTGAGTCTATAACATTTAGTTAAGGTGTGAGAGCCAAAATGAACTTTATATGGCTTTAAATGCATTTTCAGCCTGATTGTACACTTCAGGTGAAAATGTTAAAATCTTCAAAATGAGCAAAAGCACAATGAAATTAATGCTTGAATCATCTTCATTTTGCTAAAATACACTAATGACAGCAAAAAGTTTGAGTCTACAACATTTAGTTAAGGTGTGAGAGCCAAAATGAACTTTTTATGGCTTTAAATGCATTTTCAGCCTGATTGTACACTTCAGGTGAAAATGTCAAAATCTTCAAAATGAGCAAAAGCACAATGAAATTAATGCTTGAATCATCTTCATTTTGCTAACATACACTAATGACAGCAAAAAGTTTGAGTCTACAACATTTAGTTAAGGTGTGAGAGCCAAAATGAACTTTTTATGGCTTTAAATGCATTTTCAGCCCGATTGTACACTTCAGGTGAAAATGTCAAAATCTTCAAAATGAGCAAAAGCACAATAAAATTAATGCTTGAATCATCTTCATTTTGCTAAAATATACTAATGACAGCAAAAAGTTTGAGTCTACAACATTTAGTTAAGGAGTGAGAGCCAAAATGAACTTTTTATTGCTTTAAACGCGTTTTCAGCCCCTAATTGTACACTTCAGGTGAAAATGTCAAAATCTTCAAAATGAGCAAAAGCACAATGAAATTAATGCTTGAATCATCTTCATTTTGCTAAAATACACTAATGACAGCAAAAAGTTTGAGTCTATAACATTTAGTTAAGGTGTGAGAGCCAAAATGAACTTTTTATGGCTTTAAATGCATTTTCAGCCTGATTGTACACTTCAGGTGAAAATGTCAAAATCTTCAAAATGAGCAAAAGCACAATGAAATTAATGCTTGAATCATCTTCATTTTGCTAACATACACTAATGGCAGCAAAAAGTTTGAGTCTACAACATTTAGTTAAGGTGTGAGAGGCAAAATGAACTTTTTATGGCTTTAAATGCATTTTCAGCCCGATTGTACACTTCAGGTGAAAATGTCAAAATCTTCAAAATGAGCAAAAGCACAATGAAATTAATGCTTGAATCATCTTCATTTTGCTAAAATACACTAATGACAGCAAAAAGTTTGAGTCTACAACATTTAGTTAAGGTGTGAGAGCCAAAATGAACTTTTTATGGCTTTAAATGCATTTTCAGCCCGATTGTACACTTCAGGTGAAAATGTCAAAATCTTCAAAATGAGCAAAAGCACAATAAAATTAATGCTTGAATCATCTTCATTTTGCTAAAATATACTAATGACAGCAAAAAGTTTGAGTCTACAACATTTAGTTAAGGAGTGAGAGCCAAAATGAACTTTTTATTGCTTTAAACGCGTTTTCAGCCCCTAATTGTACACTTCAGGTGAAAATGTCAAAATCTTCAAAATGAGCAAAAGCACAATGAAATTAATGCTTGAATCATCTTCATTTTGCTAAAATACACTAATGACAGCAAAAAGTTTGAGTCTATAACATTTAGTTAAGGTGTGAGAGCCAAAATGAACTTTTTATGGCTTTAAATGCATTTTCAGCCTGATTTAACACTTCAGGTGAAAATGTCAAAATCTTCAAAATGAGCAAAAGCACAATAAAATTAATGCTTGAATCATCTTCATTTTGCTAAAATATACTAATGACAGCAAAAAGTTTGAGTCTACAACATTTAGTTAAGGTGTGAGAGCCAAAATGAACTTTTTATTGCTTTAAACGCGTTTTCAGCCCCTAATTGTACACTTCAGGTGAAAATGTCAAAATCTTCAAAATGAGCAAAAGCACAATGAAATTAATGCTTGAATCATCTTCATTTTGCTAAAATACACTAATGACAGCAAAAAGTTTGAGTCTACAACATTTAGTTAAGGTGTGAGAGCCAAAATGAACTTTTTATGGCTTTAAATGCATTTGCAGCCTGATTGTACACTTCAGGTGAAAATGTCAAAATCTTCAAAATGAGCAAAAGCACAATGAAATTAATGCTTGAATCATCTTCATTTTGCTAACATACACTAATGGCAGCAAAAAGTTTGAGTCTACAACATTTAGTTAAGGTGTGAGAGGCAAAATGAACTTTTTATGGCTTTAAATGCATTTTCAGCCCGATTGTACACTTCAGGTGAAAATGTCAAAATCTTCAAAATGAGCAAAAGCACAATGAAA
Source organism: Leptonotus elevatus (assembly GCF_054856555.1). Lineage (NCBI taxonomy): Eukaryota > Metazoa > Chordata > Actinopteri > Syngnathiformes > Syngnathidae > Leptonotus > Leptonotus elevatus. The sequence continues at coordinate 23,920 of NC_141244.1, read as the reverse complement.
TTAATGCTTGAATCATCTTCATTTTGCTAAAATATACTAATGACAGCAAAAAGTTTGAGTCTACAACATTTAGTTAAGGAGTGAGAGCCAAAATGAACTTTTTATTGCTTTAAACGCGTTTTCAGCCCCTAATTGTACACTTTAGGTGAAAATGTCAAAATCTTCAAAATGAGCAAAAGCACAATGAAATTAATGCTTGAATCATCTTCATTTTGCTAAAATACACTAATGACAGCAAAAAGTTTGAGTCTATAACATTTAGTTAAGGTGTGAGAGCCAAAATGAACTTTATATGGCTTTAAATGCATTTTCAGCCTGATTGTACACTTCAGGTGAAAATGTTAAAATCTTCAAAATGAGCAAAAGCACAATGAAATTAATGCTTGAATCATCTTCATTTTGCTAAAATACACTAATGACAGCAAAAAGTTTGAGTCTACAACATTTAGTTAAGGTGTGAGAGCCAAAATGAACTTTTTATGGCTTTAAATGCATTTTCAGCCTGATTGTACACTTCAGGTGAAAATGTCAAAATCTTCAAAATGAGCAAAAGCACAATGAAATTAATGCTTGAATCATCTTCATTTTGCTAACATACACTAATGACAGCAAAAAGTTTGAGTCTACAACATTTAGTTAAGGTGTGAGAGCCAAAATGAACTTTTTATGGCTTTAAATGCATTTTCAGCCCGATTGTACACTTCAGGTGAAAATGTCAAAATCTTCAAAATGAGCAAAAGCACAATAAAATTAATGCTTGAATCATCTTCATTTTGCTAAAATATACTAATGACAGCAAAAAGTTTGAGTCTACAACATTTAGTTAAGGAGTGAGAGCCAAAATGAACTTTTTATTGCTTTAAACGCGTTTTCAGCCCCTAATTGTACACTTCAGGTGAAAATGTCAAAATCTTCAAAATGAGCAAAAGCACAATGAAATTAATGCTTGAATCATCTTCATTTTGCTAAAATACACTAATGACAGCAAAAAGTTTGAGTCTATAACATTTAGTTAAGGTGTGAGAGCCAAAATGAACTTTTTATGGCTTTAAATGCATTTTCAGCCTGATTGTACACTTCAGGTGAAAATGTCAAAATCTTCAAAATGAGCAAAAGCACAATGAAATTAATGCTTGAATCATCTTCATTTTGCTAACATACACTAATGGCAGCAAAAAGTTTGAGTCTACAACATTTAGTTAAGGTGTGAGAGGCAAAATGAACTTTTTATGGCTTTAAATGCATTTTCAGCCCGATTGTACACTTCAGGTGAAAATGTCAAAATCTTCAAAATGAGCAAAAGCACAATGAAATTAATGCTTGAATCATCTTCATTTTGCTAAAATACACTAATGACAGCAAAAAGTTTGAGTCTACAACATTTAGTTAAGGTGTGAGAGCCAAAATGAACTTTTTATGGCTTTAAATGCATTTTCAGCCCGATTGTACACTTCAGGTGAAAATGTCAAAATCTTCAAAATGAGCAAAAGCACAATAAAATTAATGCTTGAATCATCTTCATTTTGCTAAAATATACTAATGACAGCAAAAAGTTTGAGTCTACAACATTTAGTTAAGGAGTGAAAGCCAAAATGAACTTTTTATTGCTTTAAACGCGTTTTCAGCCCCTAATTGTACACTTCAGGTGAAAATGTCAAAATCTTCAAAATGAGCAAAAGCACAATGAAATTAATGCTTGAATCTTCTTCATTTTGCTAAAATACACTAATGACAGCAAAAAGTTTGAGTCTATAACATTTAGTTAAGGTGTGAGAGCCAAAATGAACTTTTTATGGCTTTAAATGCATTTTCAGCCTGATTGTACACTTCAGGTGAAAATGTCAAAATCTTCAAAATGAGCAAAAGCACAATAAAATTAATGCTTGAATCATCTTCATTTTGCTAAAATATACTAATGACAGCAAAAAGTTTGAGTCTACAACATTTAGTTAAGGTGTGAGAGCCAAAATGAACTTTTTATTGCTTTAAACGCGTTTTCAGCCCCTAATTGTACACTTCAGGTGAAAATGTCAAAATCTTCAAAATGAGCAAAAGCACAATGAAATTAATGCTTGAATCATCTTCATTTTGCTAAAATACACTAATGACAGCAAAAAGTTTGAGTCTACAACATTTAGTTAAGGTGTGAGAGCCAAAATGAACTTTTTATGGCTTTAAATGCATTTTCAGCCTGATTGTACACTTCAGGTGAAAATGTCAAAATCTTCAAAATGAGCAAAAGCACAATGAAATTAATGCTTGAATCATCTTCATTTTGCTAACATACACTAATGGCAGCAAAAAGTTTGAGTCTACAACATTTAGTTAAGGTGTGAGAGGCAAAATGAACTTTTTATGGCTTTAAATGCATTTTCAGCCCGATTGTACACTTCAGGTGAAAATGTCAAAATCTTCAAAATGAGCAAAAGCACAATGAAATTAATGCTTGAATCATCTTCATTTTGCTAAAATATACTAATGACAGCAAAAAGTTTGAGTCTACAACATTTAGTTAAGGAGTGAGAGCCAAAATGAACTTTTTATTGCTTTAAACGCGTTTTCAGCCCCTAATTGTACACTTTAGGTGAAAATGTCAAAATCTTCAAAATGAGCAAAAGCACAATGAAATTAATGCTTGAATCATCTTCATTTTGCTAAAATACACTAATGACAGCAAAAAGTTTGAGTCTATAACATTTAGTTAAGGTGTGAGAGCCAAAATGAACTTTATATGGCTTTAAATGCATTTTCAGCCTGATTGTACACTTCAGGTGAAAATGTTAAAATCTTCAAAATGAGCAAAAGCACAATGAAATTAATGCTTGAATCATCTTCATTTTGCTAAAATACACTAATGACAGCAAAAAGTTTGAGTCTACAACATTTAGTTAAGGTGTGAGAGCCAAAATGAACTTTTTATGGCTTTAAATGCATTTTCAGCCTGATTGTACACTTCAGGTGAAAATGTCAAAATCTTCAAAATGAGCAAAAGCACAATGAAATTAATGCTTGAATCATCTTCATTTTGCTAACATACACTAATGACAGCAAAAAGTTTGAGTCTACAACATTTAGTTAAGGTGTGAGAGCCAAAATGAACTTTTTATGGCTTTAAATGCATTTTCAGCCCGATTGTACACTTCAGGTGAAAATGTCAAAATCTTCAAAATGAGCAAAAGCGCAATAAAATTAATGCTTGAATCATCTTCATTTTGCTAAAATATACTAATGACAGCAAAAAGTTTGAGTCTACAACATTTAGTTAAGGAGTGAGAGCCAAAATGAACTTTTTATTGCTTTAAACGCGTTTTCAGCCCCTAATTGTACACTTCAGGTGAAAATGTCAAAATCTTCAAAATGAGCAAAAGCACAATGAAATTAATGCTTGAATCATCTTCATTTTGCTAAAATACACTAATGACAGCAAAAAGTTTGAGTCTATAACATTTAGTTAAGGTGTGAGAGCCAAAATGAACTTTTTATGGCTTTAAATGCATTTTCAGCCTGATTGTACACTTCAGGTGAAAATGTCAAAATCTTCAAAATGAGCAAAAGCACAATGAAATTAATGCTTGAATCATCTTCATTTTGCTAACATACACTAATGGCAGCAAAAAGTTTGAGTCTACAACATTTAGTTAAGGTGTGAGAGGCAAAATGAACTTTTTATGGCTTTAAATGCATTTTCAGCCCGATTGTACACTTCAGGTGAAAATGTCAAAATCTTCAAAATGAGCAAAAGCACAATGAAATTAATGCTTGAATCATCTTCATTTTGCTAAAATACACTAATGACAGCAAAAAGTTTGAGTCTACAACATTTAGTTAAGGTGTGAGAGCCAAAATGAACTTTTTATGGCTTTAAATGCATTTTCAGCCCGATTGTACACTTCAGGTGAAAATGTCAAAATCTTCAAAATGAGCAAAAGCACAATAAAATTAATGCTTGAATCATCTTCATTTTGCTAAAATATACTAATGACAGCAAAAAGTTTGAGTCTACAACATTTAGTTAAGGAGTGAGAGCCAAAATGAACTTTTTATTGCTTTAAACGCGTTTTCAGCCCCTAATTGTACACTTCAGGTGAAAATGTCAAAATCTTCAAAATGAGCAAAAGCACAATGAAATTAATGCTTGAATCATCTTCATTTTGCTAAAATACACTAATGACAGCAAAAAGTTTGAGTCTATAACATTTAGTTAAGGTGTGAGAGCCAAAATGAACTTTTTATGGCTTTAAATGCATTTTCAGCCTGATTTAACACTTCAGGTGAAAATGTCAAAATCTTCAAAATGAGCAAAAGCACAATAAAATTAATGCTTGAATCATCTTCATTTTGCTAAAATATACTAATGACAGCAAAAAGTTTGAGTCTACAACATTTAGTTAAGGTGTGAGAGCCAAAATGAACTTTTTATTGCTTTAAACGCGTTTTCAGCCCCTAATTGTACACTTCAGGTGAAAATGTCAAAATCTTCAAAATGAGCAAAAGCACAATGAAATTAATGCTTGAATCATCTTCATTTTGCTAAAATACACTAATGACAGCAAAAAGTTTGAGTCTACAACATTTAGTTAAGGTGTGAGAGCCAAAATGAACTTTTTATGGCTTTAAATGCATTTTCAGCCTGATTGTACACTTCAGGTGAAAATGTCAAAATCTTCAAAATGAGCAAAAGCACAATGAAATTAATGCTTGAATCATCTTCATTTTGCTAACATACACTAATGGCAGCAAAAAGTTTGAGTCTACAACATTTAGTTAAGGTGTGAGAGGCAAAATGAACTTTTTATGGCTTTAAATGCATTTTCAGCCCGATTGTACACTTCAGGTGAAAATGTCAAAATCTTCAAAATGAGCAAAAGCACAATGAAATTAATGCTTGAATCATCTTCATTTTGCTAAAATATACTAATGACAGCAAAAAGTTTGAGTCTACAACATTTAGTTAAGGAGTGAGAGCCAAAATGAACTTTTTATTGCTTTAAACGCGTTTTCAGCCCCTAATTGTACACTTTAGGTGAAAATGTCAAAATCTTCAAAATGAGCAAAAGCACAATGAAATTAATGCTTGAATCATCTTCATTTTGCTAAAATACACTAATGACAGCAAAAAGTTTGAGTCTATAACATTTAGTTAAGGTGTGAGAGCCAAAATGAACTTTATATGACTTTAAATGCATTTTCAGCCTGATTGTACACTTCAGGTGAAAATGTTAAAATCTTCAAAATGAGCAAAAGCACAATGAAATTAATGCTTGAATCATCTTCATTTTGCTAAAATACACTAATGACAGCAAAAAGTTTGAGTCTACAACATTTAGTTAAGGTGTGAGAGCCAAAATGAACTTTTTATGGCTTTAAATGCATTTTCAGCCTGATTGTACACTTCAGGTGAAAATGTCAAAATCTTCAAATGAGCAAAAGCACAATGAAATTAATGCTTGAATCATCTTCATTTTGCTAACATACACTAATGACAGCAAAAAGTTTGAGTCTACAACATTTAGTTAAGGTGTGAGAGCCAAAATGAACTTTTTATGGCTTTAAATGCATTTTCAGCCCGATTGTACACTTCAGGTGAAAATGTCAAAATCTTCAAAATGAGCAAAAGCACAATAAAATTAATGCTTGAATCATCTTCATTTTGCTAAAATATACTAATGACAGCAAAAAGTTTGAGTCTACAACATTTAGTTAAGGAGTGAGAGCCAAAATGAACTTTTATTGCTTTAAACGCGTTTTCAGCCCCTAATTGTACACTTCAGGTGAAAATGTCAAAATCTTCAAAATGAGCAAAAGCACAATGAAATTAATGCTTGAATCATCTTCATTTTGCTAAAATACACTAATGACAGCAAAAAGTTTGAGTCTATAACATTTAGTTAAGGTGTGAGAGCCAAAATGAACTTTTTATGGCTTTAAATGCATTTTCAGCCTGATTGTACACTTCAGGTGAAAATGTCAAAATCTTCAAAATGAGCAAAAGCACAATGAAATTAATGCTTGAATCATCTTCATTTTGCTAACATACACTAATGGCAGCAAAAAGTTTGAGTCTACAACATTTAGTTAAGGTGTGAGAGGCAAAATGAACTTTTTATGGCTTTAAATGCATTTTCAGCCCGATTGTACACTTCAGGTGAAAATGTCAAAATCTTCAAAATGAGCAAAAGCACAATGAAATTAATGCTTGAATCATCTTCATTTTGCTAAAATACACTAATGACAGCAAAAAGTTTGAGTCTACAACATTTAGTTAAGGTGTGAGAGCCAAAATGAACTTTTTATGGCTTTAAATGCATTTTCAGCCCGATTGTACACTTCAGGTGAAAATGTCAAAATCTTCAAAATGAGCAAAAGCACAATAAAATTAATGCTTGAATCATCTTCATTTTGCTAAAATATACTAATGACAGCAAAAAGTTTGAGTCTACAACATTTAGTTAAGGAGTGAGAGCCAAAATGAACTTTTTATTGCTTTAAACGCGTTTTCAGCCCCTAATTGTACACTTCAGGTGAAAATGTCAAAATCTTCAAAATGAGCAAAAGCACAATGAAATTAATGCTTGAATCATCTTCATTTTGCTAAAATACACTAATGACAGCAAAAAGTTTGAGTCTATAACATTTAGTTAAGGTGTGAGAGCCAAAATGAACTTTTTATGGCTTTAAATGCATTTTCAGCCCGATTGTACACTTCAGGTGAAAATGTCAAAATCTTCAAAATGAGCAAAAGCACAATGAAATTAATGCTTGAATCATCTTCATTTTGCTAAAATACACTAATGACAGCAAAAAGTTTGAGTCTACAACATTTAGTTAAGGTGTGAGAGCCAAAATGAACTTTTTATGGCTTTAAATGCATTTTCAGCCTGATTGTACACTTCAGGTGAAAATGTCAAAATCTTCAAAATGAGCAAAAGCACAATGAAATTAATGCTTGAATCATCTTCATTTTGCTAACATACACTAATGACAGCAAAAAGTTTGAGTCTACAACATTTAGTTAAGGTGTGAGAGCCAAAATGAACTTTTTATGGCTTTAAATGCATTTTCAGCCCGATTGTACACTTCAGGTGAAAATGTCAAAATCTTCAAAATGAGCAAAAGCACAATAAAATTATTGCTTGAATCATCTTCATTTTGCTAAAATATACTAATGACAGCAAAAAGTTTGAGTCTACAACATTTAGTTAAGGAGTGAGAGCCAAAATGAACTTTTTATTGCTTTAAACGCGTTTTCAGCTCCTAATTGTACACTTCAGGTGAAAATGTCAAAATCTTCAAAATGAGCAAAAGCACAATGAAATTAATGCTTGAATCATCTTCATTTTGCTAAAATACACTAATGACAGCAAAAAGTTTGAGTCTATAACATTTAGTTAAGGTGTGAGAGCCAAAATGAACTTTTTATGGCTTTAAATGCATTTTCAGCCTGATTGTACACTTCAGGTGAAAATGTCAAAATCTTCAAAATGAGCAAAAGCACAATAAAATTAATGCTTGAATCATCTTCATTTTGCTAAAATATACTAATGACAGCAAAAAGTTTGAGTCTACAACATTTAGTTAAGGTGTGAGAGCCAAAATGAACTTTTTATTGCTTTAAACGCGTTTTCAGCCCCTAATTGTACACTTCAGGTGAAAATGTCAAAATCTTCAAAATGAGCAAAAGCACAATGAAATTAATGCTTGAATCATCTTCATTTTTCTAACATACACTAATGGCAGCAAAAAGTTTGAGTCTACAACATTTAGTTAAGGTGTGAGAGGCAAAATGAACTTTTTATGGCTTTAAATGCATTTTCAGCCCGATTGTACACTTCAGGTGAAAATGTCAAAATCTTCAAAATGAGCAAAAGCACAATGAAATTAATGCTTGAATCATCTTCATTTTGCTAACATACACTAATGACAGCAAAAAGTTTGAGTCTACAACATTTAGTTAAGGTGTGAGAGCCAAAATGAACTTTTTATGGCTTTAAATGCATTTTCAGCCCGATTGTACACTTCAGGTGAAAATGTCAAAATCTTCAAAATGAGCAAAAGCACAATAAAATTATTGCTTGAATCATCTTCATTTTGCTAAAATATACTAATGACAGCAAAAAGTTTGAGTCTACAACATTTAGTTAAGGTGTGAGAGCCAAAATGAACTTTTTATTGCTTTAAACGCGTTTTCAGCCCCTAATTGTACACTTCAGGTGAAAATGTCAAAATCTTCAAAATGAGCAAAAGCACAATGAAATTAATGCTTGAATCATCTTCATTTTGCTAAAATACACTAATGACAGCAAAAAGTTTGAGTCTACAACATTTAGTTAAGGTGTGAGAGCCAAAATGAACTTTTTATGGCTTTAAATGCATTTTCAGCCTGATTTAACACTTCAGGTGAAAATGTCAAAATCTTCAAAATGAGCAAAAGCACAATAAAATTAATGCTTGAATCATCTTCATTTTGCTAAAATATACTAATGACAGCAAAAAGTTTGAGTCTACAACATTTAGTTAAGGTGTGAGAGCCAAAATGAACTTTTTATTGCTTTAAACGCGTTTTCAGCCCCTAATTGTACACTTCAGGTGAAAATGTCAAAATCTTCAAAATGAGCAAAAGCACAATGAAATTAATGCTTGAATCATCTTCATTTTGCTAAAATACACTAATGACAGCAAAAAGTTTGAGTCTACAACATTTAGTTAAGGTGTGAGAGCCAAAATGAACTTTTTATGGCTTTAAATGCATTTTCAGCCTGATTGTACACTTCAGGTGAAAATGTCAAAATCTTCAAAATGAGCAAAAGCACAATGAAATTAATGCTTGAATCATCTTCATTTTGCTAACATACACTAATGGCAGCAAAAAGTTTGAGTCTACAACATTTAGTTAAGGTGTGAGAGGCAAAATGAACTTTTTATGGCTTTAAATGCATTTTCAGCCCGATTGTACACTTCAGGTGAAAATGTCAAAATCTTCAAAATGAGCAAAAGCACAATGAAATTAATGCTTGAATCATCTTCATTTTGCTAAAATACACTAATGACAGCAAAAAGTTTGAGTCTACAACATTTAGTTAAGGTGTGAGAGCCAAAATTAACTTTTTATGGCTTTAAATGCATTTTCAGCCTGATTGTACACTTCAGGTGAAAATGTCAAAATCTTCAAAATGAGCAAAAGCACAATGAAATTAATGCTTGAATCATCTTCATTTTGCTAACATACACTAATGACAGCAAAAAGTTTGAGTCTACAACATTTAGTTAAGGTGTGAGAGGCAAAATGAACTTTTTATGGCTTTAAATGCATTTTCAGCCCGATTGTACACTTCAGGTGAAAATGTCAAAATCTTCAAAATGAGCAAAAGCACAATGAAATTAATGCTTGAATCATCTTCATTTTGCTAAAATACACTAATGACAGCAAAAAGTTTGAGTCTACAACATTTAGTTAAGGTGTGAGAGCCAAAATGAACTTTCTATGGCTTTAAATGCATTTTCAGCCTGATTGTACACTTCAGGTGAAAATGTCAAAATCTTCAAAATGAGCAAAAGCACAATGAAATTAATGCTTGAATCATCTTCATTTTGCTAACATACACTAATGACAGCAAAAAGTTTGAGTCTACAACATTTAGTTAAGGTGTGAGAGCCAAAATGAACTTTTTATGGCTTTAAATGCATTTTTAGCCCGATTGTACACTTCAGGTGAAAATGTCAAAATCTTCAAAATGAGCAAAAGCACAATAAAATTATTGCTTGAATCATCTTCATTTTGCTAAAATATACTAATGACAGCAAAAAGTTTGAGTCTACAACATTTAGTTAAGGTGTGAGAGCCAAAATGAACTTTTTATTGCTTTAAACGCGTTTTCAGCCCCTAATTGTACACTTCAGGTGAAAATGTCAAAATCTTCAAAATGAGCAAAAGCACAATGAAATTAATGCTTGAATCATCTTCATTTTGCTAAAATACACTAATGACAGCAAAAAGTTTGAGTCTATAACATTTAGTTAAGGTGTGAGAGCCAAAATGAACTTTTTATGGCTTTAAATGCATTTTCAGCCTGATTGTACACTTCAGGTGAAAATGTCAAAATCTTCAAAATGAGCAAAAGCACAATGAAATTAATGCTTGAATCATCTTCATTTTGCTAAAATACACTAATGACAGTAAAAAGTTTGAGTCTACAACATTTAGTTAAGGTGTGAGAGCCAAAATGAACTTTTTATGGCTTTAAATGCATTTTCAGCCTGATTGTACACTTCAGGTGAAAATGTCAAAATCTTCAAAATGAGCAAAAGCACAATGAAATTAATGCTTGAATCATCTTCATTTTGCTAACATACACTAATGACAGCAAAAAGTTTGAGTCTACAACATTTAGTTAAGGTGTGAGAGCCAAAATGAACTTTTTATGGCTTTAAATGCATTTTCAGCCCGATTGTACACTTCAGGTGAAAATGTCAAAATCTTCAAAATGAGCAAAAGCACAATAAAATTAATGCTTGAATCATCTTCATTTTGCTAAAATATACTAATGACAGCAAAAAGTTTGAGTCTACAACATTTAGTTAAGGAGTGAAAGCCAAAATGAACTTTTTATTGCTTTAAACGCGTTTTCAGCCCCTAATTGTACACTTCAGGTGAAAATGTCAAAATCTTCAAAATGAGCAAAAGCACAATGAAATTAATGCTTGAATCTTCTTCATTTTGCTAAAATACACTAATGACAGCAAAAAGTTTGAGTCTCTAACATTTAGTTAAGGTGTGAGAGCCAAAATGAACTTTTTATGGCTTTAAATGCATTTTCAGCCTGATTGTACACTTCAGGTGAAAATGTCAAAATCTTCAAAATGAGCAAAAGCACAATAAAATTAATGCTTGAATCATCTTCATTTTGCTAAAATATACTAATGACAGCAAAAAGTTTGAGTCTACAACATTTAGTTAAGGTGTGAGAGCCAAAATGAACTTTTTATTGCTTTAAACGCGTTTTCAGCCCCTAATTGTACACTTCAGGTGAAAATGTCAAAATCTTCAAAATGAGCAAAAGCACAATGAAATTAATGCTTGAATCATCTTCATTTTGCTAAAATACACTAATGACAGCAAAAAGTTTGAGTCTACAACATTTAGTTAAGGTGTGAGAGCCAAAATGAACTTTTTATGGCTTTAAATGCATTTTCAGCCTGATTGTACACTTCAGGTGAAAATGTCAAAATCTTCAAAATGAGCAAAAGCACAATGAAATTAATGCTTGAATCATCTTCATTTTGCTAACATACACTAATGGCAGCAAAAAGTTTGAGTCTACAACATTTAGTTAAGGTGTGAGAGGCAAAATGAACTTTTTATGGCTTTAAATGCATTTTCAGCCCGATTGTACACTTCAGGTGAAAATGTCAAAATCTTCAAAATGAGCAAAAGCACAATGAAATTAATGCTTGAATCATCTTCATTTTGCTAAAATACACTAATGACAGCAAAAAGTTTGAGTCTACAACATTTAGTTAAGGTGTGAGAGCCAAAATGAACTTTTTATGGCTTTAAATGCATTTTCAGCCTGATTGTACACTTCAGGTGAAAATGTCAAAATCTTCAAAATGAGCAAAAGCACAATGAAATTAATGCTTGAATCATCTTCATTTTGCTAACATACACTAATGACAGCAAAAAGTTTGAGTCTACAACATTTAGTTAAGGTGTGAGAGCCAAAATGAACTTTTTATGGCTTTAAATGCATTTTCAGCCCGATTGTACACTTCAGGTGAAAATGTCAAAATCTTCAAAATGAGCAAAAGCACAATAAAATTAATGCTTGAATCATCTTCATTTTGCTAAAATATACTAATGACAGCAAAAAGTTTGAGTCTACAACATTTAGTTAAGGAGTGAGAGCCAAAATGAACTTTTTATTGCTTTAAACGCGTTTTCAGCCCCTAATTGTACACTTCAGGTGAAAATGTCAAAATCTTCAAAATGAGCAAAAGCACAATGAAATTAATGCTTGAATCATCTTCATTTTGCTAAAATACACTAATGACAGCAAAAAGTTTGAGTCTATAACATTTAGTTAAGGTGTGAGAGCCAAAATGAACTTTTTATGGCTTTAAATGCATTTTCAGCCCGATTGTACACTTCAGGTGAAAATGTCAAAATCTTCAAAATGAGCAAAAGCACAATGAAATTAATGCTTGAATCATCTTCATTTTGCTAAAATACACTAATGACAGCAAAAAGTTTGAGTCTACAACATTTAGTTAAGGTGTGAGAGCCAAAATGAACTTTTTATGGCTTTAAATGCATTTTCAGCCTGATTGTACACTTCAGGTGAAAATGTCAAAATCTTCAAAATGAGCAAAAGCACAATGAAATTAATGCTTGAATCATCTTCATTTTGCTAACATACACTAATGACAGCAAAAAGTTTGAGTCTATAACATTTAGTTAAGGTGTGAGAGCCAAAATGAACTTTTTATGGCTTTAAATGCATTTTCAGCCCGATTGTACACTTCAGGTGAAAATGTCAAAATCTTCAAAATGAGCAAAAGCACAATGAAATTAATGCTTGAATCATCTTCATTTTGCTAAAATACACTAATGACAGCAAAAAGTTTGAGTCTACAACATTTAGTTAAGGTGTGAGAGCCAAAATGAACTTTTTATGGCTTTAAATGCATTTTCAGCCTGATTGTACACTTCAGGTGAAAATGTCAAAATCTTCAAAATGAGCAAAAGCACAATGAAATTAATGCTTGAATCATCTTCATTTTGCTAACATACACTAATGACAGCAAAAAGTTTGAGTCTACAACATTTAGTTAAGGTGTGAGAGCCAAAATGAACTTTTTATGGCTTTAAATGCATTTTCAGCCCGATTGTACACTTCAGGTGAAAATGTCAAAATCTTCAAAATGAGCAAAAGCACAATAAAATTATTGCTTGAATCATCTTCATTTTGCTAAAATATACTAATGACAGCAAAAAGTTTGAGTCTACAACATTTAGTTAAGGAGTGAGAGCCAAAATGAACTTTTTATTGCTTTAAACGCGTTTTCAGCTCCTAATTGTACACTTCAGGTGAAAATGTCAAAATCTTCAAAATGAGCAAAAGCACAATGAAATTAATGCTTGAATCATCTTCATTTTGCTAAAATACACTAATGACAGCAAAAAGTTTGAGTCTATAACATTTAGTTAAGGTGTGAGAGCCAAAATGAACTTTTTATGGCTTTAAATGCATTTTCAGCCCGATTGTACACTTCAGGTGAAAATGTCAAAATCTTCAAAATGAGCAAAAGCACAATAAAATTAATGCTTGAATCATCTTCATTTTGCTAAAATATACTAATGACAGCAAAAAGTTTGAGTCTACAACATTTAGTTAAGGTGTGAGAGCCAAAATGAACTTTTTATTGCTTTAAACGCGTTTTCAGCCCCTAATTGTACACTTCAGGTGAAAATGTCAAAATCTTCAAAATGAGCAAAAGCACAATGAAATTAATGCTTGAATCATCTTCATTTTGCTAAAATACACTAATGACAGCAAAAAGTTTGAGTCTATAACATTTAGTTAAGGTGTGAGAGCCAAAATGAACTTTTTATGGCTTTAAATGCATTTTCAGCCTGATTGTACACTTCAGGTGAAAATGTCAAAATCTTCAAAATGAGCAAAAGCACAATGAAATTAATGCTTGAATCATCTTCATTTTGCTAACATACACTAATGGCAGCAAAAAGTTTGAGTCTACAACATTTAGTTAAGGTGTGAGAGGCAAAATGAACTTTTTATGGCTTTAAATGCATTTTCAGCCCGATTGTACACTTCAGGTGAAAATGTCAAAATCTTCAAAATGAGCAAAAGCACAATGAAATTAATGCTTGAATCATCTTCATTTTGCTAAAATACACTAATGACAGCAAAAAGTTTGAGTCTACAACATTTAGTTAAGGTGTGAGAGCCAAAATGAACTTTTTATGGCTTTAAATGCATTTTCAGCCCGATTGTACACTTCAGGTGAAAATGTCAAAATCTTCAAAATGAGCAAAAGCACAATAAAATTAATGCTTGAATCATCTTCATTTTGCTAAAATATACTAATGACAGCAAAAAGTTTGAGTCTACAACATTTAGTTAAGGAGTGAGAGCCAAAATGAACTTTTTATTGCTTTAAACGCGTTTTCAGCCCCTAATTGTACACTTCAGGTGAAAATGTCAAAATCTTCAAAATGAGCAAAAGCACAATGAAATTAATGCTTGAATCATCTTCATTTTGCTAAAATACACTAATGACAGCAAAAAGTTTGAGTCTATAACATTTAGTTAAGGTGTGAGAGCCAAAATGAACTTTTTATGGCTTTAAATGCATTTTCAGCCCGATTGTACACTTCAGGTGAAAATGTCAAAATCTTCAAAATGAGCAAAAGCACAATGAAATTAATGCTTGAATCATCTTCATTTTGCTAAAATACACTAATGACAGCAAAAAGTTTGAGTCTACAACATTTAGTTAAGGTGTGAGAGCCAAAATGAACTTTTTATGGCTTTAAATGCATTTTCAGCCTGATTGTACACTTCAGGTGAAAATGTCAAAATCTTCAAAATGAGCAAAAGCACAATGAAATTAATGCTTGAATCATCTTCATTTTGCTAACATACACTAATGACAGCAAAAAGTTTGAGTCTATAACATTTAGTTAAGGTGTGAGAGCCAAAATGAACTTTTTATGGCTTTAAATGCATTTTCAGCCCGATTGTACACTTCAGGTGAAAATGTCAAAATCTTCAAAATGAGCAAAAGCACAATGAAATTAATGCTTGAATCATCTTCATTTTGCTAAAATACACTAATGACAGCAAAAAGTTTGAGTCTACAACATTTAGTTAAGGTGTGAGAGCCAAAATGAACTTTTTATGGCTTTAAATGCATTTTCAGCCTGATTGTACACTTCAGGTGAAAATGTCAAAATCTTCAAAATGAGCAAAAGCACAATGAAATTAATGCTTGAATCATCTTCATTTTGCTAACATACACTAATGACAGCAAAAAGTTTGAGTCTACAACATTTAGTTAAGGTGTGAGAGCCAAAATGAACTTTTTATGGCTTTAAATGCATTTTCAGCCCGATTGTACACTTCAGGTGAAAATGTCAAAATATTCAAAATGAGCAAAAGCACAATAAAATTATTGCTTGAATCATCTTCATTTTGCTAAAATATACTAATGACAGCAAAAAGTTTGAGTCTACAACATTTAGTTAAGGAGTGAGAGCCAAAATGAACTTTTTATTGCTTTAAACGCGTTTTCAGCTCCTAATTGTACACTTCAGGTGAAAATGTCAAAATCTTCAAAATGAGCAAAAGCACAATGAAATTAATGCTTGAATCATCTTCATTTTGCTAAAATACACTAATGACAGCAAAAAGTTTGAGTCTATAACATTTAGTTAAGGTGTGAGAGCCAAAATGAACTTTTTATGGCTTTAAATGCATTTTCAGCCTGATTGTACACTTCAGGTGAAAATGTCAAAATCTTCAAAATGAGCAAAAGCACAATAAAATTAATGCTTGAATCATCTTCATTTTGCTAAAATATACTAATGACAGCAAAAAGTTTGAGTCTACAACATTTAGTTAAGGTGTGAGAGCCAAAATGAACTTTTTATTGCTTTAAACGCGTTTTCAGCCCCTAATTGTACACTTCAGGTGAAAATGTCAAAATCTTCAAAATGAGCAAAAGCACAATGAAATTAATGCTTGAATCATCTTCATTTTGCTAAAATACACTAATGACAGCAAAAAGTTTGAGTCTACAACATTTAGTTAAGGTGTGAGAGCCAAAATGAACTTTTTATGGCTTTAAATGCATTTTCAGCCTGATTGTACACTTCAGGTGAAAATGTCAAAATCTTCAAAATGAGCAAAAGCACAATGAAATTAATGCTTGAATCATCTTCATTTTGCTAAAATACACTAATGACAGCAAAAAGTTTGAGTCTACAACATTTAGTTAAGGTGTGAGAGCCAAAATGAACTTTTTATGGCTTTAAATGCATTTTCAGCCTGATTGTACACTTCAGGTGAAAATGTCAAAATCTTCAAAATGAGCAAAAGCACAATGAAATTAATGCTTGAATCATCTTCATTTTGCTAACATACACTAATGACAGCAAAAAGTTTGAGTCTACAACATTTAGTTAAGGTGTGAGAGCCAAAATGAACTTTTTATGGCTTTAAATGCATTTTCAGCCTGATTGTACACTTCAGGTGAAAATGTCAAAATCTTCAAAATGAGCAAAAGCACAATGAAATTAATGCTTGAATCATCTTCATTTTGCTAAAATACACTAATGACAGCAAAAAGTTTGAGTCTACAACATTTAGTTAAGGTGTGAGAGCCAAAATGAACTTTTTATGGCTTTAAATGCATTTTCAGCCTGATTGTACACTTCAGGTGAAAATGTCAAAATCTTCAAAATGAGCAAAAGCACAATGAAATTAATGCTTGAATCATCTTCATTTTGCTAACATACACTAATGACAGCAAAAAGTTTGAGTCTACAACATTTAGTTAAGGTGTGAGAGCCAAAATGAACTTTTTATGGCTTTAAATGCATTTTCAGCCCGATTGTACACTTCAGGTGAAAATGTCAAAATCTTCAAAATGAGCAAAAGCACAATGAAATTAATGCTTGAATCATCTTCATTTTGCTAAAATATACTAATGACAGCAAAAAGTTTGAGTCTACAACATTTAGTTAAGGTGTGAGAGCCAAAATGAACTTTTTATTGCTTTAAATGCATTTTCAGCCCGATTGTACACTTCAGGTGAAAATGTCAAAATCTTCAAAATGAGCAAAAGCACAATGAAATTAATGCTTGAATCATCTTCATTTTGCTAAAATACACTAATGACAGCAAAAAGTTTGAGTCTACAACATTTAGTTAAGGTGTGAGAGCCAAAATGAACTTTTTATGGCTTTAAATGCATTTTCAGCCTTATTGTACACTTCAGGTGAAAATGTCAAAATCTTCAAAATGAGCAAAAGCACAATGAAATTAATGCTTGAATCATCTTCATTTTGCTAAAATACACTAATGACAGCAAAAAGTTTGAGTCTACAACATTTAGTTAAGGTGTGAGAGCCAAAATGAACTTTTTATGGCTTTAAATGCATTTTCAGCCTGATTGTACACTTCAGGTGAAAATGTCAAAATCTTCAAAATGAGCAAAAGCACAATGAAATTAATGCTTGAATCATCTTCATTTTGCTAAAATACACTAATGACAGCAAAAAGTTTGAGTCTACAACATTTAGTTAAGGTGTGAGAGCCAAAATGAACTTTTTATGGCTTTAAATGCATTTTCAGCCTGATTGTACACTTCAGGTGAAAATGTCAAAATCTTCAAAATGAGCAAAAGCACAATGAAATTAATGCTTGAATCATCTTCATTTTGCTAACATACACTAATGACAGCAAAAAGTTTGAGTCTACAACATTTAGTTAGGTGTGAGAGCCAAAATGAACTTTTTATGGCTTTAAATGCATTTTCAGCCCGATTGTACACTTCAGGTGAAAATGTCAAAATCTTCAAAATGAGCAAAAGCACAATAAAATTAATGCTTGAATCATCTTCATTTTGCTAAAATATACTAATGACAGCAAAAAGTTTGAGTCTACAACATTTAGTTAAGGTGTGAGAGCCAAAATGAACTTTTTATTGCTTTAAACGCGTTTTCAGCCCCTAATTGTACACTTCAGGTGAAAATGTCAAAATCTTCAAAATGAGCAAAAGCACAATGAAATTAATGCTTGAATCATCTTCATTTTGCTAAAATACACTAATGACAGCAAAAAGTTTGAATCTACAACATTTAGTTAAGGTGTGAGAGCCAAAATGAACTTTTTATTGCTTTAAATGCATTTTCAGCCCGATTGTACACTTCAGGTGAAAATGTCAAAATCTTCAAAATGAGCAAAAGCACAATGAAATTAATGCTTGAATCATCTTCATTTTGCTAAAATACACTAATGACAGCAAAAAGTTTGAGTCTACAACATTTAGTTAAGGTGTGAGAGCCAAAATGAACTTTTTATGGCTTTAAATGCATTTTCAGCCTGATTGTACACTTCAGGTGAAAATGTCAAAATCTTCAAAATGAGCAAAAGCACAATGAAATTAATGCTTGAATCATCTTCATTTTGCTAAAATACACTAATGACAGCAAAAAGTTTGAGTCTACAACATTTAGTTAAGGTGTGAGAGCCAAAATGAACTTTTTATGGCTTTAAATGCATTTTCAGCCTGATTGTACACTTCAGGTGAAAATGTCAAAAACCTTCAAAATGAGCAAAAGCACAATGAAATTAATGCTTGAATCATCTTCATTTTGCTACAATACACTAATGACAGCAAAAAGTTTGAGTCTACAACATTTAGTTAAGGTGTGAGAGCCAAAATGAACTTTTTATGGCTTTAAATGCATTTTCAGCCTGATTGTACACTTCAGGTGAAAATGTCAAAATCTTCAAAATGAGCAAAAGCACAATGAAATTAATGCTTGAATCATCTTCATTTTGCTAACATACACTAATGACAGCAAAAAGTTTGAGTCTACAACATTTAGTTAAGGTGTGAGAGCCAAAATGAACTTTTTATGGCTTTAAATGCATTTTCAGCCTGATTGTACACTTCAGGTGAAAATGTCAAAATCTTCAAAATGAGCAAAAGCACAATGAAATTAATGCTTGAATCATCTTCATTTTGCTAAAATACACTAATGACAGCAAAAAGTTTGAGTCTACAACATTTAGTTAAGGTGTGAGAGCCAAAATGAACTTTTTATGGCTTTAAATGCATTTTCAGCCTGATTGTACACTTCAGGTGAAAATGTCAAAATCTTCAAAATGAGCAAAAGCACAATGAAATTAATGCTTGAATCATCTTCATTTTGCTAACATACACTAATGACAGCAAAAAGTTTGAGTCTACAACATTTAGTTAAGGTGTGAGAGCCAAAATGAACTTTTTATGGCTTTAAATGCATTTTCAGCCTGATTGTACACTTCAGGTGAAAATGTCAAAATCTTCAAAATGAGCAAAAGCACAATGAAATTAATGCTTGAATCATCTTCATTTTGCTAAAATACACTAATGACAGCAAAAAGTTTGAGTCTACAACATTTAGTTAAGGTGTGAGAGCCAAAATGAACTTTTTATGGCTTTAAATGCATTTTCAGCCTGATTGTACACTTCAGGTGAAAATGTCAAAATCTTCAAAATGAGCAAAAGCACAATGAAATTAATGCTTGAATCATCTTCATTTTGCTAACATACACTAATGACAGCAAAAAGTTTGAGTCTACAACATTTAGTTAAGGTGTGAGAGCCAAAATGAACTTTTTATGGCTTTAAATGCATTTTCAGCCTGATTGTACACTTCAGGTGAAAATGTCAAAATCTTCAAAATGAGCAAAAGCACAATGAAATTAATGCTTGAATCATCTTCATTTTGCTAAAATACACTAATGACAGCAAAAAGTTTGAGTCTACAACATTTAGTTAAGGTGTGAGAGCCAAAATGAACTTTTTATGGCTTTAAATGCATTTTCAGCCTGATTGTACACTTCAGGTGAAAATGTCAAAATCTTCAAAATGAGCAAAAGCACAATGAAATTAATGCTTGAATCATCGTCATTTTGCTAACATACACTAATGACAGCAAAAAGTTTGAGTCTACAACATTTAGTTAAGGTGTGAGAGCCAAAATGAACTTTTTATGGCTTTAAATGCATTTTCAGCCTGATTGTACACTTCAGGTGAAAATGTCAAAATCTTCAAAATGAGCAAAAGCACAATGAAATTAATGCTTGAATCATCTTCATTTTGCTAAAATACACTAATGACAGCAAAAAGTTTGAGTCTACAACATTTAGTTAAGGTGTGAGAGCCAAAATGAACTTTTTATGGCTTTAAATGCATTTTCAGCCTGATTGTACACTTCAGGTGAAAATGTCAAAATCTTCAAAATGAGCAAAAGCACAATGAAATTAATGCTTGAATCATCTTCATTTTGCTAACATACACTAATGACAGCAAAAAGTTTGAGTCTACAACATTTAGTTAAGGTGTGAGAGCCAAAATGAACTTTTTATGGCTTTAAATGCATTTTCAGCCCGATTGTACACTTCAGGTGAAAATGTCAAAATCTTCAAAATGAGCAAAAGCACAATGAAATTAATGCTTGAATCATCTTCATTTTGCTAAAATATACTAATGACAGCAAAAAGTTTGAGTCTACAACATTTAGTTAAGGTGTGAGAGCCAAAATGAACTTTTTATTGCTTTAAATGCATTTTCAGCCCGATTGTACACTTCAGGTGAAAATGTCAAAATCTTCAAAATGAGCAAAAGCACAATGAAATTAATGCTTGAATCATCTTCATTTTGCTAAAATACACTAATGACAGCAAAAAGTTTGAGTCTACAACATTTAGTTAAGGTGTGAGAGCCAAAATGAACTTTTTATGGCTTTAAATGCATTTTCAGCCTGATTGTACACTTCAGGTGAAAATGTCAAAATCTTCAAAATGAGCAAAAGCACAATGAAATTAATGCTTGAATCATCTTCATTTTGCTAAAATACACTAATGACAGCAAAAAGTTTGAGTCTACAACATTTAGTTAAGGTGTGAGAGCCAAAATGAACTTTTTATGGCTTTAAATGCATTTTCAGCCTGATTGTACACTTCAGGTGAAAATGTCAAAATCTTCAAAATGAGCAAAAGCACAATGAAATTAATGCTTGAATCATCTTCATTTTGCTAAAATACACTAATGACAGCAAAAAGTTTGAGTCTACATTATTTAGTTAAGGTGTGAGAGCCAAAATGAACTTTTTATGGCTTTAAATGCATTTTCAGCCTGATTGTACACTTCAGGTGAAAATGTCAAAATCTTCAAAATGAGCAAAAGCACAATGAAATTAATGCTTGAATCATCTTCATTTTGCTAACATACACTAATGACAGCAAAAAGTTTGAGTCTACAACATTTAGTTAAGGTGTGAGAGCAAAAATGAACTTTTTATGGCTTTAAATGCATTTTCAGCCCGATTGTACACTTCAGGTGAAAATGTCAAAATCTTCAAAATGAGCAAAAGCACAATAAAATTAATGCTTGAATCATCTTCATTTTGCTAAAATATACTAATGACAGCAAAAAGTTTGAGTCTACAACATTTAGTTAAGGTGTGAGAGCCAAAATGAACTTTTTATTGCTTTAAACGCGTTTTCAGCCCCTAATTGTACACTTCAGGTGAAAATGTCAAAATCTTCAAAATGAGCAAAAGCACAATGAAATTAATGCTTGAATCATCTTCATTTTGCTAAAATACACTAATGACAGCAAAAAGTTTGAGTCTATAACATTTAGTTAAGGTGTGAGAGCCAAAATGAACTTTTTATGGCTTTAAATGCATTTTCAGCCTGATTGTACACTTCAGGTGAAAATGTCAAAATCTTCAAAATGAGCAAAAGCACAATGAAATTAATGCTTGAATCATCTTCATTTTGCTAACATACACTAATGACAGCAAAAAGTTTGAGTCTACAACATTTAGTTAGGTGTGAGAGCCAAAATGAACTTTTTATGGCTTTAAATGCATTTTCAGCCTGATTGTACACTTCAGGTGAAAATGTCAAAATCTTCAAAATGAGCAAAAGCACAATAAAATTAATGCTTGAATCATCTTCATTTTGCTAAAATATACTAATGACAGCAAAAAGTTTGAGTCTACAACATTTAGTTAAGGTGTGAGAGCCAAAATGAACTTTTTATTGCTTTAAACGCGTTTTCAGCCCCTAATTGTACACTTCAGGTGAAAATGTCAAAATCTTCAAAATGAGCAAAAGCACAATGAAATTAATGCTTGAATCATCTTCATTTTGCTAAAATACACTAATGACAGCAAAAAGTTTGAATCTACAACATTTAGTTAAGGTGTGAGAGCCAAAATGAACTTTTTATTGCTTTAAATGCATTTTCAGCCCGATTGTACACTTCAGGTGAAAATGTCAAAATCTTCAAAATGAGCAAAAGCACAATGAAATTAATGCTTGAATCATCTTCATTTTGCTAAAATACACTAATGACAGCAAAAAGTTTGAGTCTACAACATTTAGTTAAGGTGTGAGAGCCAAAATGAACTTTTTATGGCTTTAAATGCATTTTCAGCCTGATTGTACACTTCAGGTGAAAATGTCAAAATCTTCAAAATGAGCAAAAGCACAATGAAATTAATGCTTGAATCATCTTCATTTTGCTAAAATACACTAATGACAGCAAAAAGTTTGAGTCTACAACATTTAGTTAAGGTGTGAGAGCCAAAATGAACTTTTTATGGCTTTAAATGCATTTTCAGCCTGATTGTACACTTCAGGTGAAAATGTCAAAATCTTCAAAATGAGCAAAAGCACAATGAAATTAATGCTTGAATCATCTTCATTTTGCTAAAATACACTAATGACAGCAAAAAGTTTGAGTCTACAACATTTAGTTAAGGTGTGAGAGCCAAAATGAACTTTTTATGGCTTTAAATGCATTTTCAGCCCGATTGTACACTTCAGGTGAAAATGTCAAAATCTTCAAAATGAGCAAAAGCACAATAAAATTAATGCTTGAATCATCTTCATTTTGCTAAAATATACTAATGACAGCAAAAAGTTTGAGTCTACAACATTTAGTTAAGGTGTGAGAGCCAAAATGAACTTTTTATTGCTTTAAACGCGTTTTCAGCCCCTAATTGTACACTTCAGGTGAAAATGTCAAAATCTTCAAAATGAGCAAAAGCACAATGAAATTAATGCTTGAATCATCTTCATTTTGCTAAAATACACTAATGACAGCAAAAAGTTTGAGTCTACAACATTTAGTTAAGGTGTGAGAGCCAAAATGAACTTTTTATGGCTTTAAATGCATTTTTAGCCTGATTGTACACTTCAGGTGAAAATGTCAAAATCTTCAAAATGAGCAAAAGCACAATGAAATTAATGCTTGAATCATCTTCATTTTGCTAACATACACTAATGACAGCAAAAAGTTTGAGTCTACAACATTTAGTTAGGTGTGAGAGCCAAAATGAACTTTTTATGGCTTTAAATGCATTTTCAGCCCGATTGTACACTTCAGGTGAAAATGTCAAAATCTTCAAAATGAGCAAAAGCACAATAAAATTAATGCTTGAATCATCTTCATTTTGCTAAAATATACTAATGACAGCAAAAAGTTTGAGTCTACAACATTTAGTTAAGGAGTGAGAGCCAAAATGAACTTTTTATTGCTTTAAACGCGTTTTCAGCCCCTAATTGTACACTTCAGGTGAAAATGTCAAAATCTTCAAAATGAGCAAAAGCACAATGAAATTAATGCTTGAATCATCTTCATTTTGCTAAAATACACTAATGACAGCAAAAAGTTTGAGTCTATAACATTTAGTTAAGGTGTGAGAGCCAAAATGAACTTTTTATGGCTTTAAATGCATTTTCAGCCCGATTGTACACTTCAGGTGAAAATGTCAAAATCTTCAAAATGAGCAAAAGCACAATGAAATTAATGCTTGAATCATCTTCATTTTGCTAAAATACACTAATGACAGCAAAAAGTTTGAGTCTACAACATTTAGTTAAGGTGTGAGAGCCAAAATGAACTTTTTATGGCTTTAAATGCATTTTCAGCCTGATTGTACACTTCAGGTGAAAATGTCAAAATCTTCAAAATGAGCAAAAGCACAATGAAATTAATGCTTGAATCATCTTCATTTTGCTAACATACACTAATGACAGCAAAAAGTTTGAGTCTATAACATTTAGTTAAGGTGTGAGAGCCAAAATGAACTTTTTATGGCTTTAAATGA